>NC_090439.1:1142661725-1143315954 GCF_031143425.1 Pleurodeles waltl
GACAGGCTTCTGCCCTCCTGGGGTCCAGCCAGGCCTGGCCCAGGATGGCAGAACAAAGGACTTCCTCTGAGAGAGGGTGTTACACCCTCTCCCTTTGGAAAATGGTGTGAAGGCAGGGGAGGAGTAGCCTCCCCCAGCCTCTGGAAATGCTTTCATGGGCACATTTGGTGCCCATTTCTGCATAAGCCAGTCTACACCGGTTCAGGGACCCCTTAGCCCTGCTCTGGCGCGAAACTGGACAAAGGAAAGGGGAGTGACCACTCCCCTGACCTGCACCTCCCCTGGGAGGTGTCCAGAGCTCCTCCAGTGTGCTCCAGACCTCTGCCATCTTGGAAACAGAGGTGCTGCTGGCACACTGGACTGCTCTGAGTGGCCAGTGCCACCAGGTGACGTCAGAGACTCCTTCTGATAGGCTCCTTCAGGTGTTGCTAGCCTATCCTCTCTCCTAGGTAGCCAAACCCTCTTTTCTGGCTATTTAGGGTCTCTGTCTCTGGGGAAACTTTAGATAACGAATGCAAGAGCTCATCCGAGTTCCTCTGCATCTCTCTCTTCACCTTCTGCCAAGGAATCGACTGCTGACCGCGCTGGAAGCCTGCAAAACTGCAACATAGTAGCAAAGACGACTACTGCAACTCTGTAACGCTGATCCTGACGCCTTCTCGACTGTTTTCCTGGTGGTGCATGCTGTGGGATTAGTCTGCCTCCTCTCTGCACTAGAAGCTCCGAAGAAATCTCCCGTGGGTCGACGGAATCTTCCCCCTGCAACCGCAGGCACCAAAAAGCTGCATTACCGGTCCCTTGGGTCTCCTCTCAGCACGACGAGCGAGGTCCCTCGAATCCAGCAACTCTGTCCAAGTGACTCCCACAGTCCAGTGACTCTTCAGTCCAAGTTTGGTGGAGGTAAGTCCTTGCCTCCCCACGCCAGGCTGCATTGCTGGGAACCGCGACTTTTGCAGCTACTCCGGCCTCCGTGCACTTCCGGTGGAAATCCTTTGTGCACAGTCCAGCCTGGGTCCACGGCACTCTAACCTGCATTGCACGACCTCCTAAGTTGTTCTCCGGCGACGTGGGACTCCTTTGTGCGACTTCGGGTGAGCACTGTTTCACGCATCCTCGTAGTGCCTGTTTCTGGCACTTCTCCGGGTGCTACCTGCTGCTGAGAGGGCTTCTTGTCTTGCTCGATGTCCCCTCTGTCTCCTGGCGCAATTTACAACATCCTGGTCCCTCCTGGGCCACAGCAGCATCCAAAAACGCTTACCGCACGATTTGCAGCTAGCAAGGCTTGTTGGCAGTCTTTCGGCAGGAAAACACTTCTGCACAACTCTCCACAGCGTGAGGGATGCGTCCTCCAAAGGGGAAGTCTCTAGCCCTTGTCGTTCCTGCAGAAACCTAAGCTTCTTCTGTCCAGTAGAAGCTTCTTTGCACCCACAGCTGGCATTTCCTGGGCATCTGCCCATCTCTGACTTGCTTGTGACTTTTGGACTTGGTCCCCTTGTTCCACAGGTACCCTCGACTGGAAATCCATCGTTGTTGCATTGCTGGTTTGTGTCTTTCCTGCAGAATTCCCCTTTCACGACTTCTATGTCCTTTGGGGATCTTTAGTGCACTTTGCACTCACTTTTCAGGGTCTTGGGGTGGGCTATTTTTCTAACCCTCACTATTTTCTAATAGTCCCAGCGACCCTCTACAAGGTCACATAGGTTTGGGGTCCATTCGTGGTTCGCATTCCACTTTTGGAGTATATGGTTTGTGTTGCCCCTATCCCTATGTGTCCCCATTGCATCCTATTGTAACTATACATTGTTTGCACTGTTTTCTAAGACTATACTGCATATTTTTGGTATTGTGTACATATATCTTGTGTATATTTCCTATCCTCTCACTGAGGGTACACTCTAAGATACTTTGGCATATTGTCATAAAAATAAAGTACCTTTATTTTTAGTATAACTGTGTATTGTGTTTTCTTATGATATTGTGCATATGACACTAAGTGGTACTTTAGTAGCTTCACATGTCTCCTAGTTCAGCCTAAGCTGCTCAGCTAAGCTACCATTATCTATCAGCCTAAGCTGCTAGACACCCTATACACTAATAAGGGATAACTGGGCCTGGTGCAAGGTGCAAGTACCCCTTGGTACTCACTACAAGCCAGTCCAGCCTCCTACAAGGTGGGCTGCCACTACTGCTATGCATTTTGTAAAAGTTTGAGGAGCTAACTTCAGACCAAGCAGCAGTACTCCGAACTGCTAATGTGCATTTACTATCATGAACTTCAGGTACATCATGTGTCTTTTATAAAATGAAATGTGGAAGTAAAGATCTTGCACATCTACTGCAAGCATACAGGCACATTGTTCAAAACAGGAAAAATCTAAGGAAGGGATAACATTTGAAACTTTTCTTTTTTGATTCACCTGCTGGTCTAACATTGGTCTGAAATCTCTCTGGGCCTTTCTTTTCAATTAGAAAATGTATAGCATCCCTTTTCCTTTGAAGGTGAGGGAATTGGTTCTATTACAGTATGAGTGGTTCCTTTCTTAGGGTGACATGCAGGAACTTTCATGTGGGATTTGGTGGAATTGATAGTGCCTTTTGCCTTGAAAATTAGTGAATACCCATGTTCTACAAAAGTATGCACCCACTTCTCTTGTGAATATTTCCTCACTCTTCTGAGTGAAAAGATACCACTACTCTCACTAGAATGGAGAAAGGGTAGGTGTATTGAGCAGTTTGTGACTAGTGTTAAAAGGCTGGTGTGCGAAAAAGCACGGGAAGGCTGAGCTTGTGCCACTTTAATTTTAGAATCTCTCCTCAAACATGATCTTCTCTGGCCATGCTGTTGAAAACGCCAGCAAGGGGAATTAACTGGCCATGGGGAAATTGTAGAACTTCCTGTGTTTTTTATTGGGTCTTAAAGAATTTCTTCTATCTTTGTATGCCCCCTGCCTAGAGCATTTGTGTCATTTTTCATTCTGGCCATTGCTGCATCTGCATGCTGGCAACACAAAGAAGGAAGAACACACGACTGACGATTTTCAATGGAGTATCTGGCTTCCATGTGGTAAGTGGCAATCAAAAGGAGCTCCATAGGGTGAATCTAGGAGGGGGTCACTCCAGCTCTGGACACCTTAGGGGTGGTCCTGGCTGAGGGGGTGACTCCTCCTTGTTTTTCTCATTATCCCTCTGGACTTGCCGCCAAAAGTGGGACTTTGTCCGGGAGGCGGGCATCTCCACTAGCTGGAGTGCCCTGGGGCACTGAAACTCGAGGCTTGAGCCTTTGAGGCTCACCATCAGGTGTTACAGTTCCTGCAGGGGGAGGTGTGAAGCACCTCCACCCAGGACAGGCTTTGTTTCTGACCACAGAGTGCACAATGGCACTCACCCCATGTTGTCAGAAACTCATCTGGAAGTGGGAGGCTGACATAGTCCGGTCAGCCGTACACTAGCAGTTGGGTTAACATACAGGGGGCATCTCTAAGATGCCTTCTGAGTGCATTTTTCAATAAATCCCACACTGGCATCAGTGTGGGTTTATTGTGCTGAGAAGTTTGATACCAAACTTCTCAGTATTCAGTGTAGCCATTATGGTGCTGTGGAATTCGTAATGACAAACTCCCAGACCATATACTCAATATGGCTACCCTGCACTTACAGTGTCTAAGAATTGACTTAGACACTGTAGGGGCATGTTGCTCATGCAGCTATACCCTCACCTGTGGTATAGTGCACCCTGCCTTAGGTCTGTAAGGCCTGCTAGAGGGGTGACTTACCTATGCCACAGGCAGTGATTTTGGGGGCATGGCACCCTGGGAGGGGTGCCATGTCGACTTTGCCTTTTTCTCCCCACTAGCATATACAAGATGCAAGGCAGTGTGCATGGGCTGAGTGAGGGGTCTCACAGGTTGGCATAATACATGCTGAAGCCCTTGGGGACCTTCCCTGGCTACAGGGCCCTTGGTACCATGGGTACCTTTTACAAGGGACTTAACTGTGTGCCAGGGCTGTGCCAATTGTGGTAACAAAGGTACCGTTTTAGGGAAAGAGCACTGGTGCTAGGGCCTGGTTAGCAGGATCCCGGCACACTTTCAATCAAAGTTTGCATCAACACTAGGCAAAAGGTGGGGGGCCACCAGTGACATTTTCCTATATAAGCCTATCTGTAATGTATTTTTCATGGGTCAGACATCCTCCCCAGTTCCTACACCTCTGTGCTACAAAAGTCTAAGATTGAGAAGATTTTGCCTATGATAGACTTACAGAAAGTGCTCAGCAACATATGACCTGTCGGATTCTTCACCATTTCTACTAATTCAGGGGCATAAATAAGACACATTGCTGAAAAAGTGGTCCAAGGTCACTAGAGAAATGGTCTCTTGCAATGCAAAACATGTCAACTGGGTTATGTCATTTGTGGCAAACGTTTGGCTGCAGTTCAGGCAGAACTTGAACAACCTACTACTGATACAAAAATGGTATCAAGGAGCCTCAGATCACACTCTTTCCTGTAAACATTCCCCGACCCAGTTGAAAACAGTCATTTAAAGAAGATGTTCATATTTCAATGATAGTTGACCGCCACCACACCTACAGTCTTACATTGGCCTATTGATGTTTTTATTCTTCTTGAGAGATCCTTTCACACACCTCTGAACCCTACAGCGGAAAAAAATAAATATAAAAACTCACGTCAAGTATTGTGTCATTGTACACCTCAACCAGGTCAACACCCAAAACATATTTTTTTAAAAAGGGGAGTATTTGGAACACTTCCAGTTCAAACCACCTCTAACTAGATGGAGAAATAAAGCACATTATGTGATTCGAGAAGAGATTTCTCCAGGGAAAATGTTACTTACCCAGTAAGCATCTGTTCGTGGCATGTTCGTGGCATGTAGTGCTGTAGATTCACACGCTCTGCATACTCCTACCATCTAGTGTTGGGTTCAGTTGTTTTTCTTTGAAGAAGCACTTTCGAATCACAGAATCAAGTGACTCCTCCTTCTCGGTGATACTGCACACAGGCATTTACTTCTTTGTTAGATTGTTTTCCCGCTGGTGGGTGAGAAAAGGAGTGTAGAGGAAGTATAAAGAAATGCATGTCCATGCAAATGCAACTATATATGTACAACTATATACAAGTATAAGGTAATTGAAACAGCCACAGGTGTTCGGGGAGGCGCATGTAACTCTTAGCCTGTGGGAGTTGCAATTGACTGGAAAAGTGTTCTTATGTTCTTAGTACTGCTTGGCCTACATTAGCTTGCTGGCATGCAAGTACATCTACACAATAGTGTCTCGTAAATGTATGTGGTGAAGACCATGTAGTTGCCTTACAAATATCAGTTATGGGTATATTTCCATGGAAAGACATAGTGGCTCCCTTTTTTTTGTTAGAGTGTGTTCTGGGAGCAACAGGAGGCTGTCTTTTTTGATTTAGCACAACACGTTTGAATACATTTTACTATTCATCTAGCTCTGCTGTTATTGGGTATTGGATTGCCTTTATGAGGTAGTGAGAAAGCTACAAAGAGCTGTTTAGTCTTCCTAAACTCCTCAGTTCTGTCAATGTAGAATATTAATGCTCATTAAACGTCTAAAGTGTGAAGGGCTCTTTTGGCAATTTCCTATATGTGTAGGAAAGTGCCACTGTTGGCATGGTTACCCCCCACTTTTTGCCTGATATGGATGCCAACTTTTATTGAAATTGTGCTGGGATCCTGCTAACCAGGCCCCAGCACTAGTGTTCTTTCCCAAAATCTATCCCTTTGTTTTTACAATTGGCACACCAATGGCACACAGTTAAGTCCCTCGTAAAAGGTACCCATGGTACCAAGGGCCCTGTGGACAAGGAAGGTACCTAAGGGCCGCAGCATGCATTATGCCACCCTGGGGGACCGCTCACCAAGCGCATGCACACAGCCTTTGCAGCTTGTGTGTGCTGGTGGGGAGAAAAAGGCAAAGTCGACATGGCACCCCTCTCAGGGGGGTAATGCCCACAAACCACTGCCTGTTGCGTAGGTAAGTCACCCCTCTTTCAGGCTTTGCAGCCGTAAGGCAGGGTACACTATAACACAGGTGACAGCATAGCTGCATGACCAATATGCCCCTACAGTGCCTACCTCCATTCTTAGACACTGTAAATGCAGTGTGGCCATACTGAGTATATGGTCTGGGAGTTTGTCAGTACGAGCTCCACAGCTCCATGATGGCTTCACTAAATACTTGGTATCAAATCTCACATCACAATAAACCCACACTGATGCCAGTATGGGATTTATGGAAAAATGCACCCAGAGGGCATCTTAGAGATGCCCCTTGTATGTTAGCCAAACTGTTAGTTCAGGACTGACTGGTCTGTGACAGCCTGCCACTTTCAGACAAGTTTCTGACCACATGTGATGAGAGCCTTTGTGCTCTCTGTGGACAGAAGCAAAGTCTGCCATGGGTGGAGGTGCTGCACACCTCCCCCGGCAGGAACTGCAACAGCTAGCAGTGAGCCTCAAAAGCTTAAGCCTCGGGTTACAGTGCCCCAGGCACTCCAGCTAGTGGAGATGCCTGTTCCCTGGACAAGGTCCCACTTTTGGCAGCAAGTCCAGTGGGACAATTAGGGAAAACAGGGACAAGTGACCACCCCAGATAGGACCACCCCTACAGTGTTTACAGCTGAGGTGACCCCCGCCCTGCAGAATCCTCCATCCTAGTTTGGAGAACAGGGACCAATAGGGTTAGGTTCCCCCTCCCCAAAGGGAGTTAACACAAGAAGGGTGTAGCCATCCTCAGGGACAGTAGCCATTGGCTACTGCCCTCTGACCCCTGAAACGCCCCTAAATCCAGTATTTAAGGGCCTCCCTGAATCCAGCTCACCAGATCCCTGGTTTGTGACCTGATAAAAAAGAAGAAGGGCAGCCCCCAGCAGAGAAGAAGGAAGACCAAATTGATTTGGCCCCAGCCCTACCGGCCAGTCTCCTGCAACAAGAAGGCAACGTATCCTGTGGGACCATTGACCTCTGCCAAGCTCCAGAGGACTGCTCTGCACCCCAAAGGACCAAGAACTCCTGTGGACAGGTGCCCTGTCCAAGAAGAAACTACTACCAAGGGACCCTAGAGCCTCCTCAGATCTGTGAGCCCTAACCACCCTGCACCCAGTGCCTTTGGCTGGTGTCCAGGTGGCCCAACCGGCTGGAGAGAGTCCCCAGGCGATTGTGAGCAAGTGGCCACCCTGGGTTGACCTCTCCACCCTCGACGATGACACCTGCAGAGGGAATCCCGAGGACCCCCGACCACGTAAGCTCCGGACAAAGACATCTAATGCCTAAAAGACCACTGCACCCGCAGCCCCCAGGCCTTGGAGAACCCGACCTCCTGTCCAGCTGCATTCAGTAGGTAGCCCTCTTCCCTGTCCAGCCTGTGGTTTGTTTTAGCGACCCACTGGACTTCGCCTGCAGCATCTAAGTGACCCCTGGGGTCCTCTCATGGACCAGCATTAAAAACCTGACGCCCTGCTTGCACCATGCACCCGGCTGCCCCAATGCTGCTGAGGGTGTGTGTTTAGTGCCTATTTGTGGCCCCCGTGCTCCTCTAAACCCCCCATGTCTGCCCTCTGAAGACGTGGGTACTTACCTGCCAGCAGATCTGAAAAGGAGTGCCTCCAGTCTCCATAGGAGCCCATGTTAAGTTTGCCTCAACTTTGACCTCTGCACCTGACCGGCCCTGTGTTGCTGGTGGTGGGTTTTTGGGGTTAACTATGACCCCAACCTGTGGACAGGAGACTGGAACTGTAAGTCAAGTACTTACCTGTAAAGGGTATTAACTTTTCTTACCCCCAAGAACTGTTTCTGAAAATTGCAGTGTCAACTTTTAAAACAAATAATTGCCGATATTTCAAAAACTGTATAACTTATCGATTTCAAACAAAGTACTATTGATACATGTCTGAAATATGAATCTATAGAAGTACTTACCTGAAACTTGAATCTTGAGGTTCTAGAAATAAATTAAGAAAAGTTAATTTGGCTATATAAAAAAACATTGTTCTGGAGTTAAGTCATTGAGTGTGTGCTTCTTCTATTGTCTGTGTGTGTGTGTACAACAAATGCTCTGCACTACCCTCTGATAAGCCTAACTGCTCAACCACACTACCAGAAAAGAGAGCATTAGTATTGTCTACTTTAGTCTCTGTTAAGCCTCTGGGGAACCCCTGGACTCTGTGCACAATATATCTCATTCTGATACAGTATATATAGAGCCAGCTTCCTACATTGGTGGATTAGCGGTGGCGTCTATGACTTTCCATTTGATGGACTACTCAGCCAATACCTGATCACATGATTACATTCCAAAATTGCCTTTAGAAACTCATTTTTGAACTAAGTAAATTGTTCTACATTTTTAAAAGTCTTGCTAGGGCCTTGGTTAAGTCCCTTTAGCATTTCCTTTTAGATTTAAAAGTACTGTAAGTTAGGGATTAGTAACTAGAAGTAGCTTTAGTTTCTTAAAAAGTAATCCCAACTTTAGTAACGTAATGAGCAGCTCAGAGGTTGTGGAACTCACCCTTACCCCTTACCTCCATCTAGGGATGGGAGAGATAAGGTCCCTCTGAAAGCTGAAAAAGATTAGAACAGGTTCCAACCCTACCAAGGTCAAGCTCCAGGAACCCTTGCCAGAGTACACCAGGGACTTCCCCACAGACAGAGAAGATGTTAGAGATGAGGAGGATGAACTCCTTCCTCCTCTCCTAAGTAGGGAGATCAGGGCTTCAAGGCCCTTATCTCCAAAGATAGTGCTCACAGGATCTGGATCTTACACAGGGGAGTCCAGCTCCTCTGGGAACATTGAGTTCAGCCTCAATGAAGAGGACCTCCTTTTAGTAAGGATGGCCAAAAGATTAGCTTTGGAGCAACAACTCCTAGCTATAGAAAGGGAGAGAGCAGAAATTGACTTAGCACCCATTAATGGGGGTAGCAACATAAATAGGGTCAGAGAGAATACTGATATCCTGAAAATCCCCAAAGGGATTGTCTCACAATATGAAGAAGGTGATGATATCACCAAGTGGTTCACAGCTTTTGAGAGAGCTTGTGCAACCAGAAAGCTAAACAGATCTCACTGGGGAGCTCTCCTTTGGGAATTGTTTACTGGTAAGTGTACAGATAGACTCCTCACTGGTGCAAATGCTGAATCATATCACCACATGAAGGCTACCCTGATTGAGGGCTTTGGATTCACCACTGAGGAGTACAGAATTATGTTCAGGGGGGCTCACAAAACCTCAAGCCAGTCCTGGGTTGATTTTGTAGACTACTCAGTGAAAACACTAGATGGTTGGATAACTGGCAGTGGAGAGCATGCCGATGATGGGCTTTATAATTTGTTTATGAATGAACATATTTTAAGTAACTGCTTCAATGACAAGTTGCATCAATATTGGGTAGACCTAGGTCCAACTTCTCCACAAGAACTGGGAAAGAAGGCAGACCATTGGGTCAAGACTAGGGTGACCAAGACTTCCACAGGGGTGACCAAATGAAAGGCGTCACAAAGCCTCCCCAGGGGAAGGGTGGTGAGACACCTAAGGACAAAAACAAAGAGGCTTCACAAGGGCCCCAAAAACCTGTTAATGAGGGTGAGCCCTGAGCCATTTCACAGGCCACGAGTGGGTACAAGGGTAAAAACGTTGATCTCAAGAAGGCCTGGTGTCACACCTGTAAACAGCATGGACACCAAACTGGAGACATGGCCTGTCCCAAAAAGAATCCTCCAAGCACTGCTCCAATCAGTACTTGTATAGCCAATCTCCAGGTGGGATCAACAGTGTGCCCAGAGCAAATTAGGTTCCACACTGAAGCTACTCTAGCCTCTGAGGGTGGGGTGGATATAGCTACACTTGCCGCACTGGCCAGCTACCATGCAAAAATACAGGCAGCAGCTCTTAATTATTGTGACAAAAGTAGAAGCCCTAGGGATGCAGGTGACAGTGTCACCATGGTGACAGACAAACTGGTTTACCCAGGACAGTATATGGCTAGACAATATATCCAGTCACCATTGCTGACAATGAAACTAAAGTCCATCCTATGGCTATGGTGACTTTAGAATGGGGAGGGGTTACTGGCCTGAAACAGGTAGTGACCTATTCTGCTGTCCCAGTGGAATGCTTGCTAGGGAAAGATCTGGAGGCTTGGGTTGAGGTAGAGCTCAAGACCCATGCAGCCATGCTGGGAATCTCTGAACTGGTATGTATGTGAAAACAAGAGCAAAAAGCAGAGCACAGGGTAAAAAAGAAGTGTTGGACCCTGGAATAATGACTCAACATTTCGAGGGAAAGGAAAGAGGACTGGGGCACTAGCCTCTGAACAGCACAAAAAACAAGACCTCTCTTCTCAGGAAGATGCCCTATCCCCTGAGGGAACTGAGTCCATGGAGCTGGATCCTTACCAGATAGAGCTGTTGGGCCAAGGGGGACCCTCAAGGGAACAGCTGTGCCAGGGACAAAATACTTGTTCCACTCTTGAAGGCCTGAGGCAGCAAGCTGCTTCACAGGAGAAGGGAGATGTCAGTGGCTCCCACAGGGTCTATTGAGAAGATGGACTCCTTTAAACTGAGGCCAGAGACCCCAACCCTCGGGCATCCAGGAGAGTGGTATTGCCTCCGCAGTTTAGAGAGTTTATCCTAGGTTTGGCCCCTCGCATCCCCCAAGCTGGGCATTTGGGACAAACAATAGTATGGAGTAGGCTTGTCAACCACTTGTATTGGCCCAATATGTCCCAGAAGGTGAAGGAGTTTTGTAGCTCCTGTGTCACCTGCTAAGCCAGTGGTAAGGCAGGTGGCCACCTAAAGGCCCCCCTCATTCCACTCCCAGTGGTGGGGGTCCCTTTTGAAAGGGTTGGTGTGGACATTGTTGGTCCACTTGAGCCACCCCAAGCCTCAGGGAACCAGTACATACTGGTAGTAGTGGATCATGCTACCAGATACCCTATAGCAATTTCCCCTTAGGTCTACTACAGCTCCTGCAGTAGCCAAGGCTCTGATTGGTATTTTTACCAGAGTGGCTTTTCCTAAGGAGGTGGTTTCTGACAGAGGTACAAACTTCATGTCAGCTTACCTGAAACACATGTGGAATGAGTGTGGGGTGACATAAAAATTCACCACACCATACCATCCACAAACCAATGGACTTGTTGAGAGTTTGAACAAGCCATTGAAGGGCATGATCATGGGGCTCCCTGAAAAACTCAAAAGGAGATTAGATGTCCTCCTGCCATGCCTGCTTTTTGCTTACAGAGAGGTGCCTCAGAAGGAAATAGGGTTTTCCCCCTTTGAACTTGTCACAGTCTGCACGTCTCTTACTGCCATAGGCTGCAGTGCTAGAAGGGACGTCTGGTTTCTAACTGGTTCTGGACTGGCCAAGATAAGGGCGACCCCTTCTAGTTGGCACAGTGCTGCTGACCAGGAAAAATGCCAAGGCAGACCATACCCTCCAGATGGAGTCCCAGAGGAAAAACCCAAGGAATGGGAAAAAACCTCTATCACAGGAACTCCTGGAAAAAATGAAAAAACAATAAAAAAAATGCAAACAAAATAGAAGTCAAAACCCGCAGGAAAAAAAGCAGGAGCTAGTAGAAAATTGGAAACAGGAGTGAGGATCACCATCAAGACGGAAGTGTTTGCAACGCAAGGATGGAGGGAACTGCAGTGCTTACATACCATGAAACAGGAAATGAGAAACAGGAAGAACGAATTACACCATCTTGGATTGGGAAAGGCCACATAGAAATGAATGAGAAAAAAAGACCAAGTATAAAAGGAAAAGGAACAAGGCATGCTGGGAAGAAAAACACCAAAGAAGACGACAATATAGAAGATCAAGAAGAATAAAACATGGGGGCAGAAGAAAAAGAAGAAGAAAGAATTAAAAAGAGAAATGACATAAGGAAGGTAAGTGGGAAGGGAAGTCAGGGAGGTTGCCAGGGGCCGTGGCGTGACCCAGAGCACGAAATGTGCCTCCTGGGCTGCACCGCAGCAATAAATTCAAAAAGAGCCCCAAAAAATGGGTCGACCCAACCGCGGTCCAAAAAAGGGATGCCGCTGTAGTCCATGGCGTCTCAGAACTTCTGTTTGGCCACCCTGTAAGGGACCACTGGCACTTGTTAAAGAAGGCTGGTAGAGACCTCTCCATGAGCCTAAACAAGATGTGGTGGACTATGTGCTTGGCCTCTGCTCCAGGATGGCTGAATACCTGGAAAAGACATCCAAAAACCTTGAGGCCAGCTACCAGCTATAGAAGTTGTGGTATGATCCAAAGGCTGCACAGGTAGAGTTCCAGCTAGGGCAGAAGGTGTGGGCTCTGGAGGCTGTGGCTCCCAGGGCACTTCAGGACAGATGGAGTGGCCCTTACCCAATCCTGGAAAAGAAGAGTCAGGTCACCTACTTGGTGGACCTGGGCACTAGCAGGACACCCAATAGAGTGATCCGTGTTAACCACTGAAACTCTGCAATGATAGGGGAGATATGACCATGCTGATGGTTACTGATGAGGATCAGGAAGCAGAGAGTGAACCTCTCCCTGTCCTCCTCTCAACTGACCCTAATGATGAGTCAGTAGGTGGAGTTGTCTATTCAGACACCCAACAGCCCAACAGCAGATTGACTGCAGGCAAGTCCTACAGCAGTGTGCTGGACTCTTCTCTTTGACCCCTGGACAGACACACCTGTGTACCCATGATGTGGACACAGGAGACAGTTTACCTGTCAACCATATACAGACAGCTTGACAACGTCAAAGAGAGCTTCAAAGTAGAAGTCCACAAGATGTTGGCGTTAGGGGTAATTGAGCACTCTGACAGTCCCTGGGCTAGCCCCGTGGTCTTAGTCCCCAAACCTCATACCAAAGAAAGCAAGAGAGAAATGAGGTTCTGTGTGGACTATAGAGGTCTCAACTCTGTCAACAAGATAGATTCACACCATATACCCAGAGCAGATTAATTAGTTGAAAAATTAGGTGCAGCTAAATTATTAAGTAGCTTTGACTTAACTGCAGGGTACTGCCAGATTAGGATGGCACCTGGAGCAAAAGAAAAGACAGCATTCTCTACACAAAATGGGCATTATCAGTTTACAGTTATTCCCTTTGGCTTAAAGAATGCGCCTGCCACCTTCCAAAGGTTGGTGAATCAAGTCCTTGCTGGCTTGGAGTTCTTTAGTGCAGCATTTCTAGATGATATTGTTGTCTTTAGCTCTACCTGGCAGGATCATCTGATCCACCTGGGGAAGTTTTTGCAGGTCTTACAATCACCAAGCCTCACTATTAAAGCTTCAAAGTGCCAAATAGGGCAGGGCACAGTTGTATACTTGGGCCACCTTGTAGGTGGAGGCCAAGTGCAACCCTTACAGCCCAGAACCCAGATAATTCAGACTGGGAAGCTCCAAAAACCCAGACTCAAGGCAGGGCATTCCTTGGCTTGACTGGTTGATACAGGAGGTTTGGTAAAGGGCATGGATCGATTATGACTCCCCTCACAGAACTGACCTCTAAAAAGATGCCCAAAAAGGTAAATTGGACTCTTGACTGTCAAAAGACCTTTGACAACCTGAAGGAGGAAATATGCTCAGCACCAGTAGTCAAAGCTCCTGATTATTCTAGGCAGTTCACTATGCAGACAGATGCCTCTGAGCATGGGCTAGGAGCAGTCCTGTCCTAAACCAATGATGATGGCCTTGACCAACCTGCTGTTTTCATTAGCAGGAGGTTACTCCCCAGGGAGCAGCGTTGGAGTGCCATTGGGAGGTAGGCCTTTGCTGTGGTTTGGTCCCTGAAAAAGCTAAGACTATACTTATTTGGTACTCACTTTACTGTTCAAACTGACCACAGACCTTTCAGATGGCTAATGCAAATGAAAGGTGAGAACCCTAAACTTTTGAGGTGGTCCATATCCTTATAGGGAACGGACTTTCGAGTGGAACACAGACCTGGGACTGCCCACGTTAATGCAGATGGACTTTCCGGGTTCTTCCACTTAGATAATGAGGATTCTCTTGGGAAAGGTTAGTCTCATTTCGTTTGGGGAGTGGGGGGTGAAGGAAAGTGCCATTGTTGGCATGGTTTATCCTGTACTCTTCAGTTGTTAATCCAAAGCCCTAAATTAGGGTACCCATCATGAGGTCATATAATGTAGAATCTGCCTCATTCAGTGTCAGGAGCCTATCCCTGCACTTTCTTGAGAATAACTCCTACATAAATGTGCCCCAGTGTTTCTTTTCAATTTCCCACAGAATTCAGGCTCTTTCAAAGGCAGAAAACCATTTCATTATATCATCCCCTTCAATTCAGGGAGGGACAACTCCTTTTGGGCGTTTAATGTTAAAGGATTTTTCCTTCAACACTTGAATGTTGCCACCAGAGATGGGTGCCAAGCCAAACATTTTTCTTTGCTTCTCTATATCCAAAAGCTGACTCTGTAAAGCCAGTCTTTTGGTCAGCCTAGCAAGATCTAGGTCTGTGTCTGTGGGTTCGCTAGAGCTTCTGAGGAAAGAGGAGATACCCTCATCCCCATTTTCCACAGAATCTTCTTCTACCACATATGCATCATCATCATTCTCACCTGAGGGATTATTCATGCTGGGCCACCAGAAACCTAAGTATCTCTGTTTTGGGGCTTTTTCCAGTCTGAATCTTGTACAGTTTGGAGAGTTTCCTTAATTGGTCATAGCTATATGCCTCATAAGGTTCCAGGTTGAGTTTCTGGGTTCTGGCCCTGCTTCTGACATGTATTTATCTTACTAAAGTTGGGACCTTTTTAGAATTCCCTTTTTTGGATAACCAACTAAAGTAAGAACTTTTAAACTTTCTCTAGAATTGTAGGGACCTAACAATTATTTTAAAAATGTGTGAAAAATTGTTAGTCAATTAGAAAATCAAAAATAATTATCTAAAGACAATTTAGAGAGTTATTTGTGTATTCACACAATTGACAAGGTGGTATCAGCAAATGCAAAGTCTTTATCCCACCGCTGCCACCAAATGTAGGAGGCTGGCCCTCTATGTAGTGTGCAAAGCTAGGCAGCCTGTGCAGGGGATCCAGGCAACCACACATTGCTTTCCAGAGGTAAAAATCAGATCACGTAATGCTCCAACCTTTGAGGAGCATGAGATGTGAAAAGCATTTGCTGTACTCACAGTATCAATCCTGCACTACACATACTCAATGAATAACTCAATACCAGAATTCATAAAATATACTTCAGATTTTTATATAATTTTTAAGACCAAAATGGTTAAGGATACGTTATGTACTTTTTGAGTTATGATTTTTCAATTTTTTTAAAACTTAGTTTTTCTATACTTACGTGCCATGGGAATCAATGGAAGGCATCCTGTAAAAATACATTTAAAATCACTCCGTTGAGTTACCAGTCTCTTCTTTTGCAGGATAGTCGATGAGGTTGGTGGGCACAGGGTGCCAGCTGAAGAGCCTCTGGTGGCTCCCGGTTCCGGCGGGAGCAGGGCTGGAAATTCTCCTGGCACAGGGCCACTTGGAGGGGCCACCTAGAAAAGGAGGTGGTTTGCAGAAAGGTGGTGCTTCAGGGTCCCCTTAGGCTGATGAGGTTGCAAGAAGTTAGGGACCCATGGCACACAGCTGTTTCCACGATGCAGGGCTCAGGGCAGCAGGATGAAGGCAAGTTAGAGATCTTGCAGGCCGTGCGCAATGGAACCCTTTGGAGCTGGAAGTAAGTCTTCTTCTGAGGGCCTTGCAGGACGACGATGGTGCTCTGGTGGGAGGTCCAGGGTGTTCCTGAAGTCCCTCGACTGGGGCTTCCTCCTGGTACAGTCGCAGCTCTGGGAGAGCTGTTCTTGCTGTATCCCGATGTGCACTGTCCAGTACCAGGGGTACTGGCACAACTCGCCCATGGGAGGGCGCAGTGCGACCAAAGTTCGCACACTTGTAGGTCTTGTCAACGCTGTCATTGGTGTATTGTCTGGTCTGGCTGCATCTTCTGGTTTCAGAGATATCAGCTAGTTGGTGAAGTGACCCTCACCAGTTTGCTGGTTCTTTGCAGATTTCTTTAGGTTCTTCAGTGGTGCCTCCACTCAGGAGGGAGATTTCGGCTATTTGCAAGGCTTTGAGGTCCTCTGGGTCTTTTGAGGTCGGTCCAGTGGTCAGCTCCTCCGCAGCGGCGATGGTCGGGACTCTGGTGCAGCAAGCAGGGGTTTTGGATCCTCTCCTGGTGCAGCAGGTCCTCTGTTTTTGTGCTGTTGTTTTTTTTGGTGCTGTCCTCTTTTCTTCCTGATGAATCTGATTTGTTGGTATAGGGGAGCCCACTAAATACTGAATTTAGTGGGCTATTTAGGGGAAACCTAGTAGTATCCAATGGGACACTTACCTTTGGGTGGTTACACCCACTACAGTGACCACTTCCTGTGGGCAGGGTCGCTACCCTAAACCTCATTGGCTATTTTCCTGCCGTTCAACATGGAGGAAAATGAAATGGAGGGTCCACTTCGCCTTCAAGCCCCTAGGGGTGTGTAGGAAAGTACCATCTTGCCTGGCATGTTACCCCCATATTTCACTGTATATATGTTGTTTTAGTTGTATGTGTCACTGGGACCCTGCCAGCCAGGGCCCCAGTGCTCATAAGTGCTCATAAGTGTGCCCTGTATGTGTTACCTGTGTGATGACTAACTGTCTCACTGAGGCTCTGCTAACCAGAACCTCAGTGGTTATGCTCTCTCATTTCTTTCCAAATTGTCACTAACAGGCTAGTGACCAATTTCACCAATTTACATTGGCATACTGGAACACCCTTATAATTCCCTAGTATATGGTACTGAGGTACCTGGGGTATTGGGGTTCCAGGAGATCCCTATGCGCTGCAGCATTTCTTTTGCCACCCATAGGGAGCTCTGACAATTCTTACACAGGCCTGCCACTGCAGCCTGAGTGAAATAACGTCCACGTTATTTCACAGCCATTTACCACTGCACTTAAGTAACTTATAAGTCACCTATATGTCTAACCTTTACCTGGTAAAGGTTGGGTGCTAAGTTACTTAGTGTGTGGGCACCCTGGCCCTAGCCAAGGTGCCCCCACATTGTTCAGGGCTGATTCCCCGGACTTTGTGAGTGCGGGGACACCATTACACGCGTGCACTATACATATGTCACTACATATGTATAGCGTCACAATGGTAACTCCGAACATGGCCATGTAACATATCTAAGATCATGGAATTGTCACCCCAATGCCATCCTGGCATTGGGGAGACAATTCCATGATCCCCCGAGTCTCTAGCACAGACCCGGGTACTGCCAAACTACCTTTCCCAGGGTTTCACTGCAGCTGCTGCCAACCCCTCAGACAGGTTTCTGCCCTCCTGGGGTCCAGCCAGGCTTGGCCCAGGAAGGCAGAACAAAGGACTTCCTCAGAGAGAGGGTGTTACACCCTCTCCCTTTGGAAAAAGGTGTCAGGGCTGGGGAGGAGTAGCCTCCCCCCAGCCTCTGGAAATGCTTTGATGGGCACAGATGGTGCCCATCTCTGCATAAGCCAGTCTACACCGGTTCAGGGATCCCACAGCCCTGCTCTGGCACGAAACTGGACAAAGGAAAGAGGAGTGACCACTCCCCTGACCTGCACCTCCCCTGGGAGGTGCCCAGAGCTCCTCCAGTGTGCTCCAGACCTCTACCATCTTGGAAACAGAGGTGCTGCTGGCACACTGGACTGCTCTGAGTGGCCAGTGCCAGCAGGTGATGTCAGAGACTCCTTCTGATAGGCTCTTACCTGTGTTGCTAGCCTATCCTCCTTCCTAAGTAGCCAAACCTCCTTTTCTGGCTATTTAGGGTCTCTGCTTTGGGGAATTCTTTAGATAACGAATGCAAGAGCTCATCAGAGTTCCTCTGCATCTCTCTCTTCACCTTCTGCCAAGGAATCGACTGCTGACCGCGCTGGAAGCCTGCAAAACCGCAACAAAGTAGCAAAGACGACTACTGCAACCTTGTATCGCTGATCCTGCCGCCTTCTCGACTGTTTTCCTGGTGGTGCATGCTGTGGGGGTAACTGCCTCCTCTCTGCACTAGAAGCTCCGAAGAAATCTCCCGTGGGTCAACGGAATCTTCCCCCTGCAACCGCAGGCACCAAAAGACTGCATCACCGGTCCTCCGGGTCCCCTCTCAGCACGACGAGCGTGGTCCCTGGAACTCAGCAACTCTGTCCAAATGACTTCCACAGTCCAGTGACTCTTCAGTCCAAGTTTGGTGGAGGTAAGTCCTCGCCTCCCCACGCCAGACTGCATTGCTGGGTACCGCGTGATTTGCAGCTGCTCCGGCTCCTGTGCACTCTTCCAGGATTTTCTTTGTGTACAGCCAAGCCTGGGTCCCCGACACTCTAACCTGCATTGCACGACCTCCTGAGTTGTCCTCCGGTGTCGTGGGACCTTCTTTTGTGACTTTGGGTGAGCTCCGGTTCACTCTTCTTCGTAGTGCCTGTTCCGGCACTTCTGTGGATGCTGCCTGCTTCTGAGTGGGCTCCTTGTTTTGCTGGGCGCCCCCTCTGTCTCCTCACGCAACTGGCGACATCCTGGTCCCTCCTGGGCCACAGCAGCATCCAAAAACCCTAACCGCGACCCTTGCAGCTAGCAAGGCTTGTTTGCGGTCTTTCTGCGTGGGAATACCTCTGCAAGCTTCTTCACGACGTGGGACATCCATCCTCCAAAGGAGTAGTTCCTAGTCTTCTTCGTTCTTGCAGAATCCACAGCTTCTACCATCCAGTGGCAGCTTCTTTGCACCCACAGCTGGCATTTCCTGGGCATCTGCCCACTCCCGACTTGATCGTGACTCTTGGACTTGGTCCCCTTGTTCCACAGGTACTCTCGTCTGGAAATCCATCATTGTTGCATTGCTGGTGTTGGTCTTCCTTGCAGAATTCCCCTATCACGACTTCTGTGCTCTCTGGGGAACTTAGGTGCACTTTGCACCCACTTTTCAGGGTCTTGGGGTGGGCTATTTTTCTAACCCTCACTGTTTTCTTACAGTCCCAGCGACCCTCTACAAGCTCACATAGGTTTGGGGTCCATACGTGATTCGCATTCCACTTTTGGAGTATATGGTTTGTGTTGCCCCTATACCTATGTGCTCCCATTGCAATCTATTGTGACTATACATTGTTTGCACTGTTTTCTATTGCTATTACTGCATAATTTTGGTATTGTGTACATATATCTTGTGTATATTTGCTATCCTCATTCTGAGGGTACTCACTGAGATACTTTTGGCATATTGTCATAAAAATAAAGTACCTTTATTTTGAGTATATCTGTGTATTGTGTTTTCTTATGATATTGTGCATATGACACCAGTGGTATAGTTAGAGCTTTGCATGTCTCCTAGTTCAGCCTAAGCTGCTCTGCTAAGCTACCATTTTCTATCAGCCTAAGCTGCTAGACACCTCTTCTACACTAATAAGGGATAACTGGACCTGGTACAAAGTGTAAGTACCCCTTGGTACCCACTACAAGCCAGACCAGCCTCCTACAGGGTGGTGAATGCGCAGTGAGATTCCTTCTCCTATCCTTTCTGTGGTTTCCTGCCTTTATTCCCGCCAAATGTGGGGTTTGGCAAAGAGGGAAGCCATCAGCTGCTAGCAGCAGGCCTGGGGGCTTGAGTTTCAAGGGCAGTAGCCCTCTGATGCTCACCACCAAGGGAATTAAATTCCTGAGGAAGGGGGTGTTAGCTCCTCCACCCAGGAAGGGCATTGTCTTACAAACCAGAGAGACAGGGCTCTCCCCCAAGGTTTGTGTATTGGCTGTCTGGAGGTGGCATGCTGGATGGAACCAGTCAGCAACCATGCCAGTTAGGTTAGTTATTGCAGTGGGCATCTCTAAGTGACCCCTGGGTACATTAAGGGATAAATCCAATACTGGTGCCAGTTTGGATTTATCATCCTGAGTTGTTTGATACCAAACAACCCAGGGTGCAGAGTGGCCATCATGTAGCTGGGGAACTCGTGTTTGACCAGTGTCCAGTTCATGTACTTAAAATGGCTTCTCTGTTCACTCACTATGCCTCAGGTTTGGCAAGGACACAATGGGGGCATATTGCTGATGCAACTACACCCTCACATATAGGCCTTCATTATGACATTGACGGTAAATGGCACTTACCGCCGTGGCGACGGCCGCCAACATACCGCCACAGTGGCGAATATCCGTTCGCCATATTATGACACACACACACCAAACCAACAGAATAGTGTCACATACACAAATCTGCCAGCCCAAAGGTCAGTGGTAAGGTGCCAGTACAAACACCCACAACGTTACGCCAACAAAACAGTGCCCACCACGAATCACCACGGCGGAAATTTAATGGCGGTAAACCATTGGCGGTACATACCTGCGCGTTCAGAATGGCCACCCAAATACAAAACAACACAACCTTGGCCAATACCAAAAACACACACCTGACACTCATACACACACCACACACACACCCACCCATAGCATTATAAAACACACCCACATTACCCACAACCCTTTACGAATTCTAATAATCGCCACAAGACTAACACGAAGACCACTAAGACAACTAGACACACACCACAAACACCCATCCATCCGTCACGCATCCCACATCCCCCACCACATCACTTAACACCCACTGCACAACACACATCACATAACACCCATGTCAACACTAATGCACCCCCGTTTCACCGATGAGGAGTTGCAGGTCATGGTGGAGGAAATAGGGTAGAGCCACAGATGTTTGGAGCACAGGTACAGCAAATATCCATTGCCAGGAAGATGGAGCTATGGCAGAGAATCGTGGACAGGGTGAACGCCATGGAACAGCATCCAAGAACAAGGGACAGCATCAGATAGAGGTGGAACGACCTATGGGGGAAGATACGTTCCGCGGCAGCAAGGCAGCAGCTCGCCATCCAGAGGACTGGCAGTGCACCCCCACCTCTTCCCCCACAGCTTACAGCATGGGAGGAGCAAGTCATGGCAATCCTGCATCCTGAGGGACTCACTGGAGTAGCCGGAGGACTGGACACTGGTAAGTCAATATTTACTACTCATCACTCCCCATGCATGCATGCCATCACACCCCCTCACTCTCACTCCCATCTCTCCACTACATCCCACACACTGCACCTACACATCTGACTAACCCCAATGCCAAGTCCTGTATGCTATACCAATGCATGGACAGCCCTCCTAGCCCTGCATGGACACCCATCACCAAAGCATGCACAGCATGAAGAACTAACAATCCCACAATACATCACCACACACAAACAAAGGTGGCAGGCCAACAGCAACAATAGAGGGTAACCTAGGGATGCACAAAATGTCACAGACATAAAGCCTAATACGCCACTTACATCCCCACAGGTGTCCCAGTCAATCTCAGCAGAAAGGAGATGCCACGACTATCCAGTCCCCCAACAGAAGATGCCGCCAGTGATGACAGTAACTCTGGACTTCAGGATCTGGATGAACTACCTGGCCCATCAGGGACCACTGTTCAGTCGGCTACTCCAGCCCACTCACAGTCCACCACAGAGCCTCCCCCATCAGTATCCAACACCACCATCACCTACCCAACGTTCCCACACCTCTGTCCCCAGGAGACGTCAATCAGCAGTGTGCCCACCTGTACAGGGACCCCAGTCCACACCTCACCCCCAAGACAATCAGGGACCTAGGGTCAGTGGCAGTGGGCACACCGTTCAGGGGACAGAGGCAGAGGGGAACAGGGACACTGGGAGTACCGTTGTGCGCCAGGGGGAGGACAAGCCCAGGGAACCGACTCTCCAGGAGGTACTCACTAATGTCCTGGGTGCCTACCAATGATCCCAGGACATGATGGGCCAGATCCTTACCAACATGCAGGAGAACAAGCAGCTGCAGGAGGTACACCATCAGGAGATCAGGGAGGATTTGCAGGCCCTCAACACCACCATGGTCTCCATAACAGGGGTGCTGGCAGATATGGCCAACATTATGAGGGAATGGACAGCACACCGGTGGGCCCCTACCACTAGCAAGTGTACTGACCAGCCCACCACTTCCGCTGCAGCTGGTGGGCAGGAGGCTCTGCCACAGGACCCACAGGCCACCAGCACCCCTCTCCCTGCAGAAGGTGAACCACCCCGCAAACGTTCCCTGTGACCCAGACAGAAGCCAGACACTTACCAAGACCAAGACCACTGCTAGGAAATGAGATCTTCCTGAATGCCCCCCTTGTGTCCCACCCTGTCACCTTGTCCACTTTAAACTGCTTTGCCCCCCTTCCAATGGCCCCTCGGACACTGGAACTGTGCTACAAACAGACTGGAACAATACCCTGGACTTTCCTCAATCATCACCCCACTCCATTACACGTTGCCGTCAGTTATTTGCACTACAATAAACACCCTTGAACACAACCTGAGTGAAAGTGTTTTGTGTGATGAAAATGTGCATTTATGGAAACAGTCACATCATGTGCGAATAATCTGAACACTGCGATAGCATACATTTAATGACATGTATCTGGCTTTAGTCATCACATCAGTACACAGTTGTTACATCACCAACATCTGCAAAATGAGAAGCCATAGGTGACATTAAGTAGAGATGCAAAGGAAGTGAATGCCATCCTGCTACAGCCATACAGAAAACATCAATAATCAGAGGAATAGTCAGTTTCACTGTCTCACCTGTGTGTCATTGGAAGTATTAGCGTATAACTGAGGTTCTGTTCTCCACATCCTCATCCTCTGCCTCCTCTTCCTCACTGTCCTCAGGGTCCACTGCTGCCACAGGGGCATTTCCAGTCTCCTCCTCCTGCAGATACGGCACATGTCGTCTGAGGGCCTGGTTGTGCAACATGCAGCTAGCCACTACTATCTGGCAGACCTTCTCGGGTGAGTAGCCAAGCGATCCACCTGTTAGATGGAGGCATCTGAACCTGGCCTTCAGGAGGCTGAAGGTCCTTTCAATAATTCTCCTGGTTCACCCATGTACATCATTGTAACGATTCTCAGCCCGTCCTGGCATTCCTCACAGGGGTCAGGAGCCACGATAGGTTTGGATAGCCAGAATCACCTGCAAGTATTGAGGGACAAACATTAGCCTTACACAATGGTAGGGGGTTAATACCAGAATGCATACACTGACATACATTGAGTAGGGAGTCAGGCTCACCAATTAGCCACACCCTGTGCATCTGTAGTTGTGCCATCACATTTGGGATGCTGCTATTCCTCAGGACGAAGGGATGAACCTACCCAGGATACTTGGCAGTGACGTGAGAGATATACTGGTCAGCCAGGAACACCATTTGCACACAGAGTGAGTGGAAACTCTTCCCATTCCTGAACACCTGTTCATTCTGGCAGGTGGGACAAACGCAACATGTATACCGTCAATCGCCCCAATAATATTGGGTATATGTCCCATTGCATAGAATCCTGCCTTTACAGTGGTCAAATCTTCCACCTGGGGGAAAGCAAGGTAGCTGCACATGTGTTTCACCAGGGCAGATAAAACCCTTGCCAGCACGATTGAGAACATTGGCTGTGACATTCCTTCTGCCAAGCCCGCTGTCACTTGGAAAAAACCAGTTGCCAGGAAATGAAGCACTGATAGAACCTGCACAAGAGGGGGGATCCCAGTGTGATGACGGATAGCTGATATCACATCAGGCTCCAATTGAGCACACAGATCTGTGATAGTGGCCCTGTCCAGTCTATAGGTGAGTATTATGTGCCTGTCCTCCAGTGTAGCCAAGTCCACAAGGGGTCTGTTCACGGGGTCTTGTCTCCTCCTCCAATTCCTCCGCAGTGGTAGGTATCTAAGGGACACAAGAGTGAGTAGGTTGTCACAATTTTAACAATGGAACCCCCACCTCAGTGTACATAGAGCAATAATGTGATGGGACAAAGAGAATGGCAATGTATGTGCAATTCACAGCAATGACGCACTTCTTAATTTTCTGAATGTTGAACACCACCATAAAATGACGACTGCCTGTCCTGTATGTAGGGACAGGTGGAAGTGAGATAACTCTGACGGCATTGGGTGTCATGAGCTATTCCTCATTGACTAATATGGGGCTCTATGGAGTACAGTGGCCAATGGGGATCACCGGCGGCAGTGACAGTGTACACTGCTGTGGATATGACTACCATTTTCTGTCTATAACCTCACTTGATTCCTGACCTTCCACAGGACAACACCTACACTGCGTGTGCTGCTGGGACCTGTGTCTGGATCCTGCCATGGCCTGGGTGACCGAGGAAACGGCCTGTGCCTTCACTTCAGAGGAGTTGGAGCGCTTGGTGGATGGGGTCCTACATCAGCATGGACAGCTGTACGGGCCTCCAGACCAACAGGTGAGTACACCTTGGGCATGATGCATGTGACGAGGTTGCAAGGAGATGTGTGTGCAATCATCATGTCATTTTGGGGGGGCTATATGGCTGGTGGCAGTGTACATGGTGGGCGCTGAGTGATGTGTGCCAATGGAGATGGAAATGGGATTTGTGGACAATATGTGTGACAGGCTGGATTGTATGTTTTAATGGTGTCCTCCTGTCGGGTTCTGACCTGCAGAGGAAACACAATCAGAAGAAGGGATTGTGGCGTGCCTTTGCCAAGGACATGTGGACTTTGGGGGTCTACAGCAGGTGGAGCATCCACTGTAGGAAAAGGTGGGAGGACCTGAGATGTTGGGCCCAGAAGACCACTGAGGCCCAGCTGGGGATGGCCCCACAACGAGGGTGGGGTGCCTGTCAGAACCTGACCCCCCTGATGGCCAGCATACTGGCAGTGGCCTACCCAGAGCTGGATGGGTGCTTGAGGGCATCACAGCAGCCACAAGGGAGTGAGTACAGTGGGCGTTACAACTATAATTGGTAGGTGGCATGTGATCCTGGTGGTGGGTGTCGGTAAGTGGGTGCCCCTTAATGCCAGGTCAGAGATCGCAGCGTGATCCAGCTCAAGGGTAATGGTTGTATTGCTAAATCTGGTGACCTAGCAAGGTTGCATTCCATGTCAGACAGGGCTTAGTGACTCCCAGGAGGGGTGCAGTTAGCGGGTGTTGGCTCACATCTTGCTGAGGAATCTAGCCAATGGAATGCCAGTGCAATGCCTGGTACTCAATCCTGATCCCTGTGTGTAGGAAAGTACCATCTTGCCTGGCATGTTACCCCCATCTTTCACTGTATATATGTTGTTTTAGTTGTATGTGTCACTGGGACCCTGGTAACCCAGGGCCCCAGTGCTCATAAGTGTGCCTGTATGTGTTACCTGTGTAGTGACTAACTGTCTCACTGAGGCTCTGCTAATCAGAACCTCAGTGGTTATGCTCTCTCATTTCTTTCCAAATTGTCACTGACAGGCTAGTGACCATTTTTACCAATTTACATTGGCTTACTGGAACACCCTTATAATCCCCTAGTATATGGTACTAAGGTACCCAGGGTATTGGGGTTCCAGGAGATCCCTATGGGCTGCAGCATTTCTTTTGCCACCCATAGGGAGCTCTGACAATTCTTACACAGGCCTGCCACTGCAGCCTGAGTGAAATAACGTCCACGTTATTTCACAGCCATTTTACACTGCACTTAAGTAACTTATAAGTCACCTATATGTCTAACCTTTACCTGGTAAAGGTTAGGTGCAAAGTTACTTAGTGTGAGGGCACCCTGGCACTAGCCAAGGTGCCCCCACATTGTTCAGAGCCAATTCACTGAACTTTGTGAGTGCGGGGACACCATTACACGCGTGCACTACATATAGGTCACTACCTATATGTAGCTTCACCATGGTAACTCCGAATATGGCCATGTAACATGTCTATGATCATGGAATTGCCCCCTCTATGCCATCCTGGCATTGTGGGTACAATTCCATGATCCCAGTGGTCTGTAGCACAGACCCTGGTACTGCCAGACTGCCCTTCCTGGGGTTTCTCTGCAGCTGCTGCTGCTGCCAACCCCTCAGACAGGCATCTGCCCTCCTGGGGTCCAGCCAGGCCTGGCCCAGGATGGCAGAACAAAGAACTTCCTCTGAGAGAGGGTGTGACACCCTCTCCCTTTGGAAAATGGTGTGAAGGCAGGGGAGGAGTAGCCTCCCCCAGCCTCTGGAAATGCTTTGTTGGGCACAGATGTGCCCAATTCTGCATAAGCCAGTCTACACCGGTTCAGGGACCCCTTAGCCCCTGCTCTGGCGCGAAACTGGACAAAGGAAAGGGGAGTGACCACTCCCCTGACCTGCACCTCCCCTGGGAGGTGTCCAGAGCTCCTCCAGTGTGCTCCAGACCTCTGCCATCTTGGAAACAGAGGTGCTGCTGGCACACTGGACTGCTCTGAGTGGCCAGTGCCACCAGGTGACGTCAGAGACTCCTTGTGATAGGCTCCTTCAGGTGTTAGTAGCCTTTCCTCTCTCCTAGGTAGCCAAACCCTCTTTTCTGGCTATTTAGGGTCTCTGTCTCTGGGGAAACTTCAGATAACGAATGCATGAGCTCAGCCGAGTTCCTCTGCATCTCCCTCTTCACCTTCTGATAAGGAATCGACCGCTGACCGCGCTGGAAGCCTGCAAACCTGCAACATAGTAGCAAAGACGACTACTGCAACTCTGTAACGCTGATCCTGCCGCCTTCTCGACTGTTTTCCTGCTTGTGCATGCTGTGGGGGTAGTCTGCCTCCTCTCTGCACCAGAAGCTCCGAAGAAATCTCCCGTGGGTCGACGGAATCTTCCCCCTGCAACCGCAGGCACCAAAAAGCTGCATTACCGGTCCCTTGGGTCTCCTCTCAACACGACGAGCGAGGTCCCTCGAATCCAGCGACACCGTCCAAGTGACCCCCACAGTCCAGTGACTCTTCAGCCCAAGTTTGGTGGAGGTAAGTCCTTGCCTCACCTCGCTGGGCTGCATTGCTGGGAACCGCGACTCTGCAAGCTTCTCCGGCCCCTGTGCACTTCCGGCGGAAATCCTGTGTGCACAGCCAAGCCTGGGTCCACGGCACTCTAACCTGCATTGCACGACTTTCTAAGTTGGTCTCCGGCGACGTGGGACTCCTTTGTGCAACTTCGGCGAGCACCGTTTCACGCATCCTCGTAGTGCCTGTTTCTGGCACTTCTCCGGGTGCTACCTGCTTCAGTGAGGGCTGTTTGTCTTGTTCGACGTCCCCTCTCTCTGCAAGTCCAATTTGCGACCTCCTGGTCCCTCCTGGGTCCCAGCAGCGTCCAAAAACGCCAAACGCACGATTTGCGTGTAGCAAGGCTTGTTGGCGTCCATCCGGCGGGAAAACACTTCTGCACGACTCTCCAAGGCGTGGGGGATCCATCCTCCAAAGGGGAAGTCTCTAACCCTTGTCGTTCCTGCAGTATTCACAGTTCTTCAGCCTAGTAAGAGCTTCTTTGCACCAACCGCTGGCATTTCTTGGGCATCTGCCCATCTCCGAGCTGCTTGTAACTTTTGGACTTGGTCCCCTTGTTCCACAGGTACCCTCAGTCAGGAATCCATCGTTGTTGCATTGCTGATTTGTGTTTTCCTTGCATTTTCCCTCTAACACGACTATTTTGTCCTTAGGGGAACTTTGGTGCACTTTGCACTCACTTTTCAGGGTCTTGGGGAGGGTTATTTTTCTAACTCTCACTATTTTCTGATAGTCCCAGCGACCCTCTACAAGGTCACATAGGTTTGGGGTCCATTCGTGGTTCACATTCCACTTTTGGAGTATATGGTTTGTGTTGCCCCTATCCCTATGTTTCCCCATTGCATCCTATTGTAACTATACATTGTTTGCACTGTTTTCTAAGACTATACTGCATATTTTTGCTATTGTGTATATATATCTTGTGTATATTTCCTATCCTCTCACTGAGGGTACACTCTAAGATACTTTGGCATATTGTCATAAAAATAAAGTACCTTTATTTTTAGTATAACTGTGTATTGTGTTTTCTTATGATATTGTGCATATGACACTAGGTGGTACTGTAGTAGCTTCACACGTCTCCTAGTTCAGCCTAAGCTGCTCTGCTAAGCTACCATTATCTATCAGCCTAAGCTGCTAGACACCCTATACACTAATAAGGGATAACTGGGCCTGGTGCAAGGTGCAAGTACCCCTTGGTACTCACTACAAGCCAGTCCAGCCTCCTACACTGTGTGCGACGGTAATGTGTATGCCATCTGTGGTGTTGGTGCTGCAATTGATCCAGTGCTCCCTTTTTCTCTCTCCCCCTTTTTTCTTCTGTCATCCTGTCCATGTGTGCATTAGCATCATCTGGCTGAGGAGCAGGGGTACCGGTGACAGAGGGAGCTGCATCCCACAGGACCCAGGAGGCAGAGTCCACTGATGAGGAGGGGTCTAGTGGGATGGAGGGTGAGGAGAGCACTTCGGCGGAGACAGGAGGTGACAACACTGACTCAGATTCCTCTTCCGATAGAAGCTCCCTGGTGGTGGCGGACACCTCTGGGACCACCCCAGCTACAGGTACAGCTGCCGGCCCAGTACCAGCACCACACTCCCAGCAGCCCCTCACCGAATTGCCCGTGCCCACTCACCCAGGAGGGTGGGCATCTCCTTCGCCCCAGGCACCTCAGGCCCTGCCCCAGTGAGCCCTGCTGCCCTAAGTGAGGAGGCTATTGACCTCCTGAGATCCATCTCTGTAGGGCAGTCAACCATTGTGAATGCCATCCAGGGGCTGGCATTCCAGATGCAGCAATGCAATGCATATCTGGAGAGCATTCACAGTGGACTGGCGGCCCAACAGAGATCGTTCCAGGCTCTGGCCTCCTCTCTGATGGCAGCCATTGTCCCTGTTCCTACCGTCCCTCCTCCAACTACCACTTCCCAGTCCCAATCTCCTCAACCCCAACCCATCCCATGCACACATACAGACAAGCATGCACACAAAACATCACAGAAGTGTGGCACAGGCAAACACAGGCAGCACACTTCAGGCCACAAGCACTCACTCAAACAACAGACAGTTACACACACAACAACATCCACTGCCTCCACTGTCTCCCCATCCTCCCTCACTGTCCATCTGCACTCACACTTGCATGCACTGCATCAACTGCCACCACCACCACCATCACCACACCAAGCAGCACACACACCACACATGCAGATACCTCCACAACATCCATCCACGAGTCCCCTTTGTCCTCTCCCACCCTGTCTGCCCCCCTCCTAAGAGACACAAACACATGCACTCAGACACCCAACAGCCATCCACCTCACATCAGCACACTGCCCGTGCACCTGCACCCAAGTGCAGCAGACATACACTTCCAACAACCACTCCGTCAACCTCCACTCCCATCCCTCCTCCCCCATCCCACCACACCATCCCTAAGAAGCTTTTCCTTGCCCAACTTGACATCTTCCCTCCCCCTTTGTCCCCCTGTCCTGCCTGTAAGAGCAGGTTCACAATGACCCAGCCCAGCACCTCAGCCAAACAGTCCACAGGGACAGTGGAGGCACCTCCTAGTCATGGAAGCAAGAAAGGAAAGGATTCCACTCCACCACCCAAGAGAGGGAAGGATCCCACTCCACCATCCAAGAGAGGGAAGGATCCCACTCTACCACCCAAGAGAGGGAAGGAGCCCACTCCACCTCCCAAGAAAGGGATGGTTCCCACTCCACCAACTAAGAGAGGCAAGAGGTCCCTCCAACAGCAGTGGGCAAGGAGCCCTCACCTCCAGCTGGGACACAGCAGCCCTCACCTCCAACTGGGACAAAGCATCCCTCACCTCCAGCTGGGACACAGTAGCCCTCACCTCCAACTGGGACACACCAGCCCTCACCTCCAACTGGGACACAGCAGTCCTCACCTCCAGCTGGGACACAGCAGCCCTCACCTCCAGCTGGGACACTGCAGCCCTCACCTCCAGCTGGGACACCGCAGCCCTCTCCTCCAGCTGGGACACAGCAGCCCTCACCTCCAGCTGGGACACAGCAGCCCTCACCTCCAGCTGGGACACTGCAGCCCTCACCTCCAGCTGGGACACTGCAGCCCTCACCTCCAACTGGGACACAGCAGCCCTCACCTCCAGCTGGGACACAGCAGCCCTCACCTTCAGCAGAGAGCATGAAGGCCACCCTCCTAGGACTGTTGTAGAAGGAGCCTCCTCCAGAACCAGTGGGCAAGTTCCCCACCTCAGAGATTGTGACCTTGCACTTCCCAACAAAGAGAAATGGACATGGAGCTCCCTCCAGAACCAGTGGGCAAGTTCCCCACCTCAGAGACTTTGGCCTTACACTCCCCAGCAAAGAGAAATGGGCATGGAGCCCCCTCCAGAACCAATGGACAAGTTCCCCACCTCAGAGACTGTGACCTTGCACTCCCCAGCAAATTGAAATGGACATGATGTCCCCTCCAGAACCAGTGGGCAAGTTCCCGAATTCAGCTCAGGTGCCCCCCACCCCCTTCCCCCTGAAGTGCCTGGCCATTCCCACCATGATGCCCCTGCACAGTGTAGTGCGGATTTCATCAGGGAACAAGTTGGGCCTTGGTCTGTGCCCTGTGGCCATGTGGGCCTTTTGTACTTTGGACTGGCCGTTGGCCCTTTCTGAACAGTGACTCGTATTTCTCTTGTCACATGGACAATATGGTGGCTGTTGGCATCAAATTACACTATGAGTTTTGGCTAAATGTTGTCTTTGCATTATTATGACGTGTGTTCTGTGAGACTGGTTTTCCTCTGCTGCTGGTTGTGTGTATGGTGTGTGTGTGAATGGTGTGTGTTGTGTGTGTGTGTCACTCTCCTTTTCTTCCCTCCTTCCCTTGTGTGCTAGGCAGCTGTACTCACCGTCGTCTTCGTCGGCGTTGGTGTTCCAGGTGGAGCATGGCATAGATGAGCATCGGGAAGACTTGAAGTTCCGGTTCCATGGCGGCGTTGTTCTTCTCTGTGTCTCTGATGGTGAGTCTTTCGTCTTCTGTGTTCTGTTTCCACCAGAGTTTTGATGGCGTTGGTACCGCCCCGGAAATCCTGGAGGTTTGCTATATCATAATATGGTGGGCGGTACCTTGTCTTCCGCCTGGCTGTTTATGGCTACCGCCTTAATCAGTGGTGTTAATGCCCTGGCGGTTGGTGTGGTACATTGGTTGTCTATGGAAGTTATCACCGCCATGGTCATAATCTGCCTGTTGGCAGTATTACTGCCACTTTAACAGTCACCACCATTGTCATAATGATCACCATAGTATGGTGCACCCTGCCTTAGGGCTGAAAGACCTTCCAGAGGGGTGACATACCCATAATATATACAGTGTAGGGTGGACAGGGCACACAGGGAGTATGCCATATCGAATTTGTCTTTTTAGGTTTGCCCCAGAACACTCAGTCTGCAATTCGCAGTGCTGGGTGCATCTGAGTACAGGGCCCTAGAAGGTGGCACAATCAGTGCTGCTGCCCTGAGGGACTTACCCCTAATATCCCATGCCCTGGGTACAGGTGTACCCATTTACTAGGTACTTACAGTGATATTTAAGAGCGTATCCAATAGTGCCAAGCATCACAACAGATTTAGGGGAAGAGCTCTGGCCGAGGGAACCTGGTTAGCAGGGGCCCTGGGCACTACAACTTCTAGTACACATCAATATCAGGCAAAAATTGGGGTGCTAACCATGCAAAAAGAGGCCTCCTCCCACACCTAGTATATGGTACTTAGGTACGCACGACATTGGGGCACCAGGGTTCCCCATGGGCTGCAGCATATATTGTGCCACCCAGTAGAGCCCATGCAAAATGTGTCTGCAGGCCTGCCGTTGCAGCCTGAGTGAAAAGGTGCATGCACCCTTTCACCACAGGTCACTGCACCAGGTCGCTGTAAGTCACCCCTATGGTAGGCCCTTCTAGCCCAGACCGCAGGGTGCAGGTCCCTGTGTGTGAGGGCATACCTGCATGAGCAGAGGTGCCCCTGCAAACTCCAGTTCTATTGCACTGGACTTTAAATGTGGGGAAGCCATTTTACCCATGTGCTGGACACAGGTCACTACCTATGTCCGGCTACATAATATTAACTCAAAACCTGGGCATGTTTGGTATCACACATGTCGGAATCAAACCCCAATACTGTTGTCAGTATTGGTTGTATGATTCCATGCACTCTGGGGGTTCCTTAGAGGACCCCCCCCACTATTGCTCCTACCAGTCTTCTATGGTTTTTCAGGCAGCCCGCACTGCTGACGCTACTCAGACAGGTTTCTGCCCTCCAGCTGCTTGACCAGCTGAAGCAGGGGAAGGTAGAACAAAGGGTTCCTGTGGGAGAGGGAGGCAACACCCTCTCCCTTGTAAATAGGTGTTACGAGGCTTGGGAGGGTTAGCCTCCCTAAGCCACCGGTTTGCTTTGAAGGGCTTAAGCCGGTTTGCACCGGTCCAAGGAACCCAGTCCCTGCTCTGGCGTGAAACTGGACAAAGGAAAGGGGAGTGCCACTCCCCTGTCCATCACCACCCCAGGTGTGGTGCCCAGGGCTCCTCCAGGTGGCCACTTGATGTTGCCATTTTAAAGCCAAGATGTGCAGAGGCTCCTGGGAGCATCTGAGTGGCCCGATCAGGCAGGTGATGTCCCAGCCCCCTCCTGATAGGTGGTCACCTTGCTAGGTGACTAATCACCCTTTTAGGGCTATTTAGGGACTCCCTTGCGGGTGGGTCCCCAGATTCAATGTGCAAGACTCCACCAGGACTCCTCTACATCGTTTACTTAGACTTCTGGCCAATGGAACCACAACTGGACTGCTCAGGAACCAACAAGACTGCAACTCCGGTGACAACTTCGCTTTGCAACATTGTTTCTCTTGCTCCTGTCAGCACTTTTCAACATTTCCACGGCTATGCATCCTCTGGGGTCGCAAGACATCAGCCTGCACCAAGAAGCAAGAAGAAATCTCCCTTGGAGTGAAGGAGTCACTCCCCTCCATGTACAGGCACCTACAGCAACAACGACCGCCTACGTGGATCTCCTCTCATCCTGAGCTGCATGGATCCTGCATCACGGGTGGTGATCCAGAGTAGTCCTCTTAGTCCTCTCTGCCAGCTGTCCAACTTTGGTGGCGGTAGGCCTTTGCTTTCCCACGCAAGACAGTACCCCCGTGCACCGCGTCTCTTGCAGCTACCAAAACTTGTTTGCATCTCCTCCAAGGCTCCGTGTAGCCCCCGCACTCCTTCCTGCGAAGCACAGCCCTCTGTGTGCTTCTCCTGCGACTTGGGACCCTTCTTCTGGTGTGCTGCGTGGGCTCATCTGCGACTCATGGTTCCTCTTCCAGTGGGTCTCCTGCGGGGGCTACCTCTTCTTTTGTGGACTCTCTACCTTGCTGAGGGTCCCTCTAGGACTTCTCCCATGAGTTGAGTCCTCCTGGACCTTGCTGGTCTCCGGCAGCTCCACTTCTGCTTCATCGTGACAATCATGCATCCGTCGTGGGATGTCGACTGCATCCTCCAGGAATTCCTCATCTGCTCCAGGGCTGCATTCCTGACTGTCTTCGTCCTACTGTCAACCAACTTGTGCATCCACAGCTGGGTGGGTAGTAGCTCCAACTCCTCATGGACTCTTCTGTGACTTCTGGACTTGGTCCCCTTCTTCCATAGGTCTTCCTCTTCAGGAATCCATTGCTGGTTTCTTGCAGTCTTGTCTGGGTGTTGCATTTTCTTATTTTCCTTCCTTTTGGGTGGTTTGGGTAAAATCCAATAATTTATTCCTTTCCTCCTGGTCACTTACCTTTGGGGTTTCCTAGTACCCCCAGCTCCCCTCTACACATCCAACTTACCTACGTGGTGGTCCCATGTTTGCATTCCATTTATTTAGCAAATGGTTTGGGGTCCCCCTAGGGTCACTATTCTCTAACTGCATTTGCACAGTTTTCTATCACTTTCTATGCCTATTTCTGATAACTTGTGTTCATATTTAGTGTGTCGACTTACCTTCTATTGGAGGGTTGCTTATCTAGCATTTTGGTATTGTGTTACTGTATTAAAGACCCTTTATTTTCGTAACACTGAGTTTTCTTTCATGTGTGTAAGTGCTGTATGACTACAGTGGTATTGCATGAGCTTTGCATGTCTCCTAGATAAGCCTGCTTTCCAGCTCCTTCCAGCAACTGCAACATTTCCCTGGCTGTGCATCCTCTGAGGGTGAAGAGTCTTCAGTCTGCCCAAGAAATATGAAGGAATCTCCCTTGAAGTGAAGGAGTCACTCCCCTGCATCTGCAGGCACCAACTGCAATGATGACTGGCTGCGTGGATCCTCCATCACTGGTGGTGGGCTGGAGTGGTCCTCTCTACCAGCGGTCCAACTTGGGAGACGGTAAGCCCTTGCTTCGCCACGCAGGACAGTACCCCCATGCACTGCGGCTCTTGCAGCTACCATGGCTTGGCGGCATTTCCTCCAAGGGATCTTCAAGCTCCGTGTAGCCCCAGCACTCTTCCCTGCGATGTACATCCCTCTGCGTGCTTCTCCTGCGACGTGGAACTCCATCGGACTCCTTCCAAGGGGTGCTGCGTGGGCCTCACCGCGACTCCTGTGCGTGCTGCCTGTGGGTCGTCTGTGGGGCTGCCTCCTCTTCCTGTGAATCTCCTCACTGCTGAGGATCACCCGGGACTCCCCTCCATGGGTTGAGTCCTCCTGGACCTTGTTGGTCCCCCAGCAGCCCTGCATTTCTTCTCCAATTACATTTGTCTTTGCCAAGGTTTGTTGGTGGTTTTTCCACACCACTGACTGACTGTAATCCTTCTTCAAGCGGGGGATGCCAACTGCATCACTTCAGGAACTCCTCAGCTGCGCCAGTGATGCACTGCTGACTGTCTTCATCCACCGTCGACTGGTCCTGCATCAACAGACGGTTCGGTAGTGGCTCCAGCCACCTCCGGACACTTCAACAGGACTTGGTCCCCTTCTTTTTCATGCCTTCTTCTTCCACGATCCACCTTTGATTTCTTGCAGTCTTGTCTGGGAATTGCAATATCATTTTCTGATTTTTTTTGGGTGGGTTTTGGGAGAACTAGGTACTTACCTCTCTTCTCCTGGTCGATGGGGGGGCACACTGGTACTTACCTTGTGGGTTTCCTAGTTCCTCCAGCTCCCTTCTACCGATTCCAGTTCTTTGGGTGGTGGCCCGACTTTCGCATTCCACTTTCTTAGTTTATGGTTTGGTCCTACCCCAGGCCTTCAGCATTGTCTGTTGCTTTCACTGTTTTCTATTGCATTCTAAGCTAATTCCTGACTTGTGATGTACATATAATAATGTGTTTACTTACCTGCAGGTGGGGTATTGCCTATATAGTATTCTAGCATTTGTGTCACTAAAATAAAGTATCTTTATTTTTGTAACGCTGTGTGGTTCTTTCATGTGTGTGAGTGCTGGGTGACTACAGTGGTATTACATAAGCTTTGCATGTCTCCTAGATAAGTCTTAGCTGCTCATCCACATCTACTTGTAGACATCCTGGCTTCCTAGACACTGACTACACCTCACTAATAGGGAATACCTGGACCTGGTAGAAGGTGATAATACCATAGGTACTCACCACACACCAGGCCAGCTTCCTACATTGGTGGTGCAGCGGTGGGATAAGCATTTGCAAACCTTACCACTCTGTCACTAGGTACTTTCCACAGGAAAGACCATTTGCTAACTAGTAGGGAGCTTTGTAGGTAGAGTAGATAGGGTCACCTACACCACTCTAGCTAGACAACATGTTTTCTGTAGAGCACACCTCTCAGGCCCTGGACTCCCAATATGGGGGTTCACCTTTACAAGAGTTGGGGGAGATGTGTGCTGATAAAACAACTGAAGACAGGGAGAAATCCCAATAAAAGTCTGCGTCTAGGCCTGCTCCTCCAGGATGATTAGGACCATACTGATAGCCAGGAGGAGGAAGAAGTAGAATCTTACCCTCCCAGTTCTGAGAGAGTAGACTTAGATACTGAGGAGGTTCAGGAAGTACCCAAGGAGGGTCAGAGAGAACCTAGAAACACACAGTCATAATAGGACCACTACTGGTAGTGGAAAGGGGGGAGGGTCATACGAGTAGGCCCACATTTGTCCCTGGAGGGCTGGTTAAGAGGGTTTCCAAAAATGGGAATAGATCCTCCTCTGCCCATTCCCATGTCTCCTCAGTCTCTGAGGGGACCCACTGCTTAACATCAGGGAGCTCAGGCAACTGAGTCTGGAGGAGGCAGGCTAAGGCTGCAGCAACAACAGCTGGCCCTAGACAGGGAGGCCCTGGCTGTGGAGAGAGAAAGGCAGGGTAAGGGGTTAGCACCCCATAGTAGCAGCAGTTTTAGTTTAATGACATTAGGATCAGGAAGGACTCTTTTGATTCCAGATATTTGAACAAAATACCCCCCCCCCTTTACAAAGTGGGATGACATCTACAAGTGGTTCACTGCTTTGGAGAGGGCCTGTAAAGTATAGAGGGTCCCCCAAAGGCAGTGAGCAGCAATTGGGCAGATCTCCTTCTCTGACAAGGTGAGGGGCAGGCTCCTTACTGTCAGAGAAGAGGGTGCAGACAACTACACAATTCTCAAGACAGCAATTTTGTATGGGTTTGGTCTGACTACTGAAAAATACAGAATCAAGTTCAGAGAGACCAAGAAAGAGTCCTCCCAAGATTGGGTAGATTTTGTGGGCAGTTCTGTAAAGGCTCTGGAAGGCTGGTTGCATGGGAGCAAAGTTAGTGATAATCAGGGCTTATACAACCTAATTCTAAGAGAGCACATTCTGAATAACTGTGTGTCTGATTTGTTGCATCACTACCTGGTGGACTCTAATCTGACCTCTCCCCAGTAATTGGGAAAGAAGGCAGCCAAGTGGGTTCGCGCCAGGGTGAGTAGGAAGACTCACACAGGGGGCAACCAGAAAAAGAATGAAGCAGGTAAGCATCAAGATAAGGGTGGGGGCAAAGAAAAATCAAAAGAGTCTTCATCAGGCCAACAAAACTACTCTGGGGTGGGGGTAAATCCTCTTCCTCCAACTTCATAAAGCCTCTGTGTTATGTTTGTAAAACACAAAGGCAATAGGCCTGGAGACAGCTCCTGTCCCAAGAAAGGCACCAAGCCTTCCACCACTTCTAACTCCACCCCTATTCCTAGTGCCCCTAGCAATATCAGTAGTGGTGAAACTACTAACAGTAGTCAATCCGATTGGGTAGCTAGGCTCACTTTAGGGACTGTAGTGGGGTCTGGGCTGGTTAGAGAGACCACTGAGGCAGTGTTAGTCTCTGATGGGGGCAATGACTTTGCCACCCTTGCTGCCTGTCTGCTTAACATGGGTAAGTACAGGCAGCATCCCTTGATAAATGGTGTTGAGGCGGAGGCCTACAATAACACAGGTGCCAGTGTCACTATGGTGACTGAAAAACTGGTGTCCCCTGAGCAACACCTACTTGGTCACATGTACCAAGTGAGTGATGATTATAGTAACACTTTGTGCCATCCCATGGCAGTCATTGATTTCAGCTGGGGGGGTGATTACTGGTCCTAAAAAAGTTGTGGTTTCCTCAGACCTACCTGTAGAATGTCTACTAGGGAATGACTTGGAGACTTCAGCTTGGGCTGAAGTGGAACTGGAAGCCAATGCAGCAATGCTGGGCATCCCAGGGCATATCTATGCCCTCACAAGAGCAAAGACTAAAACGCAAAAGGAGCAAGGAATCTTGAAGCCTGGAACAATGTCCCAAGAGCTTCCTAAACCAACAAGCATTTACAATGCATTAGGTCTCGCATTTGCTTGAGTTAGAGCTATTAGCGTTGTAAACTCCTAACTGGACTTTTCTTGTCACACAAAAGAAAAAAATGCAGCGTGATCGCGTTGAAATTGAAAACGGAAAAACGCAGCACGATTGCGCTATGTAAACCCCAGCGCGATTGCGCTGCGTGGAAAATAAAAAGATAAAGTAGTCCGAAAATCATGCTGAAAACATCGAGCCTCGTATGTTTCCAGTAGTTTACACCGGTTCTGTGTAGGTGGGCTAAACACAGGAAAAGGCATGACATATGTATGCTTTTCACATATGAAAGCAAGAGGATTTTAAGAGGCAAGCCCACGAACCAATGAAAAAGTGACTGACGTGACATGGGCGTGGTTAGAAGCCCAAAGAGAGATAACAGCATGGGACAGAGCGATTTGTGCTCGCCCATAAAAAAATGGGCCAAAACACTCAGCACCATCAAAAAAGGAAATTAGGTTTCAGGTCATTGCTTTACTTATTGGGGGTGAATGAGTACTCTAGAGTTGAACAATAATACTGTTGGTATATGTGAATTAAATCTGGGTCTTCTCTGGATCCTTGCCTGGAGATGTGGGGTTGTAACATTTTTTATCATTTGGGCAGTGCATTACTGGAAGTAATTAACATCTCACTGTTTCTTGCTTCTGCATCCAGCAATTATTTGTTAAACCACTCTTAAAGAAAGTCTCCTTACGTGTGGCTGAACCTTTCAACTTTCATCCAATCCATCTCCTTCTGGCAGTTCTCTGTTTGCCAAAATAAAAAGCTATCAGTGGGCTACAACGGGGAACCGTCCAATAGAGGAACCCAATCAATTCTGGTTGTCGCCCTCCATGAACTCAAGATGGTAGCCGACATATTGGTGTCTCAGTCTTTATTCTTTTAGGTCTATTCACCCTTTTTTTAATACAGAATATTCATTTTCCTTTGGCATCTTCAAGAGATTAGCCATGCCAGGATTGCCACAGACTGGATATCCTCCAACCTTACTATATGCTTTCAAAGAGTAGCTTTACCCCTCTCCTCTCTCTCCTCCCCACTACCACCACCAAAAAAACCAAAAAAACTCTTCACCCAGAGTTCTGAAGATATGCAGATCATTTATTTTGAGCCACTGGCTCTCATTTACAATAAACATCACAACCTCTTCCCATTTAGAATAAACATCACAATCACTTGCACGCATAAACTGGGGAACACCCGGCTGCTTCTCTGCTCTGTGGGCTGGGGATGGGGACTGGAGGCGTGCTGTCAGGTTGTTTCCAGTGCAGCATGTTAACAGTGTGTGAGACTTGACAGTTACCCACTGGATGAAATAGAATTTGGACAAGAAATATGCAATGCTCATAAGAGACTGACCGGATTTGTGTCCAGCGACAATGTGGCCTGCAGAAGTCAGACTGTGCCATGCTTCAGCAAAACCTGAAAACAATCTCAGTTATGTATATGGTAGCTATCCCTAAAAGACCGAGGACAGGGCGAGCACCTCAGGCTATCCCAACTGGAAAAGACCTTTCCACCAAAACCTATCTTAAGTCCTGAGGCCAGAGGAGCAACTACGAGCACATTTGCAATTTTTCCTTTGATTAATGCAGCTCGCTGTATTGATTTGCAGTGTATCTTTTGTGTACACTGCAGAATTAAATTAAACTACATTTATATTCCGCTTAGTACCCCTGACGACGCTTTGAAGTGCTCCAGAAGCTCGCTCATTGGTTGGTGGTCACATCTTAACCCACATCCTAATTCTTCATTGATTTCCAGGGGAGAATCGAGTATCCTGCCACGTTATGCGTTTGGCCAACATACCAGCGCATGGCAAAGTTTCTTCTTCCGTGAGGGGCAAATCTCACAGCCACTATCCCACCAAACAGCTCTGTTCAACTCAGGCCAAAAGTTTGAGGGTGACACAAAAATGTCTATAATGAGGAAAAGGTCTCTATGTGAAACATACCAGTGGCTTTGCTAGCTGAAGAAGTGCTCCTGTTTAGAAAATTTCAAAAACAAATTCTTTGAAGTAAAAGTGGATCATAAAGTAATGATTTCCATTTAGCAGCAATGTTCGGTAACAATAGGCAAAGAGGCAAGGTTGTTGAGATCAAGGCAGGGAGACAGGGCATGGCCTTAAAATTCATTTTAAACCTTCGTATAACCTAAGGAGCTGTAGTAACAAAAGCTGCAAAAGCGTCATGTAAACAAATAAAATCAGCGGAGTTTTGCATCCTTATTTAGTCTCTGAAAACAAAGTGTGGTCAGAGGCAGAGGAGTTAATTCACACAGAACCTTAATTTCCTATTTGGAAGTTTTCATTTAAGATTCTTCTTTTGCAATGTTAGCTAATGTAAGGTGAGCAAAACTTTATAAAAATGCCACCCCGGGTAGAACTCCAGTATTCAGCAACTGAGGTGGACTTTCACGTCCTGTAATATGTTTGCAATTATTTAAAAGAAATAGGTTTCATCAGAAGTTGAAGGGTTTGAAATTCCGTTCAGAGCTTCTCTTCTCGCCTTTACTTTATCTGAGTCGCAAACCGCTCACGGTCCAATCCTAAAGGCCCTACTTTCGAGCTAATTAAAGCGCTTGAAGCTTGGAAGTTGAATTCCCTGGGGTTGAAGCTCAGTGTGAGAAAGGTCATTTGTCTGTCCAGAACAAAGAGATTAGGTAGGAGCCGGTAAGCATATTCAATAAATGAGGATCAAATGTCCCACGCTGTGGACACAGACAACACCAATTATGGAACAGCAAGGGAACTGCCGAATGACATGTCAACTAGAAGACACTCCATTTTTACAAGCACTATAGGGACGAAAAAAAGTGAAGCGCACCACATATTTATTCCCAGTTAATGGACGTTGCAGGAAATGGAAATCTTGAAAAGTGGGTGTTATGATCCGTGAGATTGCTGAGTGCGTTTCTTTTCAAGCAGGTCTCTGCTTTCAAGCCGGTGACGCTAAAATCTCCTCCCCGTGAGGCTAGTGTCGTTATATATATATATATATTTTTTTAAAGTGTCGTAAAATGGAAGCAGCGGGTTGAGGGCGCATTGTACGTCACCGTTTGCAATTAAAAGTGTCATTCCAAACCGACCGGGGAATGGGTTCGAATACCGCCCAGGATACGTGGGGCTGAAGCGCCGACACTCCTGTGGGGGTGCTCAATCCCACGGACCCCAACTACTGCCACGGACCCTGCAGCGCTCTACCCACCACATCCTGTTTGCAAAGCACAATCAGGCTGGCGGGTAGGTTTATTTCGTTAGTTATTTCAGGGTTACAGCGCTCTTTATGGGCTACTTCCTCCCTTCAATCATTTTGTGCGAAAATGACCTTTCTCGCGAGCACAAAACCTGAAGGAATGCCACTTCTAGTTATGAGGCCGGCCAGACAGTAATAAAGATAGGTGAAACAAGCATTTGGAATGCAAAGGTCTCGTGTTTGCTCGATTTAGAGCTCCTAGCGTTGTAAATTACTGACTGAACTTTTCTTGACACAGACTGAAAATAACAGGAGGAAGAGAGGGAGAGCGAGCTGGCCCTGGAAAAGCCCCCCACTGCTGTTGGTTTATGTTTACAGAGGGAGCTTGATTATACACCCACAGTGTAAGACAAACAGGTCACCACTGAAAGAAAAAGTCCCTTTCAGAAGAGATAAACAGGACATAGTGTAGTGATACAGTAGTTTGGATGCTCCCAAAGAGAAAAAGGCAGGACAAGGAGGCAGAACTGACCACTAGCAAGGAAGGATTTTTGAATGACAGTGGAACCAACAAATTAAATCACTGGAACCCACCATATAAGTATACTTAAAAAGTTTGCAACACTTTAAATGCTACACTCAACCTAAAAAGCAGTTAAGCTTCAACTCCAGAGGGAGGGGTATCTATTCCTTGGTTGAAACATACACCAGAAGAGCTGAAAGCTGACACAGCTGAGCTCTTGGGTGCAGGAGTGCCGTCAGGGAGGAACTCAGTAGGGAACAACAGACCTGTCCCACACTGGACAGCTTGAGGCAGGAAGCTGCAGCTCAAGAGGCAGGGGATATCAGTGGCGCCCATAAGGTGTACTGGGAAGATAGTCTCCTATATTCAGAGTCAAGAGACCCAAAACCTGGTGCCACCAGGAGGTTGGTTGTCCCTCTGAAGTATAGAGAGTTTCTGCTGACCTTGGCCCATGATATTTGTAGGAAAGTGCCACTGTTGGCATGGTTACCCCCGCTTTCTGCCTAGTGTTGATGCCAACTTTGATTGAAAGTGTGCTGGGACCCTGCTAACCAGGCCCTGCACTAGTGTTCTTTCACTAAAACTGTACCTTTGTTTCCACAATTGGCACAGCCCTGACACAGTTAAGTCCCTTGTAAAAGGTACCCATGGTACCAAGGGCCATGTGACCAGGGAAGGGGTATAAGGGCTGCAGTATTTATTATGCCACCCCAGGGGACCCTTCACTCAGCACATGCACACTTGCCTTGCAGCTTGTGTGTGCTGGTGGGGAGAAAAAAACAAAGTCAACAGGGCACCCCTATCAGGGTGCCATGCCCACAAACCACTGCCTGTGACATAGGTAAGTCACCTCTCTAGCAGGCCTTACAGCCCTAAGGCAGGATGCACTGTACCACAGGTGAGGGCATAGCTGCCTGAGCAATATGCCCCTACAGTGTCTTAGTCCATTCTTTGTAAGTGCAGTGTAGCCATATTGAATATATGGTCTGTGTGTTTGTGTAAGAGGCTGGCCTGGCTTATAGTGGGTACCAATGGTACTTACACCTTGTGCCAGGTCCAGTTATCCCTTATTAGTAGAGTAGTAGTGTTCTACAGCTTAGGCAGATAGAGGTAGCTATAGCAGAGCAGCCAAGGCTGAACTAGGAGACATGCAAAGCTCATGCAATACCACTTATATCATATAGGTACTATATCATAGGAAAGACAATACTCAGTGTTACTAAAAATAAAGGTACTTTATTTTAGTGACAATGTGCCAAAAATATCTCAGAGGATATACTCCCTTAGGAGGTAAGTAAAATACACAAAATATACACAACAAACCAAATCAGGTAAGTAAAACAGTCAGAAAGTAGTGCAAACACAGTAGAATACAATAGGATGCAATAGGCCTGGGGCAACACAAACTATATACTAAGAAAGTAGAATGAGAACCACGAATGGACCCCTAAGCTAGTGTAGTGTGTAGAGGGTCGCTGGGATTGTAAGAAAACACTAAGGGTGTCCAAGATACCTGACGCCAAGACCCTGGAAAGTAGGAGTAAAGTACTACTATTTCCCCAGAAACACACTAAAGTCGTGATAAGGGATTTTGCGAAGACCACAACAGACTGCAAAAGCACTGAAGATGGATTTTTGGATCTGAGGACCTGCAAAGGAAGGGGACCAAGTCCAAGAGTCGCAAAAGTGTACAGGGGGGTAGGAGCCCACTAAACCCCAAATTTGGACAGTTGGACCACTGGACAGTCTGGTCACTTGGGTCCACCACCTGTGTTCCAGGGGCCACACTCCTCAGGATGAGAGGGGTCCCAGAGTACCGGTGAAGCTGAAGTTTGGTGTCTGCTGAAGCAGGGGGAAGATTCCGTCGACCCACAGGAGATTTCTTCGTGGCTTCCAGTGCAGGGTGATGGCAGGCAGCTCCCAGAGCATGCACCACCAGGAAACAGTTGAGAAAGCCGACAGGATTAGGCACTACAATGTCGCTGGTAGTCTTCTGGCTACTTTGTTGCAGTTTTGCAGGCATCCTGGAGCAGTCAGCGGTCGATCCTTGGCAGAAGTCGAAGAGAGAAGTGCAGAGGAACCCTGGTGAATTCTTGCAAGTCGTTATCTGTGGAAAAGCCCACTGGAGAGACCCTAAATAGCCCTCAGAGGAGGATTGGCCACCTAGTAAGGTAAGCACCTATCAGGAGGGGTCTCTGACTTCACCTGCTGGCACTGGCCACTCAGAGGCCTCCAGAGTGCCCTCACACCTCTGGGAAAAAGATGGCAGAGGTCTGGGACAACTGGAGGAGCTCTGGGCACCACCCCTGGGGTGGTGATGGACAGAGGAGTGGTCACTCCCCTTTCCTTTGTCCAGTTTCGCGCCAGAGCAGGGACCTGGGGTTCCCTAAACCGGTGTAGACTGGCCTATGCAAGGAGGGCACAATCTGTGCCCTTCAAAGCATTTCCAGACGCTGGGAGAGGCTACCCCTCCCCATCCTTTAACACCTATTTCCAAAGAGAGAGGGTGTAACACCCTGCTCTCAGAGGAAATGCTTTGTTCTGCCTTCCTGGGACTGGGCTGCCCAGACCCAGGAGGACAGAACCCTGTCTGTGGGGTGGCAGCAGCGATAGCTGCTGAGAAACCCCCCAGAGAGCTGGTTTGGCAGTACCCAGGGTCCATAGTGGAGCCCCGGGGATGCATGGAATTGGTTCCCCAATACCAGATTTGGCATGGGGGGGACAATTCCATGATCTTAGACATGTTACATGGCCATATTCGGAGTTACCATTGTGAAGCTACATATAGGTATTGACCTATATGTAGTGCACGCGTGTAATGGTGTCCCCGCACTCGCAAAGTTTGGGAAAATGGCCCTGAACAATGTGGGGGCACCTTTGCTAGTGCAAGGGTGACCTCACACTTAGTAACTTTGCACCTAACCTTCAGCAAGTGAAGGTAAGATATAAAGCGGTGACTTATAAGTTACTTAAGTGCAGAGATATGGCTGTGAAAATACCATACAATAGGGAATTATAAGGGTGTTCCAGTATGCCAATTAATAGTGACAAATTTAAAGGCAGAGAGAGCATAAGCACTGAGGTTCTGGTTAGCAGAGCTTCAGTGACACAGTTAGTCACTACACAGGTATACACATTCAGGCCACAAACTATGAGCACTGGGATCCCAGTGAGACAGGCAAAAACAAACTGAAATACATGTAGAAATGGGGGTAACATGCCAGGCAAGATGGTACTTTCCTACACAACTCCTGCCCCACAAACGAGGGACAATAAGGCTAACCTTGCTCAGATGAGACTCCATTGTCTAAGTGGAAATATCTGAAGAGTCCATCTGCATTGGAGTGGGTACTCCGAGGTCTATGTTCCACTGTATAGTCCATTCCCTGTAGAGAGATAGCCCACCTCAACAATTTAGGAATTTAGGGTTTTCACTTTTCATTTGTTTAAGCCATAATAGAGGTTTGTGGTCTGTCTGAACAATAAAGTGAGAACCAAAGAGGTATGGTCTCAACTTTTTCAAGGCCCAGACCACAGCAAAGGCCTCCCTCTCTATAGCAGACCAACGCTTTTCTCGAGGGGTCAACCTCCTGCTGATAAATGCAAGATGTTGATCCTGACTCTCAGGGTTAAGCTGTGATAGAACTCCCCCTACCCCTAATTCAGAAGCATCAGTTTGAACTATGAATTTTTTGGAGTAGCAAGGGCTTTTTAGGACAGGTGCAGAGCACATGACTTGTTTGAGCTCATCAAAAGCCTTTTGACAGCTAGCTGTCCACAATACCTTTTTAGGCATCTTCTTTGATCTGAGGTCATTGAGAGGGGCAGCTATAGTGCCATAATTATTATGCACCTCCTGTAGTACCCTGTGAGGCCTATGAAGGCTCTCACTTGGGTTTGAGTTGTAGGGGGGAGCCCATTCCATAATGGTTTGGATCTTCCCCTGCAGTGGTGCAATCTATTCCCCACCTACCAGGTGGCCCAAATAAACCACTTTCCCCTGCCCTATCTGGCACTTTGAGGCCTTGATACTGAGGCCTGCCTTTTGCAGGGCCTCCAAAACTTTCCACAGGCGAACCAGGTGATCATCCCAGGTGGAGCTAAAGACAGCAATATCGTCTGGATATGCTGCACTAAAGGCTTCCAATCCTTGGAGGACTGTATTCACCAACCTCTGAAAAGCGGCAGGTGCATTTTTAAATCCAAATGGCATAACAGTGAACTGACAGTGCCCTCCAATTGTTGAAAATGCTGTCTTTAGTTTAGCATCTTCTGATAACTTAATCTGTCAATACCCTGCAGTTAAATCAAAAGTGCTTAGATACTTGGCAGAAGCCAGTGTATCTATCAGCTCATCTGCCCTGGGTATAGGGTGAGCATCAGTTTTTGTTACATGATTGAGACCTCTATAGTCCACACAAAACCTCATTTCCTTTTTTCCATCTTTACTATGAGGTTTGGGGACAGGCACTACTGAGCTGGCCCATGGGCTTTCAGAAGGTTCAATCACTCCAAGATCCAATATTTTCTGTACCTCTTGTTTATTACAGTCTCTGACATGGTCAGGCTGTCTATAAAGTTTACTTTTGACAGGTAAACTGTCTCCAGTGACAATTGTGTGCTCACACCAGGTAGTTGTACCTAGAATTAGTGAGAAGAGGTCAGAGAACTGGTCATGGAGATTTATGCAGTTGCCCTTCTGCTCAGCAGTAAGGCAATCTGCCAGTACAACTCCATCCACTAAGCCATCAGCTTCAGTGGTGGAGAAGAGGTCAGAGAGAGGATCACTCTCTTCCTCCTGCCCCTCCTCTGTGGTCATGAGCAGGGTTAAGTCAGCCCTGTCATAGTAAGGTTTCAAGCAATTGACATGAAGCAGCCTAAGGGGGCTTCTGGCAGTGCCCAGGTCCACCAAGTAGGTGACCTCACCTTTCTTTTCCACAATGAAATGGGGTCCACTCCACTTGTCCTGGAGTGCTCTTGGTGCCACAGGCTCCAATAACCACACCTTCTGTCCTGGGTGGTACTGAGTCAGGACAGCCTTCTGGTCATGCCATTGCTTTTGGAGCTCTTGGCTGGCCTGAAGGTTTTTACTGGCCTTTTTCATGTACTCAGCCATCCTTGATCTGAGGCCAAGTACATAGTCCACAATGTCTTGTTTGGGAGCTTTTAAAGGTTGTTCCCAACCCTCCTTCACAAGAGCAAGGGGGCCTCTCACCAGGGTCTCCAAAGAGGAGTTCAAAGGGTCTGAAGCCCACTCCTTTCTGTGGTACCTCCCTATAAGCAAAAATGAGGCATGGCAACAGGACATCCCATCTCCTCCTGAGTTTTTCAGGGAGTCCCATGATCATGCCTTTGAGAGTTTTATTAAACCTCTCAACCAATCCATTTGTTTGTGGATGATAAGGGGTGGTGAACTTGCAGGTAACACCACACTACTTCCACATTGCCTTGAGATATGCAGACATGAAGTTACTACCTCTGTCTGATACCACTTCCTTAGGGAAACCCACTCTGGAAAATATTCCCAGGAGGGCTTTTGCCACTGCAGGAACTGTGGTGGTCCTTAAGGGTATAGCTTCAGGATACCTAGTGGCATGGTCCACTACCACAAGGATACATCTATTTCCTGAAGCTGTTGGAGGGTCAAGGGGCCCAACAATGTCAACCCTACCCTCTCAAAGGGCCCCCAACCACTGGGAGTGGAATTAAGGGGGCCTTTGGTGTGCCACCAGTCTTGCCACTGGCTTGGCAGGTCGTACAGGAGCAACAAAACTCCTTGGTGTCCTCTGACAAATGAGGCCAGTGAAACAATGGAACAGGCCTGTCCCAAGTTTTACTTTGGCCCAACTGCCCAGCCAAAGGCAGAAGAAACTCCCTATACTGCAAAGGGATGACCAATCTCCTGGCAGCTCCAGGCTTAGGGTCCCTTGACTCAGTATAGAGAAGGTTATCTTCCCAATAGACTTTGTGGCTATCAGTGACATCCCCATTCTGCTGTTTGACAGCTTGCTGTCTTAAACCCTCTAGTGTGGGGCACGTTTGCTGTGCCACACTCAGCTCTTCCCTAGCAGGCCCCCCTGCACCCAAAAGGTCAGCAGTGTCTGCTGCCAGCTCATCTGGTGTAGGTTCTGCACAGGGAGAGGATTCCTCTTCCTCAAAAGGGGAATCTTCTAGAGAGGGAGGGATAGTGGGCAAGGATTTACCCTTTCTACCCCTAGCTTTTGGGAGCACTTGGTCCATTTTTCCAGGATCCATGTTTTCCTGTCCTCCTTGCCTCTGGGCCTGGTCCCTTGTGAGAGCAAAGATGTGCCCAGGAATGCCCAGCATTGCTGCATGAGCCTCCAACTCCTCTTCAGCCCAAGCTGATGTTTCCAATTCATTTTCTAGTAAGCAGCCTACAGGTAAATCAGTGGCTACCACAACCTTCTTTGGGCCAGTAAAGTTGAGATTCACAACAGCCATTGGGTGACTAAGAGTGTAGTTATGAGCATCAGTCACGTGGTACTGCTGACCAAGTAAGTGTTGTTTAGGGGCAACCAGTTTCTCTATCACCATGGTGACACTGGCTCCTGTGTCCCTGTAGGCCTCAACCTCAACACCATTTATTAGGGGTAGTTGCTTGTACTTACCCATATTAAGGGGACAGGCAACTAAGGTGGCAAAATCAGTACCACCATTTGAGACTAAAACAGCCTCTGTGGTCTCCCTAACAAGACCAACCCCCACTACATTACTAATGGTGAACCCAGCTACACCCTTTGACTGGCTATTTGTAGTGTTCTTGCCACCACCACTACTATTACTAGGGACACTAGTGGACACAGTTGGGGTTGTGGTGGTGGGAGCCTTGGTGTTTTTCTTTGGACAAGTGGAATCACTTGCCCAGTGGCCTTTACGTTTACACAAATAACACCATGGCTTCTTTTGATTGTGCGAAGAGGATTTGGACCCACCTCCCCCAGAGGACGTTTGTGGGCCTGATGAAGACTCTGAATTTTTTTTGTCTTTGTCCCCACCCTTGTCATGAGACTTACCATCCTTCTTCTTGCCATCCTTGTCACCACTTGTATGAGCTTTTCTGCTCACTCTTGTTCTGACCCATTTGTCTGCCTTCTTTCCCAATTCTTGGGGAGAGGTCAGATCTGAGTCTACCAAGTACTGATGCAACAAGTCAGACACACAATTATTCAAAATATGCTCACTCAGGATTAGATTATACAGACTTTCATAGTCAGTCACCGTACTGCCATGTAACCATCCCTCCAAGCCTTCACTGAACAGTCCACAAAGTCTGTCCAGTCTTGAGAGGACTCTTTTCCGGTATCTCTGAACTTTATCCTGTATTGTTCAGTGGTTAAGCCAAATCCATCTAACAGTGCATCTTTCAAACCTTTGTAATTGTTGGAATCACTCTCCCTGACAGTAAGGAGTCTGTCCCTACCTTTGCCAGTGAAAGATAGCCACAATATAGCAGCCCACTGCCTTTGAGGGACCAACTGCACCATACAGGCCCTCTCAAGTGCAGAAAACCACTTGTTTAGGTAATCCCTCTCCTTGTAAGGGGGACAATTTTATGCAGGTTTCTTGAATCTGTTTCTCTAACAGGATGATTATCAAGATTGCTGCTGTTGCTGCCACCATGGGGAACTAACCCCAATTTCTGTCTTTCTCTTTCTACATCTAAAGACTCCCTATTTAAGGCCAACTGCTGCTGTCTTAGCTTCAGTCTGGCTTCTTCCAACCTCAGCTTTCTGAGTTCCCTGTCTAGGGTGTTGTCCTCAGAGTGGGAGGTTTGGGAATTCTCTGATACAGAGGTAATGTGAGAATTGGCAGAAGTGGACCTTTCTCTAGCTACCTGAACCCTAGTGACCTGGCCTTTTGGAGTGAAAGGTGCCCTACTGATGTGTGACCCCCTCCCATTACCAGCTTCACTAGGTGGCCTGATAACTGAAAGGTCTTTGGAAGTACCCTCCCCAGAGTCCTCAGGGCCCTCCCGATTCTACCTGGGTACCCCCCTCCTCTACCTCCTGATCCTGGGTTTGACCAGTCTGATTCTGGTCACGGAGATCTTTAGTAGGGTTCTTATCAATCCCCAAAATTATTTCTATACAGAGACCCCTCAAACTTTTAAAGTTTAGATTATCATAAGTTGTCCGCACAACTTTGGGAGTGGCCTCTACCACAGACATGGTGAAAGAAAGAGGTTAGGGGTAAGAGAAAACAGTTTAGAAACTTTTAAAGAAAAGAGAAAAACTTTTTCAAACTTTTCTGAAACTTTTTAGAAAGTTTTTACAATGAATGTAAGACTGTTAAGGTTACTTGTGTATATTTCTAAGTATTTAGAATATGGTTTTCTTTTGAAAAGTACCCATGACAAAGTGGTAAAGCAGTTATAAGTACTTATCCCACCGCTGCACCACCAATGTAAGAGGCTGGCCTGGCTTATAGTGGGTACCAATGGTACTTACACCTTGTGCCAGGTCCAGTTATCCCTTATTAGTAGAGTAGTTGTGTTCTTGCAGCTTAGGCTGATAGAGGTAGCTGTTGCAGAGCAGCCAAAGCTGAACTAGGAGACATGCAAAGGTCATGCAATACCACTTATATCATATAGGTACTATATAATAAGAAAGACAATACTCAGTGTTACTAAAAATAAAGGTACTTTATTTTAGTGACAATGTGCCAAAAATATCTCAGAGGATATACTCCCTCAGGAGGTAAGTAACATACACAAAATACACACAACAAGCCAAATCAGGTAAGTAAAACAGTCAGAAAGTAGTACAAACACTGTAGAATACAATAGGATGCAATAGGCCTAGGGGCAACACAAACCATATACTAAGAAAGTGGAATGAGAACCACAAGTGGACCCCTAGGCTAGTGTAGTGTGTAGAGGGTCACTGGGAGTGTAAGAAAACACTAAGGGTGTCCAAGATACCTGACGCCAAGACCCTGGAAAGTAGGAGTAAAGTACTACTATTTCCCCAGAAACACACTAAAGTCGTGAGAAGGGATTTTGCGAAGATCACAACAGACTGCAAAGCACTGAAGATGAATTCCTGGACCTGAGGCCCTGCAAAGGAAGGGGACCAAGTCCAAGAGTCGCAAAAGTGTCCATGGGGGGCAGGAGCCCACTAAACCAAAGATGAAGGTGCAAAATGTCTGCCACTACGTTGAAGAAGCTGAAAATTCTGCAACAACGAAAGGTGGTAGGAAGTTCTTCGTGCAGAAAATGTCACACGGTGTGCTGGAGGATGCAGAAGTGTTTCCTTGGCTAAATACCACAAACAAGCCTTGCTAGCTGCAAGAGTCGTGGTTAGAAAAAAAAGGGTGCTGCCCGGGCCCAGGAAGGACCAGGATATCGCCACTTGGGAGAGGAGACAGAGGGGGCCCTCAGCAACGTAGAGAGCCCACGCACAAGCAGGAAGCACCCGCAGAAGTCCTCAAACATGGGTTCAAGAAGACTGAACATGGCGGTTGTCTCAACACTGCAAAAGGAGGTCCCACAACACCGGAGATCAAGTCAGGGAGCTGAGCATCGCAGGACAGAGTGCTGGGGACCTAGGCTCAGCTGTGCATGCAGGATTTCTTGGAAATGTGCACAGAAGCCCTTGTAGCTGCAGTTCACGCGGTGCACAGGATTACTGTCTGGACAGGGGAGGCAAGGACTTACCTCCTACAAATTTGGACAGTTGGACCACTGGACAGTCTGGGTCACTTGGGCCCACCACCTGTGTTCCAGGGGCAACGCTCGTCAGGATGAGAGGGGTCCTAGAGTACGGGTGAAGCTGAAGTGTGGTGCCTGCTGAAGCAGGGGGAAGATTCCGTCGACCCACAGGAGATTTCTTCATGGCTTCCAATGCAGGGTGAAGGCAGGCAGTCCCCAGAATATGCACCACCAGGAAACAGTTGAGAAAGCCGGCAGGATTAGGCGCTATAATGTCGCTGGTAGTCTTCTGGCTACTATGTTGCAGTTTTGCAGGTGTCCTGGAGCAGTCAGCGGTCGATCCTTGGCAGAAGTTGAAGAGAGAAGTGCAGAGGAACCCTGGTGAATTCTTGCAAGTTGTTATCTGCGGAAAAGCCCACTGGAGAGACCCTAAATAACCCTCTGAGGAGGATTGGCCACTTAGTCAGGTAAGCACCTATCAGGAGGGGTCTCTGAAGTCACCTGCTGGCACTGGCCACTCAGAGGCCTCCAGATGCCATCACACCTCGGGGAACAAGATGGCAGAGGTCTGGCACAACTGGAGGAGCTCTGGACACCCCCCTGGGGAGGCGATGGACAGGGGAGTGGTCACTCCCCTTTCCTTTGTCCAGTTTGGCGCCAGAGCAGGGACTGGGGGTTCCCTAAACCGGTGCAGACTGGCTTATGCACGGAGGGCACCATCTGTGCCCTTCAAAGCATTTCCAGAGGCTGGGAGAGGCTACCCCTCCCCAGCCTTTAACACCTATTTCCAAAGAGAGAGTATGTAACACCCTGCTCTCAGAGGAAATTCTTTGTTCTGCCTTCCTGGGACTGGGCTGCCCCAACCTCAGGAGGGCAGAACCCTGTCTGTGGGGTGGCAGCAGCGGTAGCTGCTGAGAAAACCCCAGAGAGCTGGTTTGGCTGTACCCGGGATCCATAGTGGAGCCCTAGGGATGCATGGAATTGGTTCCCCAATACTAGATTTGGCATGGGGGACAATTCCATGATGTTAGACATGTTACATGGCCATATTCAGAGTTACCATTGTAAAGCTACATATAGGTATTGACCTATATGTAGTGCACACATGTAATGGTGTCCCTGCACTCGCAAAGTTCTGGGAAATGGCCCTGAACGATGTGGGGGCACCTTTGCTAGTGCAAGGGTGTCATCACGCTTAGTAACTTTGCACCTAACCTTCAGCAAGTGAAGGTAAGACATATAGGTGACTTATAAGTTACTTAAGTGCAGTGAAAATGGCTGTGAAATAACTTGTGTGTTATTTCACTCAAGCTGCAGTGGCAGTCCTGTGTAAAGGTTTGACTGAGCTCCCTATGTGTGGCAAAAGAAATGCTGCAGCCCATAGGGATCTCCTGGAACCCCAATACCCTGTGTACCTAGGTACCCTATACTAGGGAATTATAAGGGTGTTCCAGTATGCCAATTAAAATGGGTAAAAGTGGTCACTAGCCTATAGTGACAAATTTAAAGGCAGAGAGAGCATAAGCACAGAGGTTCTGGTTAGCAGGGCTTCAGTGACACAGTTAGTCACTACACAGGTATACACATTCAGGCTACAATCTATGAGCACTGTGGCCCTGGCTAGCAGGATCCCAGTGAGACTGGCAAAAACAAACTGACATACATGTCGAAATGGGGGGTAACATGCCAGGCAAGATGGTACTTTCCTACAGTTTGTCATTACGAACTCCACAGACCCATAATGTCTTCACTGAATACTGGGAAGTTTGGTATCAAACTTCTCAGCACAATAAACCCACACTGATGCCAGTGTGGGCTTTATTGAAAAATGCACATAGCGTGCATCTTAGAGATGCCCCCTGTATGTTAGCCAAACTGCTAGTGTAGGACTGACCAGTCTGTGCCAGCCTGCCACTTTCAGACACGTTTCTAACCACATGGGTTGAGTGTCTCTGTGCACTCTGTGGTCAGAAACAGAGCCTGTCCTGGGTGGAAGTGCCCCCTTCAGGAACTGTAACACCTGGCGGTGAGCCTCAAAGGCTGAAGCCTCAGGTTACAGTGGCCCAGGGCACTCCAGCTAGTGGACATGCCTGCCCCCCGGACAAAGCCCTACTTTTGGTGGCAAGTATGGCGGGAAAATTGGCGAAAACAGAGAGGAGTGCTCACCCCAGCCAGAACCACCCCTAAGGTGTCCAAAGCTGAGGTGACCCTCTCCCTGCAGAATCCTCCATCTTGGTTTGGAGGACAGAGACCAATAGTGTCCCCCTCCCCAAAGGAAGTGGGCACAAGGAGGGTGTAGCCACCCTCAGGGACAGTAGCCATTGGCTACTGCCCTCTGACCCCCAAAATGCCCCTAAATCTAGGATTTAAGGGCCTCCCTGAACCAAGCTCACCAGATTCCTGGCGACCTACAAAAAGAAGGACTGCTAAGCTGAAACCCCCAGCAGAGAATAAGGAAGACAACAACTTCTTTGGCCCCAGCCCTACCGGCCTGTCTCCTACTTCAAAGAACCTGCAAAAAGACCAGCGATGTGTCCAGCAGGCACAGTGACCTCTGCCAACTCCAGAGGACTGCCCTGCACTCAAAAGGACCAAGAACTCCTGAGGACAGCAGCTCTGTCTAAAGAAACCTACAACCAAGGACTCCCACCTCACTCCAGATGCATGAGTCTTGACCCCTGTGCACCCGACGTCCACGACCAGTGTCTAGGGGGTCCACCCAGCAAGAGAGGGTCCCCAAGCGATTGCGAGCAAGTGCTCACCCTGGGTTGACCTCTCCACCCCTCTACGATGATGCCTACAGAGGGAATCCCAAGTACCCCTCTGACCACGAAGCTCCGGACTAAGATATCCGATGCCTCAAAATACAATTCACCTGCAGGCCCCAGGCCTTGGAGAAACCGACCCCCGGTGCCTCAACGTTCAGCAGGCAGCCCCCCTCCCTGTTCAACAGGTGGTGTGCCCGAGACACCCCCCTGGACCTCGCCTGAAGCCTCTTAGTGACCCTCGGGGTCTCTTCATAGACCAGCATTGGAAACATGACTACCTGTTTGCACCCTGCACCCGGCCGTCCCTGTGCCACTGAGGGTGTGTGTTTGGTGCCTACTAGTGGCCCCTCCAGTGCTCTTCAGGTACTTACCTGCAGGCAGACCTGATTCCAAGTACCCCCGTCTCCTTAGGAGCCCTCTTTAAATTTGCTCAACTTTGACTTCTGCACCCGGCTGGCCCTGTGTTTCTGGTGGTGGGTGTTTGGGGTTAACTTGAACTCCAACCGGTGGACTTCCTAAAACCCGGAGGCTGAGATTGTAAGTGTTGAACTTACCTGTAAAACGACCTAACATTTCTTACCCCCCGGAACCGTTTCTGAAAATTGCACTGTGTCCATTTTTAAAACAGGTTATTGCCAATATTTCAAAAAGTGTATTACTAACCTATTGCAAACAAAGTACTGTTGATACTTATGTGAAATACAAAACTTTTAAGGTACTCGCCTGCAACTTGAATCTTGTGGTTTTAAAAATAAATTAAGAAAATATATTTTTAGACTATAAAAAACATTGGTCTGGAGTTAAGTCATTGAGTGTGTGCTTCTTTGATTTTCTGTGTGTGTACAACAAATGCTTTGCACTACCCTTTGATAAGCCTAACTGCTCCACCACATCTCCACAAAAGACAGCATTAGTATTATCTATTTTGGCCTCTGTTAAGCCTCTGGGAAACCCATGGACTCTGTCTACACTATGGTGGTCATTATAACCCTGGCGGACGGTGTTAAAGCGGCGGCAAGACCGCAAATAGGCCGGCGGTAAAAAAATGGGAATTATGACCGTGGCGGAAACCGCCAACAAAGACAGCCACTTTAACACTCCGACCGCCATGGCGGTACAGACAAACAGCTCGGCGGTCACCGCCAACAGACAAGCGGAAGACAAAGTACCGCCCACAGTATCACAGTATCCGCCACCTTTTCTGGGGCGGATTCACTGTGGATAAAACACGGCGGAAACAGTCATTTCAAAGGGAAAACGCTCACCTCTACACACTCTACGAGGAATCAGGACACCATGGATCCGGAACTCCAAATACTCCCTGTGCTAGTCTTCCTGCTCCTTTACGACCATCATCAACGTCGGCGCCGAAGACAACAGTGAGTACTGCACCTACGACATAGGGGAGGGGGAGGCAAAAGTCAGGGACACACACACGCAACACCCCCACCCCCACCCCGACCCTCACCCGCTACAACACTCACACCAATGCATTTCCAAACATTACAGTAACAACCCCAAACCCCCGGAAGAATGCAAAGACTAGAGGAAATGAGTGCAACCATTGTAAAATATCAAAATACAGTAACCAAATATATACAGATAAATATACATATTCAACAAAATATACATCACGATTAGTAGTGCAGGTAATGCACCATTCAATGTCCATGGACCACTGGACCCAAAATGCATGGGCGAGGCCCACATCAGATACCTGATCAAAACGGAGAGAACACTGCTGGGGCATCAGATAGAAATACAACAGGCACCTCAGGGGGAAGGGAAGGACGGGCACCTCAGCCGGATGACTGCACAACACCAGATCCACGAGGGGGCTCCATGCCCATTGATGTATCCTGGGGAGTGCAAAGCCACAGTCTCTCAAGTCTCTACAGTGGGTGGTTTGCCTACTGTTCCATCCTGGGGAGTGCAAAGCCATAGTCTCTCAAGTCTCTACAGTGGGTGGTTTGCCCACTGCCATATCCTGGGGAGTGCAAAGCCACAGTCTCTCAAGTCTCTACAGTGGGTAGTTTGCCCACTGTTCAATCCTGGGGAGTGCAAAGCCACAGTCTCTCAAGTCTCTACAGTGGGTGGTTTGCCCACTGCCATATCCTGGGGAGTGCAAAGCCACAGTCTCTCAAGTGGATAACAGTCTCCACTGGTTCTGGAGGGGGACTGGTGCCCAGAGTGCTTCATCCTGTGCAGGACAGAAGGAGTGGATGCTGTTCTCAACTGGTTCTGGAGGGCGACTGGTGCCCAGAGTGCATCACTCTCCCCGTGACGGTCCCAGTTCCGTCACTGCCCCTGCCGCACATGGGCTAGCGGCGCTTGAGTTGGCGGTGCTTGCCCTGTTCAGCTGTGCTTGCCATGGCGGTCTGTGCCCTGTTCAGCGGTGCTTGTCCTGTTCAGCGGTGCTTGCCATGGCGGTCTGTGCCCTGTTAAGCGGCGCTTGCCCGGTTCAGCGGTGCTTGCCATGGCGGTCTGTGCCCTGTTCAGCGGCGCTTGGCCTGTTCAGCGGTGCTTGCCATGGCGGTCTGTGCCCTGTTCAGCGGCGCTTGGCCTGTTCAGCGGTGCTTGCCATGGCGGTCTGTGCACTGTTCAGCAGTGCTTGGCCTGTTCAGCGGTGCTTGGCCTGTTCAGCGGTGCTTGCCATGGCGGTCTGTGCCCTGTTAAGTGGTGCTTGCCATGGCGGTCCTTCATTGCCCAGCGGGGCTGTGGGTGCCGGGGCCCTCCTGGGCACTGACTCTGGCGGTGGCCTCCTGGCCACTGACGATCGGGCTGCCCTCCTGGGCACTGACTCTGGCGGTGGCCTCCTGGCCAGTGACGATCGGGCTGCCCTCCTGGGCACTGACTCTGGCGGTGGCCTCCTGGCCACTGACGATGGGGCTGGCGGTGGCCTCCTGGGCAGCGGGGATGATGGCGGTCTTCTCCGCCGTGCTGCTCTTCCCAGACTTTGGCTATTTCTTCTGCCCCTTCACCACCTTGGGAGGAGTCACAGCTGAGTGGATGCTCCCCCCGGGACCCTTGTGAGCAGCTTTGCCTGTTGGAGTCTTCCCCCTCTCCCGCCGGGCACTGTCCAACTTCTGGTGCTTCACGGGGGGGGACTGGCTGTGCTGTGGCTCTGTGTCACAATGGCTGCCCTGGTGCCCGGTGCACTCCACATACCTCTAACAGGCACCACTGGTACCGGCGATTTTTTGGCTGAGGTGCTAGTACGGGACCTATGAATTGGAGGGGGGGGTGGTGGGAAAGAGGTCAAGCTTGCTCAGGAAAAGTTTCTTAGGAACACTGGGACGGGTAGCTGGAGGGAGTCTGGGAGTGGAGGAGGAGGAGGTGGTTGTAGGAGGTGTAACTTTTGTGGCTTTGGGTGCAGGTGCATGCGCTGAGGCTGTCGTGAGGTGGATGGCTGTTGGGTGGGTGTGTGCCTGCGTTTGTGTACTTTGGGAGGGGGCGTCACAGACACACTGGGAGAGGACACGACGAAGAGGGGGACACAGTGGAGGCAGTGGATGTTGCTGTGTCTGTATGTGTGTGATGCTTGTGTGAGTGCCTGTGGGATGTGTGGTGCTTATGTTTGCCTGAGCTTCCCTTGTGTGTTGATGTGTGTGCAGGCAAAGTCTGATGGTGTGCTTGGGATAGGCTGAGGTACAGGGGATTGGGTCTGGGTGGAGCAAGTTGGAGGGGGGAGGCTAGAGACAGGGACAATGGCTGCCATCAGTGCTGAGGCCAGAGATTGCAGGGTTCGATGAAGGGCAGCCTGACCAGAATGAATGCCCTCCAGGAATGCATTTGTGTGTTGCAATTCCCTTTCTACACCCTGGATGGCATTCAAAATGGTAGACTGCCCAACAGTGAGGGACCTGAGGAGGTCAATGGCCTCCTCACTGAGGGCAGCAGAGTTGACAGGGGCAGGGGCTGAGGTACCTGGGGCGAAGGTGATGCCCACCCTCCTGGGTGAGCGGGCCCGGGGCAAAGGCTGAGGGGCTGCTGGGAGGGCGGTGCTGGGAGGGGCGGTGGCGGCTGTACCTGTAGAAGTGGGGGGCACAGATTTTGCCGCCACCACAAGGGAGCTCCCATCGGAGGACGAGTCCGTGTCGCTGGTTGCTGATCCTGTCCCCGCCGTGAAGCTCCCCTCGCCCTCTGTCCCACTGGTGTATTCTGAGTCCATGGTGTGGCCCTCCATGGCCATGTGGGATGCAGCTCCCTCGTGCTCCGGTGCCACTGTACCTCCGCCTGATGATGCTGATGCACACAAGAACAGGGAGACCACAAAAAGGGGGGGGGGGATGACAGAAGAAAGACAGGTTGAGTGCATGGCTTACCGCTACCGTTGGCGGACAATACAGACACAGCAGCCCCCTGCACTATGCCGCGCTGTTGGGCTCTACAGATGCAGTTCCTGGGATATGGCCTACATGGCTATGGTGGACATCAGCACACATAGATGACACAGGGGCATGTATACCTGTACTTGGCACTCTACAGAGGTGGGGTGGAGTGCCACATGGGCTGCATTACGGAGGGGCCTAGCCTACGGAACTCGCCCTGGCCTAGGAAAACCCACAGCCCTCCTCCCCCACCCAGACACCTTCACTGCACGCAAAGTCCGCAGAATGATCTTGTACTCACCCCCTTGTGGCTGCTGTGATGCCCTCAAGCGCCCATCCAACTCCGGGTAGGCCACCGCCAGGATCTGGAACATCAGGGGGGTCATGGTTCGACGGGCACTCCTCCCACGTTGGGAAGCCATCCCCAGCTGAGCCTCCGCCGTCTTCATGCTCCAGCGGCGAATGTCCTCCCATCTTTTCCTTGCGTGGGTGCTCCGTCTGTGGTGGACCCCCAGGGTCCGGACGTCCTTGGCGATGGCACGCCAAATATCCTTCTTCTGGTGGGCGCTGACCTACATGACATGTACAGGGCAAGAAGAGAAGTCATTAGAATCTGCACCGTCGAAGTGAGTGGCCAACATCCCTCGCCTTGCCATGTGGCACATGCATTCACAGTCCTTCATGCACGCAGAACTCTGCCCCCTTCCTACTTACAACCAGCCCTCTCCACACAGGCCTAGCCCATACAACATCCTCCCTGTGTACTCACCTTTTGGTCTGGAGGACCGTAGAGTAGCGTGTACTGGGGGAGGACCCCGACCACGAGCTTCTCCAACTCCTGTGCAGTGAAGGCAGGGGCCCTTTCCCCAGACGCACAAGCCATTGTCTCTTCCAGACCGAGGTCACAGCAGCACTTGCAGTGTAGGTCCTCTCCTGTCGAAGATCAGGTATAGAGTGATTGAACAGATAGAAAATGGCGGTCACGTCCGCGGCAGTGCGTATCATCACCGCCGGCGCACTTCCTCATTGGCTCCTGGGTCCCATAAGGTCCAATGTTAACCAATGCAGCATTGCGCTGCGGTCTTCGACCGCATACCGCGACAGTGTACAACGCCAGCGCAGTTACCTCACATCCCATTGTCCCACTTTAGAGGTCAGACAGCTGCCATTTCAGGGGTCCACATGGCTTCATTTTCAACTGCGTCATACATACCTAGGCCTGGACTCAACACACATACAGACAACGTTTTGGATTTTGTTTCGTGTTCTGTGTACACTGTGGGTACATACCTTTGAGTTGTTTGACTCTGTGGTCGCTGTTGTCCTTCCTAGGCACCGTCAGCTGGGACATGTGAGGAGATGGCGGAATCCTCCGGTGTACCGACCGCTGGTGGACCTGTTGACAACGGAGGAGCGACATTTAATCATCACCTACAGGTTTGACAGTGCCACAATCCAGGAACTGTGTACCCAGTTGGAGCCTGACCTGATGTCAGCTATCCGCCATCCCACAAGAATCCCCCTCAAGTGCAGGTGCTATCAGTGCTCCATTTCCTTGCAAGTGGGTTATTTCAAACAACAGTTGCCATGGCATCAGGGATGTCCCAGCCTCTGTTTTTCAACGTGTTGTCCAGAGTGTTGGCTGCCCTGCTGAAACACATGAGGAGCTACATCGTTTTCCCTCAGGTGGAGGATTTGGCTACAGTTAAAGGTGACTTCTATGCTCTTGGATATATCCCCAACATCATAGGTGCCATTGATGGGACCCATGTAGCTCTGCCTCCCCCCCACAGGAGTGAACAGGTGTACAGGAACCAGAAGAGTTATCATTCGATGAATGTACAGATGGTATGTTTGGCATACCAGTACATCTCCCAGGTAAATGCTATGTTCCCTGGCTCAGTGCATGACGCATACATCCTGCGGAATAGCAGCATCCCTTATGTGATGGGTCACCTCCAGAGGCACCGTGTGTGGCTATTAGAGGACTCTGGTTAACCCAACCTGTCATGGCTACTGACCCCAGTGAGGAATCCCAGGACCAGGGCAGAGGAACGCTACAATGAGGCCCATGGGCGGACTAGGAGGGTGATCGAACGCACCTTCGGCCTCCTGAAGGCCAGGTTCAGGTGCCTCCATATGACAGGTGGTTCCCTATTCTACTCACCAAGGAAGGTGTGCCAGATCATCGTGGCCTGCTGTATGCTTCACAATCTGGCTTTGCGACACCAGGTGCCTTTTCTGCAGGAGGATGGTCCAGATGACGGTGTTGTGGCAGCTGTTTAGCCTGTGGACAGTGATGAGGAGGAAGCAGAGGAAGAAGACATTGACAACAGGGAGTCAGTTATCCAGCAATATTTCCAGTGACACACAGGTGAGAACACATTCCTGCCTACTACAAGTACTTTCACACTTCTAACTCTATCCTGTCTGTCAATTTCAACCAGTATATGGTAACTGAGTTGTACATTTTCATTACGGTTTCACAGGTGTGGTTACCAACGTGTGTCATCTGCTTAGATTCCTCATGGACTTGTGATGTGTGACATAGGTATGTTGACATTACATTTGAGAACTGATTTTGTCACTGTCATTGGTAATACACATTTTCAGTTTTGTGGTTCAAGGGTGTTTATTGAAGTGCTAAATATTGGAGGGGGGTTGTAAAATGGTGAGGGGTGATGGTGGAGGAATGTCCATGGCAGAGTCCAGTCTATTAGTCTCACAGGTGCACTGCCCATATGGGCATAGGAAGTGGAGCTGGGGCAGTTCCAATATGGACAGGGTTACAAAGTGGGACAGTGGGATGACAATCAGGGTGGTCTCATTTCTTGGCGGGGGTCTTGCCATCATTCTCTGTCCTGTTCCTGGATCTCAGGGACCGCTTGCGGGGTGGTTCTCCGTCTGCAAGGGGTGGGGTGCTGGTGTGGTGGTCCTGTGGCGGTGCCTCCGGTCCACTAGCGCCGGCGGAGGTGGTGGGCAGTTCATCGTCCATGCTAGTGTCAGGGGCCCCTTGGAGTGCCACGGTGTCCCTCCTGGTGTTAAGTATCTCCTTCAGCACCCCTACGATGGTGCCCAGGGCGGAGCTGATGGTTCTGAGTTCCTCCCTGAAGCCCAAATACTGTTCCTCCTGCAGGCGCTGGGTCTCCTGAAACTTGGCCAGGACCGTAGCCATCGTCTCCTGGGAGTGGTGGTATGCTCCCATGATGGAGGAGAGGTCCTCGTGGAGAGTGGGTTCCCTTGGCCTGTCCGCCCCCTGTCGCACAGCAACCCTCCCAGTTCCCCTGTGTTCCTGTGCCTCCGTCCCCTGGACCGTGTGCCCACTGCCACTGCCCCCAGGTCCCTGTTGTTGTTGGGGTGGTGGGTTATCCTGGGTTCCCTGTAGTGGTGGACACACAGCTGATTGACGTGTCCTGGGGACGGAGGTATGGGCCCACTGGGTGGGTGCTGTGCTGGTGTTACCAGAGGGTGGAAGGTCTGTGGTGGGCTGTGCCTGTGCGAGGGGAACCAACTTTCCCGAGGCCCACGATGGTCCGGGCTGGTCATCTTGGCCAGAGCTGCTGTCATCACTGTGGGCCTCTTCTGTGGGTGGAGTAGAGATGTCTGGACCCTCCTGTCTGGTGACGTTGGGTAGTGGTCCTGCAGGGGTGTAAAAGCCTGATTATTGCATGTGTGTGTGTCATGGTGTGCAATGGGTGGGTGAGCGTGTACCCCGGTGCTAGCATTCCTGTGTGGGGGCTTGTGTGATGATGGTTGGGGGGGTGTTATGGGTATGTGCAGTGGGCATGCTTTGTTGTGTCATGCAGGGCTTGGTGTTGGGATGGGTGGTTTGTGTTATTAGTACATTAGTGAGGAGTTGGAGTGATAGGGGAGGGGGTGAGGGTGGGGGTCTATGATAGCATGCAGGTAGGGTGGGGGATATGATAGTTAAGATTTGACTTACTTGAGTCCATTCCTCCACCGACTCCTCTGAGGCCCTCAGGATGCATAATGGTCAAGACCTGCTCCTCCCATGTTGTTAGTTGTGGGGGAGGAGGTGGGGGTCCGCCGCCAGTCCGCTGTACCGCAATGTTGTGCCTGGAGATCACGGAACGCACCTTCCCCCGTAGGTCGTTCCACCTCTTCCTGATGTCGTCCCGATTTCTTGGGTGTTGTCCCACTGCGTTGACCCTGTCGACTATTCTTCGCCATAGCTCCATCTTCCTAGCTATGGAGGTGTGCTGCACCTTTGATCCAAATAGCTGTGGCTCTACCCATATGATTTCCTCCACCATGACCCTGAGCTCCTCCTCCAAGAACCTGGGGTGTCTTTGCCGTGCCATGGGGTGGTGTAGGTGATGTGTGGGGTGGTGTATGTGGTGATGAGTGTGGTGATGTGTAGTGGTGTGTGGTGTTTTGTGCGTGGATGTAGTGTGGGTGATGGTGTTGTGTGCCTCTGTGTGGTGGGGTTGTCTATGCTGTGCAGTCTCCCTGGCCCTCGTCAAAGTTTTTGGTCATAGGGGTTTGTGGGTGATGTGGGTGTGTGTTTTATATAGTATTGATTGTGTGGGAGTGGTGTTTGTATGTGTATCAGGTGTGTGTATTTGGAATTGTCCAATGTGGCGGTGTTTTGGAGATGTGTGTGTATTTTGAGCGCGGCGGTGTGTACCGCCAATGGAATACCGCATTTGAAAGACTGCTGCATGGATTCGTGGGTTGTGATAACATGGGCGTGTTTCTGTTGGCGTGACAGTGTCGGTTTTGTTTTCGCCAGTTTATCACTGACCTTTGGTGTGGCGGACTTGTGTGGGTGTCTGAATTTTGTCGGATTCCGAGATGTGGGTCATAATAGCTGTGGCGGATTTCCACGGCCGCGGCGGTGTGTTGGCGGTCTTCTGCACGGCGGTAAGCGGCTTTTACCGCCAATGTTGTAATGACCCCCTATATCTCAATTTGATATAGTATATACAGAGTCAGCTTCCTACAATATTCCCCTGGCAGGTCATCTCGGGTAAAGCAAAACTTGGGACAGGCTTGTCCCATACTTTCACTGGCCCCACATGTCTGAAGACACAAATGAGTTTTGTCGCTCCTGTGTCACCTGCCAAGCCAGTGACAAGAAAAATGGTACCCCAAAGGCCCCCTTAATCCCACTTCCAGTGGTTGGGGTACCCATTGAGAGGGTTGTGGTGGATATAGTTGGCTCCGTGGACCCTCCCACAGCCTCTGAGAACATGGTCATACTGGTGGAAGTGGACCATGCCACTAGGTACCCAGAGGCTATTCCTCTCAGGACCAATACAGCTCCTGCAGTGGCCAAAGCCCTTCTTGGTATCTTTTCAAAAGTGAGTTTTCCTAAAAAGGTAATATCATACAGCGGTACAAACTTCATGTCTGCCTACCTAAAAGCCATGTGGAAAGAATGTGGTGTTATTTACAAGTTCACCACTCCTTACCACCCCCAAACAAATGGCTTAGTAGAGAGGTTTAACAAAACCCTCAAGGGTATGATAATGGGACTCTCTGAAAAACGATTTCCTGCTACCATGCCTCCTCTTTGCCTATAGGGAGGTCCCTCAGAAGGGTGTGGGCTACAGCCCATTTGAACTTCTGTTTGGGCACCCTATTAGGGTCCCCTTGCTCTAGTTACAGAAGGATGGGAGCAACCTCTGAAGCAAAACATTGTGGATTATGTGCTTGGCCTCTGATCAAGGATGGCTGAGTGTATTTAAAGAGGGCCACTAAAAACCTTCAGGACAACCAGGAGTTGCAGAAACAATTGCATAACCAGAAGGCTGTATTGACAGTATACCAGCCAGGACAGAAAGGGTGGGCCCTTGATCCTGTGGCTCCCAGGGCACTCCAAGACACGTGGAGTGGTCCCCACACCACTGTGGAGAAAAAGGGTGAGGTTACCTACCTGATAGACCTTGGCACTCCCAGAAGGCCTCTCAGAGTGCTTCACGTGAAACACCTTAAGCCCTACTATGACAGGACTGATATGACCCTGCTCATGGCAACTGATGAGGTACAGGAAGAAGAAAGTGACTCATGAAAGTACCCTCTTCTTGGCATGGTTTGGTTACCCCCACTTTTTGCCTGATGTCAGTATGTTTTGACTGTGTTCAGTGGGATCCTGCTAACCAGGACCCCAGTGACTGTGCTCTCTTCCTTTATATTTGGTTGCTGGGGCATCACACACCCCATGTTTGGCATACTGGTGCCCCCATATAAGTCCCTAGTATATGGCACCCATGGCATTGGGCCACCAGGAACTCCCCATGGGTTGCAGCATGTAATATGCCACCCATGGGAGCCCATGTAAAATGTGTTTGCAGGCCTGCCATTGCAGTCTGCATGGAAAGGTGCATGGACCCTTTCACCTCAGGTCACTACACCAGATCACAATAAGTCACCCCTATGTTAGGCCCTTCTAGCCCAGGGGGCAGGTACCTGTGTGTGAGGGCACCAGTGGACGAGTAGAGGTGGCCCCATGAACTGGAGCTCCATTTTCCTGGACTTTGTGAGTTATTTTACATGTGTACTGGACATAGGTTCAAATACATAATGGTAGCTCTGAACCTGGGCATGTTTGGTATCAAACATGTCGGAATGATACCCGAATACAGTTGCCAGTATTAGTTGTTTGATTCCATCCACTCTGAGGGCTCCTTATAGGACACCAGCAGTGCTCCTACCAGCCTTCTGGGGTTTTCCAGGCAGTCTATGCTGCTGCCACCCCTCAGACAGGTTTCTCCCCTCCTGCTGCTTGACCAGCTCAAGCCCAGGAAGGCAGAACAAAGAATTTCCTTGGGGGGGTGGGCAACACCCTCTCCCTTTGGAAATAGGTGCTACATGGCTTGGGAGAAGTAGCCTCCCCAAGTCACTTGTATGCTTTGAAAGGCACATTTGATGCCCTCCTTGCATAAACCAGTCTGCACCTGTTCAGGGACATCCAGTCCCTGCTCTGGGGCAGAACTGAACAATGGAAAGGGAAGTAATCACTCCCCTGTCCATCACCAGCCAAGGGATGGGGCCCAGAGCGCCTCCAGGTGGCCACTTGATTCTGCCATTTTGACTCCAAGCAGAGGCCTCTGGGAGCATCTGAGTGGCCAGGCCAGGCAGGTGACGTCATAGCCCCTCCTGATAGATGGTCACCTTGCTAGGTGACCAATCCCCCTTCCAGGACTATTTAGTGTCTCCTTCTTGGGTGGGTCCTCAGATTCGACGTGCAATACTCCAGCAGGATCCCTCTGCAGCATTTACTTTGACTTCTGGCCACTGGAACGGCAACTGGAATCCACAGGAAACTACAGTCTGCAACTACAGCGATGGCTCTGCAACATTGTTTCTCCTGCTCCTTCCAGCAACTGCAACATTTTCCCTGCTGTGCATCCTCTGAGGGCGGCAAGTCACTCCCCTGCATCTGCAGGCACCAACTGCAACAATGACCAGCTGCGTGGATCTCCTCTATTCCTGAGCTGCGTGGATCCTGCATCACGGGTGGTGGTCTGGAGTGGTCCTCTCTGCCAGCTGTCCAACTTGGGAGATGGTAGGTCCTTGCCTCTCCAAGCAGGACAGTACCCTCTTGCAGCTACCAAGGCATGTTGGCATCTCCTCCAATGGATCTTCAGGCTCTGTGTAGCCCCAGCCCACAGCACCCCTCCCTGCGACGCATACCCCTCTGTGTGCCTTTCCTGCGACATGGGACTTCTTACAATGTATGCTGTGTGGTCCTCATCGTGGCTCCTGTGCTTGCTGCCTGTGGGTCATCTGTGGGGGCTGCCTCCTCTTCTTCTTTGGATTCTCCTGCTCGCTGAGGGTCACCCGGGACTCACTTCCATTGGTTGAGTCCCCCTGGACTTTGCTGGTCCCCAGCAGCTCCACTATTTTTCATTTCAAACATTTGCCTTTGCCAAGGCTTGTTGGTGGTGTTCCCTCACCACAGATCAATTTTAATTCTTCATCTAGCGTGGGGGGTATTGCTTCTATAATAATTTTGTATTTGTGTCACTAAAATAAAGTACCTTTATTTTTGTAACACTGTGTGGTTCTTTCGTGTGTGAGAGTGCTGGGTGGCTACAGTGGCATTGCATAAGCTTTGCATGTCTCCTAGATACGACTTGGCTGCTCATCCACAGCTACCTCTAGAGAACCTGGCTTTCTAGACACTGACTGCTCCTCACTAATAGGGGATACCTGGACCTGGTATAAGGTGATAATGCCATAGATGCTCACTACACACCAGGGCAGCTTCCGACAACAGTCCTCACCCAAGGATGTGGAGTTGTTAGAGGGGAGCTGGAAGAACTAGGGCCCGTATTTATACTCCGTTTGCGCCGAATTAGCGTCGTTTTTTTCAACGCAAATTCGGCGCAAAACTAACGCCATATTTATACTTTGGCGTTAGACGCGTCTAGCGCCAAAGTATGGGCAAATAGCGTAATTTTTTTGCGTGAACGCCTTCCTTGCGTTAATGAGATGCAAGGAAGGCGTTCCCGTCTAAAAAAATGACGGCGACGCAAATGCGTCGTATTTATACTCCCGGGCAAAAATCACGCCCGGGAGGTGGCGGGTCAAAAAAACCCGCATTTGCGCCACTATTTAACGCCTGGGTCAGGGTAGGCGTTAAGGGGCCTGTGGGCTCAAAATGAGCCCACAGGTGCCCTCCCCTGCCCCCAGGGACCCCCCCTGCCACCCCTGCCCACCCCAGGAGGACACCCAAGGATGGAGGGACCCACCCCAGGGACATTCAGGTAAGTTCAGGTAAGTATAATTTTTTCTATTTTTTTATTTTTTTGGGGTGGCATCCCCTATGCCTTATTTGTGCCCCCCTACAAGTCCCCTGGGCATGGCCATTGGGCAAGGGGGCATGACTCCTGTCTTTACTAAGACAGGAGTCATTTAAATGGCGTCTGGGCGTCGAAAATAATGGCGCAAATCGGGTTGAGGCGATTTTTTTGCCTCAACCTGACTTGCCCCATTTTAAGACGCCCTAACGCCATTTTCCCCCTACGCCGGCGCTGCCTGGTCTACGTGGTTTTTTTCCACGCACACCAGGCAGCGCCGGTCTGCTAGCGCCGGCTAACGCCATTCCATAAATACGGCGCCCGCATGGCGCTTCAGAATGGCGTTAGACGGCGCTACATTTTTTTACGCTAAACTGCGTTAGCGCAGTTTAGCGTCAAAAAGTATAAATATGGGCCATAATTTTGGAACATTGGATAAGAAATCACTATTGAATTACTTTTAGTTTGATGAGAATATGGAAAGTAGGACCTTCCAGGGTAAATACTCTACCTGTTATATCCAGAGCTCTCACATTCTAATCTCTGCGCAAGAAATAAGACATAACAGAGTGGCCACCTTGGAGGATAGCTGTTTCCTGGATAGGTACTTATTAGAGTGTGACAACTTGAGAACTTGTTTCACGTCCCACAATCTAGAACATCCGGGTTTGGGACGAAAAGACAGTCTGATACCTCTTAGGAGTTTACAAACTAAGGGATGTTCCCCCACTGGATGACCATCAATCGGAAAAGGACCTGATGAAATCACAGACCAGAAGGTATTGATCGACCTGTATGCCAAATGCCGAGCAGTCAGAGGCTAAAGCAGATAAAAAAAGTCAATTACTGGACAACATCTGCCCCCAAGGGATCCAACTGGCTTTGTAGACAGCAACCCAATCATCGAGACCAGGCGGAACTGTATCTTTTATTTGTGGTATCTGCCCAAGTTTTGGTGAGTAGGTAGGCAGCTTCTTGCGAAACGCCCGGGACTTTCCAACGTTCCAGGTAATCTGAAAAGCCGTAAGACACAGGGTGCCGGCCAGAACCAGGTGATGCTGGTTGCCCTGGGAATCCTGGAGAAGGTCCAGAAACAGGGGTAGAAGGATTGGAAAATCCTAAGAAAGTTCCATCAGAGCTGGAAACCAAACTTGAGCTCTCCAAATCGGGGTGATGAGAACCAGATCCGCATTCTGCCTCAGGACCAGAATGGACAATATCATTATTGTGAATGGGGGGAAATGCATATCCTGAATGCTCGCTCCAAACCAGGAGAAAGGCATTGGTGAGAGGAAATAGGTCCATGGAGAAAGGGCCCCAACGTTCTTGAATCTGTTGGAACACTCCAGGGTGAAGCATCCAGTGACTGGATTGCCAATCCACCTCCTGATTGGCCCTGCTCGGGAGTTGTTCTGCTGACACCGAGATCTGTTGCGCTAGGCAAGACTCCCAAAAATGACTGAGCCAGATCCCACAGGGTCTTTGAATGTGTCCTGTTTAGGGGATCGACATACCAAACTCCCGCCAAATTGTCAGTCTTGACGAGGACACAACACTACATCTTGCCTTTTGTCCAACATTTTACAGTGAAGGAACCTTCCATAAGTGCCATGCAGTTTATAAGGGCCTGTTCTGCTCAAGACCATTGCTGGAGTCTGATTCTATCATTAGATCCGGTTGGGAGCCATTCGTTCCAGGCCTCCATGTGGGAGATCCACCATTGTGACTCCTCTCTTGTTTCTGCAGAGAGAGAGGAATGTACTTGGAGTAGGTAAAACCTTGCTTGGAATGAGAAATCTTGAGACGAAGTTCCCGATAATGGAGGGGACCAGGAAATATTGCCTGTATAAACGATGACAGGAGTCCCACCACTCGAGCCAGGTGACACAATGAAATTAGAGATGTGGAAAGGATTCTCCTCAGTCCGTGCCGAATTTTGGCCAGTTTTTTTGTTGGATGACTTTGACAGCTCTGATGGAGTCCACCACAAATCCCAACATTTGTAGAGACTGGGATGGGGTCAGGGAGGATTTCTTCTCATTGATCATGAAACCGTGTTATTCCAGTAGGTGGATAATCCACTGTAGATGTAGGGTCAGGTGCAGCGGACATTGATTCATGAGAAGGATATCGTCCAGGTAGACGATGAGACACACTGCCCAAGCTCTTAAATGTTCCATCACTGGTTTTAGCAGTTAGTGAAACACCAAGGAGCAGAAGATAGCCTGATAGGAAGGGATTCGAGGAACTGAGACCTCCACTGGAACTGCAGGAAACACCTGTGCAGAGAAAGGATGGGACCTATTAGGTTACGTGTCCTTCAGATCCAAGCAGACCATCCAGTCACCAACCTGAAGGAGGTCTCTGAGAAGATGAATGCCCTACATTTTGAAGTGACGGTAGACCAACCACTTGTTGAACTCCCGTAGATTGACAACTGGCCGTTGGCCGCTATCCTGCTTCTCCACCAAGAGGAGATTGCTGAGAAACCACAAGGGGTGTAAGGTGGATGGAACTATCTCACCTTTTCCTAGGAGATTCGCTATTTCCTGATTCACAAGCTGCGCTTGTTCCTGAGGGAAGGACCGGGGATTTGGCCTCGGGGCTGAAAGGGGGTCCTGTAAAATTCTATTTGAAAACCCTTCAGTTTGTAAGACTTATGTGTCTGATGACAGATTCTCCCAAGCATACAAAAACTACACCAATCGTTCCCCAAGTTTAACACTTCCACGTCCTGCACTCTTGCCATGGGAATTGACAGGGGCACTTGGACCTCTGGAGCCACCTCTGAAACCCTGGTGCCGGGGGTAACTTGGATGTGTCTTGCCAGTGGCTTCGGCTGGGATACCCGCCTGGGGTGGAGGCTTGGGAAAAGGCGTGGCTGGCTGAGCGCCCCTACCACAACTAGCTGAGTGAAAAACACGAGGCGTGAAGACTCATTTAATGGAGGACTAGGCCTTGTCCAGGGATGTGAATGTATTGCCAAATTTGCCCTGTTCCCAGACAAATGGATCCCCAAACAGATTCCCTTGGGCTGCAGGATCCGCTTCAGAAGTGGATAGATCCCCAGGTTTTGTGTTGATTTTGATCAGGAGTGGCCTCTGATGCTCCATCAAAATCGCACAATTTGTGACTCCTAAGAACGGACAACTTGGCATCATCTGCCATGTTTAAAATTTTGGCTAAGGGTCCTGCTACATTCAAAAGTTTGCCCTGGCAGGAGAGATCTATCCCTTTCTTGGGGGTCTTTGAAAAACTTTGCAGAGAAATTGGTCTTCTTGGAATCAATCTCCTGAATAAGAGCTACTTTACCCTGCTGTAAGGAAATGCCTCCTTGGCATGGTTACCCCCTGACTTTTTGCCTTTTGTTGATGCCAGTTATGATTGGAAGTGTGGCACAGCCCTGGCACACAGATAAGTCCCTTGTAAATGGTACCCCTGGTACCAAGGGCCCTGATGCCAGGGAAGGTCTCTAAGGGCTGCAGCATGTCTTATGCCACCCTGGGGACCCCTCACTCAGCATATACACACTGCCTCACAGCTTGTGTGTGCTGGTGGGGAGAAAATGACTAAGTCGACATGGCACTCCCCTCAGAGTGCCATGCCCACCTCACACTGCCTGTGACAGAGGTAATTCACCCCTCTAGCAGGCCTTACAGCCCTAAGGCAGGGTACACTACACCACCGGTGGGGGCATATATGCATGAGCACTATGCCTCTACAGTGTCTAAGCAAAACCTTAGACATTGTAAGTGCAGAGTAGCCATAAAGAGTATATGGTCTGGGAGTCTGTCAAACACGAACTCCACAGTTACATAAAGGCTACACTGAAATCTGGGAAGTTGCACAATAAATGCACACTGATGCCAGTGTGGGATTTATTGTAAAATGCACCCAGAGGGCATCTTAGAGATGCCCCCTGAATACTAGTCCGACTCCTAGTGCTAGGCTGACCAGTTTCTGCCAGCTTGCCACAACCAGACGAGTTTCTGGCCACATGGGGAGAGTGCGTTTGTCACTGGGTGGAGGTGCTTCTCACCTCCCCCTGCAGGAACTGTAACACCTTGCGGTGAGCCTCAAAGGCTTATGCCTTTTGTTACAGCATCCCAGGGCATCCCAGCTAGTGGAGATGCCCGCCCCTCCGGCCACTGCCCCTACTTTTGGCGGCATGTCAGGAGAGGATAATAAGAAACACAAGGAGGAGTCACCCACCAGTCAGGACAGCCCCTAAGGTGTCCTGAGCTGAGGTGACCCCTGCCTTTATAAATCCTCCATCTTGAGTTTGGATGATTCCCCCAATAGGATTAGGGATGTGCCCCACTCCTCTCAGGGAGGAGGCACAAAGAGGGTGTAGCCACCTTCCAGGACAGTAGCCATTGGCTACTGCCCTCCTGACCTAAACACACCCCTAAATTTAGTATTTAGGGGCGACCCAGAACCCAGGAAATTAGATTCCTGCAACCTACCACAGAAGAAGGACTGCTGTCCTGAAAGCCCTGCAGAGACGACGGAGACGACAACTGACTTGGCCCCAGCTCTACCGGCCTGTCTCCAGACTCAAAGAACCTGCACAGTGACGCATCCGACAGGGACCAGCGACCTCTGAGGACTCAGAGGACTGCCCTGAAACTGAAGGACCAAGAAACTCCCGACTGTTCACCAATAGCAACATCTTTGCAACAAAGAAGCAACTTTTAAAGAACTCACGCTTCCCGCTGGAAGCGTGAGACTTCACACTCTGCACCCCACACCCCTGGCTCGAGCTCCAGAGAACCAACACTGCAGAGAGGACTCCCGGGCGACTGCACCTGCGACTTCCTGAGTAGCCTGAAACGACCCCCCTGCACTCCCACAGTGACGCCTGCAGAGAGGATCCGGAGGCTCCCCCTGACCGCGACTGCCTAGTAACAAAGAACCCGACTCCTGGACCAAGCACTGCACCCGTAGCCCCCAGGGCCGAAAGGAACCCACCTCCAGTGCAGGAGTGACCAGCAGGCGGCCCTCTTACTAGCCCAGTCAGTGGCTGGCCCGAGAAGCCCCCCTGTGCCCTCCCTGCATCACCTAAGTGAGCCCTGTGTCCCTCCATTGCTTTCTATTCCAAACCCGACGCCAACTTTGCACACTGCACCTGGCCGCCCCTGTGCCACTGAGGGTGTGTTTTGTGGCCTGTTTGTGTCCCCCCAGTGCTCTACAAAAAACCCTGGTCTGCTCCCCGAGGACGCAGGTACTTACCTGCCAGCAGACTGGAACCGGAGCACCCCTGTTCTCCATAAGTGCCTATGTCTTTTGGGCCCTCCTTTGATCTCTGCACCTGACCAGCCCTGTGTTGCTGGTGTGGTGACTTTGGGGTTGCCTTGAACCCCCAGTGGTGGGCTGCCTATGCCCAGGAGACTGAACTTTTAAGTGCTTTACTGACCTCAGAAATTTAACCATACTTGCCTCCCCCAGGAACTGTTGATTTTTGCAGTGTCCACTTTTAAAATAGCTTATTGCCATTGTAACCTATACTGTGTGTACTACTGCTTTAATTCAAAGTTCCTTACTTACCTATGTGGAGTACCTTGCATTTTATGTATTCACTTCAAATCTTGAATCTTGTGGTTCTAAAATAAATTAAGAAAAGCTATTTTTCTATATAAAAACTATTGGCCTGGAGTTAAGTCTTTGAGTGTGTGTTCTCATTTATTGCCTGTGTGCGTACAACAAATGCTTAACACTACCCTCTAATAAGCCTACTGCTCGATCACACTACCACAAAATAGAGCATTCAAATTAATTAATTTTGCCACTATCAACCTCTAAGGGGAACCCTTGGACTCTGTGCACACTATCTCTCACTTTGGGATAGTGTATACAGAGCCAACTTCCTACATCTGCAAGGACAGTCTGGGACACTCAACCCGGAGACAGCTCCTTACTTTATCTAAGGGTTTTCTTAATCAACCTGCTATGTAGAAAGCTATCTTGAGGGCCAGGCAACTCTCTGAGGAACGGCAGTGCAGGGGGTGATCAGGATCCAACATCTCCGAGTCAGGGTTTGATGTTAGTGGTCCTGTTAGGGTTGCCATCTGATCTCGAGGTTTGAGAGGACAGGTGCCATGGTCTACTAGGGTTTGCATCGCCCTCCGAGATACCAGGGGAGTCATCACCATCTGTAGGATCATCAGGAATGGGAGAGCAGAGGTTCCCCCAAAGTTCCTGGGATGTTAGACTCAGGAGGAAGGGATTGAGATTTGATAAAGGCCTTTATAGGAACGTCACTCTTTTTTGGTATGGTTACCCACACTTTTTGCCTGTTGTCAGTGCTGTTATAGGAAGCTGCCTCAAAATGAGGTATAGTGTGCACAGAGACCAGGGGTTCCCCAGAGGCTAACGTAGATAATACTAATGCTCTATTGTGGTAGTGTGGTTGAGTAGTTAGGCTTATCCGAGGGTAGTTTGTTGTACACACAGTCAAGAAATGAGGCACACACTTAATGACTAACTCCAAGCCAATAGTTTTTATAGAGCAAACATATATGTTGTTACTTTACGTAGGAAGCCGGCCTGGTGTGTGGTGGGTACTCGAGGTACTCACAGCTTATACCAGGTCCAGGTATACCCTCTTAGTGAAGTGTCGGCAGTGTCTAGAAGCCAGGCTCTCTAGAGTAAGAGGTGGATAAGCAGCCAAGGCTCATCTAGGAAACATGCAAAGCTCATGTAATACCACTGTAGTCACACAGCACATGAAAGGAAACACTCAGTTGTACAAAAATAAAGGTACTTTATTTTTGGAACAAATCACCACAAAATACTAGAAGGGTAACCCACCATTAAGAGGTAGGTAATACACTAAATATATGCTAAATATATATCATTTCGGCACTGTCTAGTAAATCAGGGCACTCTAGAGGTAGCTGTGGATGAGCAGCCAAGGCTTATCTAGGAGACATGCAAAGCTCATGCACTACCACAGTACTTACACACAAGGTAATTTGGCCCTGATTTATAAATTTTGGTACAAAACTGCACTAATGCACCACTGGGAGATAAGTAATTCACTAAATGTATATACTAATAATCAAAATTTGGCATAGAAAAGGTTACAAAACAGTGCAAATAGCAATAACCAATAGTAACCCTAGGGTGAGCACAAACCATATACTAAAAAAATAGAATGCGAAAATAGGAGCCCAACCAAGGTAAGTAAGATGTGTAGAGGGGAGCTAGGAGTACTGGAAAACCATAGAGGTAACTAACACAATATCCCCCAGCGACCTGGACAGCAGGAGTAAATCACTGGATTTCCCCCAATCCTACCCAAAAGGAATAAAAAGGAGACACCCAAAGAACACTGCAAGAAAACCAGCAGTGGATTCCTGAAGAAAGAAGACCTGTGGAGAGATGGTACCAAGCCTCAGAGTCACAGTGGAGTCCAGGAGGAGTAGGAGCTACTTCCCATCCAGCTGTGGTTGCAGGAGTCAGTCGACGGTGATGAAGAACAGGTTACAATGCAGCCAGGGAGCCGAAGAAGAGTTCCTGATGGATGCAGACGCTGTCCCACCCTGGAAGGAAGATTGCAGACTAGTGTTGGTGCAGGAATTCCACCAACAAGCCTTGGCAAAAGCAAACTACTGGTCCAGGAAAAAGTGCTGCTGCCGGGGACCAGCAAGGCTGAGGAGGACTCAACCCAGGAGGGGGAGTCACAAGGGACCTTCAGCTTCACATAGAGTCTACAGGAGCAGAGGCAGCACCCACAGGACAGGGACACACGAGTCGCAGAGGAGGCCCATGCAGCACTACAAGAGGATCCCACGTTGCTGGAGAACCATGCGGGAGGCTGGGCTTTGCAGGGAAGAGTGCTGGGGGCTGGAGCTGTACGGCCCTTGGGGGAAATGCAAACAAGCCTATGCAGCTGCAAGAGTCGCAGTGCACAGGGGTACTGTCCTGCATGGGAAAGCAAGGGCTTATCTCTACCAAAGTTGGACAGCTGTCAGAGAGGACCAAGACGCTTACTTCAGACCATCATCTGTGATGCAGGATCCACGCAGCTCAAGGTGTGGGGTGGAGATCCCCACAGCTGGTCGTCAATTGCTGTTGGTGCCTGCGGTTGCAGGGGAGAGACTCCTTCACTCCAAGGGAGATTCCTTCTTCTTCTTGTGCAGACTGAAGAGTTGCAGTCTTCTGAGGATACACAGCGAGGGAAATGTAAAGCTGGAAGGAGCCCTGGAAACAATGTTTCAGAAGATTCCTTTCTTCTTGGAGGCAGCTTGTCAGGTCCTGGAGTTTCCAGTCCCAGATCTGGAGGCTGAAAGTCAAAGCAGAAGGTGCAGAGGAGTCCTGCTGGAATCTTGCAGGCTGACTCTGAGGACCCAGCCAAGAGAGAGACCCTAAATAGCCCTAAAAGGGGGATTGGTCACCTAACCGGGTAAGCACCTACCAGAAGGGGGCTCTGATGTCACCTGCCTGGCCTGGCCACTCAGATGCTCCCAGAGTTCCCTGCCAACCTTGGACACAAGGTGGCAGAACCCGGGACCCTCTGGAGGAGCTCTGGGCACCACCCCTTGGGTGGTGATAGACGGGGGAGTGGTCACTCCCCTTTCCATTGTCCAGTTTGGCGCCAGAGCAGAGAGTGGGGGTCCCTGAACCGGTGTGGACTGGTTTATGCATGGAGGGCAGATCAAGCAGCAGGAGGGCCCAAACCTGTCTGAGGGGTGGCAGCAGCTGGGCTGACCGGAAAACCCTGTGAGACTGGTGGTAGCAATGCTAGGGTTCCTCTAAAGAGCCCCGAAAGTGCATGGAATCATACTTCCAATACTTACCCCAATACTGTTGTATGATTTCGACATGTTTGATACCAAACATGACCAGGTTCAGAGTTACCATTATGTAGCTGGACACAGGTCCAGCTGTGTCCATTAGACGCATATAATGGCATCCCCACACTCACAAAGTCCAGGAAAATTGATCTGAAGATTGTGGGGGCACCTCTGTTAATGCAGGGGTGCCCTCACACACAGGTACCTGCACCCTGCCCTCTGGGCTGAGAGGGCCTACCATAGGGGCGACTTTCAATGATCTGGTGTAGTGACCAGTAGTGAAAACGGGAGCTTTCACCCATTTCATGTAGGATGCAATGGCAGGCCTCCAGAACCCTTTGCATGGTTGTCCTATGGGTGGCAGAATAACAGCTGCAGCCCATAGGGATTCCCTGGAAACCCAATTCCCTGGGTACTTAGGTACCATATACTAGGGACTTACATGGGGGGACCAGTATGCCAATTGTGGGAAGAAAAAGGTACAATTTAGAGGAAAGAGCAAAACTCTTGAGGTCCTCATCAGCAGGATCCCAGTAGACACAGTCAACCACACTGACAACAGGCAGAAAATTGGGATAACCATGCCAAGAAAGAGGGTACTTTCCTACACAACCTCCCCTCCCCCACGACCAAACAAAAGAAAAGAAGGATAACCTTGCCCAGATGAGTCTTCATTGTTGAAGTGGACATATCTGCAAAGTCCATCTGCAATTGAGTGGTTACTCCCAGGTCTATGTTCCACTGTATAGTCCATTCACTATAGGGAAATTGACCACCTTAACAATTTTGAGTTTTTTCCTTTCGTTTGTTTTAGCCATAAGAGAGGTTTGTGGTCTGTTTGAACAATGAAGTGAGTGCCAAACAGGTATGGCCTCAGCTTCTTCAAGGCCCAGACCACAGCAAATACCTCCCTTTATATAGGTGACCAACACTTCTCTCTAGGGGTCAACCTTCTGGCCATAAAAGCAACTGGTTGAACCTGGCCATCAGTGTTGAGCTGAGAAAGAACTGTCCCAACCCCTACCTCAGAAGCATCAGTTTGAACAATGGATTTCTTGGTAGTTACAGCTCTTTAATCACTGGTGCAGAGCACAAGGCCTGTTTGAGGTCCTCAATAATGTTGTGACAGCTAGCTGTCCATAACACTTTTCTGGTATCTTTTTAGGTGTGAGGTCATTATGAGGGGCTGAAACCATAATTCTTGACGAACCTCCTGTAGTACCCGGTGAGGCCTAGGAAGGCTTTCACCTGGGTCTGTGTAATAGGGGGAGTCCATTCTAAAACAGCCTGGATCTTCCCCTGCAACGGTTGAATCTGGCCTCTATCTACCAGGTGGCCCAGATATACAACCTTCCCCTGCTCTATCTGGCACTTAGAGGCCTTGATAGTGAGGCCTGATTTTTGCAGAGCCTCCAAAATCTTCTAGAGGTGGACCAGGTGATCATCCCAGGTGGAGCTAAAGACAGCTATTTCGTCGAGATAGGCTGCACTATAGGCTTCCAAACCTTGGAGGACTGTATTCACCAGTCTTTGAAAACTGGCAGGTGCATTCTTCAAACCAAAGGGCATTACAGGAAATTGATAATGCCCTCCAATGGTTGAGAATGCAGCTTTTGGTTTTGCATCATCTGACAATTTGATCTGCCAATATCCTGCAGTCAAGTCAAAGGTGCTTAGATAATTGGCAGATGCCAGTGTATTTATAAGCTCATCTGCACTAGGAGTAGGGTGAGCATCAGTACTTGTGACTGTGTTGAGCCCTCTGTAATCAACACAGGACCTCATCTCCCTTTTCCCATTTTGGGAGTGAGGTTTTGGGACTAGCACCACTGTGCTAGCCCAGGGGTTGTCAGAGTGCTCAATCACTCCTAGGCCTAGCATCCATTGCACTTCTCCTTTGATGCAGTTCCTATCATCATCAGGTTGCTTGTAAATTTTACTTTTAACAGGCAAACTGTCTCCTTTGTCAATGGTGTTTTCACACCATGTTGTCTGACCAGGTGTCAAAGAAAACAGTTCAGAGAACTGGCCTAGGAGGTTCCTTCAGTCTTCTTCCTGAGACTAAGAAAGGCAGTCTGCTAGGACAACTCCATCCACTAGGCCATCAGCTGCAGTAGTAAAGAAGAAATCAGGGAGAAAGTCACTCTCTTCTTCCTGTCCCTCATCTGTAGCCATGAGCAGGATCATGTCCACACTATCATAGTAGGGCTTAAGGTGGTTCACATGAAGCACCCTAAGGGGGCTTCTAGGAGTGCCAAGGTCCACCAAGTAGGTGACCTCACCCTTCTTGTCCACTATAGTATGGGGTCCACTCCACTTGTCTTGGAGTGCCCTGGGAGCCACAGGCTCTAGGACTCATACTTGCTGCCCTGGCTGATACACAGTTAGGACAGCCTTCTGGGCATGCCACTGCTTCTGCAGTTCTTAGTTAGCCTGAAGGTTTTTAGTGGCCTTTTTCATATATTCAGCCATCCCAGATCTGAGGCCAAGTACATAATTCACAATGTCTTGTTTAGGGGGCTTGAGGGGTTGCTCTCAGCCTTCCCTTACAAGTAAAAGGGGACCCCTGACAGGGTGTCCAAACAGAAGTTCAAAGGTGCTGTAGCCCACTCCCTTCTGCGGAACCTCCCTGTAGGCAAACAGGAGGTATGGCAGTACGACATCCGATCTCCTCCAGAGTTTTTTTAGAGAGTCCCATGATCATGCCTTTGAGGGTTATGTTAAACCTCTCAACCAAGCCTTTGATTTGGGGGTGGTAAGGGGTGGTGAACTTGTAAGTTACACCACACTCCTTACACATGGCCTTAAGGTATGCAGACAAGAAGTTTGCATTTCTGTCTGATACCACCTCTTTTGGGAAGCCCAATATGGAGAAGATTCCTAAGAGGGCTTTTCCCACTGCAGGAGCTGTAGTGGTCCTTAGAGGTATAGCCTTTGGATGCCTGGTGGGATGGTCCACCACCACCAGTATAAATCTGTTTCCAGAGACCCTGGGTGGGTCTAGGGGGCTAACAATATCAACCCCAACTCTGTCAAAGGGAAACCCAAGCACTGGTAGTGGAATTAAGGGGGCCTTTGGGGTGCCACCTGCCTTGTCACTGGTTTGGCAGGTGACACAGGAGCGACAAAACTCGTTTGTATCCTCAGACATATGGGGCCAGTAAAAGTGTGGGAAAAGTCTGTCCCAAGTCTTGCTTTGGCCCGGGTGACCTGTTATGGGTTTGCCAAGTGCAAGGGTCAAAAACAATTCTCTACACTTCAAAAATACTACCAACCTCCTGGTGTCACCAGGCTTGGGTTCCCTAGGTGCTGAGTATAAGACGTTGCCTGCCCAATACACCTTGTGGGTGCACTGACATTCCCTGTTTCCTGACTGGCAGCTAGCTGTCTCAACCCTTCCAATGTGGGGCAGGTTTTCTGTGGCATACTGAATTCCTCCCTGGCAAGTCCCCCTGTGCCTAATAGTTCAGCTGTGCCAGCTTTCAACTCTTCAAGTGTAAGTTCTACCAAGGGAGTGGATTCCTCTTCCTCAAAGGGGGAATCCTCACTGGAGGGTAGGGTAGGGTGGACGTTTTGCACTTTGTACACTTGGCTTTGGAAGCCTCTTGGGCCATTGTTCCAGGCTCCAAGATTCCTTTATCTTTCTCCTTTCTGGCCTGTGCCCTGGTCAAAGCAAATATATGCCCTGGGATGCCCAGTATTGCTGCATTGGCCTCCAACTCCACTTCAGCCCAAGCTGAAGTCTCCAAGTCATTCCCCAGGAGACACACAAGAGGTAAGTCTGTGGACATTACAACCTTCTTTGGGCTAGTAACCTCCCCTCCTCCAAGCTGAAATCAACAACTGCCATGGGGTGGCATACAGTGTTATTGTGGGCGTCAGTCACTTGGTACCAAGTAGATGTTGCATAGGGGACATCAGTTTTTCAGTCACCATAGTGACCTGGCACCGGTGTCCATGTAGGCCTCTGTCTGAACATCATTTATCAAGGGCAGCTGCCTGTACTTGCCCATGTTAAGGGGACAGGCAGCAAGGGTGTCAAAATCAATGCCCCCATCTGAGATTAAAACAGCCTCAGTAGTTTCCCTAACTAAGCCAGCCCCCACTACACTTCCTAAGGTGAGCCGAGCTACACCCTTGGATTGGCTATTACTTGATCCACCACTGCTGTTGTTACTAGGGGCACTAGTGGTGGAGGTGAGGTTGTAGTGGTGGGTGGTTTGGTGCTTTTCTTAGAGCAAGAGCCGTCTCCTGGCCTATAGCACTTGTTCTTACAGACATAGCATCAAGGCTTTCTAATGTTGGGAAGAGGAAGAGGAAGAGGAAGAGGATTTGGACCTACCCCCAGAGGACTTTTGTGGGCCTGATGACTCTTTTGGTTGGTTTTGTCCCCCCCCTTGTCCTGAGAGTTACCTTCTTACTTTTTCTTGTCTTTGTCACCCCCTGTGTGATATTTTCTGCTCACCCTTGTTGTGACCCATTTGTGTGCCTTCTTTCCCAATTCTTGGGGAGAGGTCAGATCTGAGTCTACCAAGTACTGTTGCAGCAAATCAGACACACAATTGTTAAGTATATGGTCTTCCAAAATCCGATTGTACAAGCCCTCATAATCAGTGACCTTGCAACCATGTAACCAGCCTTCCAAGGCCTTCACAGAGCAATCCACAAAATCAACCCATTCCTGGGAGGACTCTTTTCTGGTCTCCCTGAAATTAATTCTGCTCTGTTCAGTGGTAAGACCAACCCCATCCAACAGAGCAGACTCGTAGTTGTCAACATCCTCCTCTCTGACAGTAAGAAGCCTATCCCTACACGTGTCAGAGAAGGAGAGCCGATAGATAGCAGCCCACTATCTGTTGGGGAACCTCTTCACTTTGCAGGCCCTTTCCAGAGCAGAGAATCAATTATGGATGTCATTCCCCCACCTTGCAGGGGGGGAACAACTTTACTAAGGTTTCTAGGATCAAAAAGAGCCCTCCCTGACCCTAGGTTTCCTGAAACTAAAGCTGCTGTCACCATGGGGTACTAACCCCAATCCCTGTCTCTCTCTCTCTCTACTGCCATGGCCTCCCTATCTAGAGCTAGCTGTTGCAGCCTCAGCTTGGCCTCCTCCAGCCTCAGTTTCCTGAGTTCCCTGTCTAGAGAATCTTCTGCTGGAGTTGAGCAGTCAGTTCCCTCAGTCACAGAGGTGACATGAGAGTGGCAGGATGAAAATCTGTCCCTAGTATTACTAATCCTCTGAACTAGCCCTCTGGCGCACAAAGGGGGCCTACTGACATGGACACCTTAGGCACTTCCTGTAGTGCTCCCAGCTGCACGAGGGGGTTTACTAGAGACCCTGTGATCCTCTGAGGGACCCTCCTCAGTGTGCATATCCTCTCTAACACTGGGGGGTTAGAGTTTACTTCCTCCTCCCTCTGCTCCTGGCTACCAGTATGATCCTGGTCATCCCGGAGAAGTCCTAGGAGCAGACTCTTATTAGGGTTCCTCCCTGTCTTCAGTTTCCTACTCTTACACACTTCCCTCAGTTCCTGAAAGGTAAGTTCCTCATAGTGAGAACCCATGGTCTGAGATGTGCTAGGTAATGAAGATGTTAGAGTGGTGTAGGGTGTGCCTACCCACACTAACTTCTAGTGTCTCAGAGAAGTTTGGAGCAAGGGCTATGCCTAGACCCCTCTCTTACCCAAACCCCAGTGACTATGTCTTAACACTAGGTATAAGCATAGATCCCTAGCTAGTAAGTGGTCTTTCCTGTGGAAAGTACCAAGTGACAGGGTAGTAAGACAATTGCAAGTGCTTATCCCACCGCTGCACCACCAATGTAGGAAGCTGGCCTGGTGTGTGGTGGGAACCCAAGGTACTTACACCTAATACCAGGTCCAGGTATCCCCGCTTAGTGAAGTGTAGGCAGTGTCTAGAAGCCAGCCTCTCTAGAGGTAGCTGTGGATGAGCAGCCAAGGCTTATCTAGGAGACATGCAATACCATTGTAGTCACACAGCACTTGCACACCTGAAAGAAAACACTCAGTTGTACAAAAATAATTTTTTTACATTATTTTTGGAACAAATCACCACATAATACTAGAAGGGTAACCCACCACTAGGAGGTAAGCAATACATTAAATATATACACTAATACTCAGAAATAGCATAGAAAAGGTTAGAAAAAAGTGCAAATAGCAATAACCAATTGTGACCCTACGGGGAGCACAAACCATATACTAACAAAATGGAATGCTAACATAGGAGCCCAACCTAGGTAAGTAAAATGTGTAGAGGGGAATTGGGAGTACTAGAAAACCACAGAGGTAACTAACAGAGTATCCCCCAACGAACAGGAAAGCAGGAGTAAATCACTGGATTTTCCTGAAACCACCCAATAGGAGGAAAAGAGGAAAAAGAAGACACCAGGAAAAGACTGCAAGAAAACCAGCGGTGGATTCCGGAAGAAAGAACAGCTGTGGAGAGAGGGTACCAAGTCTAAGAGTCACAGAGGAGTCCAGGAGGAGTAGGAGCTACTACCAACCCAGCTGTAGTTGCACAAGTTGGTTGACGGTGATGAAGCCCTGGAGCTGGAGAAGAGTTCCTGATGGATGTAGATGCTGTCCCATGCTGAAAGGAAGATTGCAGACGGGTGTCAGTGCAAGACTTCCATCACCAAGCCTTGGCAGAGGCAAACTTGAGTTCAGGGGAAAAGCAGTGCTGCCAGGGACCAGCAAGGCCCAGGAGTATTCAGCCCAGGAGGGGGAGTCACAGGGGACCCTCAGCGTCACAGAGAGTTCACAGGATCAGAGGCTGCACCCATAGGATGGGGACACTGGAGTTGCAGCAGAGGCCCATGCAGCACTACAAAAGAGAATCCCACGCTGCCGGAGAAGTACTGGGGGCTGGAGCTGTACGTCGCCTGAAGATCCCTTGGAGGAGATGCAAACAAGCCTTTGCAGCTGCAAGAGTCATGGTGCACGGGGGTACTGTCCTGCGTGGGAACACAAGGGCTTACCTCCTCCAAAGTTGGACAGCTGGCAGAGAGGACCCAGAGGACTACTCCGGACACCCACCCGTGATGCAGGATCCACGCAGCTCAAGATGAGGGGAGATCCACGCAGCTGGTCATCCCTTTGCTGTAGGTGCCTGCAATAGCAGGGGGAGTGACTCTTTCACTCCAAGGGAGATTCCTTCTTCTTCTTGTGCAAACTGAAGAGTTGCAGTCTTCTGAGGATGCACGATGAGGGAAGTGTTGCAAAGCTGGCAGGAGCCCTGGAAACAATGTTGCAGAAGAGTCCTTTCTTCTTGGAAGCAGCTTGTTGGTTCCTGGAGGTTCCAGTTGAAGTTCCGGAGGCCTGAAGTCGAAGCTGAAGGTGCAGAGGAGTCCTGCTGGAATCTTGCAAGCCGAATCTGAGGACCCACCCAAGAGAGAGACCCTAAATAGCCCTGAAAGGGGGCTTGGTCACCCAACCAGGTAAGCACCTATCAGGAGGGGGCTCTGACATCACCTGCCTGGCCTGGCCACTCAGATGCTCCCAGAGATCCATGCCAACCTAGGAAACAAGATGGCAGAACCCAGGGACCCCCTGGAGGAGCTCTGAGCACCACCCCTGGGGTGGTGATGGACAGGGGAGGGGTCACTCCCCTTTTCTTTGTCCAGATTCATGCCAGAGCAGGGACCGGGGGGTCCCTGGACTGGTGCAAACTGGTTTATGCGAGGAGGGCACCAAATGTGCCCTTCAAAACATACTGATGGCCTCCCAAGCCAGTCACACCTACTTGCAAAGGGAGAGGGTGTTACCTCCCTCTCCCAAAGGAAATCCTTTATTCTGCCTTCATGGGCTTGATCAGATCAAGCAGCAGGTCGGCAGAAACCTGTCTGAGGGGTGACAGCAGCTGGGCTGCCCAGAAAACCCTGTAAGACTTGCAGTAGCAATGCTGGGGGTCCTGTAAGAAGCCCCAGAGTGCATGGAATCATACGTCCAATACTTGCAACAGTACTGGGGTATGATTCTGATATGTTTGATACCAAACATGCCCAGGTTTGGAGTTACCATTTATGTAGCTGGACATAGGTAGTGACCTATTTCCAGGACACACGTAAAATGGAGTCCTTGTACTCACAAAGTACAGGAAAATAGAACAGGGGCTTGTGGGGGTACTTCTGCTAGTGCAGGGGTGCCCTCACACACAGGTACCTGCCCCCTGCCCTGTGGGCTGAGAGGGCCAACCATAGGGGTGACTTACAGTGACCTGGTGTAATGAAAACGGGTGTATGCACCCGTTTCATGCAGGCTGCAATGGCAGGCCTGCAGAACCCATTGCATGGGCTCCCTATAAGTGGCAGAATAACTGCTGCAGCCCATTGGTATCCCCCGGAATCCCAATGCCCTGGGTACCTAGGTACCATATAGTAAGGACTTACATGGGGGGCCAGCATGCCAATTGTGGGGAAAAAAGGTACAATTTAGAGTAGAGAGAAAAACTACTGGGGTCCTGGTTAGCAGGATCCCAGTAGACACAGTCAAACACACTGACAACAGGTGACAAATGGGGGTAACATGCCAAGAAAGAGGGTGCTTTCCTACACTTTATTACTAGAACCAAGAGATCGTTGTTGCAGGCAAGTTGCAAGTATCAGACATATGTATCAATTGCACTTTGGTTTTTGCAGAGAAAGCAGTTTACAAGTAACACTTCTGAATTTCAATTTTTCATAGGAATCAATAGAGTCCCGGGGATGTGGAAGTGTTAACACATTTAACAGGTAAGTACACGACTAACAATTCCAGTCTTCTGGGGTTAGGATGTCCACAGGTCAAAGTTTTCAATGGAATTACATAAGAAATGGGGGAGCTCAATAGAAGACTGATTGCAGGCAAGTACCCGTGGCTCCAGGACACAGGCCTGGGGGGTTTAAGTCAGCACCAAACACACACCCTCAGTGGCAGAGGGGCTGGGCGCCCAGTGTTTTTCAGTGGGGAGACCCCAGGGGTCACAAAAGATGCTGTAGACTGGGTTCAGGGGTTCGGTTCCGGAAAACCAAAGGCTGGACAAGTAGGAGAGGCGCCCACTGGACATTGCTGGACCATTGGTTACAGTCCCCAAGACCAGGGGGCTGCAGGTGCAGAAGTCTCCTTGGGCATTGGGAATCTTCGTCAGATTCGGTCGCGGGTGGTCCTCTGGATTCAGGCTGCAAGTGTCATTGTGTTGGCCAGGAGGAGTATACCCTGGGTGGATATGGGGTCAGAATTGCCTGGGGACCTTCCCTGGACCAGTGGGCCACCTGGACTCGGGACATGGGTGTCTGGTGCAGAGTGGACAGGGTTCATGGATCTGGGGCAGATCTGGAGTCCCTTTTGGAGGTTTAATTTGGACATGGCCACTGTCCTCAGGAGTTCTAGGTCCTCTGTTGGGCAGGCAATCCTCTGGGTTTGGGGCGGGGGGGGAGCTTGTAGAGGTCACTGGTCCTGCAGGATGAGTCGCCTTTTTGGAGCAGGAGTCTTGAAGCTGCCGACAGGCTGGTAGGGCTGGGGCCAAGTCAGTTGTTTGCTGGGATCTTCACTGCTGGGCGTCTGCTTTGCAGTCCTTTCATGAGGTCGCCTCTGTAGCAAAGTACCCTCTGTTTGGCATGTTACCCCCAATTTCTGCCTGATGTCAGTGTGTCCTGGCTGTGTCACTAGGATCCTGCTAGCCAGAACCCCAGTGCTTATGTTTGTTTTGGCCTTCTTGTCAGTATGTTTCACTGTTTTTGAAAGTATGCTTGACTGTGTCACCAGAGTCCTGCTAACCAGGACCCCAGTGCTTATGCTCTCTCTGTTGTCAAATTGATCACTACAAACTGGTAACCCAGTATTTCATCCCAAAGTGGCATACTGGTCACCCCTTATAAGTCCATGGTATATTGTTCTTAGGTCCCCAAGATATTGGGGTTCCAGGGGATCCCTATGGGCTGCAGCAGTACTTTTGCCACCCATAGGGACCCCATGCAAAGGCTTCTACGGGACTGCAATTGCATGCACCATTTCACAGCCATTTATACTGCACCGGGTCACTTATAAGCCACCTATGTGTCAGGCCTTCCAATCCTGAAGGCTGGGTGCAAATGACCTGTGTGTGAGGGCACCCCTGAACTAGCAGAGGGGCCCCCACTTCGTCCAGGACCACTTTCCCGGACTTCTTGAGTACGGGGATGCCATTTTACGCATGCACTGGACATAGGGCAATACCTATGCCCAGCTGCATAATGGTAACCACGAATATGGCCATGTAAGGTGTCTAATAACTGAGAATTGGACCCCAACACTGATTCTAGTATTGGTGGTAAAGACCCATGCACTCTGGGGGCTCCACGGTGGATCCCCAGAACTGCCATACCAGCCTTCTGAGGTTTTCGAGGCAGCTGCTGCTGCTGCCACCTCACAGACAGGTTTCTGCCCTCCTGTTGCTTGAGCAGCTCAAGCCCAGGAAGGCAGAACAAAGGATTTCCTTTCGGAGAGGGTGTTACACCCTCTCTCTTTGGAAATAGGTGCTATAGGCATGGAGGGGTAGCCTCCCAGAGCCTTTGGAAATGCTTTGAAGGTGCCCTCCTTGCATAATCAAGTCTACACTGGTTCAGGGACCCCCAGTCCCAGGATATGGACAAAGGAAATGGGGGTGACCACTCTCCTGTCCATCACCACCCCAGGGGGTGGTGCCCAGAGCTCCTCCAGAGTGTCCCTGAGTTTTGCCATCTTGGATTCCAAGGTGGCGGGCACTCTGGGAGCATGTGAGTGGCCAGTGCCAGCAGGTGACGTCAGAGCTCTCCCCTGATAGGTGCTTCCTGGTTAGGTGACCAATCCCCCTTTCAGGCTATTTAGGGCCTCTCCTCAGGGTGTTTCTTCGGATTGCAAGACTCCAGCAGGAATCCTCTGCATCCTTTACTTCATCTTCTACTGACAGAACCGCAGCTGAACCCTCCAGGAACTCTACAAACTGCAACAAAAAAGCAAAGACGACTTCTGCAACATTGTAACTTCAGCTCTTGCCAGCAACTGCAACAGTTTCCAGGTCGTGCATCCTCCGAGGACTGCCTGTCTTCAGCCTGCACCAGAAGAACCGTAGGAATCTCCTGTGGAGTGACGGAGTCACTTACCTGCTTCAGCAGGCGCCTCTCTGCAGTGACGACCTGTGGCGTGGCTCCCCTCCCCAGACAACAAGTGTTGATCCAGCAACACGGGTGGTGGACTAAAGTGACCCCGACAGTTCCAACGTCCAGCTGTTCAACTTTGGTGGAGGTAGGAGCTTGCCTTCACACGCAAGACAGTACCCCGTGCACACACGTGATTTGGTGAATGGGTGCTGCCCGGTCCCAGGAAGGACCATGAGGTCGCCACTTGGAAGAGGAGACAGAGGGGGCCCTCAGCAACACAGAGAGCCAACGCAGAAGAAGGCAGCACCCGCAGAAGGACTTGCACACGGGTTCAAGAATACTGAGCACGGCGGTCGTCTCAACACTACAAAGGGGACCTGGGCTATGCTGTGCATGAAGGATTCCTTGCAAAAGTGCACAGAAGCCCTAGCAGCTGCAGTTCACGCAGTACACAGGATCACTGTCTGGCGAGGCGAGGCAAGGACGTACCTCTGCCAAATTTGGACAGATGGACCACTGGACTGTTGGGGTCACTTGGATCCAGCTCCTGTGTTCCAGGGACCATGCTCCTCACAATGAGAGGGGACCCAGAGGATCAGTGAAGCAGTCGTTTGGTGCCTGCGTTAGCAGGGGGAAGATTCTGTTGACCCACAGGAGATTTCTTCTTGGCTTCCAGTGCAGGGTGAAGGCAGACAGCCCCCAGAGCATGCACCACCAGGAAACAGTCGAGAAAGCTGGCAGGATTAGGTGCTACAATGTCGCTGGTAGTCTTCTTGCTACTTTGTTGCAGTTTTACAGGCGTCCTGCAACAGTCATCGGTTGATCCTTGGCAGAAGTCGAAGAGGGAGACGCAGAGGAACTCTGGTGAGCTCTTGCATTCGTCATCTGAGGAAAAGCCCACAGGAGAGACCCTAAATAGCCCTCAGAGGAGGATTGGCAACCTAGTCAGGTAAGCACCTATCAGGAGGGGTCTCTGATGTCACCTGCTGGCACTGGCCACTCAGAGGCCTCCATTGTGCCCTCACACCTCTGGATTCAAGATGGCAGAGGTCTGGGACACACTGGAGGAGCTCTGGGCACTACCCCTGGGGTGGTGATGGACAGGGCAGTGGTCACTCTCCTTTCCTTTGTCCAGTTTCGCGCCAGAGCAGTGCTGGGGGTTCGCTGAACTGGTGTAGACTAGTTTATGCAAGGAGGGCACCATCTGTGCCCTTCAAAGCATTTCCAGAGGCCAGGAGAGGCTACTCCTCTCAGGCCCTTAACACCTATTTCCAAAGGGAGAGGGTGTAACACCCTCTCTCAGAGGAAATTCTTTGTTCTACCTTCCTGGGACTTGGCTGCCCAGGCCCCAGGAGGGCAGAAGCCTGCCTGTGGGTTGGCAGCAGCGGTAGCTGCAGTGAAAACCCCAGAGAGCTGGTTTGGCCGTACCCGGGGTCCATGCTCCTGTGAGAGGAGCCCCCGGGATTGGAACCCCAATACCAGATTTGGCATGGGGGGGACAATTCCATTACCTTAGACATGTTACATGGCCATATTCGGAGTTACCATTGTGAAGCTATATATAGGTATTGACCTATATGTAGTGCACGCGTGTAATGGTGTCCCCGCAACTCACAAAGTCAGGGGAAATTGCCCTGAACTATGTGGGGGCACCTTGCCTAGTACCAGCGTGCCCTCACACTTAGTAACTTTGCACCTAACCATCACCAAGTAAGGGTTAGACATATAGGTGACTTATAAGTTACTTAAGTGCACTGTAAAATGGCTGTGAAATAACATGGACGTTATTTCACTCAGGCTGCAGTGGCAGTCCTGTGTAAGAATTGTCAGAGCTCCCTATGGGTGGCAAAAGAAATGCTGCAGCCCATAGGGGTCTCCTGGAACCCCAATACCCTGGGTACCTAGGTACCATATACTAGGGAATTATAAGGGTGTTCCAGTGTGCCAATTAGAATTGGAGAAAATGGTCACTAGCCGGCAGTGACAATTTTAAAGGCAGAGAGAGCATCAGCACTGAGGTTCTGAGTAGCAGAGCCTCAGTGACACAGTTAGACGCTACACAGGGACACACATTCAGGCCACAAACAATGAGCACTGGAGTCCTGGCTAGCAGGATCCCAGTGAGACAGGCAAAAACAAACTGACACAGAAGTAAAAATGGGGGTAGCATGCCAGGCAAGATGGTACTTTCCTACAGTGCACAGCCCGGGCTTAGGCCCCCAGCACTCCATCCTGCGACGCACAGCTTCCTGAGTGGTTCTCCAGCGGCGCAGCACCCCTTTGTGTCGTGCTGCAAGGGCCTCCATTTGCACCTTCTTTGTCCCCCTACTGTGGGACTCCTGGGTGCGCTGCCTGGTCTTCTGGGGGCTCTCTGAGTTGTTGAGAGCCCCCTCTGCCCCATTCCTGGGTAGAGGCCACCAGGTCCCTTCTGGTCCCAGGCAGCGACATTTTCCACTAATTGCAAGCTTTGCATGTGCCTAGGCTTGTTGGTGGAATCCAGCAATGCAAACCAGACTGCAATCATCCATCCGGCGTGGGGCATCTTCTGCACCAACCACAAACCTGCATCCATCTTCTTAGGCGCAGTACTGACTGTTATTCTTCACCGGTGGTTCTTCTTTTGCACCTTCATCTGGGTTAGCAGGGGTTCCTGTTCTCCCTGGACTCTTCAGTGCTTCTTGGACTTGGGCCCTTTTTCCCTATATCTTCAGGTCCAGGAATCCATTGTTGGTGTCTTACAGTCTCTTCTGGTTCTTGCATAATCTTCTATCACAACTTCTTGTGTGTTTCAGGAAACTTACTGTGATTTACTCCTGTGGTCTGGGGTGGGTTCTATTACTTACCTTTGTTGTTTTCTTACACTCCAAGCGCCCCTTTACACACTACACTTGCCTAGATGGGAAACCAACTTTCGCACTACACTATTTTAGTATATGGTTTGTGTTCTCCCTAGGCCCATTGCAACCTATCGTGATTTTCACTATTTGCAACTTACATGTTTTTGGATTCCAGTGTATAGACTGTGTATATTACTTACCTCCTGAGAGAGTATAGTCTCTAAGGTATTTAAGGCATTTGTATCACCAAAATAAAGTACCTTTATTTTTGTAACACTGAGCATTTTCTTTCATGTGTGTGAGTACTGTGTGACTACAGTGGTATTGCAAGAGCTTTGCTTGTCTCCTAGTTCAGCCTTGGCTGCTCAGCTACAGCTACCCCTAGACAGCCTGGCTTCTAGACACTGACTACATTTCTCTAAAAAGGGATAACTGGACCTGGTATAAGGTGAAAGTACCTGTGGTACCCACTACAAACCAGGCCAGCCTCCTACAGCCAGGAATCCGGTGGTTAGTAAGGTAGGAGGCTGGCTCTCTATGTAGTGTGCAAAGCTAGGCTCACTGTGCAGGGGGGCAAGGCAACCACACGTTGGTTTACAGGGGTAAAAAACAGACCACCTAATGCTCTAATATTTATGGTAGCTTGGTCGAGCAGTTAGGCCAATCCTGGGGAAGTACAAAGCATTTGTTGTGCTCACAGAATCAATGTTGCAACTCACATACTCAAAGGAATAACTTGAGACCAATTTATAAAAATATTTCAGATTTTTATATAAACTTTAAGATCATCATCGGAATTGGTTAAATACTTTTCAAGATATGAATTTTGGAGCTGAATTAAAAAATAGTATTTGTGTGTGTAATTTTGCACCGTAGGAAACAATGGAGGTTCCCCTTTCAAAATACATACAAAATCATACAGTTGGTTTACCAAGTTATTGTTTTGCAGGTTGGTCAAGGCCGCCGATAAGCACACTGTGCCAGCTGGAGAAGTTTGGGCGGCTCCCGGTTCCAGCAGGAGAAGGTCTCTGGAGCTGGTACAGGGCCACTGCGAGGGACCACTTAGAAAAGCACTGCACAGGTAAGTTTAATGGTGAATCCTGGGGGTCCCCTTGGAGTGTCGAGGTCGCAAGGGGTGGGGGACTCTTAGGGCACAGTCGGTCCTTCGGTGGAGGTTACAGGGCAGCCAGGTGCAGAGCATATTGGTGAGCCAGAAGCTGTGCGCAAGGATGTTCTCAGGAGGTAAGTTGGTTCAATGGGGGTTTACAGGACAACGGGGGCACTCTGGCGGGAGGTCCGGGTTGCTTCTGAAGTCCCTCAACTGGGCTTCCTTCTGGTCCTTTTGCAGCCCCGGGAGGGCAGTTTTTCTTGGTGTCCAACATTGGCTGACCAATACTCAGGGTATTGGCACGAATTGGCCTCTAGAGGTTGCAATGCCACCAAACTTGGCACAATGATACAGTTTGTCCATGTGGTCATAAGGGTGTAGTTTGGTCCAGCTGTGGCAGATGGTTCAGGAGCTAGCTGGTCAGTGAAGTGATCCTGGCTGTCTTGCTGGTTCCTCAAAGTTTTAGAGTGGTTCTGCCACTCTGCAGGGAGTTTTCTGGCGAATGGCGAAGACCTGGAGGTCTCTGGGGTTTTTGTAGAGTTGTCCAGCAGCTCCTCAGCAGCGATTGTCAGGTCCTGGGTGCAGCAGGCAGGGTTTGGCACCTTTACTTTGATGCAGCCGGTCCACAGCTCTCGTGTTTCAGATCTTCTTGTTGCTGGTCTTCTTTTGTCTGTCTAATTGGATTTCCTTATCTAGGGATGCCCTCTAAATACTGTATTTAGTGGGTGTTTTCGGGGGGAACCTGGTAGTGACCAATGGATCATCATTTGAAAGTAATATTGACTTACTTGTGGGTGAATCTCCCATTTGTGTGTTTGTTTCTGCATCCTGCTTAAGAGGTCCGCTAGCTGGTTGCATATCCCTGGGATGTATTCTGCTAGCAGGTGAATGTGATTGTGAATTGCCCATTTCCAAATTGTTTGTGCTACAAGGGACAATTGGGATGAGTATGCCCCCCCCCCCCCCTCCACCCCTCTCATTTTTGCAAATAATACATTGTTGTCATGTTGTCTGTCCTTATTAAGACTGTTTTATGTATGATCTGTGGTTGGAATGCTTTGATGGCTAAAAACACTGCCAACAATTCCAAGTGGTTTATGTGATACGTTTGCTGGTTTGAGCCCCATCCCCCTGCATTGTAAGATTGTTAAGATGGGATCCTCAACCTGTCATGGATGCATCTGTTGTGATTACGGGTTGTGGCACAGGGTCCTGAAACGCCCGCCCTTTTGATAAGTTGGTGTGATTCCACCATTGAAGAGATTTGTACGTTTGGCGGTTCAACAACACTAGATCCTGTAGTTGACCCTGTGCCTGAAATCATTGTTGCGAGAGACACTGTTGCAGTGGTCTCATGTTTAGACGTGCATTTGGCATTATTGCTATGCATAATGCCATAATTTCTCATGACAAAGCTTACTGTGTAAGTTTGATTGGCCTGCAATTGGGAAATGAGAGTGTGAAACGCTTGTATTTGTTGTGGATTTGGGTAGGCTAATGCTGAGTGTTCAGAATTGCTCCTAGATAAGGTTGATTTTGTGCCGGCTGAAGGTGAGATTTCTTGTAATTGATTGTGAATCATAATTTGTGTAGGGTTTGTATTGCATGGGCTGTTGACAGTTTAGAATGATGCTGGCTTTTATTAACCAGTCATCTAGATAAGGGAAGACTTGTATGTGCTGTCTTCTGAGGTATGCTGCAACTACAGCTAGACATTTTGTGAATGCTCTTGGTGCTGTTGTTACCCCCCAAAGGATAGTACTTTGAATTAATTTTGCTTGCCTGCTATTACAAAATGTAGGTACTTGCGGTGAGCTGGGTGTATAGGAATGTGGAAGTAAGCATCCTTTAGGTCTAATGCTATCATGTAATCTTGTTTTTGTAACAAGTGAATTACATCCTGTAGATTGACCATGTGAAAAGGCTTTAACAGGATATATTGATTTAGAGGCCTGAGATTGAGAATATGTCTGAGAGTACCATACCATCCTTTTTTGGTATGAGGAAGTATAGAGAATATACTCCTGTCCCTTGTTGACTGATGGGAACTATTTATATTGCCTCTTAGAAGTAGAGGTTATACCTCTTGTTTCAATAGGGCTGTGTGTTCGAGAGAGAGCCTGTGAAAATGGGGTGGAATGTTTGGTGGAGTAGAGATGAGTTCTAGGCAATAACCATTGCAGATAATTGAAAGTACCCACTGATCTGTTGTAATTTCTTGCCATTGAGAATGTAAATGTTGCAGTCTTCCTCCCTTAGAGATGTATGTTGCTGTGGATTGGATGGGAAGTCATTGCTTTGAGGAGGTAGAAGCACCCCTTGAGGCAAGGATTTTACCTCTGGACCTGAAATTGTGTCCTCTGTAAGAACCTCTGAAAGACTCCCCTAGTGTAATACTGTGGTCCCTATTTTGAGTAGGACGTGGAAGCCTCTGTAGCTTGTGATGTAAATCCTCCTCTAAACTGAGGTTTGCAAAAGGAGCCCCTAAATGGTGTAGTATAAAGGGACTCCCATGGCCTGTGCTGTTTTTTTAGTCCTTTTTGCGTTTATCAATGGTTGTGTCTACCTCTGGTCCAAAAAGCTGCTGTTTATTGAATGGCATATTAAGGACTACCTGCTATATCTCAGGTTTAAAACCTGATGACCTCAACCAAGCATGTCGCCCGATGGTAATGCTGGTGTTTATTCCTCTAGCTGCAGTATCAGCTGTATCTAAAGTAGACCTAATCTGATTATTTGCGCTAGCTTGCCGTTCCTCCACTATTTGATGGGCTCTTTTTTTTATGTTCTTTGGGGAGACTTTGAAAGAATTCTTAAATCTCATCCCAATGTGCCGTCGTACCTAGCTAAAAGGGCTTGAGAATTAGCAATACGCCATTGATTAGCTGCTTGTGTTGCTACCATTTTACCTGCTGCATCAAAATTGTGTCTTTCTTTGTCAGGGAGAGGAGTGCTCCCAGAGGACTGGCTGTTCGCATGCTTCTTGGCTGCACTGACTACAATGGAGTCTGGTGGTAACTGCTGAGAAATACAAATTGGGTCTGTTAATGCAGGCTTATATTTTTATCATCAATTCTGGGTGTTAAAACTCTAGTTTTACACGCTCTTTAAAAATATCATCAGCATGTTTGAGCATACCAGGGAGCATTGGTAAACCCTGCTACTGCTTGTGAGTTGAGGATAGGGTATTGAAAAGGAAAACCTCCGATGATGGTTCAGCATGCATTTGCACCCCGTGATATGCGGCTGCCCTCGAGATAACCTGATTGTACACTGTATTATCCTCGGGTGGGGATGGTCTTGCGTCATACAAATCAGGATTGTTAGATGGGATTGGATCTGAGTCATACATATCCCACAGATTTATAGTTTATCTGCGTGAAGTGAGGAAGTATCAGAGTGTGTGGGTGGTAGTGGAGTATTAGGCTGTGGAGAAAAAAAGTTGAGGCAAATGTGGTGGAGAAAGCTCAACAGTTTTTGGCTTTTCCTTTTGTCTGTAAATTTTTGCCGGTGACGGGGCAGTATCCAGAGTTTCCTGGAATGCTAACTTTCTTTTAGTTAGAGGAGGCAGAGAAGCAATACTTTTTCCAGTCTCTTTCTGGATTTGAATTCTCCTTTGTTTATTGTCCATAACCTCCAGAATGGGTTGAATGTCTGATTCATCCCCTTGTTGTTCTAAAGCATGATTTGTGCCTTTAAATGAATGATCTGTATGTTTTTTGGGAGCATGCTTCATTAAAAAGTCCAGTTTCCTCTGTATAGGAAGATGTTTTTGGCTCTGAAGGTGGAGTCCGATGTTTCAGCTATGAAGCGGAGCGAGGTTGTTTCAGCTCCAGTGTAGTAGGGCCCCAACTTGGAGGTTGAAGCCTGTATCTTTTGGCTCGGCCCTGACCCCGAAACAGGTGTGGTAGCCTGTTGGGAGACTGTCTTGGCATTTTTCGGCACCAAATCCTACAGTCGGTTGATGATTGTTTGTTTTCGGGTAGAACCATGGCTAAAAAGCAATGGTGACCCATAGCCTTGCAAGGTTTTTTACTTGCTGGGGTTGGAGCTGGTGTACTTATGTACTACGTCGTAGATAGTGCCCGACTGTCCTCTTCCGAATCTCGCTCGGAGTCCGAATCTGGAATGGAGACTACTGCCGTTGGTGCCTGTTCTTCGCTATGGATGTCAGTGGTGGGCTCTGTGAATTTTGACACCATCCCTAATCTTCTTGTGCTTCGATCATGTAAAGTGTTCTTCGATTGAAAAGACCATCACACCTCACTGCTTTCGTCCTGATGGTCTGCCAAGAGGCAGAGATTACACACCAAGTGCTGGTCTTGTATGGAAACTTGGCATGACACTGAGGACAGAATCGGAATGGAGTCCGATCCATGAGCCTATGTCGCAGTAGGCCCAAAGAGGCAGCTACACATGCCATCGAACATACATATATATATATATATGGAAAATATCACTTACCCAGTTCATGGCATGTAGAGCTGCAGATTCACATGCTATGCATATCTCTTCCGACATCTAGTGTTGGGCTCAGAGTGTTACAATTTGTTTTTCTTCGAAGAAGTCTTTTCGGATCGAGTGACTTTTCTCGGTTACAGCGCGCATCGGCATGGACTCCGTAGTTAGATTGTTTTCCCGCAAAGGGTGAAGGAAGGAGTGGTGGAGTATAAGAATAGTAAGAGATGTCCATGAAAATGTATATACTTATGTACAAATATTAAACTTGAACAACTACAGGCTTCAGGGGAGGAGGGAGGGTGCTTGTGATTCTGCAGCACTACATCCCACGAACAGATGTATACTGGGTAAGTGACATTTTCCGTTTGATTGCATGTGTAGATGCTGATACACATGCTATGCAGAGACTACAAAGCAGTTAGTCCTCCCCCAAAAAATAGCAGTGGCTAGCCTGTAGGAGTTGAAGTTGTTTGAAATAGTGTTCTTAATACAGCTTGGCCCACAATAGCCTGCTGCTGAGAGAAAACATCAACACAACAGTGTTTTGTAAGAGTATGAGGAGTTGACCATGTGTCAGCTTTACATATATCAGCCATTTGTATGTTCCCTAAAAATGGCTTTGATGCACCTTTCTTTCTTGTGGAATGTGCTCTAGGAGTGATTAAAAGTTTTCTCTTTGCTTTGATGTAGCATGTTTGGATGCATCGAACAATCCATCTTGCTAAGCCTTGTTTAGACATAGGATTACCTCTATGTGGATGTTGAAAGGCAACAAAAAGTTGTTTTGTGTTTCTAAACTCTTTAGTTCTGTTGATGTAGTACATAAGAGCTCTTTTGAGATCTAAGGTATAAAGAGCTCTTTCTGCCACAGAGTCTGGCTGTGGAAAGAAGACTGGCAATTCCACTGTTTGATTGATGTGAAAAGGAGATACAACTTTTTGTAGAAACTTTGGATTTTTTCCTAAATACAACTGTGTACTTGGAAGAAAGGATCTTCAAGAGTGAACGCTTGTATTTCACTAACCCTTCTTAAGGAAGTAATAGCTACAAGGAAGGCAACTTTCCATGTTAAAAATTGAATTTGACAAGAGTGCATGGGTTCACCAGGTGGGCCCATAAATCTGGTAAGTACGATATTTAAATTCCAGGAAGGAACAGGTGGGTGTTCTGGGTGGAATAATGCGTTTTAATCCTTCCATGAATTCTTGAATAACAGGAACTCTGAACAGAGAAGTGTGTTGAATAGTTTTTAAATAAGTAGATATTGAAGTAAGGTGGATTTTTAGATGAGAAAGCTAAATTTGATTTCTGCAAATGAAGTAGATAGCATAGAATATCTTGTATAGATGCTGTAAGTGGGTCAGTGTTTTTAGATTGACAGTAATAGACAAATCTTTTCCACTTGTTTGCGTAACATTGTCTAGTAGTAGGTTTACGTACTTGTTTAATTACTTCCATACATTCTGATGGAAGCATTAGATAACCAAACTCTAAGACTGCAGGAGCCAAATCGCCAGATGGAGAGCATTGGGGTTTGGGTGCCTTGTTTGACCTTTGTTCTGTGTTAACAAGTCTGGTCTGTTTGGAATGAGATACTACAGACAGATCTAGGAGTGTTGTGTACCAATGCTGAAGTACCCACGTTGGGGCTAGGTGTATCATGGTGAGTGATGTTTGACGTAGTTTGCTGACCAGAAAGGGAAGGAGAGGGGGGAAAAGTGTAAGCAAATATCCCTGACCAATTGATCCATAGAGCATTGCCCTTGGATAGGGGATGTGGCTGTCTGGATGCGAAGTTTTGGTATTTTGCGATTTCACTTGTTGCGAATAGGTCTATTTCTGGTGTTCCCCACTTTTGAAAGTACTTTTGAAGTACTGGAGGGTGAATCTCCCATTTGTGAGTTTGTTAGTGATTCCTGCTTAGGAGATCTGCCAGCTGATTGTCTATCCCTGGAATGTATTGTGCGAACAGATGAATGTGATTGTGAATTGCCCATTTCCATATTGTTTGGGCTAGTAGGGACAGTTGAAATTAATGCGTTCCCTCTGTTTGTTGAGGTAATACATGGTTGTCATGTTGTCTGTTTTTATTAGAACAGTCTTCTTTTTGAGAAGCAGTTGAAACACTTTTAGGGAAGAAATACAGCTAAGAATTCTAGGTGGTTTATGTGAAACGGTTTCTGCTTGGCATCCCATTCCCATTGAATGGTATGATTGTTGAGATGAGCTCCCCAACCTATCATGGATGCGTCCGTTGTGATTATGGTCTGAGGCACAGGGTCTTGAAATGACTGGCCCTTCGTTAGATTGCTGAGATTCCACACTATTGAAGGGACATTTGTGTTTGCTGGTCCATCAACACTAGATCTTGAAGTTGACCGTGTGCTTGAGACTATTGTCGTGAGAGGCACTGTTGTAAGGGTCTCATGTTTAGTCTTGCATGTGGAACTATGACTATGCAAGATGCCATCATCCCTAGAATTTTCATTATGAATCTTACAGTATATTGTTGATTTGGCTGTATTTGTGGTATGAGATTTTGGAAAGCTTGTATCCTCTGTGTATTAGGATATGCTAGGGCTTTTTGAGTATCTAGAGTAGCACCTACGTAAGGTTGTACTTGTGCTGAAGTTGTGATTTTAGATAATTGAGAGTGAACCCCAGTGTATGTAGGGTTTCTATCACATATTGAGTGTATTGCTGGCATTGTGTAAAATTGTTCGATTTTATTAGCCAATTGTCTAGATATGGAAAGACGTGAATGTGTTGTCTTCTTAAGTAGGTTGCTACTACTGCTAGACATTTTGTGAACACTCTTGGAGCTGTTGTTATGCCGAATGGCAAAACTTTGAACTGGTAATGTTTTCCTGTTATGACGAACCAGAGGTATTTTCTGTGAGCTGGATGGATGGGTGTGTGGGTGGAAATACGCATCTTTGAGGTCTAAAGCAGTCATGTAATTGTGTTTGTGTAGTAGTGGAATGACATCCTGCAGAGCTACCATGTGAAAATGTTCTGACAGAATGTAGATTGAAAGGCCTGAGGTCCAATATGGGCCTGAGGGTGCCATCTTTTTTGGGAATGAGAAAGTATAGTGAATGTTCCCTGTTGAGAAACTGGAACCAAATCTATTGCTTGTTTTGATAGTAGAGATTATACCTCTTCTTGCAGCAGAACGTTGCGCTCTGGGGACAATTTGTGGTGATGTGGTGGGATGTTTGGAGGGGTGGAGATTAATTCTAGGCAAGCCATTGCAGATAATTGATAACACCCAATTGTCTGTGGTGATATTTTGCCAATGAGAGTGGAATTGCTGTAGTCTCCTCCTCCCCCCCCCTCCACAGGAGATGTGGGGAGGGGAGGGGTGAGAAGCAAGTCACTGCTAAGATGGTGTAGTGGTTTGTTTGAGGCTTGGAACTTACCTCGGTTACTGAAATATTGTCCTTTGTAGGACCCTCTAAATCCCTCTCTTTGATATTGAGTTTGTTGTCCCTGCTATGTCTGGGACGTAGATGCATCAAAGGATTGTGGCTTAAATCCTCCTCTAAAATGTGGTCTGCGAAAGGAGCCTCTATATGGTGTGGTATATAGTACCCCCATAGCCTTAGCAGTGTCTGAGTCTTTTCTCAGTTTTTCTGTAGTGGTGTGTACTTTAGGCCCAAATAGATGTTTGTTATCAAAAGGCATGCCTGTTGTATTTCTGGTTTGAAACCAGAAGAGCACAGCCATGCATACCTTCTAATTGTAATGGCAGAGTTGATGCTTCTTGCACCTGTATCACCAGCACTGAGGGCAGACCTTATCTGGTTATTGCTTATAGCATGTCCCTCTTCTACCACTTGTTGCACCCTTTTCTGATGCTCCTTTGGGAGGTGCTTTATAATTTCCTGCATCTCATCCCAATGGGCTCGATCACATCTAGCCAGCAGTGCCTGAGAATTGGCAATTCTCCATTGGTTAGCCGCTTGTGAGGCTAACCTTTTGCCAGCAGCATAACATTTTCTACTTTCCTTATTAAGAGGGGGAGCATCTCCTGATGGCTGGCTGTTAGCTCTTTTTCTGTCCACGCTGATTACCACTGAGTCCGGAGGAACATGGTGTGTTATATAGTCTGGGTCCGTAGGGGCAGACTTAAATTTCTTGTCAATCCTAGGGGTAACAACGCTTTGACAGGTTAACTAAAAACGTGTTCAGCATGTTTAACCATTCCAGGTAACATTGGGAGACATTGCTGGTAGACAGTGTTTAATAAACAATCCTCTTCCAGGGGTTCAGAGTGCATAAGCACCCCATGATAAGCAGCTGTCCTAGAGACTACCTGAGTGTAGGCAGTAGTGTCTTCTGGTGGTGAAGGTTTTGAGGGGTAGAGGTCAGGATCATTATCTGGAATGGGACCAGGGTCATAGGGATCCCATGAGTCCACTGTATCTCCATGCAAGTATAGTGAGTGTGTCGGAGAAGGCAGTGGTGGATGACTATTGAATTGAAAGTTGTGGAGAGTGAGGAGGAGAAATAGGGAGAGGTGCTGTTTCTACTTTTGTTTCTGCACTTTTGCTATTGGTTGAGCAGAATCTAACTCCTCTTGAAAGGCCAGCTTTCTTCTAGTCTTTAAAGAAGGTGCAGTGAGGATTCGGCCAGTCTCCTTATGTATATGGATTCTCCATGGTCTTTCATCCATAACCTCCAATATTGGCTCAGTCTCAGTCTCAGTCTCTTCTTCGGAAGCTTTATGAGATTCTTGCATGGGCTTTGAGATTTGCTTTAGTTTTCTCGAAAGTCCTTGTTCCTTTGTGTATGAGAATTTTTTGGGTTCCGAAGTTTGGATCTTTTTCGGTCCCGAAAAAGAAGTCGGTTGTTTCGGCTCCGAAACAGGGTGTCGAATTTTCGACTACGAAGATTGAGGGCATTTGCTGGAGTCCGAGGTGAAAGTTTTAGCCGACTTGCTCGACTCCAAAGTGGACAGAGGACTGGCCTTTTTTGGCGCCGATCCAGAATGTCTGTCACCTAAAGTCTTTTTTCGAGCCGAACCATGGCCTTCCGGCAGTGGTGTACCCAAGGCCTTCGGTTGTTTTTTATAAGGGTATAGGGGCAGACGTACTCACATGCTGGCCAGCTGTGATAGACCTATCTTCTGATTCTTGTTCGGAGTCGGTGTCTCGGATGGAGACTGCTGTCTGCGTCTGCTCTTCCTCCAGGACGTTGAGATGTTCGGTGCTCTTAGACTGCATTTTTAGTCTTCAGGCTCTGCGATCTCTTAAGGTCTTCTTTGATCGAAACGATCGACAGGCTTTGCAGTCTTCCTCCTGATGGTCTCAAAAAAGGCACATATTACAAACCAGGTGTTGGTCTGTATATGGGTACTTTGCGTGGCACAGAGGACAGAATCAAAATTGGCTGGGACCCTGCTAACGAGGCCCCAGCACCAGTGTTCTTTCCTTAAACTGTACATTTGTTCCCACAATTGGCACAGCCCTGGCACACAGATAAGTCCTTTGTAAATAGTACCCTTGGTACCAAGGGCCCTGTTGCCAGGGAAGGTCTGCAGCATGTCTTATGCCACCCTGGGGACCCCTCACTCAGCACATGCACACTGGCCTCACAGCTTGGGTGTGCTGGTGGGGACAATAGGACTAAGTCGACATGGCACTCCCATCAGACAGCCATGCCCACCTCACACACTGCCGGTAGCATAGGTAAGTCACTCCTCTAGCAGGCCTTACAGCCCTAAGGCAGGGAGCACTATACCACAGGTCACTACAGTGTCTAAGTACAACCTTAAACATCGTAAGTGCAGGGTAGCCATAAAGAGTATATGGTCTGGGAGTTTGCCAAACACAAACTCCACAGTTCCATAATGGCTACATTGAAATCTGGTAAGTTTGGTATCAAACCTTGTGGGATTTATTGTAAAATACACACAGAGGGCATCGTAGAGGTGCACCCAGAGGGCATTTTAGAGATGCCCCCTAAATACCAGTCCGACTCCTAGTGCTAGGCTGACCAGTTTCTTCCAGCCTGCCACAACCAGACGAGTTTCTGGCCACATGGGGTGAGTGCCTTTGTCACTCTGTGGCCAGGAACATAGCCTGTACTGGGTGGAGGTGCTTCTCAACTCCCTCTGCAGGAACTGTAACACCTGGCGGTGAGCCTCAAGGGATCATGCCTTTTGTTACAGCATCCCAGCTAGTGGAGAAGCCCGCCCCTCCGGTCACTGCCCCCACTTTTGGCAGCAAGGCAGGAGAGGATAATGAGAAAAACAAGGAGTCGTCAAACCACCAGTCAGGACAGCCCCTAAGGTGTGTTTGTGCCCCCCACCCTCACCCCCCAAGTGCTCTACAAAAAACCCCTGATCTGCTCCCAGAGGACACAGGCACTTACCTGCCAGCAGACCGGAGCACCCCTGTTCTCCATAGGAGCCTGTGTTTTGGGCCCTCCTTTCTCTTCTGCACCTGACCGGCCCTGTGTTGCTGGTGCAGTGACTTTGGGGTTGCCTTGAACTCCCAATGGTGGGCTGCCTATGTCCAGGGGACTGACTGTGTAAGTGCTTTACTTACCTGAGAAAACTAACTAAACTTACCTCCCCCAGGAACTGTTGATTTTTGCACTGTCCACTTTTAAAATAGCTTATTGCCATTTTAACCTATACTGTGTGTACTACTGCTTTAATTTTTTAAAGTTCCTAACTTACCTGTGTGGAGTACCTTGCATTTTATGTATTTACTTCAATTCTTGAACTTGTGGTTCTTAAAATAAATTAAGAAAATATATTTTTCTATATAAAAACCTATTGGCCTGAAGTAAAGTCTTTGAGTGTGTGTTCCTCATTTATTGCCTGCGTGTTCAACAAATGCTTAATACCCTCTGATAAGCCTACTGCTCGACCACACTACCACAAAATAGAGCATTAGAATTATCTAATTTTGCCACTATCTTACCTCTAAGGGGAATCCTCGGACTCTGTGCATACTATTTCATACTTTGAAATAGTATATACAGAGCCAACTTCCTACAGGGCCCAACACTAGATGTTGGAAGAGATATAAATTGCATGTGTATCCGTAGCTACACATGCTATCGAACACATATATATATATATATATATATATATATATATATATGTATGTATATATATGTATATATAGGAAAATGTCACTTACCAGTGTACATCTGTTCGTGGCATGTTCCACTGCAGATTCACATGCTATGCACAGGTCCTGCCATCTAGTGTTGGGCTCGGAGTGTTACAAGTTGTTTTTCTTCGAAGAAGTATTTTCGAGTCACGGGACCGAGTGACTCCTCCATTTCGGCTCCACTGCGTGTGGGCATCGACTCCATCTTAGATTGTTTTCCTGCAGAGGGTAAGGTAGGAGTGATAGAGTATAAAGAAAGAGATGTCCATGCAATGGAATAAAAGATGTATATACATATGTACAAATTTTAAATGTAACTTAAACGGCTACAGGCTCCCGGGGAATAGGGAGAGCGCATGTGAATCTGCAGCAGAACATGCCACGAACGGATGTACACTGGGTAAGTGACATTTTCCATTCAATGGCATGTGTAGCTGCAGATACACATGCTATGCATAGACTACAAAGCAGTTCTCCTCCCCTACGCAGTGGTCAGCCTGTAGGAGTTGAAGTTGTTTGAAATAGTGTTCTTAGTACAGCCTGTCCTACTGTGGCTTGTTGTGTTGCTAACACATCTACACAGTAATGCTTGGTAAATGTATGAGGTGTTGACCAAGAGGCTGCTTTGCAGATTTCTGTCATTGGTATATTTCCTAGAAATGCCATTGTTGCTCCTTTTTTTCCTAGTGCAATGCATTTTTGGTGTAATTAACAGCTGTCTTTTAGCCTTTAGGTAGCAAGTTTGGCTACATTTCACTATCCATCTGGCTATGCCTTGTTTTGATATAGGATTACCAGTATGGGGTTTTTGGAATGCGATGAACAAATATTTAGTTTTCCTAAATGATTTTGTTCTGTCAATGTAATAATACATTAAAGCTCTCTTAATATCTAATGCATGTAGTGCTCTTTCTGCCACTGAGTTTGGCTGTGGGAAGAAGAATGGAAGTTACACTGAGTTAAATGAGACGGTGAGATGACTTTTGGTAGAAATTTAGGGTTTGTGTTAAGTACAACCTTATGTTTGTGTACTTGTATAAAGGGTTGTTCAATAGTGAATGTTTGTATTTCACTAACTCTAAGTAATGAAGTGATTGCCACTAGAAATGCTACTTTCCAAGTTAGGAATTGAATCTGACATGAGTGCATGGGTTCAAAGGGTGGACCCATGAGTCGTGTGAGTACAATGTTAAGATTCCATGAGGGTACTGGTGGTGTTCTTGGAGGTATGATTCGTTTTAGACCCTCCATGAAAGCTTTAATGACTGGCACCCTAAATAGAGATTTGGTTTGTTTATTTTGCAAATAAGCAGAAATTGCTGTGATATGTATCTGGACGGATGAAAAAACTAAATTTGCTTTTTGTAGGTGGAGTAAATAACTTACAATGTCTTGTATGGTTGCGTCTAAGGGTGTTATGTGTTTTGCTTGACAGTAGAAAACAAATCTTTTCCATTTGTTAACATAACACTGCCTGGTGGTAGGTTTTCTTGCCTGTTTAATCACTTCCATACATTCTGGTGGAAGATTTAGATATCCAAGATTTCAGGAGCCAGACTGAGCATCGCTGGATTGGGGTGTCTGAACTGTTTGTTTTGTGTCAACAGGTCTGGGCTGTTTGGGAGTTTGAATTGTGGTACTACTGACAGGTCTAGCAATGTGGTGTACCATGGTTGACTTTGCCCACGTTGGTGCTATAAGTATGAGTTTGTTTTGACGCAGTTTGTTGACCAAAAATGGAATGAGCGGGAGAGGGGGAAAAGCGTAAGCAAATATCCCTGACCAGTTGATCCATAAAGCATTGCCCTTAGATAGAGGGTGTGGGTACCTGGACGCGAAGTTTCAGCATTTTGAGTTGTGGTTGGTGGCGAACAGATCTGTCTGGTGTCCCCCACTGACGAAAGTATTTGTGAAGTACTTGGGGGTGAATTTCCCAATCGTGGGTTTGTTGGTGATCTCGACTGAGGTTTTCTGCCAACTAATAGTGAATTCCTGGAATGTATTGAGCAGGTGTATGTTGCGGTGAACTGCCCAATGCCAAATTGTTTGTACTAGAAGGCAAAGTTGTGATGAGTGGGTACCTCCCTGTTTGTTTAGGTAGTACATTGTTGTCATATTGTCTGTTCTGACAAGAATGTGTTTGTGAGCAAGAAGAGGCTGAAAGGCTCTTAGTGCTAGGGACAATGCTAGCAGTTCTAAGTGATTTATGTGAAATTGTTTGTTTGTTGTCTCATTGTCCCTGAATATTGTGATTGATGCGGTGTGCCCCCCATCCAATCATTGATGCATCTGTTGTGAGAATGGCGTGAGACACAGGGTCTTGAAATAGCCACCCTTTGTTTAAATTTGTGGGATTCCACCACTGAAGTGAAATGTGTGTTTGGCAGTCTATCAACACTAGATCTTGGAGATGACCATGTGCCTGCGACCATTGTTTTGCGAGGCACTGTGGTAAGGGCTGCATGTGTAACCTTGCGTTTGGGACAATGGCGATGCATGATGCCATCATACCCAACAGTTTCATGACAAAGCGGACAGTATTGTTGGTTTGGCTGAATTTTTGGCAATATGGTGTGGAACAATTGCACTCTCTGTGTGCTTTTTGGGTGTTTAATGTAGCCCCTAAGTACTGCTGAATTTGTGATGGTTGCAGGTGTGACTTTTGGTAATTTATTGAGAACCCTAGTGTGTGTAGGGTGTTCATTACATAACGTGTGATGTTGGCACTGTTTTTGAGTGTTGGCTTTTATTAGCTAATCGTCAAGATATGGGAATACATGCATATGTTGTCTCCTTATGTATGCTGCGACTACGGCAAGGCATTTTGTAAAGACTCTAGAAGCTGTTGTTATCCCGAAGGGTAATACTTTGAACTGGTAGTGTTTTCCTTGTATAACAAATCTGAGATATTTTCTGTGAGCTGGATGGATGGGTATGTGAAAATACGCATCTTTTAGATCCAGTGTTGCCATAAATTCTTCCTGTTGTAGCAGTGGGACTACATCTTGTAGCGTTACCATGTGAAAGTGTTCTGATCGGATGTAGAGGTTGAGAGTCCTGAGATCTAATATTGGTCTTAATGTTTTGTCCATTTTGGGATTAAGGAAGTACAGGGAGTAAACCCCTGTTCCTTTTTGATGATGCGGCACAAGTTCTATGGCTTGTTTGAGTAAAAGTGCCTGTACTTCTGTTTGCAACATTGCAAGATATTGCAATGAAAGTTTGTGCGCTTTTGGGGGAATGTCTGGAGGAATTTGTGTGAACTCTATGCAGTAACCATGTTGGATTATGGATAGTACCCATGTGTCTGTTGTGATGTTTAACCATTGGTTGTGGAACTTTTGTAGTCTTCCTCCCACAGGGGAAGTGTGGTGAGGGAAGGTGGTGGTCAAGTCACTGTTTGTTATTAGTGGCTTGTTTTGAGGATTGGTATTTTCCTCTAGATTTGGGGAATTGTCCTCTGTAGGATCCCCCTCTCTGATATTGTGTCTGGTAGGAGGGCTTGGCTTGTGAGGTGGATGGCTCGGAAGGTTGTGGCCTGAAGCCTCCCCTATATTGAGGCTTTCGAAATGAGCCTCTGTATTGGGATGAATAAAGCGCTCCCATTGCTTTGGCAGTGTTGGCGTCTTTTTTTCATTTTGTCTATGGCTGTGTCAACCTGTGTGCCAAATAATTGTTGGTGATTAAAAGGCATGTTGAGGAAGGCTTGTTGGATTTCAGGTTTAAAACCTGATGACCTGAGTCATGCATGTCGCCTAATGGTGACAGACGTATTTATAGTCCTTGCGGCTGTATCTGCGGAGTCTAGCGCTGATCTTATTTAATTATTCGTAATTGCCTGTCCCTCTTCTACTACCTGCTGGGCTCTCTTCTGTTGGTCCTTGGGGAGATACTGAATAATGTCCTTCATCTCATCCCAGTGAGCCCTATCGTACCTAGCTAGTAGGGCCTGCGAATTCGCTATGCGCCACTGATTAGCTGCCTGTGACGCCACCCTTTTCCCTGCAGCATCAAATTTCTTGCTTTCTTTATCTGGAGAGGGTGCATCTCCAGAGGACTGTGAGTTAGCCCTTTTTCTTACTGCGCTGACCACTACTGAATCTGGGGGCAGCTGTTGTGTGATAAAAATGGGGTCCGAGGGTGGTGGCTTGTACGTTTTCTCTACACTTGGAGTTATAGCCCTTTCTTTAACCGGTTCTTGGAATATTTGCTGCGCATGTTTGAGCATACCGGGGAGCATGGGTAGGCTTTGGTATGTGGCATGAGTTGAGGACAATGTATTGAACAAGAAGTCATCCTCTGGAGGTTCTGTGTGCATGGTCACGTTGTGAAAGGCCGCTGCCCTAGCTAGAACCTGTGTATGAGGTGCTATCCTCAGGTGGCGATGGCTTAGATGGGTAGCACTCTGGACTATTGTCCGAGACTGGGTCATCATAGAGATCCCATGGATCTGTGTCATGTTGTGACTGCATAGTGTGTGACTGAGACTGTGCAGTGGGTGTAGCAGGCGGGGAGACAGTTGAGGAGACTGGTAAAGAGAAAACTGGGGAGGCAGAGATTTTTCTCTCTGCACTTTAGCCATTGGCTGATCAGTGTCCAAACGTCTATGGAAGGCCAGTTTTCATTTTGTTCTCAGAGGAGGTGCTGTGAGGATCTTGCCAGTATCCTTGTGGATTTGTATCCTGGCCTGTTTTTCATCAAAATCCTCCATTTGTTGCAATTCCTCATCAAATCTATGGCTTTCTTTTAGTTGTTTAGAAAGTCCATGCTCCTCGGTGTAGCTATGTTTTTCGGCTCCGAAGCAGTTTTTTTCAGCACCGATGGGCCTGGAGTAGTTGTTGGCCTCGGTTCCGAAAGTGACTTTCTGGGTTTCGACTCGATGGGTCGGTGTCGTATGATTTCAGAGCCTGTGCCTCGGCTCGAGTCCGAAGGCTTTGTTACTGGCGCGGCCTTTTTCGGTGCTGAAGATGTTACTTGGTCACAGGTTGCTTTTTTATTGGTAGAGCCATGGCCTTCCGGCAGTGGCGTCCCCAAGGCCTTGTGTTTGGGTCAGGGCAAGCGTACTCAAGTGCTGGCCCGCTGTTAGTGGTCAGTCCATGTCAGGCTATTGTTCGGAATTGGATCCCCGAACGGAGACGGCGGTGTGAATCATCTCCTCCTCTTCTGCGTCGAGGAATTCAGTGCTTCTGGACGCCATCTCTAACCTTTGCACGCTTCGGTCTCTTAAAGTCTTTTTCGAACAGAAGGATTTACAGGCTTCGCAGGTATCGTCTCGATGATCCGGAGATAAACACAGGTTACAAACCAGATGTTGATCTGTGTAGTGATACTTGGCGTGGCACCGAGGGCAGAATCTAAACGGGGTCCAGTCCATGAGGCTTCGACAATACTTTTGGTTGGGCCGTCCAGGACCAAGTCGGGTGCGGGTGCCCCGAAGGGCAATCAAAGATGTGTATCCGCCGGTACCGAGGTGTCGATGCTGGAAGAGACGCGATCGAAAACAATACAGACGAATTTAGAGTGTTTGTAAGATTTTCTGACTCGAACAAGCGGAGTGAAGAGGAACACGTCCGAACCCGATGGCGGAAAGAAAACAATCTAAGATAGAGTTGATGCCCATGCGCAATGGAGCAGAAAAGGAGGAGTCACTCGGTCCTGTGACTTGAAAAGACTTCTTCGAAGAAAAACAACTTGTAACACTCTGAGCCCAACACTAGATGGCAGGACCAGTGCATAGCATGTGTATCTGCAGCTACACATAAATACATATATATATATATGGAAAATGTCACTTACCCAGTGTACATCTGTTCGTGGCATGAGACGCTGCAGTCACATGCTTTGCACATCCCGCCATCTAGTGTTGGGCTCGGAGTGTTACAAGTTGTTTTTCTTTGAAGAAGTCTTTTCGAGTCACGAGATCGAGGGACTCCTCCTCTTTCAGCTCCATTGCACATGGGCGTCGACTCCATCTTAGATTGTTTTCCCCGCAGAGGGTGAGGTAGGAGTTGTGTATTATAGTAATAGTGCCAATGCAATGGAGTAAATATATATGTACATAATGTGGTTTAAAGTGATATATTTACAAATTTACAAATGTTCAAGTTCAACTTTGAAACGGCTACAGGCTCCCGGGGAGGCGGGTGGCGCATGTGAATCTGCAGCGTCTCATGCCACGAACAGATGTACACTGGGTAAGTGACATTTTCCGTTCGATGGCATGTGTAGCTGCAGATACACATGCTTTGCATAGACTAGTAAGCAGTTATTTCCCCAAAAGCGGTGGCTCAGCCTGTAGGAGTTGAAGTTGTTTGAAATAAAGTTCGTAGTACTGCTTGTCCTACTATGGCTTGTATTGTTGTTAACACATCCTTGCAGTAATGTTTGGTGAATGTATGAGGCGTAGACCATGTGGCTGCCTTACATATTTCAGTCATTGGAATGTTTCCTAGAAAGGCCATAGTAGCACCTTTCTTCCTAGTTGAATGTGCCTTTGGCGTTATAGGCAGTTTTCTTTTTGCTTTAAGATAACAGGTTTGAATACATTTAACTATCCATCTGGCAATGCCTTGTTTGGATATTGGATTCCCTGTATGAGGTTTTTGAAAAGCAACGAACAGTTGTTTTGTTTTGTTCTATCAATGTAGTACATTAAAGCTCTTTTGATGTCTAATGTATGTAGTGCTCTTTCAGCTACAGAATCTGGTTCTGGAAAGAACACTGGTAGTTCTACTGTTTGATTTAAGTGAAACGGTGATATGACTTTTGGTAAGAACTTTGTGTTAGTTCGTAAAACTACTTTATGCTTGTGTATCTGAATAAAGGGTTCTTGTATGGTAAATGCTTGTATTTCACTTACTCTTCTTAGAGATGTGATGGCAATGAGAAACGCTACTTTCCATGTTAAATATTGTATCTCACATGAGTGCATGGGTTCAAAAGGTGGACCCATGAGTTGTGTTAAGACAATGTTAAGGTTCCACGAAGGAACTGGTGGTGTTCTTGGTGGAATAATTCTCTTTAGGCCCTCCATAAATGCTTTTATGACTGGGATCCTGAATAATGAAGTTGAGTGCATAATTTGCAGATAAGCTGAAATTGCGGTAAAATGTATTTTAATGGATGAAAAAGCTAGCTTTGACTTTTGTAAATGCAGTAAGTAGCTTACGATGTCTTTAGCAGATGCGTGTAATGGTTGAATTTGATTATTATGGCAATAATAAACAAATCTTTTCCACTTATTTGCATAGCAATGTCTTGTGGTTGGTTTCCTTGCTTGTTTTATGACCGCCATACATTCCTGTGTAAGGTCTAGATGTCCGAATTCTAAGACTTCAGGAGCCAAATTGCTAGATTCAGTGATGCTGGATTTGGATGCCTGATCTGTTGTTTGTGTCGAGTTAACAGATCTGGTCTGTTTGGAAGCTTGATATGAGGCACTACTGAGAGGTCTAGTAGTGTTGTGTACCAAGGTTGTCTTGCCCAGGTTGGTGCTATTAGCATGAGTTTGAGTTTGTTTTGACTCAATTTGTTTACTAGATACGGAAGGAGTGGGAGAGGGGGAAAAGCGTATGCAAATATCCTTGACCAGCTCATCCATAACGCATTGCCCTGAGATTGATCTTGTGGGTACCTGGATGCGAAGTTTTGGCATTTTGCGTTTTCTTTTGTTGCAAATAGGTCTATTTGTGGTGTTCCCCATCTTTGGAAGTAAGTGTTTAGTATTTGGGGGGTGAATCTCCCATTTGTGGATCTGTTGGTGATCCCGAGAGAGATTGTCTGCTAACTGATTCTGAATCCCTGGAATAAACTGTGCTATTAGGCGAATGTGGTTGTGAATCGCCCAATGCCATATTCTCTGTGACAGGAGACACAACTGTGTCGAGTGTGTTCCTCCCTGTTTGTTCAGATAATACATTGTTGTCATGTTGTCTGTTTTGACAAGAATGTGTTTGTGGCTTATTATGGGTTGAAATGCCTTCAACGCTAGAAATATTGCCAGTAGTTCTAAGTGATTTATGTGAAACTGTCTCTGCTGAGTGTCCCATTGTCCTTGGATGCTGTGTTGATTGAGGTGTGCTCCCCACCCTATCATGGAGGCATCTGTAGTTATTACGTATTGAGGCACTGGGTCTTGGAAGGGCCGCCCTTGGTTTAAATTTATATTGTTCCACCATTGAAGCGAGGTGTATGTTTGGCGGTCTATCAACACTAGATCTAGAAGTTGACCCTGTGCCTGTGACCATTGTGATGCTAGGCACTGTTGTAAGGGCCGCATGTGCAACCTTGCATTTGGGACAATGGCTATGCATGAGGACATCATGCCTAGTAGTTTCATCACCATCTTGACTTGTATCTTTTGTTTTGGATACATGGCCTGTATTACATTGTGAAATGCCTGTACCCTTTGTGGACTTGGAGTGGCAATCCCTTTTATTGTGTTGATTGTCGCCCCTAAGTATTGCTGTGTTTGACACGGCTGAAGGTGTGACTTTGTGTAGTTGAGTGAGAAACCTAGCTTGTGGAGGGTTTCTATGACATACTTTGTGTGTTGTGAACACCGTTCTTGCGTGTTGGTTTTGATTAACCAATCGTCTAGATACGGGAACACATGTATTTGCTGCCTCCTGATATGTGCAGCCACTACTGCCAGGCATTTTGTCAAAACTCTTGGCGCAGTTGTTATCACGAATAGCAACACTTTGAATTGGTAATGTACCCCTTGGAATACAAACCTTAAGTACTTTCTGTGTGAAGGATGTATCTGTATATGGAAGTATGCATCCTTTAGGTCTAGTGTAGTCATGTAGTCTTGTTGTTTGAGCAGTGGTATAAGTCCTGCAATGTCACCATGTGAAAGTGATCTGATTTGATGTAGGTATTTAATGTTCTGAGATCTAATATAGGTCTTAGAGTTTTGTTCTTTTTGGGTATGAGAAAGTACAGCGAGTAAACTCCTGTTCCTCTCTGATGAATTGGTACCAGTTCTACTGCATCTTTTTGTAACAACGCTTGGACCTCTAGTTGTGGAAGATCCATGTGTTGTTTTGACATTGTGTGTTTTCGGTGGGACATTTGGAGGGAATTTGAGAAATTCTATGCAATAACCATGCTGGATAATTGCTAGGACCCAAGTGTCTGTTGTTAGTTCCTCCCAATGTTTGTAGAACTTGGTTAGTCTCCCCCCCCCCCCCCCCACAGGTGTTATGTGTTGAGGATTTGTGATGTCGAAGTCACTGTTTTTTTGAGGAGTTTTGGGACTTTGGAACTTCCCTCTACTCTTTTGGAATTGGCCCCCTCTATATTGTCCCCGAAAACTTCCCCGATGATATTGGCTCTGATAAGTGGGCCTTGTTTGTGAGGTTGTGGGTTCTGTGCTTTGTCCTCAAAACTGTGTTTTACGAAATGTGCCTCTGCTCTGTGGGGAGTAGAGTGCGCCCATGGCTTTGGCCGTATCAGTGTCCTTTTTAAGTTTTTGGATCGCAGTGTCCACCTCCGGCCCAAACAACTGCTGTCCGTTAAATGGCATATTCAGCACGGCTTGTTGTATTTCCGGCTTGAATCCTGATGTACGCAGCCATGCGTGTCTCCTTATGGTCACTGCTGTATTAACTGTCCTAGCAGCTGTATCTGCTGCATCCATTGCCGAGCGTATTTGATTGTTTGAGATACTCTGTCCTTTCTCTACCACCTGTTGTGCCCTTTTTTGGAACTGTTTGGGTAAGTGTTCAATGAAATGTTGCATTTCGTCCCAATGAGCCCTATCATATCTCGCCAGCAATGCCTGTGAGTTGGCAATGTGCCATTGGTTGGCAGCTTGTGCTGCAACCCTTTTCCCCGCAGCGTCGAACTTGCGACTCTCCTTGTCTGGAGGTGGTGCGTCTCCCGAGGTGTGTGAGTTTGCTCTCTTGCGAGCTGCCCCTACTACCACAGAGTCTGGTGTTAACTGCTGCGTGATGTATACAGGGTCTGTTGGCGGTGGCTTGTAGTTCTTCTCCACCCTTTGAGTTATGGCCCTGCCCTTTACAGGCTCCTGAAACATCTGTTTGGAGTGTTTTAGCATTCCAGGTAGCATAGGGAGACTTTGGTATTGGCTGTGTGTGGAGGATAGTGTGTTAAATAAAAAGTCATCCTCAATAGACTCTACATGCAGGGTGACATTATGAAACGCCGCTGCTCTTGACACCACCTGTGTTTAGGCTGTACTGTCCTCAGGCGGCGACGGTCTCACTGGATAACAGTCTGGGCTGTTATCTGATACTGGCGCAGCATAAAGATCCCATGCGTCAGGATCATCCTGACTCATTCCAGTATGAGTTGGGGACTGCATCAGTGTTGGATTGGCTACCGGTGATGTGTGCGTTGAGCGTGGTGGAGATGGTGGCGGTGTTACTTGTCTTGCCACCTTTGCCTGTAGCTGCTTGTCTTTTTCTTGAAAGGCAAGTCTTCTTTTCATCCTGACTGGGGGAAGAGTACTTATCTTCCCTGTGTCCTTTTGGATGTGGAACTTTCTCCGAGTGTAGTCTGGCTCCATTGACTCTAGTTCTTGTCTGAACTTATGTGCTTGCATTTGTGAGGACAGTCCCTGTTCCTCTGTGTAGGAACTTGTTTTCGGTTCCGAGGCCGGATGTTTCGGAATGGAAACTTTTTCGGCAGTCTTTTTCGGCTCAGACGACACTTTTTAAATTTTCGGCATTCCGGTCTCTCGGTGCCGCCCTCTCAGTGCCGAACTTGCTCTGACCCGCTGTCTCAGGGGTCGAGTCTGCTCTGTGCCGGTATCTCGACCGGAGTCGGATGTCTTCGACACTTGCGTGCCCTTTTTCGATGCCGATGATTGGTCACCTATTTTTCGGGTTAAGCCATGGCCTGCTGGCAGTGGCGTCCCCTGGGCTTTAGTGGTCTTTCCGTGAGTTTTGTGTGTTGACGTCTTACTCACGGTTTCCGGCGTCTGTTCGGGATCGACCTCGTCCGAGGCTACTCCTCGATGGAGGTTTCTTCTTCCTCCTCCAAGTGTTTTTGTCCTGTCGGCGGCAACGCCATCTGTAGACTTCTCGCTCTTCGGTCTCTTAGTGTCTTCCTGGACCGAAACGCTCGACAGGCTTCACAAGTATCTTCCTTGTGTTCTGGCGACAAACACAAGTTACAGACCAGATGCTGATCTGTATATGGATACTTGCTATGGCATTTTGGGCAGAAGCGGAATGGGGTCCGTTCCATCAGCCTTGAAGAGACACGTGGCCGGGCCGACCAGGCCCCGACGGGGGATCGAAAAAACCCCAAAGGGCCACCGGAGCTCTTCCAAAGTCGGTGTCGATCTGTTATAACTAACCCGATACCGAACGCAAACAATACCGACGATTTTTCGGAGATTCTAACTAACTTTCTGACCCGAAACCCGGAGCGAAAAGGAACACGTCTGAACCCGATGACGGAAAAAAAAACAATCTAAGATGGAGTCGACGCCCATGCGCAATGGAGCCAAAATGGGAGAAGTACCTCGATCTCGTGACTCGAAAAGACTTCTTTGAAGAAAAACAACTTGTAACACTGAGCCCAACACTAGATGGCGGGATGTGCACAGCATGTGTATCTGCAGCTACACATGCCATCGAACATACATATACATATATATATATATATATAGCATATGTAGGTGTAAATACACATGCTTTGCATAAGTCCGCCATCTAGTGTTGTGATCCAAGCGTTACAAGTTGTTTTTCTTTGAAGAATCTTTGAGTCACAAGACAGTGTGACTCCTCCTGTAAGTGATAGTGCGCATGGACATCAAATCCTTTGTTACACTGTTTTCTTTCCGCTGTCTGGTTCGGACGTGTTGCCTCTCACTCTGGTGGATCTCGGTTCAGTATCTTCCTAACTTTATTCTAACATTCTATAACCATAGGTATAGTTTTGATCGAGTCTTCACACTCTTCACATTCGATCCGATTTAGATCGTGGGTATAGCTTCCCTGAAGTGATGCAGATGGTGTCCCTCGTTGGACTGCATTTGGTCAGTGATGCAGGAAAACTACCAATAATCCTTGGTAAATGCAGGAGAAGAAAAATAAGAGTCGCAAGGCTGAAGAGGTCCAGGGGACTCGACCCTTGGAGGGGAGTCCGAGGTGACCCACGAAGCCGGAAGAGCCAACAGAAGCAGATGCAGCCCCCACAGGCAACCCACTGGCAGCAGGCAGAGCAAGACGCAGTGAGGTCCACTCAGCACACCTGAAGGAGTCCCACATCACTAGAGCAGCAGAGAGAAGATTGTGCTCTGCAGGAAGAAGTGTTCGGGCCAGGACTACACGGAGCCTGAAGATCCCTTGGATTAGGGGGTAAACAAGCCTTGGTAGCTGCAAGAGTCGCAGTGCACAGGGGTACTGTCCTGCAAGGAGAGAGACAGGCTTACCGTGTCCTAGGTTAGACAGTTAGCAGAGAGGACAAAGGGGACCACTCCAGACCACCACCTGTGATGCAGGGCCCACAGTTCCAGAGGAAAGCAGATCCATGCAGCTGGACGTTGATGCAGTTGGTGCCAGCAGATGCAGGGGAGTGACTCCTTCACTCCAAGGGAGATTCCTTCTTGGTGCAAGCTGAAGTCTCGCGGACCTCAGAGGATGAACAGCCTGGGAAATGTTGCAGAAGCTAAGTCTTTGCTGGAGTTGCAGATTGTCCCTGGACTGGTGCAAACCGGTTTATGCAAGGAGGGCACCAAATGTGCCCTTCAAAGTATACCAGTGGCTTGGGAAGACTACCCTTCTGAAGCTATGTCATACCTATTTTCAATGGGAGAGGGTGCTGCCTCCCTCTCCCACAGGAAATCCTTTGTTCTGTCATCTCTTGTTTGGGCTGGTCAAGCAGCAGGAGGGGAGAAACTTGTCTGGAGGGTGGCAGCTGCACAGGCTGCCAGCAAAACCCTGGTAGATTGATAGGAGCAATACAGGGAGCGGGGGTCCTCTAAGGAGCCCCCAGGGTGCATGGAATCATACAACCAATATTGGCAACAGTATTAGGATAGGATTTTGACTTGTTTGTTACCAAACATGCCCAGGTTCGAAGTTACCATTATGTAGTTGGACACATGCAGTGGTGACCTGTGTCCAGTACACTGGCAAAATGGCTCCCTCGCACTTATAAAGTCCAGTGCAATGGAACTGGAGTTCACAGGGGCACCTCTGCTCATGCAGGGGAGCATTCACACACTTAGACCTGCCCTCTGGGCTAGGAGGGCCTACCATAGGGGTGACTTAGAGACCTGGTGCATTAACCTTTGGTGAAAGGGTGCAAGCACCTTTTCACGCAATCTACAATGGCAGGCCTGAAGATACATTTTGCATGGACCTCCATGGGTGGCACAATACATGTTGCAGCCCATGTGGAATTCCTGGTGCCCCAATGCCCTGGGCACCTAAGTACCATCTACCAGGGACTTCTAAGGAGGCCCCAGTATTCCAATTGTGGGGTCTGCAAAGTCCTAGGCAACCAAATTTAGAGGGAGCGAGCACAATCACTGGGGTCCTGGTTAGCAGGGTCCCAGTGAAAACAGTCTAATCATACTAATAAGCAGGGAAAAAGTAGGGGCAACCAGGCCAAAAAGAGGGTACTTTCCTACACCTTGGTATTGTAGCGGAACTGGCTTGATGTCTCCTTTGAGAAGAAGGGATTTTACCTCTGGTTTGAGAAGGTGTTCTTGAGAGAGCCTGTGAGCAAGGGGGAATGTTTGTACTAGTAATGAGCTCCAGACCGTAACCATGTTGGATAATTGAGAGGGCTCACTGGTCCAAAGTGATACTGACCCACTGTGTATGGAAATTTTTAAGGCGTTGTCTGACAAGTGTGGAGTGGGAGGTGGGGAGAGACGGTCACTGTTTAGATGTTTATGTAGAAGTGTGGGTGGTGACACTCTTACCTTTACCTCATGTGTTGTCACCTCTATAGAAGCCTCATGAGTATGAACTGGAAAGCTTTCTGGCCTGAGATATAGAGGCCTCCGAGTTGGTTGGTTGGTTTGTAACCACCTCTGAATGTGGTGTGACGAAAAGTACCTCTTTGGGAGTGGGATTGGAAAACTCCCACAGCCTCTCAGGTATGGCTGCCTTTTTTTCAGCTTCTTAAGGGTGGAGTTCTCTTTAGGGCCAAAAAGGTGCTACTTATTGAAGGGCATGTTTAGTAACTTGTTGTACCTCAGGTTTACAACCTTAGCATCTAAGACAGGCGTGTCTCCTTATTAGGACGTTAGAATTGATACCACATGCAGCAGTGTCCATGGCATTTGAGGGAGTTATTACTGATTGCTTACCCTTCTGTGATAATCTGTTGTCCACTTTTGCGATGCTCGTCTGGGAGATATTGGAGGAGCTCCTCCATCTCATCCCCTTGAGCCAGACGATCATATCTTGCAAGCAAGGCTTTTGAGCTGCAATGCGCCAGTGATTGGCTGTTTGTGCAGCCATCCTTTTACCTGCAGCATCAATTTTTTTTTGCTCGCCTTATCTGGGGAGGAGTGCCCCAGAAAATCTGGTGGGACCTGTGATCTTTTATAAGGGGAGCAGAGGGAACAGTTTTGTATTTTTTGTCCACTCTAGGGATGATAGTCCTAGAGTGGACTGGTTCCTTAAAAATGTTGTCTGCATGACGAAGCATCCTGGGAGTGCTCGTCCCCAAAGATGTTTGGCTTGTCTTCCGGAGACTTCTTCACCATCTCCGGTCGATAAGCTCGTTGGTTCTGAAGAATGTTTTTTGATCGAAGGGATCTGCAGGCGTTGCAGGTGGTTTCTTGATGGTCAGGGGAGAGGCACAGGTTACACACCAGATGTTGATCAGTGTGTGGCAATTTAGAGTGGCACCGAGGACAGAAGCGAAAGGGCATCTGTCCCATCAGCACAGCATACTAGTTGGTGCCACGAATTGAGGTAGGCCTGAACAGATGAAGGCACCCCAGAGGGCTTTTGGTTGGTTCCCAGACCGATGGAGTGAGACGTGTGGGAGAATCATGACTAAGAACAATTCCACCAATGGAGTAAATATGGAAAAGGAAGGTTTTGAAACTGGACCGAGTGGAAGATGGAGTGAAGATAGACACGTTGGAACCCAAAGGCGGAGAGGAAACAATCTAATGAAAGAGTCGAGGCCCATGCGCAGTATCACAGAGGAGTCACTTGATCCTGTGACTCCAAAGTGCTTCTTCGAAAAAAAAAAAAAAAACTTATTGCGTCTCTCCGAACCCAACACTAGATGGTAGGAGTATGCAGAGCATGTGTATCTAAAGCCACACATTCCATCAAACATACAGTTTCTGGTATATAGTTGGGTACAGGTGTTTTCAGTTGGGAATGGGTGGTGACAGATTTCACAAGATTTTTCTTTACATACAAAAAAAGACAAAACGCACACACATTCTCCTCGTTTTGAAAGTCTTAAAAAACCTAAATTCACAAAATAGTGTTTTCCCACACCTAGAACCCTTACCAAACTGCATTCTTCTCCCTTTCCACTGCCCCTTAAGCCCCTCTCATGCACACCCTGCTAGTCGTATAAGGTATTTTAACATTATATGCCAGCAGGACTGTTGGAAAATCTGAGGCTCAGCTTACATTCAAGTTATGCTCCTGGATTTCATCACACTGCAAAGCCATGATACCTTAGACATTGGGGGGGGGGGGGGGGGGGGGGGGGGGAAGATTTGAGAGTAAAATATGAATAGAATTTGACAGATTATTATGCTGGGTCAATAGTGCAATCATACCCTACACTGGGCATGCCCAATATTCGAGTTTAACACAACTCAGACTATAGAAGGAAGTTCCAGAACAAAAGTTTTATTCACCATTACATTGTTTTGATTTACCTGGTGACAATATCTGAACAGAGAGTACAGACTGGGTTATATTTGTGCAAGCTCACTTTCTGCAAAATAGGAGTGTACCTAGTTCAAGCATACCTCACTCTGGTAACTACCCATAAAACGATCGTACCATTCAGACAGAATGGCACAGGCTATGTGAAGGAGTCTGAATTTTACTCAATTACACTTTATCTTTCTGTAATTACATTTTAATAAAGTCAATGTAAAAGGAAATACAAAGTCAGAGCTGAGGACACATGAACTGCCCAGGCAAGGGTTGCAACACCTTTTCTTCTAGGACAAGACTGTACAATTCTTTAGGGCGCCTACAACAACTTAGCAAATTGGGCTGTTTGGAATAAAATACATCAATGACCCAAACACGATCACTGTGTGGTTGTTTGAAGCCACTGTAGTTCAGAACACTCAAAGATGTTTAAGCATTAATGCACAGAAGTCTACCTGAGCAAGTCTCTTCATCCCTAAGCAAAAGTACCAGGATGTAGCACCTCTACAAAACCAATGACCAACTGAAAGAGCAGCCACTAAAACTGCATATTATTCTCCTCACCAAAGTAGAACAGAAGTCCCCAGGCTATAAGATCCAAAGCATTAAAAAGACAACAAAGCCAATTTCAAAATGGTGCAGTAAGCATGTTCAAGGAAAGCACCAAAGCAGAAATCACTTGTGTGTATTGCTGAAAGTTTTCAGTGCTTAAAAAAAAATTAAAACAAATACAACGTTGCCACTTGAAATGGGATGGAGATTCCCATATTAAAGATTTTCAGTTCTGATATTTTCAACTTTAGTCCGTCATGTTAATCTTGCAAGAGGAGATTACCTTCCAGCAGGGACCATTCTCCATAACTTTATTCGGTGTTACCATAAATATAAAAATGTATGAGCAGTCTAGAATGGTAGCCAAGAGATGGTCAGATGGTCAGTGAAGACCTGTCCTTGCAGAGTTCAAGACGTAAATCAGACTGTCCCCAACGGGTTTTCAAGGCAGGTGCTCAAACGCATAAAAGTCATAGAAAAATAATAAAACAATACACCAGCACAGTCCAACTTAACATGTCTCGCTGGCTCTAGAGGTCACAAATACCATCAGGCAAGCACAGAGGCAGCATATCTTGAAATTAAAAACATACAATTGAGTTTGCATTCAAATAAAATGCTGGTGCTATGCATGGACGGAATTTGCTACATCTGATTCTGTCAGAGAAATGCAAAACTTTGTTTGGTTCACAGCAGTTATCACTAGTTGAAAGAAAAACAATTCTTCATCCAGCAAGGGGAGTACAAGAACTATTGCACAACTGCCTGTCACAAACAATGTTGAAACAGGCACAAGGGCTTGTGGGTGTACTGTGATGCCCCTGTGGGGCATTCAGATTTTTAGCGGTCTCAGAGGAAATATATGGAGATGCCCAGTGACCGAGGAGCAAGGGTTCCTCCAAGGGCTCTCAAAACATCACAGGCTGCCATCCGTCATGCAGATTAGGTCAATGCAGAGATGTATCCTTTACAGCCAGAGCTGGCATTCATAGAAGCATCTAGGATCTTCCATTGTATGTTAGGCAAATATTTTCCACATTCCTTTGCAAGCAATCTAGACAGATGCGAGTCGTTGCAGAGGTTCATTGTTGGGCATCATATGCACATAACCTGAAACCTAAGGAAGAGAAAAAAAATATTAACATTCATGGAACATGTTAGATTAACACACCTGTTAGTTCATGAAGTATTACTAATTGTGAATATTAAAAAAAAACACACAAGCCCTTTCAATCTGAAGCACGAGATGTTTAAACCCAAGAAAGGGAAAGACCTAGATGGGAAATCTCAGCGTGAGGTTCCCAATCACAACATACTATGCAGCTCTGCTTTCACTTCAACATCTTCTCACCCGCCACAAGATAGATCGATTTAATGACAAAGAAACAAGTAGAATGGGGAATGAGGGACAAGAATGGTGAACAAAAGGAAGTTAGCACAGAAGAACAAGTTACTTACTTTCGGTGACACATTATTTGGGAAAGACTATCTAGCTGCAGATTCTTTCCCTTTGAATTTCCCCAGGCGTCAAGACTGGATCCGGCAACTTTTGCTCAAGCAATACCCCAGTGCACACAGTTGTGCGGTTTCATTCGGTTCTGCGTGGCGTTGTCAGCGCCAGATCTGTTGTGGTCACCAGCACTCACCTACAAAGGTGCCACCCAGGGGCGTGGAAGTCAGTTACTTTAATCAAGACCTTCCACACCAGGAAAACAGATCCATGAAAAGAACTGGTGCATGTGTGGGTTCAAACTAGGATCACCGTGAGCCTCGCAAATGAATCTGCAGAGTGGGGATGCATGGGTGGGTGTAAGGAATCTGCAGCTAGATAGAGTCTCTGCCAGATAATGCTTCACTGAGGTAAGTAACTTGTTTATCGGATAGATACTTCTAGCCGCACAATCCTAACCTTTGCATAGAAACACAAAGCCATATTCTCCTGGTGGGGGGCTGCAGACAAATTTACGTAGGACTGAATGGGCGAAATGACTGTCCCTGCGGACCGGACTGCCCAGGCAGTAGTATTTAGCAAACGTGTGCAGGGATGCCCTTTATAGAGTGCACAGAGCAGAGCCATGCTGGGCAAGAGAGGGAATGAAAAGAAAAACATTGTTGAGAGAAGCAGAAAGACGATCTATAGACTTCTCTGTACAAATCTTTGCCCAACGGCAGGCATGGATAAGTTACTTACCTGTAAATCCTAGTTCTCTTCCAGGGGTATCCTCATCAAAGTCATAAACATTGAATATTCCCGCCCTTGTGCGGGGACCCCGGAGCATATATAAAATACACACATATTATACATGTGTAAAACAGCAATGCAGGCTATAATGTTAAAACAGGCTAAAATGCTTTATTTCTATGAAGTTTTTTTTTTTTTTTTATATTATAAAATTACAATAGAGAATAAATATCTACCCAAGCCCCCAAAACTGGGCTTAGGGAAGTAAGCAGCAGTAAACTCTAGAGAAAAAAACTGCATTGAAAAACAATGGAGCATTCTTAGCCAATAGGCTGCATGCAGGTTAACACAGGAGAACCATAAAAACTTTGGCACTGTGCCTTTAAGACCCTGAGCACCTCCAGTATCCCACCATGCCTCAGGGGTGAAGGAAAGGTGACAGTTGGTTCACAGTTAGGTCAGTTCTTTTTTATGGTGACAATCTGTGTAACTGATTCAAAATACAGTCTGTCCTGCACTTCTAGGAGACGTGCGTCCGGGGAGGAGGGTGGGTTGTTTATGACTTTGATGAGGATACCCCTGGAAGAGAACTAGGATTTACAGGTAAGTAACTTATCCTTCTCTTCCAGGGGATCCTCATCAATAGTCGTAAACATTGAATAGATTAGCAAGCCCATCCCTAAACTCTGCGGACTGTCCGATAGAAGTGCAGGAATAGATACGTATTATGCAAATAAATTTCTCAGAGAGGCCTGCCCCACTTGGGCATCCGCTCTTGCATCTGAGTCTAAACAGTAATGTCTAGTAAACGTATGCACAGACTTCCATGTAGCAGCCTTACAAATCTCAGATATTGGAACATTGTTAAGGAGGGCAGCAGTAGCCGCTTTTCCCCTTGTGGAATGCGCTTTAGGCCTCGCTAGTAATTGTTTATTAGCCAGCTGGTAAGTATTAACAATACAAGAAACTATCCATCTTGATATCGTTCGTTTAGATGCTGCCTCTCCTGCCCGCAAATGACCATAATTTACAAACAAGCGGTTAGAGTGTCTAATCGCTTTTGTCTTATCCAGATAAAATTTCAGCACTCTTTTCAAGTCTAAGGAGTGCAATGCTTTCTCTGCCGGAGTCTCCGGATTGGGAAAGAAAGTCGGTAAAGATATAGTCTGATTGATATGGAATTCTGACACCACCTTCGGAAGGAAAGATGGGTGAGTTTGCAGAACCACTCTATTGTCATGAAAAACCGTGTACGGTTCTTTGGAAGACAAAGCCTGGATTTCGCTGACCCTCCTCGCTGAAGTAATGGCCACTAAAAAAGCTGTCTTCCACGTAAGGTGTTGTAAAGAGGCCTTATGTATAGGTTCAAAAGGAGGGCCCATAAGTTTTGCCAATACTATGTTCAGTTCCCATGGAGGAGAAGGTCTCCGAATGGGCGGAAAAACTTTCTTCAAACCTTCTAAGAAATCCTTGACTACAGGTTTCGTAAAGAAGGATTCCTGAGAAGGTGACTTGCGATAGGCTGTAATAGCAGACAAATGTACCTTAATAGATGATACCTGCAGACCGGACTTTGCCAGATGAAGCAAATAGGACAGTATGACATCCTCCTGAGCCCGTATGGGATTCTGACCTTGTTGACAGCACCATAGAATCTCTTCCACTTAAAAGCGTAAGAACGTCGCTTGGAAGGTCGTTTGGACTCTTTCAAGATGTTCATGCACTCCTGTGAGAGCCCTAGGTGCCCATACTTCAGGAATTCAGGAGCCATGCTGTTAAGCTCAGAGAGGGTAGGTTGGGATGTAGAATCCTGCCCTCCATTCTGCTCAGAAGATCCGGTCTGCACGGCAGCCTCCTGCGAGGTTTTTCCGATAGGTTGAGGAGATCTGTGTACCAGAATTGACAGGGCCATTGTGGCGCTATGAGAATCATTCTGGTTCTGGATCTGTAAAGTTTGTTGATCACTGCCGGTATGAGGGGAATCGTCAGAAAGGCGTAGAGAAATATCCCTGACCAGTCGATCAACAGGGCATTCCCTTGAGATCCCGGACGGTAGAACCTGGATGCAAAGTCTGGGCATTTCTTGTTTACTTCGTCTGCGAAGAGATCCAGTTGAGGCCGACCCCATTGAGCGAAGATGTATTCCTCGACTTCGCCGTGTAGGACCCAATCGTGAGCGTCCTCTAGGTGTCTGCTCAGAAAATCTGCTTCCACGTTTTTTTGACCTGGCAGGTGAACCGCTGTAAGTGACATCCCTCTGGCCAGGAGCCAATGCCATTTCGTTTGGGACTCTCGAGATAGGGGTAGGGATCTCGTTCCCCCCCTGTTTGTTCAAATAATACATCGTGGTTGTATTGTCCGTTTGTATTAGGAGAGTTTTCCCCTGAATTAGTGGTATGAAAGACTTGAGAGCCAGATGGACCGCTCTGAGTTCTAGCAGATTGAGGTGGTACTGCTTTTCCTTGTCTGACCACAGGCCCTGAGCTTGAAGGGGACCCAGATGAGCCCCCCATCCCTGAAGAGACGCATCCGTTACCAGAGTGTCGGATGGAACTACCTGGTGAAACGGAGCACCTACTGACAGGTGAGGTCTGTGCATCCACCATCTCAATGACTGAAGTGCTACTGCCGGTAGTCGCACTCTGTCCTCCCAGCGACCTGTCCTTTGGCTCCAGTTGCTCTCCAATGCCTCTTGGAGGGGCCTCATGTGGAGTCTGGCATTTGGGACAATAAAAATGCATGATGCCATGGAGCCCAGCAGCGATGTCACCTGACGTGCCGTAGGTGCGTTGGCTCTCAACAGGTCCTGACACTTCCTGTCTATTGAGGATAGTCGTTCCTCCGAAGGATACACTCTTTGGAGTTCTGGGTTTATGATAGCTCCCAGGTAGTGAAGGTTCTGTGTTGGAATCAAGGTTGACTTTTGGTAATTGACCTGAAGACCTAGAGACTCGCAAACTCCGAGCACAATGTCCCGATGGCTTCTCGCCTGCTCCGGAGAAGAAGCCTTCAGTAACCAGTCGTCTAGGTATGGATATATGAATATCTTTTGTTTTCGAAGATGCGCCGCTACCACTGCCATACATTTCGAGAAGACGTGTGGGGCAGATTTCAGGCCAAATTGTAGAACTCTGAACTGATAATGCTGTAACGCTACTTGGAAGCGCAGGAATTTTCGATGTTTGGGAGCTATTGGGATGTGAAAATATGCATCCTGCAGGTCGATGGAGCACATCCAGTCTCCCTGATGTAGCTGAGGGAAAATCTGGTGAAGCGCTAGCATCCTGAACTTCTGTTTCCTTATGTATTTGTTCAGCAGCCGTAGGTCCAGAATTGGCCTGAAAACGCCCTCTCGACCCTTCTTCGCCACCAGAAAGTAACGGGAGTAAACCCCCTTTCCTCTGTGCGCAGGTGGAACCTTTTCTATGGCATTCTTTTGTAGGAGGGCGAGAGCCTCTTTGCGCAGCAGGCTGAGATGAGATGGATTGCCTTTGGTTGGTGGCAGGTGTGGTGGAGGCTGTTTGAAAAGAAGAGAGTAGCCATGTTCGACAATATTGAGCACCCATTTGTCTCTTGTGATAGAGTGCCACTCGTGAAGATAAGCTGTAATACTCCCCCCCCCCCCCCCCCCCACCGGCGTGGTGTACAGTGTCGAGGGAAGCGAGATCTCATTGTTTGGCCGGCGCTTTCGGAGTGGACTGTTGAGGTCTACTTGACCCTCGCTCCCTTGTGTTCCTTCGCTGAAAAAGAGGGCGTCCCTGCCGTTGCTGTGACCTTTGGGACCAGTGAGGGGTTTGAACCCTCTGCTGGAAAGGGCGCCTGTCATAAGGCTTATACCTCCGCCTGAAATCTTTCTTTCTTTCCAGGCCCACTGCCCTCATGGTATCCACCTCGGTCTTCATGCGGGCCATTTCCTCGTCTGCATGGGCACCAAATAGTGAGTTCCCGTCGAATGGGAGATTCAGGATGCGTTGTTGTGCTTCCTGCTTTAAACCAGTGAGACTCAGCCAGGAAGACCTCCTTGCACAGATTCCATGCGCGTACCCATGTGCAGCTAAATCCGCCCCATCTGCTGCCGCGCTGATAACCTGGTTGGATACCAGGCATCCTTCTTGCAGGATCTCTTGAAAATCTCGTCTGTCCTTTCTAGGCAATTTCTCTGTGAATCTATTGAGAGAGTCCCACAGAGAACGATCATACCTGCCCAGGAGTGCAGAAGCACTGGAGACTTTCATTGCCGAAGCCGCCGCCCCGCATATCTTTCTCCCCAGAGTCTAGATGCCTGCTCTCTTTATCCGGGGGGGGGACCGTGGATGATGATGCCACCGAGTGGGTCTTTCGGGCTGTGGCTAATATTACCGAGTCCGGTGGCGGATCCTTCCTGAGGAACAAAGGGTCCTGTTCGGGAGCCTTGTATTTTTTGAGAATCCTAGCCGGGGCAGATTTGAGCGAGGCTGGGGCCAGAAAAGTGTCCATGGTTGGCTGCAACAAACCAGGCACTAGAGGCAGCAGCTTTTTTAATGCTGATCTCTGTTGTAGAGTCTCAAAGATGACTGACGAGGAGGTAGATGGCTCTGGAACCTCTAGGTTTAGTTTCTGCGCTCCGCTTAACAGCACCTCGTTAAACGTGGTAATGTCATCCACCGGTGAGACCCTAGCAGGTGGAGAATCTGTTAGGGTGGGGGAGTAACGCCCGACAGATGATCCTGACGACGACCAAGAGGGTGATCTTCTTCGTGAACGAGACCTGGATCGTCGTTGAGAACGAGACCTGCTGCGAGACGCTGTAGCAGAGCGCCCAGGCCTCGCAGCCGGTTGACAAGGAGCAGAACGAGCCCGTCCTGCCCTTGCTGTCGGTGATGGCGTTCTTGGCAGGGAGGCAGTAGGCGAGTACATTCGCGAATATTGCGAATCCGGGGAGGCCGCTGGTCTGTTAAGGCTCTCTAGCCATCTTGGAGATAGATTGATGGGCGAGACATGCCCAGATGATGCCGCTCTTGAACGAGATGAGTCGCTCGGTATGGAGACCACTGGAGATGGTGCGGCCTTGTCTGGCGTGGGCGATGTTCTACTCCCTGCGGGACAGGTAAAACCTGTGTCGACGTCGACAGCTGTGTCTACGTCGAAGGGCGCCCCACCGGTTGCTCTTGCCTCGACGTAGAGTGTCTCGACGTCGAACGGCGATCTTTGGACCTCGACCTGCTCGCCGTCGTGTGCCTCGACGTGGAGCGGTGGGAAGCAGACGGCGGATGTCTCTCATGCCGTCGTGGCGATTTCGACGCCGTGTCTCTTGGCGTCAGGGGCGCACAGCCTTTGGCGGCGACCGGGCACGCCGGCGATGGCTCGACGTCGATCGGCGGACTGCCGTCGACGGAGACCTGCCCCTGTGATGGTGTTCCCTCGACGCCGTCCCCTTCGACGTCGGGTGTGTCGCCGTCGACGGCGATCTATGCCGGTGAGACTGTGGTAGCGACGACGTAGACTGGGAACAAACAGGTACTTTCCTACCAGCTGACGTCGACCTAGCCATTCTCTCCTGAGAATGGCCTGCTGGTTGTCTGGGAAGTGAAGAGGACGATGTTTTCTGCCTCTCATGAAGCCCATGTAGCCTGATCTTTTCTCTGTCCTTCAGAGTCCTCTTTGACATATTCTTGCAGTGCTTACAAGTGTCAGGGCAGTGACTCTGAGGCAGGCACACTATACACAGAGAGTGTGGGTCTGACTGGGCCTTCTTCTTCCCACAAGCAGGGCATTTGACAAAAAGTGAAGGCATTTTTCTGTCAGGAAAAAACTGCCAAGCTCAGACAAAGATGTTATCTGTCGAATGAAAAAAGGAAAAAACGCTTTTTTAAAGGATTTTTCTGAGAAAAACTCAGAAAAACTGAGAGCTCAATGCTCCAGGATCCTCTCAGAAGAAGCCGGAAAAAAGAACTGACCTAACTGTGAACCAACTTTCACCTTTCCTTCACCCCCGAGGCATGGTGGGATACTGGAGGTGCTCAGGGTCTTAAAGGCACGGTGCCAACGTTTTTATGGTTCTCCCTTGTTAACCTGCATGCAGCCTATTGGCGAAGAATGCTCCATTGTTTTTCAATGCAGTTTTTTTCTCTTTTTCTCTAGAGTTTACTGCTGCTTACTTCCCTAAGCCCAGTTTTGGGGGCTTGGGTAGATATTTATTCTCTATTGTAATTTTATAATATAAAAAAAAAAAAAAAAACTTCATAGAAATAAAGCATTTTAGCCTGTTTTAACATTATATCCTGCATTGCTGTTTTACACATGTATAATATGTGTGTATTTTATATATGCTCCGGGATCCCCGCACAAGGGCGGGAATATTCAATGTTTATGACTATTGATGAGGATCCCCTGGAAGAGAAATACTGTATTTCTGGAGGAACGCCTGGCTGCTAAAATAACAACATTACAGACTTCGGGAGGAAGGTCGAAGGAAGTCAACTGTCACAGTTCAATCTCCATGCATGAAGGCGCAAAGTTGACCGGTTCGGATGGCGAATGCTCCTCTGTGATAGAAGATCCCCCTGAAGTGGCAGCCTGATTGGAGAATCAATGCTCAACTTCAGAAGCTCAAGATACGAGACACTCCTTGCCCACTCTGAAGCCAGCAGGATTACTTGGGCCGGGTCGTTCTTGAAATGCGTACAGGAAGCCTGAACTCCACTCACGACGAAGTGAAGCCGAGCGATTGCGGCCTTGAAAACTCCAACGCGCAATACTACTGACATTGCATGTTATCTTCAGAGGCGAATAAATCAAACCAAGGCCCGCCCTACTGCTGAAAGAGTGCTTGCACCACCTCCGAATAGAGATGCCACTGGTGATCCGCTAAGCATTGATGGCTGAGTCCATCCACCCTGGCATTCAGAGAACCTGCCAGGTGTTGAACCATCAGGACTATGCCCGGGTTCTTCAGCCACGTCCACAGGCCTCCTGACAAAGGGTCGATGACCTCACCCCGCCCTGCTTGTTGCAGAACCACATGGTGGTGTTGCCTGTCAACACCTGCACTAACTTCTCCTTGATAGAGGTAAGAAATGCCTTCAATACCAGACAGATCGCCCAAAGCTCCAACAGGTTGATGTGGAGCTTCGATTCCGCCAGAGACCAGAAGCCTCTGGTCTCCACCTCTTTCAGATGGCAGACCCATCTCAAAAGTGATGCATCTATCACTACTGTGAGGTCTGGTTGGGGAAAGGAGAGGAGTCTGCCTCTGACCTAATCACGATTCATAATCCACTGCTGCAGGTCTTTTGCAGTTCCCTCCGAGATCTGGACCTTGTCGGAGAGATTTCCAAAACGCTGCGCCCACTGGAACTTCAGGTCCCACTGCAGAGCCTGCATATGCCTTCTGGCAGGATTTACCAACAGGATGCAGGAGGCCATGAGGCCTAGCAGCTTCAGACTCCGTCTCATCAAAGCCCAGGCTAGAGGGAGGAAAAATAGGTATCATAGCCTGAATATCCTAGACTTGCTGCTCTGGAGTAGAAGTCTGAAACTGCATGGTGTCCAGAACAGCTCCTATGAAAAAGCACCTGAGAGAGTCCGGCGTGAGTTCAGAACTTTTGTAGTGAACCCCAGCACATGCAGGAGGTTCGATGTAGTCTAGAGGTGGGAGACAACTGCATGCGCAAGCTCGCTTTCAACAGCCATTTGAGGTAGGGGAAGATTGAAAACCCTACCTGCGCAGATGAACTGCAACCACTGCCATCACCTTGGTGAAAATGCGAGGGGCACTTGTAGGGCCAAACGGCAGCACAGTGAAATGAAAGTATTTCGTGACCAACCATGAACCACAGGTAATGCCTCTGGGCCGGCAGGATAGGATTATGAAAATACGAATCCAGTGAGGCTAACACTACCAAACAGTCTTCTAGGTCTAGGGCAGACAAGACCTGAGCCAACGTGACCATCTTGAACTTCTTGAGGGAGATTTACGGTCCATAGGTCTAGAATAGGGCAAAGACCTTTGTTCTTTTAGGGTATCAGAAAGCAGGTATAGCAACCATTGCCTACTTCTGATATCTGGACCGTTTCTGTGACCAAGAGAGCTGTAACTTCCTCTCGGAGCAGAGATAAATCATCCTCAGCCAGGCGGTATGGGGTGTAGGATTGGAAAGGCAAGGCATAGCCCTTCCGAATGCTCACAGTTTGGCATAAAATGGCAATAAGCTATTTTAAAAGTGGACACAGTGCAACATTCAACAGTTCCTGGGGGAGGTAAGTACAGGTTTGTTTTTGAGGTAGTAAAGCACTTAAAAGTTCAGTCTTCGGGGCATAGGTAGCCCACTGTTGGGGGTTCAAGCCAACTCCAAACACCCAGCAACAGCAACACAGGGCCGTGGGGGTGGAGGGGGATTTTTCAAGGAGGGGGTCACCAGCTCTGATCACCACAGGGGTGTACCTGGCTGAGGGGGTGACTCCTTGTTTTTCTCATTATCTCCCCAGAATGGCTGCCAAAAGTGGGGGCTGGTATCTGTAGGAGGCTGGACTGGCTTGTAGTGAGTACCAAGGGGTACTTGCACCTTGCACCAGGCCCAGTTATCCCTTATTAGTGTATAGGGTGTCTAGCAGCATAGGCTGATAGATAATGGCAGCTTAGCAGAGCAGCTTAGGCTGAACTAGGAGACTAGTGAAGCTCCTACAGTACCACTTAGTGTCATATGCACAATATCATAAGAAAACACAATACACAGTTATACTAAAAATAAAGGTACTTTATTTTTATGACAATATGCCAAAGTATCTTAGAGTGTACCCTCAGTGAGAGGATAGGAAATATACACAGGATATATGTACACAATACCAAAAATATGCAGTATAGTCTTGGAAAACAGTGCAAACAATGTATAGTTACAATAGGATGCAATGGGGACACATAGGGATAGAGGCAACACAAACCATATACTCCAAAAGTGGAATGCGAACCACGAATGGACCCCAAACCTATGTGACCTTGTAGAGGGTCGCTGGGACTATTAGAAAATAGTGAGAGTTAGAAAAATAACCCTCCCCAAGACCCTGAAAAGTGAGTGCAAAGTGCACTAAAGTTCCCCCAAGGACATAGAAGTCGTGATAGAGGAATAATGCAGGAAAGACACAAACCAACAATGCAACAACGATGGATTTCCAATCTTGGGTACCTGTGGAACAAGGGGACCAAGTCCAAAAGTCACAAGCAAGTCGGAGATGGGCAGATGCCCAGGAAATGCCAGCTGTGGGTGCAAAGAAGCCTCTACTGGACAGAAGAAGCTGAGGTTTCTGCAGGAACGAAAAGGGCTAGAGACTTCCCCTTTGGTGGACGGATCCCTCTCGCCGTGGAGAGTCGTGCAGAAGTGTTTTCCCGCCGAAAGAACGCCAACAAGCCTTGCTAGCTGCAAATCGTGCGGTTAGCGTTTTTGGATGCTGCTGTGGCCCAGGAGGGACCAGGAGGTCGCAAATTGGACCAGGAGGTAGAGGGGACGTCGAGCAAGACAAGGAGCCCTCTTAGCAGCAGGTAGCACCCGGAGAAGTGCCAGAAACAGGCACTATGAGGATGCGTGAAACGGTGCTCACACGAAGTTACACAAAGGTGTCCCACGTTGCCGGAGACCAACTTAGAAAGTCGAGCAATGCAGGTTAGAGTGCCGTCGACCCAGGCTTGGCTGTGCACAAAGGATTTCCGCCGGAAGTGCACAGGGGCCGGAGTAGCTGCGAAAGTCGCGGTTCCCAGCAATGCAGTCTAGCGAGGTGAGGCAAGGACTTACCTCCACCAAACTTGGACTGAAGAGTCACTGGACTGTGGGAGTCACTTGAACAGAGTTGCTGGATTCGAGGGACCTCGCTCGTCGTGCTGAGAGGAGACCCAAGGGACCGGTAATGCAGCTTTTTGGTGCCTGCGGTTGCAGGGGGAAGATTCCGTCGACCCATGGGAGATTTCTTCGGAGCTTCTAGTGCAGAGAGGAGGCAGACTACCCCCACAGCATGCACCACCAGGAAAACAGTCGAGAAGGCGGCAGGATCAGCGTTACAGAGTTGCAGTAGTCGTCTTTGCTACTCAGAAGGTGAAGAGAGAGATGCAGAGGAACTCGGATGAGCTCTTGCATTCGTTATCTAAAGTTTCCCCAGAGACAGAGACCCTAAATAGCCAGAAAAGAGGGTTTGGCTACCTAGGAGAGAGGATAGGCTCCTTCAGGTGTTAGTAGCCTATCAGAAGGAGTCTCTGACGTCACCTGGTGGCACTGGCCACTCAGAGCAGTCCAGTGTGCCAGCAGCACCTCTGTTTCCAAGATGGCAGAGGTCTGGAGCACACTGGAGGAGCTCTGGGCACCTCCCAGGGGAGGTGCAGGTCAGGGGAGTGGTCACTCCCCTTTCCTTTGTCCAGTTTCGCGCCAGAGCAGGGCTAAGGGGTCCCCTGAACCGGTGTAGACTGGCTTATGCAGAATTGGGCACATCTGTGCCCAAGAAAGCATTTCCAGAGGCTGGGGGAGGCTACTCCTCCCCTGCCTTCACACCATTTTCCAAAGGGAGAGGGTGTAACACCCTCTCTCAGAGGAAGTCCTTTGTTCTGCCATCCTGGGCCAGGCCTGGCTGGACCCCAGGAGGGCAGATGCCTGTCTGAGGGGTTGGCAGCAGCAGCAGCTGCAGTGAAACCCCAGGAAGGGCAGTTTGGCAGTACCCGGGTCTGTGCTACAGACCACTGGGATCATGGGATTGTGCCAACTATGCCACGATGGCATAGAGGGGGCAATTCCATGATCATAGACATGTTACATGGCCATATTCGGAGTTACCATTGTGAAGCTACATATAGGTAGTGACCTATATGTAGTGCACGCGTGTAATGGTGTCCCCGCACTCACAAAGTCCGGGGAATTGGCTCTGAACAATGTGGGGGCACCTTGGCTAGTGCCAGGGTGCCCTCACACTAAGTAACTTTGCACCTAACCTTTACAAGGTAAAGGTTAGACATATAGGTGACTTATAAGTTACTTAAGTGCAGTGTAAAATGTCTGTGAAATAACGTGGACGTTATTTCACTCAGGCTGCAGTGGCAGGCCTGTGTAAGAATTGTCAGAGCTCCCTATGGGTGGCAAAAGAAATGCTGCAGCCCATAGGGATCTCCTGGAACCCCAATACCCTGGGTACCTCAGTACCATATACTATGGAATTATAAGGGTGTTCCAGTAAGCCAATGTAAATTGGTAAAATTGGTCACTAGCCTGTCAGTGACAATTTGAAAGAAATGAGAGAGCATAACCACTGAGGTTCTGATTAGCAGAGCCTCAGTGAGACAGTTAGTCACTACACAGGTAACCCATTCAGGCACACTTATGAGCACTGGGGCCCTGGAGAACAGGGTCCCAGTGACACATACAACCAAAACAACATATATACAGTGAAAAATGGGGGTAACATGCCAGGCAAGATGGTACTTTCCTACAGTATCTCCACTAGCTGGAGTGCCGTGGGGCATTGTAACACGAAGCCCGAGCCTTTCAGGCTCACTGCTAGGTGTTACAGTTCCTGCAGGGGGGAGGTACGAAGCACCTCCAACCCAGTGCAGGCTTTGTTTCTGGCCCCAGAGAGCGCAAAGGCTCTTACCCCAGGGGGTCAGAAACTCATCTCTCAGTGGCAGGCTGGCACAGACCAGTCAGTCTTGCACTGCAGGTTTCGGTAAAATAAAGGGGACATCTCTAAGATGCCCTCTGTGTGCATTTACAATACATCCAACATTGTCATCAGTGTGGGTTTATTATTCTAAGAAGTTTGATACCAAACATTCTGGACCTCACTGAAGCCATCATGGAGCTGTGACAGACTCCCAGCATATGTACTTAATATGGCCACACTGTACTTACAATGTCTAAGAATGGAGTTAGATACTGTAGGGGCATATTGCTCGTGCAGCTATGCCCTCACCTGTGGTATAGTGCACCCTTCCTTAGGGCTGTACGGCCTGCTAGAGGGGTGACTTACCTATGCCACAGGCAGTGGTTTGTGGGCACAAGGGGTCCCTTAGGGTGGCACAATACATGCTGCAGCCCTTAGGGCCCCACCCTGGTCACAGAGCCCTTGGTACCACTGGTATTTTGTTTTTTTTACAAGGGACTTAGCTGTGTGCCAGAGGTGTGCCAATTGTGGAAACAATGGTACAGTTGTGTGTAAGAACACTGGTGCTGGGGCCTGGGTAGCGGGATCTCAGCACACTCTCAGTCAAGTCAGCATCAATATCAGGCAAACCTTTGTGGGTGGGGGTGATAACCATGCCAAAAGGGTCACTTTCCTACAGATCCAGCACAAGATAAAATGCTTCTGCAAAGCATTGCCTTTTATTGATCCAGCGAAACCCATAAAGCGATGATCGTACCTAACAACACTGGATGGACAATCTTTGTAGAAGACTAGTGTTCTCTTGGGGTCCAACTGATGGGCTCTCTCCTTGTTAGAGAGGTGAGGCGGAGCATAGAATGCCAGCAGGCTGATGGTTTGACCGATGTGGAGTAGCGTCAACTTTAGGCAGGAATGATTCCCTAGTATGAAGAACCAGTTTGCCTGGGAATAATGTAGTGTATGGTGGTTTAACAGAGCATGAAGCTCATGGACATGCTATGCTGAGGTCGTGATGACGAAATACAGACTTGATGGTAAAGAGGTGAAATGGACAGCTGCGAAGCAGCTCCGAGTGCAAATCAGATAAATGAGGACCAGACTGAAGTCCCACTGGGGCATCGCAGAAGGAGAAGGGGAAACATGTTGCAGCCCTTTCAAAAAGTGCATCACAACAGGTGACAAACAAAAAGGGCTGATCAGGCAACCATAAGAAGGCCGAAAGAGGACCTTTAACTGTTTAACTGTGCCCAAAGTAATTTCTTGCCAGGCAAGAGATATGGAGAAGAGAAAAAAAAAAAACACGGGGCATCTGGCATGTGCTGCACCAAACCAGACCAATAATTTGCTCCAATGGCAGGTATATACAGTATTTGTCAAGGGACGCCTGGCAGCCAAGATTACACGAGCCAACACCAGAAGGAAAGTAGGTGTTCAGCTGCTAAGGCTCAATCTCCATACATAAAAGGTGGAGACTTCGAAGGTCCGGGTGATGAACCAGACTGTGCCGTTGCCCCAGTAGATCTTCCCAGAGGGGCGGCTTGATCGAAGGCAGATACTCAAGATCAGGAGATCTGGATAACATACTCCCTAATCTGTAGCCACTAGAATGACATGGGCCCAGTTGGTCCTGATTTTGACAACTTGGGGAAGGAGTGGTATCATCAGAATGCATATAGGAGTTGAGGGCTCACCTCAAGGTGGAACGAGACTCCCAAAGGGAGAAGCCTTGTAAACTCAAGAAGTCTGGACATTACAGGTTCTTGGTGGTCGCAAAGTGATCAATCCAAGGTTCTTACCATTTGTGGAAGAGATCCTGCACCACCTCCAGTTATAACTGCCACTTGTGATCCGCTAGGCACCAATGACAGAGTTTACCCACCCTAGCGTTCAATGATCCGGCCAGTAGGTTCCTCACCAGGAATAATCTTTGGACTAGCCATTTTAAAAGGCACAAGGCCTCCTGGCACAGGATCAGTAAGCCCCACCAACCCTTTTTGTTGCAGTACCACGTAGCGGTGGTGTTATCTGTGAGCACCTGTACCAGCCTCCCCTTGATGGCTGGCATGAAGGCTTTCCATGCCAAGCGGGTGTCCCAAAGCTCCAGAAGGTTGATATGTAACCAGGACACCACCGTAAACCAGAGGCCTCTGATCTTCACTTGTTTTAGGTGGCTGTCCCACTTCATAAGTGACGCATTAGTCACCACTGTCTGCTTGGTGTGGGGAAGGGAGGGGGCATGGTGCTAACCCAAATTGCGACCCAGTAACCACCACTCTGAAATGTGAACCAGGTAGGACAGGTCCCTTGCTGTTGGGTCCACTGGGACTTCAGATTCCCACAGCAGGGCCTGCATACGCCACCCGGTGTGCTTGACCAAGAGGATGCAGGAAGCAATTTGTCACAGCAACTTCGGAGTCGACCACACTGAAATATAGGACGAGGCTGAAAGATCAGGATCATTGCCTGAATGTCCTAGACTCTCAGGTAAAAGGCACAAAACCTATCTGTATCCAGAAGACTTCAATGAAGGTGAGCATCTGAGGAGTCAGGTGTGCCTTCCAAATGTTGATCATGAACCCCAAAGATTACAGGAGGTTCCCCATAGTCTGGAGGTAGCAGACAACTGCTTGGGGGAGCCCGCCTTCAACAGCCAGTTGACGAGTGTAGGAAGTTGGCTCTGTATGTGCTATTTCAAAGTAAGGAATAGCATGCACAGAGTCCAAGGGTTCCCCTAAGAGGTAAAATAGTGGTAAAAATAGATAATACTAGTGCTCTATTTTGTGGTAGTGTGGTCGAGCAGTAGGCTTATCCAAGGAGTAGTGTTAAGCATTTGTTGTACATACACATAGACAATAAATGAGGTACACACACTCAGAGACAAATCCAGCCAATAGGTTTTGTTATAGAAAAATATCTTTTCTTAGTTTATTTTAAGAACCACCGGTTCAAATTTAACATGTAATATCTTGTTTGAAAGGTGTAGGAAGTTGGCTCTGTATGTGCTATTTCAACGTAAGGAATAGCATGCACAGAGTCCAAGGGTTCCCCTTAGAGGTAAAATAGTGGTGAAAATAGATAATACTAGTGCTCTATTTTGTGGTAGTGTGGTCGAGCAGTAGGCTTATCCAAGGAGTAGTGTTAAGCATTTGTTGTACATACACATAGACAATAAATGAGGTACACACACTCAGAGACAAATCCAGCCAATAGGTTTTTATATAGAAAAATATCTTTTCTTAGTTTATTTTAAGAACCACAGGTTCAAATTTAACATGTAATATCTTGTTCGAAAGGTATTGCAGGTAAGTACTTTAGGAACTTCAAATCATCAAAATTGCATGTATACTTTTCAAGTTATTGTCAAATAGCTGTTTCAAAAGTGGACACTTAGTGCAATTTTCACAGTTCCTGGGGGAGGTAAGTTTTTGTTAGTTTTACCAGGTAAGTAGGACACTTACAGGGTTCAGTTCTTGGTCCAAGGTAGCCCACCGTTGGGGGTTCAGAGCAACCCCAAAGTCACCACACCAGCAGCTCAGGGCCGGTCAGGTGCAGAGTTCAAAGTGGTGCCCAAAACACATAGGCTAGAATGGAGAGAAGGGGGTGCCCCGGTTCCGATCTGCTTGCAGGTAAGTACCCGCGTCTTCGGAGGGCAGACCAGAGGGGTTTTGTAGGGCACCGGGGGGGACACAAGTTGACACAGAAATTTCACCCTCAGCAGCGCGGGGGCGGCCGGGTGCAGTGTAGAAACAAGCGTCGGGTTTGTAATGGAAGTCAATGGGAGATCTAGGGATCTCTTCAGCGCTGCAGGCAGGCAAGGGGGGGATTCCTCGGGGAAACCTCCACTTGGGCGAGGGAGAGGGACTCCTGGGGGTCACTCCTCCAGTGAAAGTCCGGTCCTTCAGGTCCTGGGGGCTGCGGGTGCAGGGTCTCTCCCAGGCGTCGGGACTTTAGGTTCAAAGAGTCGCGGTCAGGGGAAGCCTCGGGATTCCCTCTGCAGGCGGCGCTGTGGGGGACAGGTTTTGGTACTCACAGTATCAGAGTAGTCCTGGGGTCCCTCCTGAGGTGTTGGATCGCCACCAGCCGAGTCGGGGTCGCCGGGTGCAGTGTGGCAAGTCTCACGCTTCTTGCGGGGAGCTTGCAGGGTTCTTTAAAGCTGCTGGAAACAAAGTTGCAGCTTTTCTTTGGAGCAGGTCCGCTGTCCTCGGGAGTTTCTTGTCTTTTCGAAGCAGGGGCAGTCCTCAGAGGATGTCGAGGTCGCTGGTCCCTTTGGAAGGCGTCGCTGGAGCAGGATCTTTGGAAGGCAGGAGACAGGCCGGTGAGTTTCTGGAGCCAAGGCAGTTGTCGTCTTCTGGTCTTCCGCTGCAGGGGTTTTCAGCTAGGCAGTCCTTCTTCTTGTAGTTGCAGGAATCTAATTTTCTAGGGTTCAGGGTAGCCCTTAAATACTAAATTTAAGGGCGTGTTTAGGTCTGGGGGGTTAGTAGCCAATGGCTACTAGCCCTGAGGGTGGGTACACCCTCTTTGTGCCTCCTCCCAAGGGGAGGGGGTCACAATCCTAACCCTATTGGGGGAATCCTCCATCTGCAAGATGGAGGATTTCTAAAAGTTAGAGTCACCTCAGCTCAGGACACCTTAGGGGCTGTCCTGACTGGCCAGTGACTCCTCCTTGTTATTCTCATTATTTTCTCCGGCCTTGCCGCCAAAAGTGGGGCCTGGCCGGAGGGGGCGGGCAACTCCACTAGCTGGAGTGTCCTGCTGGGTTGGCACAAAGGAGGTGAGCCTTTGAGGCTCACCGCCAGGTGTGACAATTCCTGCCTGGGAGAGGTGTTAGCATCTCCACCCAGTGCAGGCTTTGTTACTGGCCTCAGAGTGACAAAGGCACTCTCCCCATGGGGCCAGCAACATGTCTCGGTTTGTGGCAGGCTGCTAAAACTAGTCAGCCTACACAGATAGTCGGTTAAGTTTCAGGGGGCACCTCTAAGGTGCCCTCTGTGGTGTATTTTACAATAAAATGTACACTGGCATCAGTGTGCATTTATTGTGCTGAGAAGTTTGATACCAAACTTCCCAGTTTTCAGTGTAGCCATTATGGTGCTGTGGAGTTCGTGTTTGACATACTCCCAGACCATATACTCTTATGGCTACCCTGCACTTACAATGTCTAAGGTTTTATTTAGACACTGTAGGGGTACCATGCTCATGCACTGGTACCCTCACCTATGGTATAGTGCACCCTGCCTTAGGGCTGTAAGGCCTGCTAGAGGGGTGTCTTACCTATACTGCATAGGCAGTGAGAGGCTGGCATGGCACCCTGAGGGGAGTGCCATGTCGACTTACTCGTTTTGTCCTCACTAGCACACACAAGCTGGCAAGCAGTGTGTCTGTGCAGAGTGAGAGGTCTCCAGGGTGGCATAAGACATGCTGCAGCCCTTAGAGACCTTCCTTGGCATCAGGGCCCTTGGTACTAGAAGTACCAGTTACAAGGGACTTATCTGGATGCCAGGGTCTGCCAATTGTGGATACAAAAGTACAGGTTAGGGAAAGAACACTGGTGCTGGGGCCTGGTTAGCAGGCCTCAGCACACTTTCAATTGTAAACATAGCATCAGCAAAGGCAAAAAGTCAGGGGGCAACCATGCCAAGGAGGCATTTCCTTACACAACCCCCCCCCAAACGAAAGAGGATGAGACTAACCTTTCCCAAGAGAGTCTTCATTTTCTAAGTGGAAGAACCTGGAAAGGCCATCTGCATTGGCATGGGCAGTCCCAGGTCTGTGTTCCACTATAAAGTCCATTCCCTGTAGGGAGATGGACCACCTCAACAGTTTAGGATTTTCACCTTTCATTTGCATCAGCCATTTGAGAGGTCTGTGGTCAGTTTGAACTAGGAAGTGAGTCCCAAAGAGGTATGGTCTCAGCTTCTTCAGGGACCAAACCACAGCAAAGGCCTCCCTCTCAATGGCACTCCAACGCTGCTCCCTGGGGAGTAACCTCCTGCTAATGAAAGCAACAGGTTGGTCAAGGCCATCATCATTGGTTTGGGACAAAACTGCCCCTATCCCATGTTCAGAGGCATCAGTCTGCACAATGAACTGCTTAGAATAATCTGGAGCTTTGAGAACTGGTGCTGAGCACATTGCCTGTTTCAGGGTGTCAAAGGCCTGTTGGCATTCCACAGTCCAGTTCACTTTCTTGGGCATTTTCTTGGAGGTGAGTTCAGTGAGGGCTGTCACAATGGATCCATATCCCTTCACAAACCTCCTGTAATACCCAGTCAAGCCAAGGAATGCCCTGACTTGAGTCTGGGTTTTTGGAGCTACCCAGTCCAGAATAGTCTGGATCTTGGGTTGGAGTGGCTGAACTTGGCCTCCACCTACAAGGTGTCCCAAGTAAACCACAGTTCCCTGCCCTATCTGGCATTTGGATGCCTTGATAGAGAGGCCTGCAGATTGCAGAGCCTTCAAAACCTTCCTCAGGTGGACCAGGTGATCCTGCCAGGTGGAGCTAAAGACAGCAATATCATCAAGATAAGCTGTGCTAAAGGACTCCAAGCCAGCAAGGACTTGATTCACCAACCTTTGGAAGGTGGCAGGGGCATTCTTTAAACCAAAGGGCATAACAGTAAACTGATAATGCCCATCAGGTGTGGAGAATGCTGTCTTTTCTTTTGCTCCAGGTGCCATTTTTATTTGCCAGTACCCTGCTGTCAAGTCAAAGGTACTTAGAAATTTGGCAGCACCTAATTTATCAATGAGCTCATCAGCTCTTGGAATTGGATGAGCATCTGTCTTGGTGACAGAATTGAGCCCTCTGTAGTCCACACAAAACCTCATCTCTTTCTTTCCATCTGTGGTGTGAGGTTTGGGGACTAAGACCACTGGGCTAGCCCAGGGGCTGTCAGAGCGCTCAATGACTCCCAATTCCAGCATCTTGTGGACTTCCACCTTGATGCTTTCCTTAACATGGTCAGACTGTCTGAAGATTTTGTTCTTGACAGGCATGCTGTCTCCTGTGTCCACATCATGGGTACACAGGTGTGTCTGACCAGGGGTTAGGGAGAAAAGCTCAGGAAACTGTTGTAGGACTCTCCTACAATCAGCCTGCTGTTGGCTAGAGAGGGTGTCTGAGTAGATCACTCCATCTACTGTGCCATCTTTTGGGTCTGATGACAGAAGATCAGGGAGAGGTTCACTCTCTGCCTCCTGATCCTCATCTGTTACCATTAACAGATTCACATCAGCCCTGTCATGGAAGAGCTTAAGGCGGTTCACATGGATCACCCTCTTGGGGCTCCTGCTTGTGCCCAGGTCCACCAGGTAGGTGACCTGACTCTTCCTCTCTAGCACTGGGTAAGGGCCACTCCATTTGTCCTGGAGTGCCCTGGGAGCCACAGGCTCCAGAACCCAGACTTTCTGCCCTGGTTGGAACTCAACCAGTGCAGCCTTTTGGTCATACCAAAACTTCTGGAGTTGTTGGCTGGCCTCAAGGTTTTTGGTTGCCTTTTCCATGTACTCTGCCATTCTAGAGCGAAGGCCAAGTACATAGTCCACTATGTCCTGTTTAGGCTCATGGAGAGGTCTCTCCCAGCCTTCTTTAACAAGGGCAAGTGGTCCCCTTACAGGATGACCAAACAGAAGTTCAAAGGGTGAGAACCCTACTCCCTTCTGTGGTACCTCCCTGTAAGCGAAAAGCAGACATGGCAGGAGGACATCCCATCTCCTTTTGAGTTTTTCTGGGAGCCCCATGATCATGCCCTTTAATGTCTTGTTGAATCTCTCAACTAAGCCATTAGTTTGTGGATGGTAAGGTGTAGTGAATTTATAAGTCACTCCACACTCATTCCACATGTGCTTTAGGTATGCTGACATGAAGTTGGTACCTCTGTCAGACACCACCTCCTTAGGGAAACCCACTCTGGTAAAGATACCAATGAGGGCCTTGGCTACTGCAGGGGCAGTAGTCGACCTAAGGGGAATAGCTTCAGGATACCTGGTAGCATGATCCACTACTACCAGGATATACATATTTCCTGAGGCTGTGGGAGGTTCCAGTGGACCAACTATGTCCACACCCACTCTTTCAAAGGGCACCCCCACCACAGGAAGTGGAATGAGGGGGGCCTTTGGATGCCCACCTGTCTTACCACTGGCTTGACAGGTGGGGCAGGAGAGGCAAAACTCCTTAACCATGTTGGACATATTGGGCCAGTAGAAGTGGTTGACTAACCTCTCCCACGTCTTGGTTTGTCCCAAATGTCCAGCAAGGGGAATGTCATGGGCCAATGTTAGGATGAACTCTCTGAACAGCTGAGGCACTACCACTCTCCTAGTGGCACCAGGTTTGGGGTCTCTGGCCTCAGTGTACAGGAGCCCATCTTCCCAATAGACCCTATGTGTTCCATTTTTCTTGCCTTTGGACTCTTCAGCAGCTTGCTGCCTAAGGCCTTCAAGAGAGGGACAGGTTTCTTGTCCCTTACACAGCTCTTCCCTTGAGGGTCCCCCTGGGCCTAAGAGCTCAACCTGGTAAGGTTCAAGCTCCAAAGGCTCAGTTCCCTCAGAGGGCAGAACATCTTCCTGAGAAGAGAGGTTCCCTTTCTTTTGCTGTGTTGCAGTTGGTTTCCCAACTGACTTTCCTTTCCTCTTGGTAGGCTGGGCCATTCTTCCAGACTCCAGCTCTACTTGTTCACCCTGTGCCTTGCATTGTGCTCTTGTTTTCACACACACCAGTTCAGGGATACCCAGCATTGCTGCATGGGTTTTTAGTTCTACCTCAGCCCATGCTGAGGACTCCAGGTCATTTCCAAGCAGACAGTCCACTGGGATATTTGAGGAGACCACCACCTGTTTCAGGCCATTGACCCCTCCCCATTCTAAAGTAACCATTGCCATGGGATGTACTTTTCTCTGATTGTCAGCGTTGGTGACTGTGTAAGTTTTTCCAGTCAGGTATTGGCCAGGGGAAACCAGTTTCTCTGTCACCATGGTGACACTGGCACCTGTATCCCTCAGGCCCTCTATTCTAGTCCCATTAATTAAGAGTTGCTGTCTGTATTTTTGCATGTTAGGCGGCCAGACAGCTAGTGTGGCTAAATCCACCCCACCCTCAGAAACTAGAGTAGCTTCAGTGTGGACCCTGATTTGCTCTGGGCACACTGTTGATCCCACTTGGAGACTAGCCATACCAGTGTTACCTGGATGGGAGTTTGGAGTGGAACCTTTCTTGGGACAGGCCTTGTCTCCAGTTTGGTGTCCATGCTGTTTACAGCTATGACACCAGGCCTTTTTGGGATCAAAGTTTTTACCCTTGTACCCATTGTTTTGTGAAGAGGCTCTGGGCCCACCCTCCTGTGCAGGTTTTTGGGGGCCTGTAGAAGACTCTTTACTATTTTTAGTTTTGGTTGTCTCATCACCCTTCTGCTGGGGAGTCTTTGTGACCCCTTTCTTTTGGTCACCCCCTGTTGAAGTCTTGGACACCCTTGTCTTGACCCAATGGTCCGCCTTCTTTCCCAATTCTTGGGGAGAAATTGGTCCTAGGTCTACCAGATGCTGATGCAGTTTATCATTGAAACAATTACTTAACAGGTGTTCTTTCACAAATAAATTGTACAGCCCATCATAATTACTTACACCACTGCCTTGAATCCAACCATCTAGTGTTTTCACTGAGTAGTCAACAAAGTCAACCCAGGTCTGGCTCGAGGATTTTTGAGCCCCCCTGAACCTAATCCTGTACTCCTCAGTGGAGAATCCAAAGCCCTCAATCAGGGTACCCTTCATGAGGTCATAAGATTCTGCATCTTGTCCAGAGAGTGTGAGGAGTCTATCCCTACACTTTCCTGTGAACATTTCCCAAAGGAGAGCACCCCAGTGAGATCTGTTCACTTTTCTGGTTACACAAGCCCTCTCAAAAGCTGTGAACCATTTGGTGATGTCATCACCATCTTCATATTTAGTTACAATCCCTTTGGGGATTTTCAACATGTCAGGAGAATCTCTGACCCTATTTATGTTGCTGCCACCATTGATGGGTCCTAGGCCCATCTCTTGTCTTTCCCTCTCTATGGCTAGGATCTGTCTTTCCAAAGCCAATCTTTTGGCCATCCTGGCTAACTGGATGTCCTCTTCACTGGGGTTATCCTCAGTGATTTCAGAGTTGTTGGTCCCTCCTGTGAGGGAACCAGCATCTCTGACTATTATTTGTGGAGTCAGGGCTTGAGAAGCCCTGCTCTCCCTAAGTAGGACTGGAGGGGGGGAATTTCCCTCCAAGTCACTATCTTCATCCTCTGAGTTGCCATCCTCAGAGGGGTTGGCCTTTTCAAACTCTGCCAAAAGCTCCTGGAGCTGTACTTTGGTAGGTTTGGGGCCCATTGCTATTTTCTTTAGTTTACAGAGTGACCTTAGCTCTCTCATCTGTAAATGGAGGTAAGGTGTGGTGTCGAGTTCCACCACATTCACATCTGTGCTAGACATTATGCTTCTAAAAGTTGGAATACTTTTTAAGAAACTAAAACTGGTTCTAGAATCTAATTCAAACTTTTACCAAACTTTTAAACTCTAAAAGAAATGCTAAACAGGATCTAACACAAGGCCCTAGCAGGTCTTTTAAGAATTTAGAAAACTTTTCAAATTGCAAAAATCAATTTCTAATGACAATTTTGGAATTTGTCGTGTGATCAGGTATTGGCCGAGTAGTCCAGCAAATGCAAAGTCTTGTACCCCACCGCTGATCCACCAATGTAGGAAGTTGGCTCTGTATGTGCTATTTCAACGTAAGGAATAGCATGCACAGAGTCCAAGGGTTCCCCTTAGAGGTAAAATAGTGGTGAAAATAGATAATACTAGTGCTCTATTTTGTGGTAGTGTGGTCGAGCAGTAGGCTTATCCAAGGAGTAGTGTTAAGCATTTGTTGTACATACACATAGACAATAAATGAGGTACACACACTCAGAGACAAATCCAGCCAATAGGTTTTTATATAGAAAAATATCTTTTCTTAGTTTATTTTAAGAACCACAGGTTCAAATTTAACATGTAATATCTTGTTCGAAAGGTATTGCAGGTAAGTACTTTAGGAACTTCAAATCATCAAAATTGCATGTATACTTTTCAAGTTATTGTCAAATAGCTGTTTCAAAAGTGGACACTTAGTGCAATTTTCACAGTTCCTGGGGGAGGTAAGTTTTTGTTAGTTTTACCAGGTAAGTAGGACACTTACAGGGTTCAGTTCTTGGTCCAAGGTAGCCCACCGTTGGGGGTTCAGAGCAACCCCAAAGTCACCACACCAGCAGCTCAGGGCCGGTCAGGTGCAGAGTTCAAAGTGGTGCCCAAAACACATAGGCTAGAATGGAGAGAAGGGGGTGCCCCGGTTCCGATCTGCTTGCAGGTAAGTACCCGCGTCTTCGGAGGGCAGACCAGAGGGGTTTTGTAGGGCACCGGGGGGGACACAAGTTGACACAGAAATTTCACCCTCAGCAGCGCGGGGGCGGCCGGGTGCAGTGTAGAAACAAGCGTCGGGTTTGTAATGGAAGTCAATGGGAGATCTAGGGATCTCTTCAGCGCTGCAGGCAGGCAAGGGGGGGATTCCTCGGGGAAACCTCCACTTGGGCGAGGGAGAGGGACTCCTGGGGGTCACTCCTCCAGTGAAAGTCCGGTCCTTCAGGTCCTGGGGGCTGCGGGTGCAGGGTCTCTCCCAGGCGTCGGGACTTTAGGTTCAAAGAGTCGCGGTCAGGGGAAGCCTCGGGATTCCCTCTGCAGGCGGCGCTGTGGGGGACAGGTTTTGGTACTCACAGTATCAGAGTAGTCCTGGGGTCCCTCCTGAGGTGTTGGATCGCCACCAGCCGAGTCGGGGTCGCCGGGTGCAGTGTGGCAAGTCTCACGCTTCTTGCGGGGAGCTTGCAGGGTTCTTTAAAGCTGCTGGAAACAAAGTTGCAGCTTTTCTTTGGAGCAGGTCCGCTGTCCTCGGGAGTTTCTTGTCTTTTCGAAGCAGGGGCAGTCCTCAGAGGATGTCGAGGTCGCTGGTCCCTTTGGAAGGCGTCGCTGGAGCAGGATCTTTGGAAGGCAGGAGACAGGCCGGTGAGTTTCTGGAGCCAAGGCAGTTGTCGTCTTCTGGTCTTCCGCTGCAGGGGTTTTCAGCTAGGCAGTCCTTCTTCTTGTAGTTGCAGGAATCTAATTTTCTAGGGTTCAGGGTAGCCCTTAAATACTAAATTTAAGGGCGTGTTTAGGTCTGGGGGGTTAGTAGCCAATGGCTACTAGCCCTGAGGGTGGGTACACCCTCTTTGTGCCTCCTCCCAAGGGGAGGGGGTCACAATCCTAACCCTATTGGGGGAATCCTCCATCTGCAAGATGGAGGATTTCTAAAAGTTAGAGTCACCTCAGCTCAGGACACCTTAGGGGCTGTCCTGACTGGCCAGTGACTCCTCCTTGTTATTCTCATTATTTTCTCCGGCCTTGCCGCCAAAAGTGGGGCCTGGCCGGAGGGGGCGGGCAACTCCACTAGCTGGAGTGTCCTGCTGGGTTGGCACAAAGGAGGTGAGCCTTTGAGGCTCACCGCCAGGTGTGACAATTCCTGCCTGGGAGAGGTGTTAGCATCTCCACCCAGTGCAGGCTTTGTTACTGGCCTCAGAGTGACAAAGGCACTCTCCCCATGGGGCCAGCAACATGTCTCGGTTTGTGGCAGGCTGCTAAAACTAGTCAGCCTACACAGATAGTCGGTTAAGTTTCAGGGGGCACCTCTAAGGTGCCCTCTGTGGTGTATTTTACAATAAAATGTACACTGGCATCAGTGTGCATTTATTGTGCTGAGAAGTTTGATACCAAACTTCCCAGTTTTCAGTGTAGCCATTATGGTGCTGTGGAGTTCGTGTTTGACATACTCCCAGACCATATACTCTTATGGCTACCCTGCACTTACAATGTCTAAGGTTTTATTTAGACACTGTAGGGGTACCATGCTCATGCACTGGTACCCTCACCTATGGTATAGTGCACCCTGCCTTAGGGCTGTAAGGCCTGCTAGAGGGGTGTCTTACCTATACTGCATAGGCAGTGAGAGGCTGGCATGGCACCCTGAGGGGAGTGCCATGTCGACTTACTCGTTTTGTCCTCACTAGCACACACAAGCTGGCAAGCAGTGTGTCTGTGCAGAGTGAGAGGTCTCCAGGGTGGCATAAGACATGCTGCAGCCCTTAGAGACCTTCCTTGGCATCAGGGCCCTTGGTACTAGAAGTACCAGTTACAAGGGACTTATCTGGATGCCAGGGTCTGCCAATTGTGGATACAAAAGTACAGGTTAGGGAAAGAACACTGGTGCTGGGGCCTGGTTAGCAGGCCTCAGCACACTTTCAATTGTAAACATAGCATCAGCAAAGGCAAAAAGTCAGGGGGCAACCATGCCAAGGAGGCATTTCCTTACAAAAGGTATTGCAGGTAAGTACATTAGGAACTTTGAATCATTTCAATTGCATGTATACTTTTCAAGTTATTGACAAATAGCTATTTCAAAAGTGGACACTTAGTGCAATTTTCACAGTTCCTGGGGGAGGTAAGTTTTTGTTAGTTTTACCAGGTAAGTAAGACACTTACAGGGTTCAGTTCTTGGTCCAAGGTAGCCCACCGTTGGGGGTTCAGAGCAACCCCAAAGTCACCACACCAGCAGCTCAGGGCCGGTCAGGTGCAGAGTTCAAAGTGGTGCCCAAAACGCATAGGCTAGAATGGAGAGAAGGGGGTGCCCCGGTTCCGGTCTGCTTGCAGGTAAATACCCGCGTCTTCGGAGGGCAGACCAGGGGGGTTTTGTAGGGCACCGGGGGGGGACACAAGCCCACACAGAAATTTCACCCTCAGCGGCACGGGGGCGGCCGGGTGCAGTGTAGAAACAAGCGTCGGGTTCGCAATGTTAGTCAATGAGAGATCAAGGGATCTCTTCAGCGCTGCAGGCAGGCAAGGGGGGGGGTTCCTCGGGGAAACCTCCACTTGGGCAAGGGAGAGGGACTCCTGGGGGTCACTTCTCCAGTGAAAGTTCGGTCCTTCAGGTCCTGGGGGCTGCGGGTGCAGGGTCTTTTCCAGGCGTCGGGACTTAGGTTTCAGAGAGTCGCGGTCAGGGGAAGCCTCGGGATTCCCTCTGCAGGCGGCGCTGTGGGGGCTCAGGGGGGACAGGTTTTGGTACTCTCAGTCGTAGAGTAGTCCGGGGGTCCTCCCTGAGGTGTTGGTTCTCCACCAGCCGAGTCGGGGTCGCCGGGTGCAGTGTTGCAAGTCTCACGCTTCTTGCGGGGAGATTGCAGGGTCTTTAAAGCTGCTCCTTGAAACCAAGTTGCAGTCTTTTTGGAGCAGGTCCGCTGTCCTCGGGAGTTTCTTGTCTTTTTAGAAGCAGGGCAGTCCTCAGAGGAGTCAGAGGTCGCTGGTCCCTTGGAAGGCGTCGCTGGAGCAGAGTTCTTTGGAAGGCAGGAGACAGGCCGGTGAGTTTCTGGAGCCAAGGCAGTTGTTGTCTTCTGGTCTTCCTCTGCAGGGGTTTTCAGCTAGGCAGTCCTTCTTCTTGTAGTTGCAGGAATCTAATTTTCTAGGGTTCAGGGTAGCCCTTAAATACTAAATTTAAGGGCGTGTTTAGGTCTGGGGGGTTAGTAGCCAATGGCTACTAGCCCTGAGGGTGGGTACACCCTCTTTGTGCCTCCTCCCAAGGGGAGGGGGTCACAATCCTAACCCTATTGGGGGAATCCTCCATCTGCAAGATGGAGGATTTCTAAAAGTTAGAGTCACCTCAGCTCAGGACACCTTAGGGGCTGTCCTGACTGGCCAGTGACTCCTCCTTGTTGCTTTCTTTGTTCCCTCCAGCCTTGCCGCCAAAAGTGGGGGCCGTGGCCGGAGGGGGCGGGCAACTCCACTAAGCTGGAGTGCCCTGCTGGGCTGTGACAAAGGGGTGAGCCTTTGAGGCTCACCGCCAGGTGTTACAGCTCCTGCCTGGGGGAGGTGTTAGCATCTCCACCCAGTGCAGGCTTTGTTACTGGCCTCAGAGTGACAAAGGCACTCTCCCCATGGGGCCAGCAACATGTCTCTAGTGTGGCAGGCTGCTGGAACTAGTCAGCCTACACAGATAGTCGGTTAAGTTTCAGGGGGCACCTCTAAGGTGCCCTCTGGGGTGTATTTTGCAATAAAATGTACACTGGCATCAGTGTGCATTTATTGTGCTGAGAAGTTTGATACCAAACTTCCCAGTTTTCAGTGTAGCCATTATGGTGCTGTGGAGTTCGTGCTTGACAAACTCCCAGACCATATACTCTTATGGCTACCCTGCACTTACAATGTCTAAGGTATTGCTTAGACATTGTAGGGGTACCATGCTCATGCACTGGTACCCTCACCTATGGTATAGTGCACCCTGCCTTAGGGCTGTAAGGCCTGCTAGAGGGGTGACTGACCTATACTGCATAGGCAGTGAGAGGCTGGCATGGCACCCTGAGGGGAGTGCCATGTCGACTTACTCGTTTTGTTCTCACTAGCACACACAAGCTGGCAAGCAGTGTGTCTGTGCTGAGTGAGAGGTCTCCAGGGTGGCATAAGACATGCTGCAGCCCTTAGAGACCTTCCTTGGCATCAGGGCCCTTGGTACTAGAAGTACCAGTTACAAGGGACTTATCTGGATGCCAGGGTCTGCCAATTGTGGATACAAAAGTACAGGTTAGGGAAAGAACACTGGTGCTGGGGCCTGGTTAGCAGGCCTCAGCACACTTTCAATTGTAAACATAGCATCAGCAAAGGCAAAAAGTCAGGGGGCAACCATGCCAAGGAGGCATTTCCTTACAACGAGGTAAGGGGAAGACTGGTACCCCAGATCTTTGAAGATGAGCTACCACCAAAATCACTTTTGTGAACACCAGAGGGGCGTTGGTGGGACCAAAAGGGAGCACAGAAAAATGCTCTTCTCTCAACACAAACCACAGGTAGTGCCAATCAGCCGGCAGGCAGGTATATGCAGATAGGCTATGCAATCTAAAGGTCCAACGCCACCACCCAATCTTAAAAGCAGACAACGCCTGAGCCATAGTAAGCATTTTGAATTTCTCCTTCGGGAGAAAGGAACTGAAAAAATGCAGATCTAGAATAGGTCAAAGACATATGTCCTTCATGGGCACCAGAAAGTAGCAGGAATAGCAACCATGTTCTACTTCTGGCACCCTCTCAACAGCCCTATTAGTCAGCTTGCATTTCCTGCCAGAAGATGAAGAGATAATCCTCACCCTCTGGTTGAGTGGAAGGTGCGTAGGGAAGAAAAGGAAGGGTAGGGTGTATCCTTTGTGAACAATTTGTAGGTCAGTGTCCCTGTGGGGATGGACAGGATGCCTCAGCCAAGCTACGAAAGGACAGATGGAATTATTGCTGCTGGTGAGGCGAAGAGGGCGGAAAGGCACAGAGAGCGATCGGTAGCCTACTCTCCTTAAAATGCTCAAAGACTGTATCAGACTTGACCCTGAACAGGCGAGTCCCGTCAAGGAGTATGTCCATCAGTAAAGACTGGACGTTGCCAGAGAATTCAGTTGATAGAGCCATGCATGACTGCGAATGGCAACACTGGTGCCTACAGACTGCCTATGACCTTGGTTTCATCATGGCCATCTTGAATTGCCTGAGAATGCGTAAGGTGATGAAGGTCTTCAGGGATACCAGAGAGAGGACTTGCGCTAAAAAATCCCAAAGGGTGAACGTACACATCCCAACAAATAGCTGGTGTTAACAGGTAGGTTGGACAAGCTGGTAGAAGAAAAGCAGAGTTTACCCAATGTTTCCATTTGCTTAGATTCTCTATTAGCGGACTGGCAAGCAATGTGTTTGGATTGGAGCGGCTGGTAGAAGCCTGCTCCACAAGCCCTTCTGGCAAAAGGCTTGTGGGAAAAGGAAAGGCAGGTTGCCTGGATTACGGCGATGGTGCCTGGCAATCTGTTGATTGAATGGTGGCTGGAACAAGTTAGGCCCAAGTCCCAATAGGCTGTCCATTAGTGCCTCGAAGGAAAGAAGGGGCTCAGAAGATGTTAGGCTTGTTGAAGACCAATGTTACTTTCGAAGTACGGAACTGGAAGTCAAGAACTCTGGCTGCCATATGACCAAGGTATGGAGGCAGATTCTTCAGTGGTTGTTTCGAGGATAGGGGGTGTCCTTATACAAGTTGTCATCCTGATAGGGCAGAGTGAACTAATCACCTGGTTCATAGTCACTATCCAAGTCAGTCCCAAAGTAGAAATGCAAGGAATTTTGTCTGCTATGAGGTAATTCAAGGGCAGGAATGAGCACCTCAGTCTGATTCGGGCACTACTTCAGTCAAGGTCGGATTGGTGTCTATTCACTGTCGGAGATTACATTCTGCTCCACGTCTTCGGCTGGCGTAGACATATCCAGGAATGGCACGGATTTTGATGCCGGGAGCAATGTCTGAACAGGAACTGGAGACAAAATAGGCTCAGAGGGTCCAGCTGGCATAGAGGGCCAATCTGCCAGCGGTATTTCAGGTGGAAAGGGAGTCAGTCGGGATCCGAAGTGCCAGACTAAAGCTTTGCAGAACTCTTGACATGATGCAGCATGGCTGGAGGCCCCAGAAACTCAGGTGGACCGAGAACCAGCTGTGGAATCAGCGACAAAGTTGGCCAACTTCAGGAGCGATATCAACATAGGTGGTGCCACCAACATACTTGTTCAGATAAATGAGTGGTGCTAGGGACTGAAACCCTGCTTCAAATTCTTGTGCTTACCTGAAAACAGCAAGTGATGAAGACTGACCTCTGGACCAGCTAGGTTGACCACGGGAATGGACCTGGATTGAACACTGAACGCAGAGCGGGGCTTGGAACGGTCACAATGGGGAGTCTTCTTATGCTTGGCCACAAAGTTTCACTTCACATCTCCTGACGGCCTTCTGGTTCAGCGATAAGCAGATATCACTGGTCTTTTACTCACAGCCTTATACCAATACATATTTAACGGGGGTCCATCACAGACATCCGTTTGGCGACAGTGCCTAAAAAGTTATGAAACAAACCCTGTTTTCTGGGGAGACATCTCTAGCGCACTTAAGAAATGGTGGGGGAAATAGGGGTCAAGTGTTGATGATAGGAAGAACCGTATCCACTTCTTTTGGGGTGGAAAGTAGTAAACTGCCGCCAGCATGCAGGCTTACCACCTATTTAGGATGCACACATTTCTGTATTGGAATGGTGTCAATGCAAAGCTGCTTAGCACTACCTTCCTGCGTGCAGAGCTACTATGAAAAAGTTTCCAGATCCAGTCTGATGCCTGGGCAATATTCAAAAGGTGAGGAATCTATGGCTAAATGTCTTTATTAGACATAGGGTACCATGTTACAGGGGGTTTTATAAAGCACAATGTTCACTGCAGAAGGCAAGTCAGTACTGGCAAATCGCTAACGGCAATTTCAAGTTAAGTAATATGCCAATGTAAACTGCAGATGAATCCACATGCTAGTTGATCCAACCATCAGATATGAAGTAATGGCAGAACAGACAGGTGCAGGCTTTGTATGAATGCTACATGGAAAATGCCAATTACAAACAAGTCAAAAGTATGTTTATTAGTCAACCCGGGAAAAGGGAATACAGTAGCTCTTGAGATGCGCATTTGCTGTTGGATATTCCAACACTTACACTCCTGCACACTGCTTCTTGATTGTTAGCAGGAGTTGTCAAATTATAAGAAATGGCTAGGCAAGTAGCTTTCTCACATGAGGAATTTAGCCCTTGTACAACTGTAGACTGATTCTATGACACCACACAAGTTACAGGTTCACGGCCAGACAATCGATCTACCCTAAATTGTCTTTCCTCTTTGCGTACCTCATAACCCCTCACTTTATTGCAGGATGCCACATCATTTACAAGAGGGAACGTGCTGTAGTTTCACTGACCGGTCTTCCTCAATGTTTATCTCATCATCGTAATTGTCATCAATTCCCTCTTCATCGTCTTCAAGATCCATATCCAACTCAGTGCCAACATCAGAACGCGTGTATGTGTACCCACTGAAAAAAAAAGTACATCAGTGTGCAAGAGATGTTTGCATTTATAAATGCTGCATTAGTTATATATTGTGGGTACAACACAGAAACAAAAGTAGAACATTTCCATACCAATTCTTACATACCCTTTTTGAATATTTGTTCCATGTCTGATTTTTAGCTTGTTTAAACTAATACCACCTGTTGTTCCTACGAGAACAGGATTCCACAGACTGGGGTGACAGAGGACGTAGCACGATCTGATCTGCCTCACTCCTTTTGTTTTCTACTCGTGTGACATATGTTGAATGAAATCTCTGAGTGAACAATAGCTGCCACCGGAACCAGTTCCTACAGTCCATGGAATTGTGTTAAGACTTTGAGACACCCTGTTTTAGATATGGGTAGGCTTGGCCACCCAGAAATGTCAACTAGGGAAGTTGTTATAAGCCTAAAGATGAGTGCAAGGTATCTACTGGACAAACTTCCTGAATGAGAGATGAGAGGTAACAAGGCAACAGACTGCTGCCACAATGAAGTTTGAAAAAAAAATAAAAAATAAAAAAACACACAAAAAAACAAAAGTTAAAGAAAAAGAAAAAGCACTACTGTATGACTGCCCTTTCTCCATAACCTTAGGAACCTAGCTACATAGATTAGGTAGGCACACCTACACTACTCTAGGGAGAATGTCTTTAGTGGAAAACACAACCAGGGCCTCAGACTCTAGGTATGAGAACCTTAACTTTCACGAGTTAAGGGAACTGTGTGCTTCCAGGAAGATAAAGACAGGGAAAATTGCCAACAAGGCTCTCCTCCTAGGATTGCTCCTTCAGGTTGATAGTCAAAGCACTGAAAAGCAGGAGATAGAGGCTGACCCTCCACTTTTCGACAGGGTAGACAGGCTACACTGAGGAGGGTCAGGAAGAAACTGGGGCATACCATACCCCTGTTAGGAGCACTGCAGGTAGTGAAAGGGTAAGTCATTCAAGGAGGCCCACTTTTACTCCTAGGGGGTTGGTACAAAGGGTCTCCAGGAGGAGGGAATAGGTCCTCCTCATCTGTCAACACTCATGTCTCAAGGACCTCCTGTTAGACCACTCTAACTTGGGTGGGGGCCCCTAGATAAGGAATTCCACAGACTGAAGTTAGACCAGGCAAAACTGAGGCTCCAGCAGCAAGGGAGGCCCTAACAGTGGAAAGGGAAAGACAGAATTTGGGTCTAGCTCCCCATGGTGGCAGCAGCAACAACTTTAGGAACACCAAGGTCAGGGAGGATTCCTATGATTATAGGAACCTGAGCATAATAATCCAAATTTATAAGGTGGAAGAGGACATACACAAGTGGTTCACTGCCTCAGAGAGGGACTGTAAGACAGTGGGCAGCAATCCTGTAGCTCTCCTTCTCTGACAAAGGCAGAGACAAAGTCCTCACTGTCAGGGAAGAAGATGCAGATGATTACCAGGCATTAAAGAATGCACTCTAAAATGGGTTTGGGCTAACCACAAAACAACACAGAATCAAGTTCAGGGAGAGAGAGAAAAAAAAAAGAAGAAGTCCTCCCAGGATTGGGTATATTTTGTGGCCAGCTCTGTCAAGGCCCTGGAAGGCTGGTTGCATTGCAGCAAAGTAAGTGACTATTAGGGTTTGTACAACCTTATTTTAAGAGAGCACTTCCAGAATTCACTAGACTGGTCCTGTTCTTGTATATTCCTTTTTCTAAGTTCTCCCGATAGTCCCTGGGAAGACCAGGCAGTTACTTCTGCTCTCCTAGTAGTTGGTGGTCACTCAGGTACTCACCTAGACCCTCTAACAACTCCACATTCTTGGGTGGGGCACTTTCTTGGTATATGGTTTGGCCGTTCCCTCAGGGCCCGCTCTATTTTCATTAAGCATTGGCAAAGACTGTTTCTATGCTAATTCCTGATTGCTATTGTGTATATATATCTAGTGTGTACTTGCATCCAGTTGGGGAAACTGCTCATAAGTAAACAAGTGTTGTGTAACTATAATAAAGTATCTTTATTTTTGTAAGACTGTATGGTTCTTCCATGTGTGACACATTGCTGTGTGCCTATAGTGATATTGCATAGATAAGTCTTGGCTGCTCATCCACAGCTACCTCTAGAGAACCTTGGCTTCCTAGACACTGCCTACACTTCACTAAGATGGGATAGTTGGACCTGGTATAAGGTGACACCATAGGTGTCCACCACACACCAGGCCAGCTTCCTACAGTAAAGAGCACCCCCAAAACCACTGCTTGAGATGGACCAGGAACTAGCAGTTTAAATTAAGCACTCTTACGCATGTCACATAGATGGAAGAGAATGCAATCAGTCCTTTTGTGGTTTAGGAGCCTCAAGTGCTTTGGTTTCCATCTTTACCTGCCTAGGTGAGCACCACCCTTCTGTCAGGTTCCTGCATATTTTTTTATTTATTATTTTGAGAGTACAGCCATATTTGCGAAGCATTTATTTTCATAGATGTTACTATTACTCAGTACTATTTTCACAGATACCTACAATTTTGTGGCTTGGGATTTCAAATAAAAAAAAGAAAAAAGAAAGTAAAGAAAAACCTTTGCACTAAGCTTAACTAGCTAGTTGGCCTTGTTGGTGTGCCTAGGCTCAGAGTCTCAGACATTACTGACTGAGCCAGAGAGTTTTTTCAGGTATCAGATTAAGTTCATATTATTGGTCAAGATTTGACCTGAATGTCCACGAAGTGCTGGGGGGAAGGCTTTGAGTGAAAACCAACTGCACTCAGTTCCAACAGACTGATGTGACAACTCTGCTCTCCTGGACTGCAAATGCACCTGATCTCTTGGTCCTTCAAGTGCACTTCCACCCTAGAATGGAAGCACCAGTTACAAACGGGGCCACTGCTTCTACTGTGTCGTCCATTGCTTAGCTTGATCTCTTTTTTTCCTTCTGTTTTGCTTAACATGCTTTCAAGCTATTCATATTGTCTCAGTTGGGAAGATAATCCCTCGATTTAATGGCATCGAAGCACTGTCAACTTGGTAAATGATATATCTTATTTGTTATTACATATTGTACAAAATCGTTATTAAATTTACTGGAGTGTCCTTTCTATGGCTTATAGTTGTGTCTCTTTTTGAGTACTGTAGCAAAGTGGCCTTTTTGACATGGCCATCCCTTACTTTTTGCCTCGTTTCCGATGTAATGTTGACTGTCAATGCACTGGATACCTGCTAACCAGGCCCCCAGTGCTAGGTGATCTTCTCCAAAACTGCACAGTCATTTTGCACAATTGGCAAAACCTTTGGATACCACAGTAAGTTCCTAGTAAATGGTACCCCTGGTAACTAGGGCAGGGGTTACTAAAGGACGGCCCTTGAGGGCTGTAGCACAAATTGTGCCACCCTCAGGGACCCTCTTTCACCTAGAGCACACAGTGTTGCTTTTGCAGGCTGCATGTCTTGGTGCAGAACTAAAATGAAAACATGACATGGTACACAGCCTGTGTGCCCCCGTCCCCTTTACACTGCATACTGCATGTAATATTTCTAAGTCATCCCTCTAGAAAGCCTTCCAACCTTAAAGGCAGGATGTCATATATAACATGTGAGAGCATACTTGCATGAGCATATATGCCCCTGTTGTGTCTGTCAATTCTCAGACATAGTAAGTGAACAGGGAAGCCGTTTTCAATGCATTTGTTGGAAGCTAGTCATTAAGAGTTACCTAGCTACATGATGGCTTCTCTGAATCTGGGATGTTTGGAATCACAGTGATGGATTTATTAAATAATAATTACAGGGGGCACCTTAGAGGTACCCCCTGAAAACCTACCAGTTACTCGTGTGCCGACTGACTGGCCCTAACCAGTTCAGCCACCACAGGAGTATCTCTGCACCCGACGACCTCGACACGGTGAGATGCCAACCAACAGTGCGAGCATGCCTCTCCAGCTGTCCTGAGCAGGAGTCCATCCGAGTGTCACCTCTCTTGGACTCATCCAAGTCGCCTGCAGCACCTGTCTACCTCTCCCACTGCCTGGTGATTAGAGAGAACAGGACATCTACAGCAACCACTGCACCCATCGCCCCTGATGCCATCTGAGAAGGGCCACCAGTGCCAACTACGTCCCTTAATTTCCTTGAGCTTGAGTCCACCTTGGTTGACCCTCTTGCTGGACCCCCAGATGACGCCTGCAGTCTCAACAAGCAGGACCCCCCTGACCGAGAGTACTCCAGGACAGTGAAACCCGACACCAATGGACACCTGCACATCCTTGGCCCCTGGAGACAAGGACAAAGGGTGCACCTACCTTCCTGGACATCTCAAGTCTTCGCCCTACCTGCTTGTCGTCCCTGGCTGGCTTCCTAGCCAGAGCCTGAAGCCGGTCTTCACAAGGACCAAATTCCCATAAGAAGTCATTGGGCACCCACCGCCTTACTGCACCTGGCTGTCCTAGTACTGCCCAGTATGACCTGTTGGTGTGGTTCTGATCAGTACCCAGTACTTACCTTATCTCGCTGAGATTGGCTTTTTAAGTCGTTGTTAACCCCATGTTTGCTGAACTTGGTTTTCCTCCACAGGTTAACACTGAGAACTCTAAAAATAGCATTAATTGTTGATTTTTGAAACTGTAAAATATTTTTCTTGAAAAACACACTTACCTTAAAATAGACAGGCCTCGAAAAATCATAAAAATGTTACTAGACCTGCAGGTCGAGTAGCTTGAATAATCTACTAGACCTAACTGTAATGTACTTGACTGGGAAAAGGATCTCAAATTGTGTGATCACCGGCCTAGGACTGAGCATCTGAATCAGCCTCCATAGTGTGATGGAGTGTGTATTATTCTTCCTACAGAAGAAGACAGAATGACTTGCACCCCGAGTGATATGTTTTGACTGGCAATCGGGGTTAAGGTGAGGGCTGTGATGACCTATCAATGTTGAAGGCAGTTTTGCCATAGACATAAAAGACGGCATGGACTGTCTCGGATTCTGCAGAGGGTCATGCCTGACCGGAGCTGTTGTTTCTATAGACGTTACTCAAAACTGGTGGTTGTGATAGGGGCCCAAAAATGGAGTGTGAGGGTAGGCTTTATCTGCACCAGACAGAATATGTCTGGTGCAAACAGCGTTCCACGAATGAGGCTGTACGGGCCTGGGACTGCTCCTGGGGGCCCAAGGGTGCTCCAGAGGGGTAGCCACCCTCCTGGGCACAGCTGACACCGCTGGAGTTATCTCCACTACCTTTCAACGATGGCGATGGAGGGGACTTGGACTTACCTGTTGATTCAGACCCTTAAGGAGAAAAGGGGTGCTTTTTCTTTTACCACCTCTTGACCTTTGAAGATCTGGTGAAAGGGGACGTTCTTCAAGGTGACCTAGTCCTGTACCTGGACTGTCACTCCACCTTTGTCCTACAATGCCTCAGACGAACCCTTTTAGAGCGAACCTAAAAAAGCTTGGCTGTATGTTCCTTCACGGCCTTCAGGTGCAACTATTTGCAGAGGCCACACAACGACACGTCATGCCTTGGCCCGAGGCACCAGAGGGAGCCGTAGAGTGCATCAGTGATGGACATTTAGCTGTTGCAACAACAACATAGCTTGAAACCAGTCCCGTCGGAGGTGACGTCCCTATTGCCGCCAACTTGAAATATTTTAATTTTTTGGAGAAAATGATCACTCCAGAGTGAGAGAATGAAGCTCCTGATGCATCAAAAGGAGCTCCTGGGATGGTACTCTTCAGTGAGTAAATTGCTCAAATCATTCTGTCGTCAGTCCTGACAGCACTCTATATTATATCAGGAAGTTACTTACCTGTAACCAGAGTTCTTCTCTGGGGAACCGTCATAACAGCCATAGCCATAAGCAATGAAACCTCCTGCCCACGTGCATGATCCAGGAGCTTTTTTACAAAATACATTATATAGATACGGTCACTTACCCAGTGTACATCTGTTTGTGGCATGTAGTGCTGCAGATTCCAATGCTGCACATATATCGCGTTCTAGTGTTGGGCTCAGAGTGTCACAAGTTGTTTCTTTTACCAAAGAAGTCTTTTGAGTCACTGGATCGAGTGACTCCTCTCTGTGACAGTGACTGTGACTCCTTTGTTTTCCCCCCAGGAGGGTGAAGTAAGGAGTGAAGAATTGTGTATGTACAAATATATATATAAAAAGTAAAGAAGATGTCCATGCAATGTATATACTATTTATATGATTAAGTACTACAACGACTTCAGGCTCCCGGGGAGGAGGGAGGGCACATGTAAATTTGCAGCACTACATGCCACAAACAGATGCACACTGGGTAAGGGACATTTTACGTTCGATGGCATGTGTAGCTGCAGATACACAGGCTGTGCACAGACTGAAAAGCAGTTCTTCTCTCAAGTAAGCAGTGGTTAGCCTGTAGGAGTTGAAGTAGTTTGAAATAGTGTTTTTAGCACTTGACCAACATTCTCTTGTAGAGAGAACACATCCACAAAGTAGTGTATAGTGAATGTGTGTGTGGTCTAGACCATGTGGCTGCTTTGCAGATGTCCACCATTGGTATATTTCCTATGAATGTCATTGAGGCACCCTTTTTTCCTAGTAGAACGTGTTTTTGGAGTTACTAATAGATGCCTTTGCGCCTTGAGATAGCAGGTTTGAATACATTTTACAATACATCTAGCTAATCCTTGTTTTGAAATAGGATTATCTTCATGAGGTTGCTGGAAAACAACAAAAAGTTTTTTAGTTTTTCTAAGTTTTTAGTTCTGTCTACATAATACATTAGAGCTCTTTTGAGATCAAGTGTGGAGAGTGATTTCAGCAGCAGAATCTGGCTGTGGAAAGAAAACTGACAATTTGTCGGACTGATTAATATGAAAGGGTGAAACCTCTTTAGGTAAAAAGTTTGGATTTGTCCTAAGTACTACTTTGTGTTTGTCTACTTGGAAGGATTCTTCTAAAGTAAATGCTTGAATTTCACTTACTCTTCTTAAAGAAGTAATTGCTACTAAGAAAGCAACCTTCCATGAGAGAAACGGAATAGGGCAAGAGTGCATGGGTTTAAATGGTAGACCCATAAGTCTTGTGAGCACAATATTAAGATTTCATGTAAGAGCTGGTGGTAGTCAAGGTGGAATAACTTGTTTAAGCTCTTCCATAAACGCTTCTATAACAGGAATTCTAAACAGAGAAGTATGCTGTCTGTTTTGGAGGTAGGCCGATATTGCTGTTAAATTAATTTTAATAGACAAATAGGCAAGATTGGCTTTTTATAAATAAAACAAACAATATCCTGTCCTGAATGGATCAATATTTTCAGGTTTGCAGTAAGATACAAAATGTTTCCATTTATTTGCGTAGCACTGCCTAGTTGTTGGTTTACTTGCTTGTTTTAGAATGTCCATACATTCTAATGGAAGCTGTAGGTATCTAAATTCTATTAACTGAGGAGGCAAATTGCCAAGTTGAGTACACTGGGATTGGGATGCCGGATTTGATCCCGGTTCTAAGTTAACAGGTCTGGTCTGTTTGGAAGCTTGTGATGTGGTACTACTGACAGATCCAACAGTGTTGTGTACAGGTGTTGATGTGCCCACGTGGGAGCTAGGAGTATCATAGTGAGGGAAGTGCAATGCAAATTGTTGACCAGAAATGTTATTAACTGGAGGGGGGCTGGTGTTAGGCTTTAGCAAATATCCCTGAACAGTTGATCCATAGAGCATTGCCCTTGGATTGAGGGTGTGGGTATCTGGACGCGAAGTTTTGGCATCTTGCATTTTCGCTTGTTGCGAAAAGGTTTATGTTTGGTATTCCACACATCTGAAAGTAATATTGAATTACTTGTGGGTGAATCTCCTATTTGTGTATGTGTTGCTGCGTCCTGCTTAGAAGGTCCACTAGCTGGTTGTGTATCCCTGGGATGTATTCCGTTAGGTGAATGTTATTGTGAATTGCTCATTTCCATATTGTTTGTGCTGGAAGGGACAATTGGGATGAGTATTCTCCCCCTCCCTGTTTTTGCAGATAATACATTGTCGTCATGTTCTCTGTCCTTATTAAGACTATTTTCTGTATGATTTGTGGTTGGAATGCTTTGATGGTTAAGAACACTGCTAGTAATTGCAAGTGGTTTATGTGGTAAGTTTCCTGGATGGAGTCCCATTCCCCTTGTACTGTCAGATTGTTGAGATGGGCAACACAATCTGTCACTGACGTATCTGTTGTGATTATGGTTTGTGACACAGGGTCCTAAAACGGTCACCCTTTTATTGAGTTGTGATTCCACCATTGCAGAAATTTGTAAATTTGGCGGTCTAACAACACTAGATCCTGTAATTGACCTTGTGCCTGAGACCATTGTCACTGCTGCAGCGGTCTCATGTTTAGACGTGCATTTGGCACTACTGCTATGCATGATGCAATCATTCCCAGTACTTTCATGACAAATCGTATTGTGCAAGTTGGATTGGCTTGTAATTAGGATATGAAGGAGTGAACCGCTTGTATCCGTTGTGGATTTGGGTAGGCTAATGCAGACTGAGTATTCAGAATTGCTCCTAGATAAGGTTGAATTTGTGCTGGCTGAAGGTGAGATTGCTGGTAATTGATTGTGAACCCTAATTTGTGTAGGGTATCTATTGTGTGCGCTGTTGGCAAGACATGTATGTGTTGCCTTCTGAAGTATGCTGCAACTACAGCTAGACATTTTGTGAACACTCTTGGTGCTGTTGTTACCCCAAAGGGTAGTATCTTGAATTGATAGTGCTTGCCTGCTATTACGGACCTTAGATACTTGCGGTGAGCTGGGTGTATAGGAATGTGGAAGTAAGAGTCCTTTAGGTCTAATGCGGTCATGTAGTCTTGTTTTTGTAGCAAAGGAATGACATCCTGTACAGTGACCATGTGAAAATGCTCCGACAGGATATATAGATTTAGAGGCCTGAGATCAAGAATGGGTCAGAGTGTACCATCCTTTTTCGGTGCAAGGAAGTATAGGGAATATACTCCTGTTCCTTGCTGTGAGATGGGAACTATTACCTCCTTGAGTAGTAGAGATTGTACCTCTTGTTTTAGTAGAATAGTGTGTTCTGGAGAGAGTCTGTGAGAACGAGGCTCAATGATGATGGAGTAGAGATGAGCTCTAGGCAATAACCACTGCAGATAAATGAGAGTACCCATTGTTCTGTAGTAATTTTTTGCCAGTGAGAATGACATTTTTGCAGTCTTCCTCCCACAGGAGATGTATGGTGCTGTGGAATTTTGGGGAAGTCATTTGTAGGAAGCTGGCTTTGCATAAACTATCTCAAAGTGAGAGAGTGTGCACAGAGTCCAGGGGTTACCCAAGAGGCTTGACAGAGGCAATAAAATAGATAATACTAATGCTCTATTTGTGGTAGTGTGGTCGAGCAGTTAGGCTTATCAGAGGGTAGTGTTAAGCATTTGTTGTACACAAACAGGCAATGAGAGCACACACTCAGACTTAACTCCAGGCCAATAGATTTTAATATAGAAAAATATTCTTAATTTATTTAAGAACCACAAGATTCAAATTGCAGGTAAGTACATTAAATGTAAGGTACTTTGCACAGGTATTGATAGGTTGTTGAATCAAAACACGAATGTACACAATTTGGCATAAAATGGCAATAAGCTATATTATAAGTGGACACTGCAAAATTCAAAATTCCTGGGGGAGGTAGGTATAGTTAGGTTAATGTGGTAAGTAAAGCACTTACAAGTTCAGTCTCCGGGGCATAGGTAGACCATCGTTGGGGAGCTCAAGTCAACCCCAAACACCCATCAACACAGGGCCTGTCAGGTGCAGAGGTAAAAGAAGCCAAAATAACAAAAGGCGCCTATGGCGACGGGGTGCGCTGGTTCTAGTCTGCTGGCAGGTTAAGTACCTGCATCCTTGGGGAGCAGACCAGGGGGGTTTAGGAGAGTACCTGGAGGGGTTGGGGGAAAGGGGGAGGGAGAATTTACAAATAGGCACACAAAACACACCCTCAGAGGCACAGGCTGGCCTGGTGCAGTGGGCAAATAGGGAGTCGGGTTTGCAATAGATTTCAATGGAGGGACCCGGGGGTCCCTCAGATGTTGCAGGCAGGGAACAGGGGGGTTTCTTGGGCCGGCCACCGACTAGGCAAGGGTGAGGGCCGCCTGCCGGTCACAGCTGCACTGGTGGTGCTTCTTCGAGGGGTTGGGTTTCTTCGTCCCTGGCAGTAGCGGTCAGGGGGTCCTCGGGATTCCTTCTGCATGCTGCATAGTGGGGGTGCAGAGAGGTTAGCCCAGGGTGGACACGTTATCAGAGTCGCCCGGGGATCCTCTCTGGGTCGTTGGTTTCTCTGGACACGGGACAGGGGCTTCAGGTGCAGAGTGGTGGGGACTCACACTTCTGGAGTGAGGTGAGAGTCCATTTAAAGATGGTTTCTTCTTGCTTGGTTGGACAGGTCCGCTGGAGTTTCTTGGTCCTTTGTAATTGCAGGGCAGTCCTCTGAGTCGGCAGAGGTCGCTGGGCTCGCAGGATAAGTTGCTGGTGCAGGTTCTTTGAAGTTGGACAGGACGGTAGGGTTGGGGCCAATGCAGTTGTCTTCCTTCTTCTCAGCTGGAAGTTTCAGCTACGTAGTCCTTCTCCTTTGTAGGAAGTCAGGAATCTAAAATCCTGGGTTCAGGGTCGCCACTAAATACTGAATTTAGGGGTGTGTTAGTGTCACAGGGCAGTAGCCAATGGCTACTGTCCTGGAGGGTGGCTACACCCTCCTTGTGCTTTCTCCGTTTGGGGAGCGGAGCACATCCCTATCCCTATTGGGCTAAGTCCTCCAAAACAGGATGGAGGATTTTCCAAGGAGTGGGTCATTTCAGCTCTGGTCACCTTAGGGGTGGGGACCTGGCTGAGGGGGTGACTCCTCCTTGTTTTTCCCATTATCTCCCTGGACTTGCTGCCATAAGTGTGGGCTGTGTCTGGGGAGGAGGGTGGGGGAGGTGAGAGGGAGGGAAGGCATCTCCACTAGTTGGAATACCCTGGGGCATTTTAACACGAAGCCTGAGACATTGAGGCTAGGTGTTACAGTTCCTGCAGGGGGGAGGTGTGAAGCACCTCCAACCAGTGCAGGCTTTGTTTCTGGCCTCAGAGAGCACAAAGGCTCTCACCCCAGGGGGTTCAAAAACTTGCCTCTCAGTGAAAGGCTGGCACAGACCAGTCAGCCCTGCACCAAAGGATTGGGTAAAATACAGAGGGAATCTCTACGGAGCCCTCTGTGTGCATTTTAATTTTTAATAAATATAGCACTGGCATCAGTGTGGGTTTATTATTCTGAGACGTTTGATACCAAGCTTCCCATTGTTCAGTATAGCCATTATGGAACTGTGGAGTTCGTTTTGACAAACTCCCAGACCATATTCTTAATATGGCCACACTGTACTTACAATGTCTAAGAATAGACAGACACTGTAGAGGCATTTTGCTCATGCAGCTATGTCCTCACCTGTGGTATAGTGCACCCTGCCTAAGGGCTTAAAGGCCTGCTAGAGGGGTGACTTAACTATGTCACAGGCATTATTTTGTGTGCTTGGCATCCTGATGGGGATGCCATGTAGACTTTTTGCCTTCTCCCCACCAACACACACAATCTGCAATGGCAGTGTGCCGGTGTTAGGTGAGGGGTCCCTTAGGGTGGCACAACACATGCTGCAGCCCTTAGGGACCTTCCCTTGGTACCACTGGAACCTTTTATAAGGGATTTATCTGTGTGCCAGGGGTGTGTCAATTGTGGAAACAATGGTAAATTTTTAATGAAAGAACACTAGTTCTGGGGCCTGGTTAGCAGGGTCCCAGCACACTGTTAGTCAAGGGGGGTTTAACTGCAACAAAGAGCCATTTTCCTACATCATTGTTTTGTGGATGTTGAAGCACCCTTTGAGGCTGGGAATTTACCTCTGGACCTGAAATGTTGTCCTCTGTAAGAGCTTCTGAATGACCCCCTTGCATAATACTGCTGGCTTTGCTTCGAATGGGAGGTGGAAGGTAGTTTGGATTTCAAATCCTTCCCTAAATTGTGGTTTTCGAAAGGAACCCTGAAATGGTGTCAGAATCTTTGAGTTTTTCTATAGTTGTGTCCTACTCTGGTCCAAAAAGCTGTTTATTGAATGGCATATTAAGGTCCGCCTCCTGCTCTCTGGTTTGAAACCAGAGGACCTCAACCATGCATGTCGCCTAATAGTAATGCTGGTATTAATTCCTCTAGCTGCAGTGTCAGCTGCATCTAGAGCAGACCTAATTTGATTATTTGTGATGGCCTGGCGTTCCTCTACAATTTGCTGCGCCCTTTTTGGTGTGCTTTGGGGAGATAATGCAAGACTTCTTGCATCTCATCCTAATGTGCCCTGTCGTATCTTGCTAACAGGGCCTGGGAATTGGCAACAGCATCTGGTGGTAATTGCTGCGAGATGTAAATTGCGTCTGTTGGTGCAGGCTTATATTTTTTGTCAATTCTTGGTGTTAGAACATTAGTTTTAACTGGTTCTTTGAAAATTTTGTCTGTATGCTTGAGCATACCAGGATGCCTTGGTAGACACTGTTGAGTTGAGGCCAGAGTATTGAAAAGTAAGTTCTATAAAAGGTTCTGCATGCATTTGTACTCCATGGTATGCAGCTGCTCTGGAGATAACTTGGTTGCATGCTGTACTATACTCAGGTGGAGATGGTCTGTTGGGATACAAATCTGGATCGTTAGATAGGATAGGATCTGAATCATACATATCCCATGGATCTATGATGTAACAGAATGTGATGGTGAAGGTGGTGGTGGAGTCAGAGGTTGTGCTGAAATTAAGCTGAATGTAGTGGAGAATGCTCAACAGGATTTGTTTTTTCTTTTTGCTTGTAGATTTTTGCCGGTGGTGGGGCAGTATCCAGAGTTTCCTGGAATGCTAACTTCTTTTAGTCTGTGGCGCCGGAGAAGTAATAATTTTTCCAGTCTCTTTCTGGATTTGAATTCTCCTTTGTTTGCTGTCCATAACCTCCAAACTGGGCTCATGGCTGATTTCTCTGTAGGAAGTTGGCTCTGTATATACTATTTCAAAGTAAGAAATAGTGTGCACAGAGTCCAAGGGTTCCCCTTAGAGGTAAGATAGTGGCAAAAAGAGAGAATTCTAATGCTCTATTTTGTGGTAGTGTGGTCGAGCAGTAGGCTTATCAGAGGGTAGTGTTAAGCATTTGTTGTACACACACAGGTAATAAATAAGGAACACACACTCAAAGACTTATTTCAGGCCAATAGGTTTTTATATTGAAAAATATATTTTCTTAGTTTATTTTAAGAACCACAGGTTCAAGATGGATAAGTTACTTACCTGTAAATCCTAGTTCTCTTCCAGGGGTATCCTCATCAAAGTCATAAACATTGAATATTCCCGCCCCCGTGCGGGGACCCCGGAGCATGTATAAAATACACACATATTATACATGTGTAACAAACAGTCATGCAGGCTATCATGTTAAAAACAGGCTAAAATGCTTTATTTCTATGAAGTTTTTTTTTTTTTTTTTATTTTTTATATTATAAAGACTACAATAGAGCATAAATATCTATCCAAGCTCCTAAAACTAGGCTTAGGGAAGTAAGCAGCAGCAAACTCTAGAGAAAAAATAGAAAAAACTGCATTGAAAAACAATGAAGCATTCTTAGCCAATAGGCTGCATGCAGGTTAACACAGGAGAACCATAAAAACTTTGGCACCGTGCCTTTAAGACCCTGAGCACCTCCAGTATCCCACCATGCCTCAGGGGTGAAGGAAAGGTGACAGTTGGTTCACAGTTAGGTCAGTTCTTTTTACGGTGACAATTTGTATAACTGATTCAAAATACAGTCTGTCCTGCACTTCTAGGAGACGTGCGTCCGGGGAGGAGGGTGGGTTGTTTATGACTTTGATGAGGATACCCCTGGAAGAGAACTAGGATTTACAGGTAAGTAACTCATCCTTCTCTTCCAGGGGATCCTCATCAATAGTCATAAACATTGAATAGATTAGCAAGCCCATCCCTAAACTCTGCGGACTGTCCGATAGAAGTGCAGGAATAGATAGGTCTTACGCAAATAGATTTCTTAGAGAGGCCTGCCCCACTTGGGCATCCGCTCTTGCATCTGAGTCTAAACAGTAATGTCTAGTAAACGTATGAACAGACTTCCATGTAGCAGCCTTACAAATCTCAGATATCGGAACATTGTTAAGGAGGGCAGCAGTAGCCTCTTTTCCCCTTGTGGAATGCGCTCTAGGCCACGCTAGTAATTGTTTATTAGCTAGCTGGTAAGTATTAACAATACAAGAAACTATCCATCTTGATATTGTTCGCTTAGATGCTGCCTCTCCTGTCCTCAAATGACCATAGTTTACAAACAAGCGGTTAGAGTGTCTAATCGATTTTGTCTTATCCAGATAAAATTTCAGCACTCTTTTCAAGTCTAAGGAGTGTAATGCTTTCTCTGCCGGAGTCTCCGGATTGGGAAAGAAAGTCGGTAAAGATATGGTCTGATTGATATGGAATTCTGACACCACCTTCGGAAGGAAAGATGGGTGAGTTCGTAGAACCACTCTATTGTCATGAAAAACCGTGTACGGTTCTTTGGAAGACAAGGCCTGGATTTCACTGACCCTCCTCACTGAAGTAATGGCCACTAGAAAAGCCGTCTTCCACGTAAGGTGTTGTAAAGAGGCCTTATGTATAGGCTCAAAAGGAGGGCCCATAAGTTTTGCCAAGACTATGTTCAGTTCCCATGGAGGAGGTGGTCTCCGAATGGGCGGAAAAACTTTCTTCAAACCTTCTAAGAAATCCTTGACTACAGGTTTCATAAAGAAGGATTCCTGAGAAGGTGACTTGCGATAGGCTGTAATAGCAGACAAATGTACCTTGATAGATGATACCTGCAGACCGGACTTCGCTAGATGAAGCAAATAGGACAGTATGACATCCTCCTGCGCCCGTATGGGATTATGACCTTGCTGACAGCACCATATGTAGAATCTCTTCCACTTAAAAGCGTAAGAACGCCGCGTGGAAGGCCGTTTGGACTCTTTCAAGATGTTCATGCACTCCTGTGAGAGCTCTAGGTGCCCATACTGCAGGAATTCAGGAGCCATGCTGTTAAGCTCAGAGAGGGTAGGTTGGGATGTAGAATTCTGCACTCCGTTCTGCTCAGAAGATCCGGTCTGCACGGCAGCCTCCTGTGAGGTTTTTCCGACAGGTTGAGGAGATCTGTGTACCAGAATTGTCGGGGCCATTGTGGTGCTATAAGAATCATTCTGGTCCTGGATCTGTAAAGTTTGCTGATTACTGCCGGAATGAGGGGAATCGGCGGAAAAGCGTAGAGAAATATCCCTGACCAGTCGATCAACAGGGCATTCCCTCGAGATCCCGGACGGTAGAACCTGGATGCAAAGTCTGGGCATTTCTTGTTTACTTCGTCTGCAAAGAGATCCAGTTGAGGCCGACCCCATTGCGCGAAGATGTATTCTGCGACTTCGCCGTGTAGGACCCAATCGTGAGCGTCCTCTAGGTGTCTGCTCAGAAAATCTGCTTCCACGTTTTGCTGACCTGGCAGGTGAACTGCTGTAATTGACATTCCTCTGGCCAGGAGCCAATGCCATATCGCTTGGGCCTCTCGCGATAGGGGTAGGGACCTCGTTCCCCCTTGTTTGTTCAAGTAATACATCGTGGTTGTATTGTCCGTCTGTATTAAGAGCGTTTTCCCCTGAATTAGTGGTATGAAAGACTTGAGAGCCAGATGGACCGCTCTGAGTTCTAGCAGATTGATGTGGTACTGCTTTTCCTTGTCTGACCACAGACCCTGCGCTTGAAAGGGACCCAGATGAGCCCCCCATCCCTGAAGAGAAGCATCCGTTACTAGGGTGTCGGATGAAAGCACCTGGTGAAACGGAGCACCCACTGACAGGTGAGGTCTGTGCATCCACCATCTTAATGACTGAAGTGCTACCGCCGGTAAGACCTAGAGCTTCGCAAACTCCGAGTACAATGTCCCGATGTCTTCTCGCCTGCTCCGGAGAAGAAGCCTTCAGTAGCCAGTCGTCTAGGTATGGATATATGTATATCCTTTGTCTTCGAAGATGCGCCGCCACCACTGCCATACATTTCGAGAAAACTCTTGGGGCAGATTTCAGGCCAAAGGGTAGAACTCTGAACTGGTAATGCTGTAACGCTACTCGGAAGCGCAGGAATTTTCGATGTTTGGGAGCTATTGGGATGTGAAAGTACGCATCCTGCAGGTCGATGGAGCACATCCAGTCTCCCTGATGCAGTTGAGGGAAAATCTGGTGAAGCGCTAGCATTCTGAACTTCTGCTTCCTTATGTATTTGTTCAGCAGCCGTAGGTCCAGAATTGGCCTGAAAACGCCCTCTCGACCCTTCTTCGCCACCAGAAAGTAACGGGAGTAGACCCCCTGCCCTCTGTGTGCGGGTGGAACCTTTTCTATGGCATTCTGTTTTAGGAGGGCGAGAGCCTCCTTGCGTAGCAAGCTGAGATGAGATGGATTGTCTTTGGTTGGTGGCAAGCGTGGTGGAGGCTGTTTGAAAAGAAGAGAATAGCCATGTTCGACAATATTGAGCACCCATTTGTCTCTTGTGATAGAGTGCCACTCGTGAAGATAAGCTGTAATACTTCCCCCCACCGGAGTGGTGTACAGTGTCGAGGGAAGCGAGATTTCATTGCTTGGTGGGTGCTTTCGGAGTGGACTGTTGAGGTCTACCTGACCCTCGCTCCCTTGTGTTCCTCCGTTGAAAAAGAGGGCGTCCCTGTCGTTGCTGTGACCTTTGAGACCAATGAGGGGTTTGAACCCTCTGCTGGAAAGGGCGCCTGTCATACGGCCTGTACCTCTGCCTGAAATCTTTCTTTCTTTCCAGGCCCACCGCCCTCATGGTATCCACCTCAGTGTTCATGCAGGCCATTTCTTCGTCTGCATGGGCACCGAATAGAGTTCCCGGCGAATGGGAGATTCAGGATGCGTTGTTGTGCTTCCTGTTTCAAACCAGTGAGCCTCAGCCAGGAAGATCTCCTTGCACAGATTCCATGCGCGTACCAATGAGCAGCTAAATCCGCCCCATCTGCTGCCGCGCTGATAACCTGGTTGGATACCAGGCATCCTTCTTGCAGTATCTCCTGGAAATCTTGTCTGTCCTCTCTGGGCAATTTTTCTGTGAATCTACTGAGAGAGTCCCACAGTGAACGATCATACCTGCCCAGGAGCGCAGATGCACTGGAGACTTTCATTGCCGAAGCCGCCGTCCCGCATATCGGTCTACCCAGAGAGTCTAGATGCCTGCTCTCTTTATCCGGGGTACCGTGGATGAAGATGCCACCGAGTGGGTCTTTCGGGCGGCAGCTATTATAACCGAGTCCGGTGGCGGGTCCTTCCTGAGGAACAAAGGGTCCTGTTCGGGAGCCCTGTATTTTTTGAGAATCCTAGCCGGGGCAGATTTAAGCGAGGCTGGGGCCAGAAAAGTGTCCATAGTTGGCTGCAACAAACCAGGCACTAGTGTCCATAGTTGGCTGCAACAAACCAGGCACTAGAGGCAGCAGCTTTTTTGATGCTGATCTCTGTTGTAGAGTCTCAAAGATGACGGACGAGGAGGTAGATGGCTCTGGAACCTCTATGTTGAGTTTCTGCGCTCCTCTTAGCAGCACCTCGTTAAACGTGGTAATGTCATCCACCGGTGAGACTCTAGCAGGTGGTGAATCTGTTAGGGTGGGTGAGTAACGCCCGACAGATGAACCTGATGAAGACCAAGAGGGTGATCTTCTTGAACGAGACCTGGATCTTCGTTGAGAACGAGACCTGCTGCGAGACGCTGTAGCAGAGCGCCTAGGCCTCGCAACCGGTTGGCGAGGAGCAGAACGAGCCCGTTCTGCCCTGGCTGTCGGTGATGGCGTTCTTGGCAGGGAGGCAGTCGGCGAATACATTCGCGAATATTGCGAATCTGGGGAGGCCGCTGGTCTGTTAAGGCTCTCCAGCCATCTCGGAGATTGATTGATAGGCGAGACATGCCCAGATGATGCCGCTCTTGACCGAGAAGTCGCTCGGTATGGAGACCACTGGAGATGGCGCCTTGTCCGGCGTGGGGCGATGTTCTGCTCCCTGTGGGACAGGTAAAACCTGTGTCGACGTCGATGGCTGTGTCGACGTCGAAGGGCGCCCAGCCGGTTGCTCCTGCCTCGACGTTGAGTGCCTCGACGCAGAGTGCCTTGACGTCGAACGGCGATCCTTGGACCTCGACCTGCTCGCCGTCGTGTGCCTCGATGTGGAGCGGCGGGAGGTCGACGGCGGATGTCTCTCATGCCGTCGTGGTGATTTCGACGTCGTGTGTCCTGACGTCGGGGGGCGCACAGCCTTTGGCGGCAACCGGGCACGCCGGCGATGGCTCGACGTCGATCGGCGGGCTGCCGTCGACGGAGACCTGCCCCTACGATGTTGTTCCCTCGACGCCGTTTCCTTCGACGTCAGGTGTGTCGCCGTCGACGGCGATCTATGCCGGTGAGACAGTGGTAGCGACGACGTCGACGGTGAACAAACAGGTACTTTCCTACCTGCTGACGTCGACCGAGCCATTCTCTCCTTAGAATGGCCTTCTGGTTGTCTGGGAAGTGAGGAGGACGATGTTCTTTGCCTCTCCTGAAGCCCATGTAGCCGGATCTTCTCTCTGTCTTTCAGAGTCCTCTTAGACATGTTCTTGCAGTACTTACAAGTGTCAGGGCAGTGACTCTGAGGCAGGCACACTATACACAGAGAGTGGGGATCTGACTGGGCCTTCTTCTTCCCACAAGCAGGGCATTTGACAAAAAGTGAAGGCATTTTTCTGTCAGGAAAAAACTGCCTAGCTCAGACAAAGATGTTATTTGTCGAATGAAAAGTGAAAAAACGCTTTTTTAAAGAATTTTTCTGAGAAAAACTCAGAAAAACTGAGAGCTCAATGCTCCAGGATCCTCTCAGAAGAAGCCGGAAAAAAGAACTAGACCTAACTGTGAACCAACTGTCACCTTTCCTTCACCCCTGAGGCATGGTGGGATACTGGGGGTGCTCAGGGTCTTAAAGGCACGGTGCCAAAGTTTTTATGGTTCTCCTGTGTTAACCTGCATGCAGCCTATTGGCTAAGAATGCGTCATTGTTTTTCAATGCAGTTTTTTTCTATTTTTTCTCTAGAGTTTGCTGCTGTTTACTTCCCTAAGCCTAGTTTTAGGAGCTTGGGTAGATATTTATGCTCTATTATAGTCTTTATAATATAAAAAAAAACAAAAAAAAAAACAACTTCATAGAAATAAAGCATTTTAGCCTGTTTTTAACATGATAGCCTGCATGACTGTTTGTTACACATGTATAATATGTGTGTATTTTATATATGCTCCGGGGTCCCAGCACGGGGGCGGGAATATTCAATGTTTATGACTATTGATGAGGATCCCCTGGAAGAGAATTACAATTAATACTTTAAATGTAAGGTAGTTACTTAGATACTTTAGGAACTTTGAATAAAAGCAATATCACATACAGTCTTTGTAAAAATGGCAATAAGCTATTTTCAAAGTGGACATAGTGCAAAAATCAACAGTTCCTGGGGGAGGAATGTAAAGGTTAGTTTTGAAGGTAAGTAAAACACTTACAAGTCTCACGTTTGGGGCATTTGCAGCCCAGCGTTGGGGGTTCAAGGCAACCCCAAAGTTACCACACCAGCAGCTCAGGGCCGGTCAGGTGCAGAGGTCAAAGAGGTGCCCAAAACACACAGGCGCCTATGGGGAACAGGGGTGCTCCGGTTCCAGTCTGCCAGCAGGTAAGTACTTGCGTCCTAGGAGGGGGAGGGGGAGACAAGCAGGCACAGAAAGTACACCCTCAGCAGCACAGGGGCGGCCGGGTGCAGTGTGCAAACAGGAGTCGGGTTTTAGATTATAAACAATGGACGGACCCGGGGTTCACTTCAACGATGCAGGCAGGCACAGGGGGGGCTCCTTGGGGGTAGCCACCACCTGGGCTAGGCAGAGGGTCGCCTGGGGGGGGTCGCTCCTGCACTGGAGTTCCGTTCCATCAGGTCCTGGGGGCTGCGGGTGCAGTGTTGGCTCCAGGCGTCGGGTCCCTTGTTACAGGCAGTCGCGGTCAGGGGAGCCTCTGGATTCTCTCTGCAGGCGTCGCTGTGGGGACTCAGGGCGGGGGTGGGTGTGGGTGTGGGTGTGGGGGGGGGGGGGGGGGGGGGGGAAGTCTCATCTCTGGATACTCACAGGCTCGCAGTGCCGGGGAGTCCTCCCTGAGGTGTTGGTTTTCTGCAGGTCGAGCCGGGGCTATCGGGTGAAGAGTGGGAAGTCTCACGCTTCCGGCGGGAAACGTGAAGTCTTTAAAGTTGCTTCTTTGTTGCAAAGAAGTTGCAGGTTTTTGAACAGGGCTGCTGTTCACAAGAGTTTCTTGGACCTGTAGTCCAGGGCAGTCCTCTGAGGCTTCAGAGGTCACTGGTCCCTGTCAGATGCGTTGCTGGAGCAGGTTTTCGAAGTTGGAGACAGGCTGGTAGGGCTGGGGCCAAATCAGTCGTCGTCTTCCTCCTTCTCTGCAGGCTTGTGGGTCAACAGTCCTTCTTTCTTCAGGTTGCAGGAATCCGATTTCCTGGGATCTGGTCAGCCCCTAAATACTGAATTTAGGGGTGTGTTTAGGTCTGGGAGGGCAGTAGCCAATGGCTCCTGTCCTTGAGGGTGGCTACACCCTCTTTGTGCCTCCGCCCTGTGGGGAGGGGAGCACATCCCTAATCCTATTGGAGGAATCCTCTAAACTCAAGACGGAGGATTTCTCAAGGCAGGGGTCACCTCAACTCAGGACACCTTAGGGGCTCTCCTGACTGGTGGGTGACTCCTCCTTGTTTTTCACAGTATCTCCTCCAGCCTTGCCGCCAAAAGTGGGGGCAGTGGCCGGAGGGGCGGGTATCTCCACTAGCTGGGATGCCCTGGGGCGCTGTAACAAAAGAGGTGAGCCTTTGAGGCTCACCGCCAGGTGTTACAGTTCCTGCAAGGGGAGGTGAGAAGCACCTCCACCCAGTACAGGCTTTATTACTGGCCACAGAGTGACAAAGGCACTCTCCCCATGTGGCCTGCAACATGTCTGCTGTGTGGCAGGCTGGCAGGAACTGGTCAGCCTACACTGGAAGTAAGGTATATTTTCAGGGGGCATCTCTAAGATGCCCTCTGGGTGTATTTTACAATAAATTGCACACTGGCATCAGTGTGCATTTATTGTGCTGAGAAGTTTGATACCAAACTTCCCAGTTTTCAGTGTAGCCATTATGGAACTGTGGAGTTCGTGTTTGACAAACTCCCAGACCATATACTCTTATGGCTACCCTGCACTTACAATGTCTAAGATTTGCTTAGACACTGTAGGGGCATAGTGCTCATGCACATATGCCCTCACCTGTGGTATAGTGCACCCTGCCTTAGGGCTGTAAGGCCTGCTAGAGGGGTGACTTACCTATGCCACAGGCAGTGTGAGGTTGGCATAGCACTCTAGAGGGGAGTACCGTGTCGACTTCGTCATTTTCTCCCCACCATCACACACAAGCTGTGAGGCAGTGTGCATGTGCTGAGTGAGGGGTCCCTAGGGTGGCATAAGACATGCTGCAGCCCTTAGAGACCTTCCCTGGCATCAGGGCCCTTGGCACCAGGGGTACCAGTTACAAGGGACTTACCTGGGTGCCAGGGTTGTGCCAATTGTGGACGCAAAAGTACAGTTTACGGAAAGAACACTGTTGCTGGGGCCTGTTTAGCAGGGTCCCAGCACACTTTAAAATCATAACTTAGAATCAGCAAAGGCAAAAAGTTGGGGGGTAACCATGCCAAGGAGGCATTTCCTTACATCCTCCATTTGATGTTCTGACGCATGTTTTGTGTTTTTAGAGGAGTGTTCGGTAAATGTCTTGGGCACATGCTTCATTTGAGTTAAAAGCCCTGTTTCTTCCCGTGTAAGATGTTTTTTCTCCTCTCCGAAGTTGGACCCAGATGTTTCGGGTCCAAAGCTGTTAGCTGAGGTTTGGGCTCTGAAGGAGAGCATTTTTTTTCCAGATTCGATGGTTTTGGACGTCGACTCGGTTCGGAGGTGGAGGCTTGCATTGTTTGGCTCGACCGACACAGGCATGGTATCCTGTTGAGGGAGTGCCTTGGCCTTTTTTGGCGCCGAACCCAAGGGTCAGTCGACGATTAATTTTTCCTGGGTGGAACCATGCCTTAAAAGCAGTGATGCATCCAAGGCCTTGCCTGATTTTTAATTGTTGGTGTTAAGGCAAGTGTACTCACGTACTGCGCCACTGATATTGCGTGGCTGTTGTCCTCTGAATCCTGCTCTGAGTCGGAGTCTAGGTTCGAAACTGCAGCTTGTGCCTGCTCTTCGCCAAGGATGTCGGTGGTGGACTCTAAGTTTAGACGCCATCTCCAATCTTCTTGCCCTTTGATCGCGCAATGTTTTTTTCGATTGAAAAGACCGACATGCCTCACAGCTTTCTTCTTTATGTTCTGGAGAAAGGCAGAGATTGCACACCAAGTGCTGGTCGGTGTATGGAAACTTGGCGTAACACAGAGGACAGAATCGTAATGGAGTCCGATCCATTAGCCTTTGACACAGTAGGCCCGAACAGGCCTTAAGAGGGCGTGGGCGTCCAAAATTGTGTTTATTTGATCCCAACAGTACTATCGGATCGAGTGCAAAAAGGAAACCACATTCGGAACAATACCGATGGTATGAGAAAAGTTTGAAAGTGTAGAGAATTTCCGAACTGAAAATCCCAGAGCGAGAGGGAACATGTCCAAACCTGACGGTGGAAAGAAAACAATCTAACAAAGGAGTTGACGCCCACATGCACTATCACTGAAAGGAGGAGTCACTTGATCCCGTGACACGAAAAAAAGACTTCTTAGAAGAAAAACAACGTGCAACACTCCGAACCCAACACTAGATGGCGATTTATACACAGCACATGTATCTGCAGCTACACATGCCATAGAACATCTATACACACACACACACACACACACACAAAAACAAAAAAAAGGTTAAAGTGGCACTCTGGTTGGGCCTTGTAATTAAATAAATCACCAATTAAAGTTTCCTGAGCTAAATATTACGTGCGCCTCCGCCATGCACTGCTTAGGACCTCACATATTGTCATTAATTCCATACATACATCAGTCTACGGCACAGCAGACAAGTGTTGCACTGAAGGGGCTTGGTCAATCCTCTCACCTCCTTTAAGGATCGAGCCAAAAAGATCAATGCTGTGGCAACTAGAATGGCACAAAGGGATGTGGTAAAATCACCCATCATAAAAACAGGGGCAGTAACGAAATCGGACAAGGGTTAACGATCTTTCTAAAGTGATAGGGAAGGCTACAATAAGAAACAGTTACATCCAACAAAATAAATGTCTGAAGTTAAATAAACAACCAAAAGAAAGAAAAGATTAAATGTATACAATTTACAAATCAGTCACATGACTTCATGCCTCCTTTTACTATAAGAGACACACTTCTGGAGCAGCAATCGCTGATTTACAGACTTTCATACAATAAAGTAACCTAAAATCTCAGGATGCTGTTTTTCATTGAGAAAAAACTATTAACTATAGTTGTTGACACTGACCTGATGGAGCGACAGGTGAAGAAGACAATCCTCTTAAGTTTCTTATTATAGAAAAAGTAGTTGAATGACCAAAGGCTTCCCTCCTCTCCGAAAGGATCAGAGTCCAGATCAGGGTTATAGCTAAAGCAAAGGATAAAACTAAATTAACTGCATGACTGAGAATAAATGACATGCACACAATACAGTGTATAGGACCAAGAGTAATCGTGGAGGATAATAAAAGACTGTACAAAATAAGTAACATAACACATTATTCCAACAAATGTGAATTTACCAACATAGGGAAATGCTTATATTTTAGGCTACGACTTTGGTAGTCCTGATTTTGCACAGTGGATGTTCAATAAACACTTCGGTTCCGGTTTAGTGCTGGGCAATGGGTGATAGGAGTCAGTCTGCACTTGATTAGACTTCTCTCTTCGAATGTCAATGAACTGAACACGAAAAATTAAGAGGGGTCACTGTGGTGAAGTCAGCAAGAAGACCAGCTTACAGACTTATTATTTTGCCAACAAACACTTGTTAGACACAAATAGTTCAAGCTATAGGAGTTGTACAAAAGAACAATTACCAGTTTTGTAGAGACAATGAGGCTTCCCGGATAGGTTCTTCTACCAACATAACCTTACTGTCCCCCACATTAGCAACTGTTTCTATCATCTGTGATCTGGGATTTGAGGTAAGGCTTCAGAAACCTCCTCTGAGAGCCCTGGTGAAGCTCAGTCAGTTCCTTGGTGGCACAAATGCGGATCCTTCTTGCCCTTTTAGTTCTGGAAACCTGTGTGGCAAGTTGGCAATTAAGCATTCTGACTACAAATGGGTCACCAAACACATTGGGTACTATGGTCAACAACAAGGTCTATACCAGACTGTCTACCAATCATGGATTTACTCACTATTGATGGTCACCATCAGGAGACCAATATCAACTGTCCTGCTTGACATTTGCAACCTGCAATGTTTTACCAGGTCATGCAGGGGACTTTTGGCCAACCAGCAGTTAACAGACAGAAAAGATCCAGTGCTAAAGAACCAAACATTTCCTACAGGATGGCATCGCCCTTGCTCAAGAAGCATTCTAGATGGCTGTTTAAGGTGCAGACCTCATCAGAATGGGAGCCCACACAAGAAGTCTGAGTACCAGAAAGAAGAAACAGAGTTAAGTTTTGATAGCCCTAGTAAACTGAAGAAAAGAGGAGTGAAAAGCAAGAAAAATGTACAAAGGTTGCAGAAGCACTATGTTAGGATGGGCTTAAGTTAACTGATAAATGTGTGCATGAGCATCTGCATGGGGCAAAGGAGACAACTATGCACAAGACACATCCGCATGCACAATACCAGCAAATCCAAGGATTTCCAACATCTGATTTTAGTTAGTAGTTTGTGATCCACCTTCTAGGTGGTAGGCTACCGAGACTGGCCACGGAATGTTAGTAAGAATCCAAATGTCTGGAACCCAACTACTGCTGAAGTCTCACACTCACCAAATCAGATATTTTTCAAATCAAACTGAAAATGTGACAGGAGTCACTTGCAGCAGTGCATTTGGTAGTAGTCTAACGAAACATATCACCCACCTGTATATGTCGCACTCGGAGAGACCAATTTCTTCATCCACAGCATTCCATAAATGGGGTTTCAGAGTATTGAACTCTTCCCCGACCGCAGAGCACAAACTGCAGTTAACAGCATTCACCACCTAAAAGTCACGGATAAAAGAAAGCAAACAAGTGACGAAATAGATGACTCTCAGGCATCCACACCATGCAGAAAAGTAAAGTAACAACCAAACGGAGCATATGGCTGAAAGCAATCTATATTGGGGATTAGAATACACAGTATACTGCCCCACAACATTATTAGCCTTCTGAAGTCCAGACCTGCGGCTTATGAACTTGAACATCGAGATGAAACATACTGCAGTCTCAGATCAAACTTTTCTCTGTCCTTAAAGGTCTTCAAGACCCAGGTCGCCAGATTTCGTGATACTTTACAATTTGAATAAAGTGGTGTAGGTCACCTGTGTTTCAAGGTTGAGTGGAGAAGGAATTGTTTCTTACCTGTAATCCTAGTTCTCTCTCTGGGAAATATCCACTGAAATTATAAGCAATGAATAGTCCTGCCCACTTGCAAGTACCCCAGAGCACTTCTTTCAAAGTCAAATTTTTACTGTAACTTTGCCTTACTGCTGAAGAGGCATGAGGTACATACACAAATGTAAAAACAGCCTTAAGGCAGTCTATTGCCAATTCCATTAATTTTCTTCAAAAAATGGAATAAAAAACATAGCTGTTGAAAGCCAATAAAAAACAAGCAACTGCAACCTCACAAACATTTTACTTTCTTTTAAAATGAATGATAGGGCAATGCAACCGTGTAGGCTGCAGCACTGAAAAATAGATTACTGTATCACATCATGCCCTCCAGGTGGCAGTTTAATCGATTCTTGTTGATGCAATAAAGAACAGGCCAGAATGAACTATACTATATCTCTTCCACTAGAAAGGATGGAGGGTTGCTAATGATTATTAGAGTTTCTCTTGAGAGAATTAGGATTACAGATAAGTAACCATTCCTTCTCTTTCAGGGATTGCCACTAAACCATAAACATTGAATAGAATAGCCAGTTCACTCCTCATCACGATCCACAAAGGAAAAACTAACCAAAGCATGATGTTTAAGCTTATCAATTTCTTAGAGAGGCTTGCCCTTCTTGTGCATCTGCTCTCAAATCTGAATCAAGACAACAGTGTCTTGTAAAGGTATGAACAAATATCCAAGTTACAGCTTTGCAGAAACCAGATGTAAGAAAGTCCCACTGTTGGCATGGTTACCTCCCTCCCACCCCCCAAATATTTTGCCTGATATGGATGCCAACTTTGAGTGAAAGTGTGCTGGAATCCTGCTAACCAGGCCCCAGCATGAGTGTTCTTTCCCAAAATCTGTACCTTTGTTTTCACTGTGAGCACACAGTTGGGTCCCTTCTAAAAAGGTACCCATGGTACCAAGGGTCCTGTGGCCAGGGAAGGCCCCAGGGTATTCCTTGGCTTGACTGGTTATTACAGGAGGTTTGTGAAGGGGTATGGATCCATTGTGACTCCCCTCACAGAACTGATCTCTAAGAAGATGCCCAAAAAAGGTAAACTGGACTCATGACTGTCAAAAGGCCTTTGACAACGTGAAGGAGGCAATGTGCTCAGCATCAGTACTCAAGGATCCAGATTATTCTAGGCAGTTTGCTGTGCAGACAGATGCCTCGAACATGGGATAGGAGCAGTCCTGTTTCAAACCAACAATGATGGCCTTGACCAGCCTGTCGCTTCCAGATTCCCGGCGACCTGACAAGAAGGACTGCATAGTTGAAACCCAGCAGCGAAGAGGATAGACCACAACTGTCTTGTCTGCAGCAGACCTGTCTCCTGCTTCAAAGAACCTGCACAAGACCAGCAGCACATTCCGTGGGATCAGCAACATCTGCCAAGCTCCAGAGGACAGCCCTGCACCCAAAAGGACCAAGAACTCACCTGGACAGCGACCCTGACCAAGAAGAAACCACCACCAAGGACTCCAGCCTCACTCCAAATGCTTGAGTCCTGACCACTCTGCACCAAACTCCCACAGCCCGTGTCCAGGAGACCCAACCAGCTAAGGAGGTTCTCCAGGCAATTTTGAGCAAGTGCCCACCCTGAGTTGACCTCTTCACGATGACGACTGCAGAGCAAATCCAGAGGACCCCCCTAACCAGGAAAGCTCTGGACGAAGATATCCAATGCCTAAATACACACTGCACCCGCAGCCCCCAGGCCTTGGAGAACCTGACCTCTGGTGCAGCTACATTCAAGCAGGCGGCCCTGCTCCCTGTCCAGCCTGTGGTTTACCCGATTCTACCCCTGGGCCTCACCTGCAGCATCTAAGTGACCCCCCCCCCCCGAGGTCCCCTCACAGACTCAGAGAATCATTGGAAACCCAACACTTTGTTTGCACCCAGCTGCCCCAGCGCCACTGAGGGTGTATGTTTGGTGCCTACTTGTGCACCCCCCGCCACAGGGCACCTCTAAACCCCACAGGTCTGCCCTCCGAAGATGCAGGTACTTATCTGCCTGCAGATCTGAAACCGAGTGACCCCAGTCTCCATAGGAGACCATGTTAATTTTGCCTCACCTTTGACCTCTGCACCCGGCTGGCCCCATGTTGCTGGTGGTGGGTGTGCGGTGTTAACCTGAAACCGACCTGTGGACTTCCTAATCCCTGGATACTGAAACTGTAAGTGTTATACTAACCTACAAATCGATATAACTTTTCTTCCCCCCAGGAACTGTTTCTGAAACTTGCTCCATGTCAACTTTTAAAACAGATAATTGCCAATATTTCAAAAACTATATAACTTACCGATTTCAAACAAAGGTCTCGTTATCACATGAGCGAGATCAATGGCGGTGCCACACGTACAGGTGACTGATGGCCAAGAATCACTGACTGGTTGAGCTGGTGTCAGTATTACTGCTGGATCTACAGCTTGTGAAGGAGGAGGAGAAGACAAATGACCGCTGGAACGTAAGGAAGTGTATGAGACATGAAGGAGAATCTTGTATAAGGACTGAAAAAGCCAATCTGGATGGAGAGTAGTTTTGAGTCCTCTAAATAAGACACTGATGGAAGCCTGCAAGATTTCAGGCACAAGACTCATTCAGCTGTCTCTTTCTGTGTAATCTTGGTGTTAGAGTTCTTGGTATCTACTGATGTCAACGTCAAATGTGTGTCAACATCAAGTCTCCTACTAGATGTTGAAAAGTAGGTGCAGTATCTTTTCTTGACACTGATATTATCTATGTCAAACAGGGATGTAATTTCTCACCAGATCGCCTCCTTTTGGATCTCCTACTCTGGGAGCCCTGAAGCAGAGATAGAGGCACTGGTCCCTCAGATGTCTCTCCAGCCACAGAAGGTAGCATTTTTTGGTGCTCTACTTGGCAATGTAGGCACATTTTCTCTCAAAGTGGTTGTGGACAGAAGTCCTGCAGTGCTGACATGATTTGGGATCATGTGAATCTGGCATGTAGAGAGTACAGATCCTGTGCAGGCAGGTCTGTTTTTGCAATTGTTCTGCTATATTCTAGGCACTGTGCAAAAAAGTATGGCCTTTTGTGGAAAAAAAAAAAAGATATACTTCTTATCAGGGAAATATCAGAAAATACTCTTCTCCCTAAAGTATGTTAAAAGACACCCTCTGAAATGGGTTATGATGAACAATTCCAAGTGAAAAAGACTTAAGGCACAGCTCTGCTCCAGGGTCTTGTCTGCAGGAGCCAGATAAAAAGAACTGAGTAAACTACCAACTGTAGTGCATGATGGGACACTGGATGTCAAGTTACCCTTGAAAGGCCCAACATTCTATTGCCATTGCTTCAAAGCATGAACCTATACAATTACATTGCCCTATCTTTCACTTTAAAAGAACAAAATAACATGAAAGGTTTGTCAAAGACATTTTAAAAGGGTCATGATTGCTTATTTTTAATTACTTTTTAAGGCAGCATGTTTTTTCTACCACCTTCTAAAGTAAATTAATGGAACTGGCAATAAAACTTGTCTTACGGCTGCATATTATTCAATATTTTTACATGTACCCCCTGGCCTTTTCGAAGCAAGGCAAAGATACTGTAAAATGTTTACATTAAAAGGAGTGCTCTGGGGACCTCGCACATGGGCCGAACAATTCAGTGTTAATGATTATCAGAGGAGATCCTCAGAGTGAACTGAGCTTATTTGCCACACTGGCTGTAAAGCAGCCCAAATAATGGCATGAACAGGTGACAACAGGACTGTATTAATTATGTGCACTTTCAATACTGGGAAGGTAAAATAAGTTACAACTGTACTCCCAAGCCTGATGTGAAAATTAAAAGGACATGGTTATAAAAGATCAAACAATGGAGAATGGACAAATTTGTTCATAATGTGGATGGAAAAATGCCAAGCAAACTCATAAAAAGCTATGCTTCCCACTTTTTTGGCACAAACACAAGAAGCCTAATTCTCAAAAAGGTTTTGTCTTGGATGTTTTAAGTTTTGTAAAATGACTTTGTACCTTCACTGAACTTACATTTCACTTACTGCACGACTACTATCCTAACCGCAGGTAGCAGTTGCTGATGTTTATGGTGCAAGAATTAAGAGAAGAATTAATAGAAATGAATGGGGCAAATAGTATTCTAAACTAACAGAATGCAATGTAAGAAAAGGTACAGGGCATGGTAACCATACAGAAATAAAGACCAAAATAAATGTACACCCTTTAATAGGTGTGTTCGAAATTAAAACTCCACTGCAGGAAGGATTGTAATGTAAATCTGACAACTTTCAAGTTTCATGAAATTTGCTAAATGGGCGGGTGTGAAAGAGTGATGAAATTTATAAACAATTTGTTAAGCAAAACATGGACTGAAAGAAAGGTACATGTATCAGCAAGCTGTTTAAAGGAAGCTAAGCATGCTGTACTCATCTTTAACAAGCAGCAAACCCTGCAACATCACTTGACAACCTATTTAAATACGGTCCATGAATCATTGCCAACGTTTCAGAATTTGGCAACTGCACGCTTTTCCACATGCAAATTCCATGGTATTCCTTCGCCCAGAAAATGAAGCTTACCCAGTTGAGACTGGGCTCTCTGCTGAACTCATGGCTCTTTGCTGCACTGAAGTCGTAGTCAGGCCGAAAAGACTCGTTCAGTGTGGCAATCAAATAGAAGAGTGTCTTCCGGCAGCATTTGTCACTGAGAGGGCTGTCTTCATCCCCACTCTGACTTTTACCTAAGCTATAAAAGAAAAACATTCATTAGCATACAGGTTATATTATGCCGTAACCAACGCTAACTCAGGAAACATGACTTAAGCACAATGGCCCTTTTATTGCTTGAGAAATATACTCTGCATTACAATAAATCAGCTCCGCGGTGATAAAGTATTAACGCTTCCCATGTGCAATGCAGAATTACATATTGTCAAAGAAAGAGTTGAAGTTATTAATCTACAGAGCCCAACCAGTGCAACTGGCAGACGTGTGTGTGCGAGGACCACGGGTGCTACCTTACCCTCCTGGATTCCTGAAACGCGAGATCTTTCACACACAGGCATCGGCATCAAACGGAAAACAAGGAACCGGTCCTGGATCACAACACGTTTTAAACAAATACATGATCAACTCCAAACCAAAAACAATTGCTGTATATGTACACAAAGTGAATACAATAAATCAAGCCAGTCATTAATACACATCAGAACACACAGCAAACTCATCCCATTCCACCCAAGAGCGCATGAAATGGGAGGAAGAGGTGTCACATCTGCAGACGTATGGTCCACAGCTTCTCGCTTAAGGACATCTGGATGAGCCCATCATTAAATACAGATGTTATATATATACATACATACATACACGCACTCCTGTCTCCTTCAACCCATCTTAAACCCCTCCTTCCAATGAGTTCCAATGACAAAGCTACACCAATAAATGCAAGTTGTACCCTCTGCACCCTCAAACACCAAAGCTGCCTGCACACCTACCTCCAGAAGATACGAAGAACACTAAAAGTGATTATTCTGCACTCCCATCAGGCTGAACAAGAATAATCTGGCTGCCTTGCTTTGTAAAAACAAAGCTATCACTACAGGGTAATTTCAGAAAACATGCACCTCTCACGATTACTTCAATAGCCCTGGAAACTACCACTTTTCTGACCACCAAGAGGTGATGCTTCCTATCTTGAGTACCCAGGCTTACATGAAGAAACAGGAGAAGTATGTGGATATCAGAGATCACTGGGCTCTTACACAGTGCTGCTTTCAAAGTAGTGTTATGCCTCTCTGGAGGTACTGAGGACCACTGCCAATATGTCTTCAGTACTCCTTTTAGCAGGGAGTCTACATGGATAGGACACCGGTTGCCCCATTTCCTCCTTCAGAATTTTTAATAGGTTCCACGGTACCGTTTCCATCACATGAGCCAATGGCTACTCATTAAATGAGGCAGGAACCCACAGAACCCTAAACTGCAACCCCTGCCACTTATTTTCCCCCCACCAATTCACACCGCAGTTCCAACAACACCTGACACTTTACTGACAGCAAAATCCTTGCATTCAGCTGTCAAAAGACCCTTGTATCTCTACAAAGACTGCTGGATAAGGGGCGGCAGCACCTCGGATTGTAGGCAACTGGGGCACTCCTACACCAGTTGGCAGCTGTCAGCCTCACCCTTCCAGCTTTCTAGCTGCACCTCACCCAAAACATAATCCGTAAAGGTGATTTCTGGCAGCCTAGCGCATGCACTCCGAAATCCTCAGGGTAATCGCAGTGTAACAAGTATTTCCCTTTTCTCTCGTTAGAATTGAGTCTACCATAAACAGGCAAGGAAGAAGATACAGAAAAGCTTTCAGTACACTTATTGAAAAGGCTGCACTCTATGATAAAATAAACTGCATGACTAGGATAACGACGAGAAAAAATCATGATTGTGAGAACAAGCAATGTGATTATGAACAATTCCAACATTTTGCGACAAGCATGAAAACACAAATTCCTCCCTACAGCATATGGTCTACCATAAAGAGAGCAAGGCGTAATAAACCTAATCTGCCAAAGTCCTGTCCATGAGAAGCACCCCAATTCCCATTACCTTAGAACAAGGTCAGCCTCCAGTCCCCAAATCAGGCAGTGTAGAGACGCAGAGACTGTAGTCTGCTGAAAAGTGATGTGCAGTATGGGTGGAATATCCTGGGTAGAACCCCCCTTCTAATGACCTTGGTCTCACAGGTCGTTTTTATAAGGCCAAGGCTAATGTCCATGCAGACATCCTGACGTGGGAATGTACCTAAACGTTAGATTGTGTGCGCAAACTTGGATCACAACAAAATGCCTGACATGTTCATATTCTATGAAGCAAAGGGACATGACAATCCAATTCATACATTACTGATGACGACACTTACGGAATGGCAACTGATTATAACAAAAACATTTTGTATAAAACGCAAGAACTTCTAAAAGGAACAAAAGGAATAAACAGAGCATGTTTATCCTATCCAGGTGAAAAGGCAAAGGCCTGCAGGCCGGGGCTAAACTCTTATACCCAAGCAAACTAAAATGGATCCTCGACACAGCCATTTTCACCAAATCCTCAGTGACCCACAGTCCCTGGCTATTCAGCTGCTGAACCGCTGCAGACTACTTTGCTGTTGGCTGTCCCACCAAAACCACTATTTGACAGCCCCTCCAATTTGTATTCCTGTGCTCACATTGCAGGTTTGAACTTGCCAGATTTTTTAAAATACTGGAGTACATTTACTCCCCCCATCCACAGCCTTTACTCCACATCATTCGCAGGTTTACTGCCTGTTTTGCTAAAGAGGTTGAGGCGCAAAAGTCCCCTCTTTTTCCATCCACCACGTTGCGCTGATAGAAAAAGCAGGACAGAAAAGCATGCCCATTCCTCAAACCTCCTGTTGGAGATATAAGTATACCTTCTAGTGGAGGAAAAGGCACCCCCCCACCCCCACTCCCCAATCAGCAGCCTGAGTGGACACCCAATAGCACGGGGGGCTAATCCTGCTCTTGTGGTCACCATTATCCCTGCAGTGCTCTAATGTCCAACACTGCACTGGTGCTGACAGAACTCATACATGGCTCCACTTTTGCTCGAAATTGTCGCAACACTTCAAAATTGGAGCCATGGAGAGGACACAACCGCCAGTGCCATTTCCCAGTGATTTCTCTGTTGCATGGTTATAGCCAGATTACGGTAAGGGGAATGCAGATTAGGACATACAATTTTTGCTACCCTACTGCCCAGCCACTCGGATACTGCAGAATTTCTACTTAACTGATTAATCTGGATCACAGAACCTTCCCATGCAGCACAGCCCTATTAAAAATCGGGGCCTCAGCTGGAGCCCCACAGAAATATGATTATCTTGGATCCTGGGCGGCCCCATCCTTCCATCCACACTTCAGAATGCTCAAGGGAAAAACAGGAGCTTTGGCTTCTACACCCAACACTCACATAGCTTTTTCCATTCACAGAAAGGTACAACATTGTGCTGGAGCGCAACAATATCAAGGGCATATACTCGCATCAAGTGATGCAGGCATGAAAAGAGATTCCAGCGACCTATGGGGTAGTTAAATTATGATATATTTTATTACTTTTGTTTAAAATCATTAGAGCTTTATGCCGCCCAGTGGACATAAAAAAAAAAAAAAACATAGCAGAAGACCCTAAGCCATTACACATGTTCTATCTAAGCCATTACACATGTTCTATCTACCCCTGCACAAGAAACATTAAGCCTTTTTACATATTCCTGATATAAATATTACTTTTGATTACAAACCCATCAAACCATACAAAAAACATGAATAAACTACACAATAACAGCAAATACACATATCAAATTCAAAATGTAAAACCGTAAGGAGTCAATCAATTATGGTTATACAATTTTTTATGGCTTGTTTCAATCCTAAATTAATAGTTGTAGGAAGTTGGCTTTGTATATACTATTTCAAAGTAAGAAATAGTGTGCACAGAGTCCAAGGGTTCCCCTTAGAGGTAAGACAGTGGCAAAAAGAGATAATTCTAATGCTCTATTTTGTGGTAGTGTGGTCGAGCAGTAGGCTTATCAGAGGGTAGTGTTAAGCATTTGTTGTGTACACACACAGGCAATATAGGAGGAACACACACACTCAAAGACTTACTCCAGGCCAATAGGTTTTTATATAGAAAAATGTATTTTCTTAGTTTCTTTTAAGAACCACAGGTTAAAGATTTACAAGTAATACTTCAAATGAAAGGTATTTCACTCAGGTATTCTAGGAACTTTGAATAATCACAATATCATGTACAGTTTTGACAAAAATGGCAATAAGCTATTTTAAAAGTGGACACAGTGCAAAAATCAACAGTTCCTGCGGGAGGTAAGTAATTGTTAAGTTCCCAGGTAAGTAAAACACTTACAGGGTACAAAGTTGGGTCCAAGGTAGCCCACCGTTGGGGGTTCAAGGCAACCCCAAAGTTACCACACCAGTAGCTTAGGGACGGTCAGGTGCAGAGGTCAAAGAGGTGCCCAAAACACATGGGCTGGGCTTAAACGTAGAACAGGGGTGCCCCGGTTCCAGTCTGCCAGCAGGTAAGTACCCACATCCTCGGAGGGCAGACCAAGGGGGCTTTGCAGGGACCTGGTGGGGGGAGAAGGTGCACAGAAAGTACACACTCCGTGGCACAGGGGCAGCCGGGTGCGGAGTGCAAAGAGGCGTTGGGTTTTGTATTGAAAGCAATGGGGAGATCAACAATGCCAGCAGGCACGGGGGGGGGCTCCTCGGGGTAGCCACCACCTAGGCTAGGCAGAGGGTCGCCTGGGGGTGGTTCCTGCACTGGAGTTTGGTTCCTTCAGGTCCTGAGGGCTGCGGGTGCAGTGTTGGTACCAGGTGTCGGGTCCCTTGTTACAGGTAGTCACGGTTAGGGGGAGCCTCTGTATTTCCTCTGCAGGCGTCGCTGTGTGGGGCCCAGGGGGTCAACTCTGGCTACTCACAGGTCAGCAGTCAACAGGCAGTCCTCCCTGTAGTGTTGGTTTTCCACAGGTCGAGCGGGGTTGTCGGGTGCGGAGTAGAAAGTCTCACGCTTCCGACGGGAAACGTGAAGTCCTTAAAGTTGCTTCTTTGTTGCAAAGAAGTTGCAGGATGTTGAACAGTGCCGCTGTTCACAGGAGTTTCTTGCTCCTTGGTTGCAGGGCAGTCCTCTGAGGCTTCAGAGGTCGCTGGTCCCTGTTGGATGCATCGCTGTTGCAGTTTTCTTCGTAAAACTACAACTGTCTCCTGAAATAAAGGACTACGCATCTGTGGCATTGAAAACAAACTAATCCTTTCAGCTTAAGGGTGCATTCTAGAGCCAGGAGAGAGTCTGAGGGATGTGCAGGAAAACAACTGTCACAATAGCAGACTACACACCTACACAAAGGCACACAGAAAAGTGGAATCTGCACAAAGGCACCACCAAATATTTCACATGAACTAGCCCACCATATAGGACAGCAGACCCTGCTTATGTATAGGGATATATCCTGTGCAATGTTACATCTATTGCCACAAGAGGTCAAGGATCATTATCGTTATGACCAGCGATCTGCACAGGACAAGGACTGAGCAAGAGATGTCCTGCCTCCATCTCCAACCCCCAACAAGACTTCAACTGTACAATATATATCACCTCTTCATTTAAGAATGCTTGCTACTTTTCACCCCTTAATTGCTCATCCAGTAGAAGAAGAGTGGGGTGGCATATACAGAGCTCAAGATGAGGCTTTTGTATTATTTTCTTGTTGCCACACATCATGACATTAGGAAGCTAATGGGCTGAGGGATTCATTGGAGGGCTTACGGCAAAGTGTGGCTCGTAGTGGGGAAAAAAATAATCAAAAAGACGTGAAAGCAAAATGGGTTATTGGTGGCTTCTTACCGACTGGGGCTAACTCCACTGGTCTGAGGCGGAGACAATGCCTCCAGTACATGCGGCTGGCCTTCCTGACAGAACTGCTTGAACATGTGCTTGTCATCACCAGCCATCTTACATGAGTAACTCTCGATCCTGTCAAGAAAAAACAGAACTTCAATATAATGATGAGCTCATGCCCAGGTGTACTCTAAGGTAGAAAACAAACTAATGAAAACAAACACACGATGCAACCATTCCTCCATGGTCTAAATTTACAAAATAAGTAAATCACAAAATGGCATTTAAATACAAGTAAATTAGAGGTGCGGCTAGAACCCTGCCAACACCTTTCTGCTTTGAAAATTGCATGGCATCCTGTTTTTTATCTGGTCAGTATTTTTTATGGTCTATGGGATGATATTAACTCGAGTAACTCCACAGGAATGGGGTATTTCACCAATCCATAGGAAAAAAAATATTATCTCTGTAAACAATAGAGATAAGGAAAAGTTACTAACCTGTAATCCTATTTCTTTTTTTAGAATAGTGACTGGGTTAAACACTGAATATTTTGGCTTATGTGTTGAGCCTTAGTTGAACACGCATTGGTAAATGCATTAGATTTCACCTATATGATTAATAATAATATGAGGTGTGGGAGCAGTGTGGGAGGAGTGCAGGTCAGATGGTGTTCGTGTACGCATCAGTGTGAGCCCGGGTGTGTCAGTGTATCCATTTGTGTGTGCCCGCTACATCAAGCGACCCCAGACGCTTCCCCGGGCTGGATCACTGTGCCATAACCTCTCCGCCATCGCTTCAGAGAGAACCCATATGCTGAAATTGGAGCTGGCGCCGGGGTGAGGCCTGACGAAAGATGGACGGTCAGCTCCCAAGATGGACGGCTCGTAACTGGCTGGTCGAGCTCACCTGGGGCCTTGCTGAAAACGAGAGGTTGCGGCGGCGACTAAGGCCATTAGTGGAGGCTCTTGAAGTGACAGGAGCAGCGGGCCTAAGGGCGGACGGCCCGTGGTTGATCAGCTGGGCCACCGGGGAGCAGCATGGAGCAGCAGCAATGGATAGGGCCGTCAGCAGCAGCCCCTGAGAAGGCGGGCGCTACAGGCCCAGAGGTGGATGGCCCATAGCTAGTCAGATGGGCTCACTAAGTGGCAGCCTTGGTTGGGACCCTTAGTGGCACTGCATGTGGAGACAGCGGATGAAGAGAGGAGCATCTGCCCAGCCCGCGGCCTACCTGGCAAGGAACACTGAGGGGAGCTGTGTGCAGGGTAGGTGACCGCATGGCCTGTGCATAGTGGCAGTAGGGTGCACTCGCCCGGCAGTACCAGATATATGGGTGCCTGCTGAGGCCCTGAGAACCGGCAGGAGACAACTAAGTGAGAGCTGCTCTGGGGGAAAAATACCAGTTGGAGGAGCGGGAGTGTGCTGTCGCCCACTGATGGACTGGCGGGAGCAAACTCGGCCCATCTTGGGCACCGATGGGGTGTGTGGTGATCCTTCTGCTCCTTTGGATTGGACCTTCCTGAATACACAGCGAGACGGGGAGCTGCTGCTTAACGGACTTCCTTCTCAAGCAAGGGATCAGATATAGATGAGGATATCCCTTTCGCCTCCAATTTGCATGGAATAAGAGGATGGAGAATATCCGCACACTGGTAGAAACTCAAGCACAGACGGACACGCCTCCTCGTTCCGAAAGACCCTCATCCCAGCAATCAGAGTAGGCCCTGGACCCCTCCGGGCTGGCGACACCTGCCGCGTCCGAGAAAAGGAAATCTTTTCAAGCCCACGGAGACTGAGAGTCACAGTAAAGAGCAGCGCAGATACACCTGTTGCAGTGCCACAAAGAGTGCCGGAAGCAGATAGTGACCACTGAGACATTGGAGTTTTCAAACTAATATATCAGGCATTACCAGTAAAGCAACCACCTTGTGAAGGAGGCGTTTCCCCCTTCCCGGGGCGCGTTTGTGGGCAGACTCTGCTGTAGATTGCATTCTTAGCTGCAGTGATCCTATCCCAAGACTTGGTGGCGACAATTAGAGCCCTCAAATCCACGATCTGGGCCCCTCAAGATCAATTATTGGTGTTTCCAGGTGTGGAACAGTTTTATGTTTTTTGTTTACCCCGCCTCCTTTCTCCTTTGACGACTTTTCAGCACCTACATGCTCCCTCTCTGAGGCCCTTTGTTTGTATACATGTTTAAAGACATGCCTTAATCCATCCGAAAACAACAATTAAAATCATCAGTATTATTGCAAGGGCCTTAATGCCCCTGTAAAAAGGTTGGCCCTCCACTCCCTTATTAGGGAGCCCAAATGTGACATTTGCCTCATCCAAGAAACACACTTGCTAAGGGCTGACTGGAAACGCTTGCACTCTCGCTTGTTTGACCGCCAATATATCTCATCAGGTCTGGGGAAAAAAGCCAGAGTGGTGATATTGTTACTTTGAGAATTGATTTGAAAGGCTACAGGTTTACAGTGGCCAATGTTTATCGACCAAACAACAGTCAAGAGCTATTCCTATGCGATGCACTGGGTCAAGTGCTTACTTTCCCAGCTGGGTGTTTGGGGTGGGGGGGAGAGAACTATCCATGATGCATAGGTAGACTGATCCATTCGAAGGTCCGGGCTAACTGGGGCACTGTCCCCCTGTAAGGAAATGCCTTCCTTGGCATGGTTACACCCTGACCTTTTGCTGATAACAGTTATGACTGAAAGTGTGCTGGGACCATATTAACCAGTCCCAGCACCAGTGCTCTTTCCCTAAACTGTACCTTTGGTCCCATAATTGGCACAGCCCTGTCACACAGATAAGTCCTTTGTAAATGGTACCCCTGGTACCAAGGGCCCTGTTGCCAGGGAAGGTCTGTAAGGGCTGCAGCATGTCTTATGCCACCCTAGGGACCCCTCACTCTGCACATGCACACTGCCTCACAGCTTGTGTGTGCTGGTGGGTAGAAAATGACTAAGTCGACATGGCACTCCCCTCAGAGTGCCATGCCCACCCCACACTGCCTGTGGTATAGGTAAGTCACCCCTCTAGCAGGCCTTACAGCCCTAAGGAAGGGTACACTATACCACAGGTGAGGGCATATGTTCATGGTCCACAGGTAAAACCTTAGACATTGTCAGTGCAGGGTAGATATCAGGAGTACATGGAAAACTCCACAGTTCCATAACAGCTACACGGAAATCTGGGAAGTTTGTTATCAAACTTCTCAGTACAATAAATACACACTGATGCCAGTGTGGAAGTTATTGTAAAATACACCCAGAGGGCATCTTAGAGATGCCCCCTGAATACCAGTCCGACTCATAGTGCTAGGCTGACTAGTTTCTGCCAGCCTGCCACAACCAGACGAGTTTCTGGCCACATGGGTTGAGTGCCTTTGTCACTCTGTGGCCAGGAACAAAGCCTGTACTGGGTGGAGGTGCTTCTCACCTCCCCCTGCAGGAACTGTAACACCTGGCGGTGAACCTCAATGGCTCATGCCTTTTGTTACAGCACCCCAAGACATCCCAGCTAGTGGAGATGCCTGCCCCTCCGGCCACTGCCCCCACTTTTGGTGGCAAGGCAGGAGAGGATAATGAGAAAAACAAGGAGGAGTCACCCACCAGTCAGGACGGCCACTAAGGTGTCCTGAGCTGAGGTGATCCCAGCCTTTAGAAACCCTCCATCTTGAGAGGATCCCCCCTGTAGGAAGTTGGCTCTGTACGTACTTTTTCAAAGTAAGAAATAGCATGCAAAGAGTCCAAGGGTTCCCCTTAGAGGTGAGATAGTGGCAAAAAGAGAATTCTAATGCTCTATTTTGTGGTAGTGTGGTCGAGCAGTAGGCTTATCAGAGGGTAGTGTTAAGCATTTGTTGTACACACACACACACAACGACAATTCCAGGCCAATAGGTTTTTATATAGAAAAAAATATTTCCTTAGTTTATTTTAAGAACCACAGGTTCAAGATTTACTAGTAATACTTCAAATGAAAGTTATTTCACTCAAGTATCTTAGGAACTATGAATCAACACAATATCATGTACAGTTTTAGCAAAAATGGCAATAAGCTATTTTAAAACTAGACAGTGCAATTTTCAACAGTTCCTGGGGGAGGTAAGTTTTGGTTAGTTTTGCAGGTAAGTAAAACACCTACAAGGTTCAAAGTTGAGTCCAAAGTAGCCCACCGTTGGGGGTTCAGGGCAACGCCAAAGTTACCACACCAGCAGCTCAGGGCCGGTCAGGTGCAGAGGTCAAAGTGGTGCCCAAAACGCATAGACTTCAATGGAGAAGGGGGTGCCCCGGTTCCAGTCTGCCAGCAGGTAAGTACCCACGACTTCGGAGGGCAGACCAGGGGGGTTTGGTAGGGCACGGTTGGGGGACACAAGTCAGCACAGAAAGTACACCCTCAGTGGCATGGGGGCAGCCAGGTGCAGTGTGCAAACAGGCGTCGGGTTCGCAATAGGTTTCAGGGGTCTCTTCAGCAATGCAGGCAGGCGGGGGGAGGGGGGGTTGTGAAGCCACCACCTGGGCAAGGGAGAGGGCCACCTGGGGGTCGCTTCTGCACTGGAGGTCAGATCCTTCAGGTCCTCGGGTGCAGTGTCTTTACCAGGCATAGGGTTCTTTGAAGCAGGCAGTCATGGTCAGGGGGAGCCTCTGGATTCCATCTGCAGGCGTCGCTGGGGGGGCCCTGGGGGGGTCAACTCTGGCTACTCACAGAGTCGCAGTCGCCAGGGACTCCTCCCTGTAGTATTGGTTCTCCGCAGGTCGAGCCGGGGGCATCGGGTGCAGAGTGGAAAGTCTCACGCTTCCGGCGGGAAACGTGTTGTCTTTAAAAGTTGCTTCTTTGTTGCACAGTTGCAGTCTTTGTGGAACAGGGCCGCTGTCCTCGGGAGTTCGTGGTCCTTTTAGATGCAGGGTAGTCCTCGGAGGCTTCATAGGTCACTGGACCCTGGGGGGCGCATCGCTGTTGCAGTTTTTCTTGAAGTGGGGAGACCGGCCGGTAGGGCTGGGGCCAAAGCAGGTGGTGTCTCCGTCTTCTCTGCAGGGCTTCAGGTCAGCAGTCCTTCTTCGTCTTCAGGTTGCAGGAATCTATCTTGCTTGGTTCTGGGGGCCCCTAAATACTCAATTTAGGGGTGTGTTTATGTCTGGGGGGTTAGTAGACAATGGCTACTAGCCCTGAGGGTGGCTACACCCTCTTTGTGCCTCCTCCGAGGGGAGGGGGGCATGTCCCTAATCTTATTGGGGGAATCCTTCATCTGCAAGATGGAGGATTTCTAAAAGTCATAGTCATCTCAGCTCAGGACACCTTAGGGGTTGTCCTGACTGACCAGTGATTCCTCCTGGTTATTCTCTTTATCTCCCCTGGACTTGCCGCCAAAGGTGGGGGCTGTGTCCAGGGGGCGGGCATCTCCACTAGCTGGAGTGCCCTGGGGCATTGTAACACAAAGCCTGAGCCTTTGAGGCTCACTGTTAGGTGTTACAGTTCCTGCAGGGTTTTGTTTCTGTCCTCAGAGAGCACAAAGGCCCTCACCACATGGGGTCAGAAATTCGTCTCTCAGCAGCAGGCTGGCACAGACCAGTCAGTCCTGCACTGAACAATTGGGTAAAATACAGGGGGCATCTCTAATATGCACTCTGTGCATTTTTGAATAAATCCAACACTGTCATCAGTGTGGGTTTATTATTCTGAGAAGTTTGATACCAAACTTCCCAGTATTCAGTGTAGCCATTATGGAGCTGTGGAGTTCGTTTTTGACAGACTCCCAGACCATATACTCTTATGGCTACCCTGCACTTACAATGTCTAAGGTTTTGCTTAGACACTGTAGGGGCATAGTGCTCATGAACCTATGCCCTCACCTGTGGTATAGTGCACCCTGCCTTAGGGCTGTAAGGCCTGCTAGAGGGGTGACTTACCTATGCCACAGGCAGTGTGAGGTTAGCATGGCACCCTGAGGGAAGTGCCATGTCGACTTAGTCATTTTCTCCCCATCAGCACACACAAGCTGGCAAGCAGTGTGTCTGTGCTGAGTGAGGGGTCCCCAGGGTGGAATAAGACATGCTGCAGCCCTTAGAGACCTTCCCTGGCATCAGGGCCCTTGGTACCAGGGGTACCAGTTACGAAGGACTTACCTGGGTGCCAGGGTCGTGCCAATTGTGGAGACAATGGTACATTTTAGGTGAAAACACTGGTGCTGGGGCCTGGTTGGCAGGGTCCCAGCACACTTCTACGTCAAGTCAGCATCAGGCAAAAAGTATGTGTGTGGTGGGGAGGGGTAACTGCAACAGGCAGCCATTTCCTTACACCCCCCAATAGGATTAAGGAGGAGGCAAAAAGAGGGTGTAGCCACACTCCAGGACAGCAGCCATTGGCTACTGCCCCCAAGACCTAAAACTCATCCCAACGTTTTTGCAACTTTGAAACAACTTTAAAAAAAAAAAAAAAAAAAAAAAAAAACTCTCCCTTCCTGCTGGAAGCGAGAGACATCTCACTATGCACCTGACGCCCCCAGCTTGAGCTCCAGAAAACAAACACTGCAGAGAGGACTCCCAGGTGACTTAGACAGCGTGAGCAACCCGAGTTGACCCCCTGCACTCCCACAGCGACACCTGCAGAGAGGATCCAGAGGCTCCCCCTGACCGCGACTGCCTGGAACAAAGAACCAGACGCCTGGACCAAGCACTGCAACCGTAGCCCCCAGGACTGAAAGGAACCAACCCCCAGTGCAGGAGTGACCAGCAGGCAGCACTCTTCCTAGCCCAGTCAGTGGCTAGTCCGAGAAGCCCCCCTGTGCCCTGCCTACATCGCTTAAGTGACCCCTGGGTCCCTCCATTGCTTCTTATAGCAAACCCAATGCCTTCTTTGCACACTGCACCCAGCCGCCCCTGTGCCGCTGAGGGTGTGTTTTGTGTGCCTGTTTGTGCCCCCCCCAGTGCTCTACAAAACCACCTTGTTCTACCCTCCGAAGACGCAGGTACTTACCAATTGGCAGACTGGAACTGGAGCACCCCTGTTCGCCATAGGCGCCTATGTGTTTTGGGCCCTCCTTTGACCTCTGCACCTTACCGGCCCTGTGTTGCTGGTGAGATGACTTTGGGGTTGCCTTGAACCCCCAACAGTGGGCTGCCTACGCCCAAGAAACTTAACTTGTAAGTGTCTTACTTACCTGAGAAACTAACCAATACTTACCTCCCACAGGAACTGTTGATTTTTGCACTGTGTCCACTTTTTAAATAGCTTATTGCCATTTAACTAAAAAGGGTTTTGGACATTTCTTGGAAATGTTCTGTTTGTAAATGACAGTGTGCAAACACATCATGCTTTAGTAATATATTTATTAAAAGTGAGTGTTAAAAGAAACTGAGAATCACTCCTGCCCGGATGGCACTGCTATTAATAAACTATGAGTTAAGTAATGAATCATGTGTTCCCTATATGTGGGTTAGATTCTTTTAATACATGGAGCAAACGTTTAGCCTGTTTAATCAAACAAAGTTTTTTTGTACAGCACTAATATTTTAAGATATCCTTGTATGTGACAATGAAGGAAAAGGCGACCCTGTAAACTGAAATATCTGACTAGTAGGCATGGGATGTGGAACTCCTACCTCCCGACGCCAGGACATATTGTTTGGGGTCAAAGGCAACAAGTTTTCATGTTTATTTTGTCCTTGGGACAAGTAGGCCCAACCCCCTGCAGCACAAACCCTTTGGCTGCCAGTTTACAGACAAGGCAACTGTCTGAAGTTGAGGTAACGTGTCCATATGTTAATGCTGTTCGAACTTGTATTTATGGTTCATTAATGAAACCCCTTCATTATTAGGGATAGCACTGTAAATAAACGTTTTAAGGTCACACTGCACTACTGACAGTTTCAGAAATAAATAAATAAAAAAATAAAAAAAGTGTACGCACCTGTTTGAAACGTTTAACAATATGAGGCTACGTATAATGCTCCCAACAATGCTCTCTGATTAGATGCAAATTTCGCTACTATGAAATTTTAGGTGCCATTTCTTTGAAGCGTCATTTATTAAAATGGGTTGATGCATGCTAGTATTTCCCAAAAATATTCCTAATGGAAAAATCAGTGTAATTCTTCTCAACAAGATTATGGGAAGCATGAAAATAAACAAGCACTGGCAAAGCCAACTGATTAGCGGGGGGGGGGATCTTGTTTCATCAATGTGTGTCTTGTTTTGACATGGCTTTTGTAACACTTTATTGTTGCCAGGCCCTCACTATTGTAAAACACTGGCAAAAAGAAAAAAGTTTTTGGTCTCAAAAAGCACGCATTGACACCAGTGGCGTAACAAGTGCTCACAACCCCCCTCCAGGGTGGCCTCCTCATCACAGCACCTGCCTTGAGTGAGTCTGGAGGTGGTGGTGGGTGGGGGCGGGTGGTGGTGTCATTTGTTCTTTGCAGGGGGCCCCCTCCAGTTTCGTTACGCCACTGATTGCCACAGTAGTTCCTGGCAATGAACAAAACTACTCTGTGTGCCTATTTGCTCCTTGTGGAAGAGCAGAATGCGATCGCTCACAGTAAAGTCAGCCGATAGAGACCAAGGTTACCATTTACTAGGGACTTACAATGGCAACTAAAGGGTTTGCCAATTGGAAAAATGCCTATACAGTTGTGGAAGAAAGCACTGGCACTGGGGACCTGTTTAGCAGGTACCCAGTGCACTTAGTTGAAATTGCACCAGAAACCAGGCAAAAAGTGTGGGGAGACCATGTCAAGAAGAGAGACTTTGTACAATAGGTCAATCCAATACCTGGGTAAGAGACAGACATGTACCAGATGTCCTTGCCTTGGTCTCTGGGTACACAAAGCTAGAAACAGCGAGACGCTCTAACAGCACAAACACAACTGGCAGGTATAAATCGTGCATGTATGAGCTAGCTTACCTGCCAATAATATGAGCATCGCCTGTTTCCACTGACAGCTGAGAGTTGATCGCTTCAAAGCTTGAATTCTCCAATAGCTTCATGTTTGCAGCTTTTCTTTCAGACACTTCACAGGGCAGTTGATAATTTCCTGATAAATATAAAGATAATTTATGATTTTGTTTGTGTCACATAAGACAATTTTCTCGATAAAAATCTGATATACTGGCTTTATGTGTGTCGCTCACAGCTCAATAACTGGCAAGGTTGTTAGGGGAGTTTTTTTTGTTTTTTGTTAAATTCATGCTCTCCTTCCCCCACCAACTGGCTATGGGTGAGATGGTATGCAAAGCAAGATCTCGACAGAACGTTCATCACTCCAGCCATGTCGTGGACGCATCGGCTCAGTGCTTACAGAGCGCAACACTGGAGTCACTTTAACCAGTGCAGGATGTCCCCTCTGCCCCCCGGGCCCCTTCCAGCCCCCTATCTGCAGTGGCTTGCTTGTAGTTTGGTCTTTTAAAAGCATGTTCACTTCAAAAGCAAAGCCAAAACAATACAGAGCAACAGCTTTTTTTTTTTTTTTTTTTTAAAGCCTAACAGACATCATGGCTGTCTGGTTTGCTAACAACATCTTGGAGACATTTGGAAAGTTTCCCTGGGAACGCATTCCACTTGTTGCTTACCAATGGCTTTGTGGTTTGTAACTCACCCATGCTTGCTTTCTATTTGCTGGCTTTACAACACACTGGCTTTAAAACCTATAATTTAGACGGTCTTACTTATTTGCAAAGTACACTCCCAGCAAGGTTAAAACTCCCCCCCCCCCCCCCCCAGTAAAAACACATCATATCACATGGATATCATGCATACAGAACAGCAGGAGAGCACACATTTACTTTTAGGAGGACAGTGGACAAAAACATGAGATGAAAGTATACCTACCTGCCAGCTATGGTACGAATGCATGCTTCCACCGTGACTCAAATGTGACTTTAGGCCCTTCGGTCATGAATATAAATGTGCAGGACAGTACAGTAACTGAACCACAGACACAAGGGATAGGTGGAAAAATCAGTGCGCGTTTGGGACACAAGCCACGCATTACACATTGCGGCTGTAATGTTGTACACATTTGTAGGGTGTGCCTATCACCCCTGAGGATACGCTTACCACCAGAGAAGGGAGAATCTGGCCTGGCAGTTCGGGCTGGACTGTTCGCATGGGGAACTGGGTCAAGACTGTTTTGCATATAGCTGGGTCCAAACTGGAATGGCGTGGTGAGCAAAAAATCTGATGGATTAAACCCAGATCTGTGACTGGAAGATGAATGTTTGATTTGGTCTACATTCTGTCCATCAACTGTTCTTTTTGCATTTGTCGCCCCAAGTGGGAAGGGTATGCTCAGACACGGGTCCTGTGCTCTCTAAGCCACCAGATTCAAGCTAACCTTGCTGAAGAGGCGTGATACCCTGAAACCAGTTCCAGGATGCTTGTTTCTGGTCAAGGGAGGACTTGGCCTGTCAGTTCGGGCTGGACTGTTCCCACTGTGGAACAGGGCCAAGACTGATTTGCACATGGCTGGGTCCAAACTGAAATGGCAGGGTAAGCAAAAAAACAAAAACTGATGGATTAAACCCAAATCTGCGACTGGGGTGAATGTCTGATTTGGTCTACACTCCGTCCATCAACTGTTTTTTTTTTTTCTTAAAAAAGAAAAGATAACTGGATCAGAGGAGTGCCTACTACAAAATTCAAATTTAAATATTTCCAGTCATGCAGTCTGTACCACCTCAGTTAGCTGTTCATGCACAGATGTCATTATAGACATAAAAATACAATATATTTTGTGATGTTGCCCCTACAGAACTGTATAGAAAACATCCCTGCATTGCAAAGTAAACTCTAGAACTGCTTGTGTGCAAATCTGACCTTGAAGTGAAGTTTATTCTGCCATTGTTAGGCATTAATGGGTCCCTAGTTAGCTGTGCCATGAAGCACTGGCCATTTCTCATGAAAGCGATTCCAGGAGTTACTGCGCCATGAAGGTCTTGAAAGGATCAGGGATGCTTGGGACTGGCCACTGCAGTGCTGCCACTCTTACTATGCCAAATGCAACCCAACGCAACTTATTTTTATAAATCAATTAATCAACAATAAAATGGATACTAAAAACAAATCCCAGCCATTGACTACAGCAGTGTTACCCAATGATGTGCTGTTCTGCCAGAGGAGGGGCAAGGAAAGAGTATAGCAAGCAGTATTTGTATTTTGGTTTTTTTGTAGAGCACATTCAGACCACAGGTATCGAAGCGCTAGGCAGGTAAGAAAAGGTTGGTAATAGTCAGGTAAACAAAAATGTATTTTCTCTACACATTCTTATAGTCTAAGCCTGCCACTCCACTGCCAGGTTAACTGGATGGATGCTGGGGGCACACAGAATACCTCAAATAGGCTCATTCATCCATTCCAAGTTGTCTGGGTATAGCTAACCAACTTTTCATGTAACAGAATGCACAGATGGCAAATACCTTTCGTAACAGGAATCTGTTAAATTGTTTACTTGTACAGTTAATTAAAATGATTACAAAAAATATATCAAATACATAAAATGCAAACTTGTATCAAGTGGCGCGTAAGACTTATCAGCTTAGTAAAGCAATGCAAAGATTAGAGAGATCTAACAGTGTTTAAAGTGGTCAATGTATTTTTTGTAGATTGCGCAAGTGCTCAGCCACTAACAGAGACACAGTATTTACTGTGGCAGCGTCCTGGTGACCAAGGTCCACCTCGGCTGGGCCACGCCCCAGTGAAGACTTCCAATGTAGACACGTATTTTTAGGTCTCAGCTGCACCGTGCATTCGCTGTGTTTGCAAGGGTGCTGTTTACAGTGAAGAACTTAGATCCTACCCATTGCTTACCATTTGTTGACATTATTATCATTCTTCCATGAAGTCTCCTAATACGCTGGTCAGCATATTCTCGACGTCACTTTCATTTCATTCTGTGGCACAAATATCAAGCACAGATTGATTTGATTTAATTAGTGTGGGGCCCACTGCTCGCGATGTGGCTGAAGTACTATTTCTTTTTTACTGCTGCTACCTCGCTCCACCTAGTTTTTCCCCAAACCTACAATAAATGTGCTTCTCGGCCACTCACTACCCCCCTGTCTAAAACGCATTTATTTGTAAAGCGGTCCTTGCAGAAGCGCTGAACATACCAAGAAGCTCTTCAATAGGATCAAAGGCATCAGATGCTTACCCAGATAGGCTAGTTGGTAAGTTAATGCATTGGTTTGGTTTAGAATTTAATTTATATAGCACTTATTTACCCTGACGAGGCTTTGAAGTACTGTAGGTAAATAAAGCGGCAAATCAGACAACTTTCAATACCACACAATGCCACTCCACTCTATGCCAGACCAGTCTACACCAGACCAGTCCACTCTAAGAGAATCTACTCTATGTCGCTCCACGTCTATCTACTCAATACCAATCTACTACACACCAATCTACTCGGTCACTGCCATACACTACTTTATGCTACGTGCTACTGTATGCCACACCAGTGCACTCTAACCCACTTCACACCACTAACCTTTAGCCATGGTGAGTCACAGCCATGTTGCTGTACAATATGGCTAAAAGACGTTGGCAAAGCAAATAGCTCCTGCATAGGCAAGACCAATTGGTCCCCTGGACTCCACAGCTGAACTTCTTCCCTCACCATCCTGCAAGAACATCACCTCCAAGAGGGTGGTCATTGCATACCTGCACTGCCTGAACATTTCCGAGTGGTCTGGACACTGTCCCCTTCTTTTTCAGGTTCTTCATGTCCGGAATCAAGCTTTAGGTTCCACCGGCTTGGTCTACGGGTCACAACAATAGGTGGACAACTGAGGCTTCCATTGACTCCAAAAGGGTTTCTGACATCACTTCACCCCTATGCACCTGGGCTCCCTGGTGTAGGTCTGGTTTCCTGGGGGTCCACGCAGAAAGGTCCTGAATCCATAAAAATCCAACCGCAACGGTCCTGTGTTAGCCACCCAGCTCAATGACAACTCTGCACCGGGGCACCTGTGGGATTTCTAGTACTTACCTTTAGTAATTCCCTACTCTCCCAGCCCCTGGGATTCTAACACACTTACCTTGGTTAGGCACCGCCATTCTTATACCACTTTTTTACTACATGGTTTGGCTCCCCCAAAGGGTCCCATGTATTGCTATGCTTTTCCCACGTTTTGCCAAGTGTATATTTTGTGTGTAGATATCACCAAGTGGAGATATACCAATGTTAGTATAGTCTTAGTGTTGTAATAAAGGACAGTTTATTTTTGCAACACCTGATGTGTTTCTTTCTTGTGTAACAGTTACTGAGTATTGTAGTATTGCACGTGCTTTACACTCCTCTGGAATAAACTTTACCTGGTCACCATAGCTATCACTAGAGAGCTTTTGCTATCTGGACACCTAAACACTATCACTAAGGGTTGCCTGGACTCAGCTGTAGGGTGACACCATATGTGTACACCATGAACTGAGCCAGCCTTTTACATCCTCTAAAAGACAACTCAGATGGACATTGAAGTTATTGTGTCTGGTGGTAGATTGTTGAGTTCTGAGCACTTATCCCCCACTACCTCTTTGATAAACCTTGAACGAGCATTGTATGCCGGACACTAGTGGGAACTACCTCCATCACCATGGTTGAGGCCCAGCTGCCTCTGTCCATCAATCCCCCTAACACCCCCAAAAGGTTCCTGACAAGTTTAAATACAATTCTGTGGCACGAAACAGAAACTGGTTTAATTAGTATATTGTGTGGTACATACTTCCTTTTTTCATGTTTTGAGGTTTTATCTCATGAGCACACCAACCTAAAATGAATGAAACTGTCCACTCTATACAGGAATCCCCCAATATGTCCAAAACCTTACCAATGTCTATAGTAAGAAACTTATGGCTGAACCTTGATACAACCCTCACAATTCTTTTTGAATAGCTAATACAATTCACTCTGAATTTAGACACTGCTGAATGAGGAATGCTAGCTGACAGCAATTTTCTGCAACTTGCCTTGCAGCAGTCTACTGAAAAGATAAATACATGCAACAATATGACACAGCCAGATGGGATATGGAAAACTTAAGAGGAGTACTGAAAACATCTTAGTCACACACCTTTCACTGCACCTTGGAAGTAGAAGCGGGAGTCAGAGATCTTAAAAAAAACGAGAAATACTGCAAGTCATCTCACTAAAAGGTGGCCAAATTAAAATAAGAGGAAAAACCTAACTGGTGTAGAACCTTGAAGTACAGAATTATTTTTTCTTTACTTTGTTTTAAGAGATTGACAGTAAGAGCAGGACAATCAATAAATAATCAAGTTTCTTCAGGAAATAGCCTTACTTGCACTGCACTAAGTTACCCACAAAATTATGACATTCTTAATTGTTGAAAATATGTTACAACATTCATCTACTCTTCATTTTGAAAAATTGTGCTGGTATGGAGCAGCGGGTTGAGGGGAGATGTGCAGAGATGAAGGGTACCAACAAATCTCAATAAACATATCCAGACAAAGTTCATGGCGAGTCTGGTACAATGACCCGGCGAGAGAGTGGTCTCTCCACAAGCATGCTCACATCAATTGCCCTCAAAACCTATTGTTCTGGATTTTGGGCTCAAATGGTCCATTTTTAAACTCTGGAGGTATCCTTTTAAATAGAGATGTTGACTCTTTCAACCAGCCCATTAAATCTTGGACAATATAGAGCTGTTCTGAGATGTTCTAGCAAGCATTCGAAAAAGTGATTCTGCATAAGCATAAATTGTACTCCATTGCCAGCTATTAGTGTCTTAGTCTTAAGGGAAACATTTATAAGGAAATTTGTAGGGTACTCATGTTGATGTGAAGGACAGACAAGGCTTCTGTCCATTTGGGATGGTAGTGTACCATACTACGATATATCTACACCTAAACGTGGGTTGCTGAATGGGGCCAATGATATCCATAGCTAACGTATTCAAAGGTCTGTCCAGTACAATCACTGCTGACAAAGGGATATTTTCAAGTACTTTTAAATTTGTCACCAGCAGCACACCCTATACAATCTCCAACTTTCTGTTAAGTTAGCCATGCTGGGTCCCAAAATTGTGATCAAAACCGATTTTGGATAAACTACTGCCCTGATGACCCAAATGAGCTAAGTCTTCTATTTTATCTCACAAAGACTTAGTGGGAACAATTTTCTTACCTCTCAGTACCTTGCTGCCCACTAGGCATGTGATTTCTGACTTTCCAAAATCCCTTTATCAGTTCAAGTACATTCTTATGATTTTCAGGCCACTATTTTTTTTTCAAGGTCCCCCATCTTCTTCTGAACTCCCCTTCCAATCTTCTTTGTTAAGCCCTTCTATTGTTTTCGTCAGAATATTGTTGTCAAAGTGCTCAAATATCCCTACTCTCCATGGGCAGCTGGGAAAGGCAGCTACCCAATTACTTTAACCAGGAAGGTGTTGCATCTTAAAATGTTAACCTTCTAACCCTAATACCAATAGAAATATTTTTGTGGATTTGTACATTTTACACCTTCGATGGAAAAAAAGGCAAAAATCAAAAGGTTTGCAGTCCAATTTTAAAGTGAAAGAAATAACCCATTTGAAAAAGCAAAAAAAAAAAAAAAAAAAAATACTTTAAATGTTTGATTGCCCATAAGGAGGTCAAAGCCTTCATATGTAGAGAAGTAATTTATCTGAGAACTAGAAGTATGTAGAGGCAATTGCTATGAGATTTTTTTCACTTACCTTGTTCATACTGTTCTAATGCAGCACCTAATCTTTTGGAACTGGCATCTGTGTTTAAGACAATACAAAGAGGTATAGCAAAACTAGCTATAGAAGTGGCTTCTACAGTGACTTTTTTATGGTAAAGAACTCCTCATTCCAAAGTGTTCCATTATTAGGAGAGGTCTTAATAGGATCATCCTTGTCACCAAATACTTCACTAATTTGGAATCGTATACAGCAAGGTCTAGTAAATACTTTGACAAATTTTTGTGGTGTGGGTGCTTTGCCAACAACTTCTACTAGATCTATCTTGGGAATTCTTCAGTCTTTAGATGGTGGTTGGGGTGGTGGAAGTTTGGGAGCCAATCATTGCGGTGCTCTCTGAAAGAGCCCATCACCACCACAATCGTCACCCACCTAATCTGGAGCCGTTCCCCAGGGATCTCCGTTCGGGATCAGACTACTCGATGTGGCAGCACTACCTGCGTCAAGGGAATCCCACTGGGGGAAGCAAGGATGAGTGGGTACAGCATGGAAGCCGAGAGGGCTGGGCGGCCTGCGTGATCCCAGCCAGTGACGCTGACAGGCTCCTTGTGCAGGAGCCTCCTGCTGGGCCCCTGCTTTCCCACACTGCTGTCAGGGCCTTACCCTGGAGTCCTGCAGTTGTGAGAGGGCCCATGGACGTGGCACCAAGACAACCTTAATCATGCCATGCAGCTGTGGCCTATGACATCGAGGTCTGGCCTCTGCGCCTGAGGTGCGCGCCAGACAAGAAGCTGGTGAGACAGAGGGGTAGGGGGGGTGGGGGCAGGCACACTGGCCCACCCCCCTTGCAGTGCTGGGCGTTTGGTGGGCTGAGGGGGCGACAGACCCTGGGTGAGGGGAACTAGGGACGCCACCCTGCATGCTGGGGCCCCAGAGGTGAGAAGCACCGCTTGAACATCGAGGCTGCTTGGAATGGGTTGTGGGGCACGCTCTGGGATGAACTTTGATGCTGGCCCCATGAATGACTACTGTGGTGGGGTCAGAGCCGGACCCAGGAGGGCAATGGGGCTGCTAGACCGTTTTTTGCCTCCCAGTAGCATTGCTGACTGTTGGGAGAGGAGTAAGAGCCCATATTCAGTCTCAGGGTCCGAAAAATCTACTCGACCACTCGCTATGACGAGTCTTATTTGATCAGGTTGAGCTATTTTTAGGACTTACTCGCCCCTTCTGGCTAGCTGACAAAGAACAGGTATTCCGTTCGGTCAGAAAGGGGAGGAGCAATTAAAGACTCCTTTAAATCTTGTTCTTGTATGTCACATTTGCTCTGTGCCCACAGAGGTTAAAGTCAGTTTGACAATTTCTCTTCTAACTACAGAGTTCAAGGATTTTGTAAGATGAACTGTTTGACTGCTGTTTAGAGAGTGAAATAGGCTATAGGATGTCAGGTTTTTCCTCACACACAACATTTAAATGACTTAGTCAACTGTACACACATTTCAAAATGTATTTCAGTTGTTGTGAAAGCCCATTTTTTGTATTTGGGTGTGATGAAAAACATTTTAATAGGATGAAAACACACGAGAATACTTTGTGTTGATGTGCAAAGGATATGTTTTCTGAAACCCAATTTTCAAAGATTGTTAATGCACTATATAGTTTTATCAGCAAAGCTGCAAGTTAGTGGAAAGGTTTTTGGAAATTCCTTAGAACTTTACTGTGTGTAGATGACAGTATGCTACCACATCATGGTTTAGTCATATATGTATTAAAAGGGAGTGTTTAAACAAACAGAGAAACACACCTGCCCTGATGGCAATGCTATTAGTAAACTAAAAGCAAGTTGTGGACCATGTGTCTCCTATATGTGGGCTAGATTCTTCAGATACATACAGCAAACTTTAGTCTACTTAGCTAAACAAAAGTTTTTTTTCTACTGCAGAAATGCTGAGCTCACATATTTGAAGATGCAATCATATGTGAGAATGAAGGAAAAGGTGACTAAATTATTTGCCTAGGATCACACAATTTGAGACGGGAAAAGTACATCACAGTTAGGTTGAGTAGATTATTCAAGTTACTCGACCTACAGGTCTAGTAATATTTTTCTGATTTTTTTAGGCCTGATTATAGCCTCCCCACCCCCCATGGGCAGGGTCCTAGGCACTTGATGTGGCGGCGGCTCTGAAGTGACATTGACCTGGACGTCCCTTGTGGCGAGCCACCATTACTGAGGGGCCCTGGGCCCAGTTTTGATTGGTTAACCCCCTCTTGCATCACAAAGAGAGAGCCACACAAGGGGTACCACAATCCATTCAGATGCTGAGGTGACTCACACTACTGGGTCCAACCCTGCAGACCAACACATAGCAAGGAACGCAACAAAAACCCTCAGCCTCTCCGGCCCAGCAGAAAATAGACAAATTCACTAAACTGATGACAGTTGGGGGAGTCGGGCACCTCCCAGAGATGGGAATGCCAGCAGGAAGAGCCTCTATCCATCAGGCTGTCCATGACCTGAAGGTGTCAAAGGAGGGCAAAATGGAGGAGCTCAAGGTGGACTTATCTTTGATCAGACAAGACTTAGGAAACATAGCTGACTGATTAACAAAAGTGGAAAGCATGGTCTCCAAGGCTCAAGACACTGTTTATTCCCAAGAGTCACAATCAGCCCCTCTGCAGAGACAGGTCAGTCAACTAGAGCCCCAAGCGGAGGAGGCAGAGGGCAGGTCTCAGAGCAATAACTTAAATATTGTGGGTATCACTGAGGGGAACATCCCAACACCATTTAAATCATACCTAAGGTTCCAGTCATCTGTAGTAATTATCTTCTTGGATTAAACCCTCATGGTCTAGCACCAACAACGATCCTTCTTGGAAGTGAAACAAAGGCTGTGAGCCCTGAATGTCCACTACATGTGCCTGTTCTCGGCATGACTGAAGGTCATATAAAAAGGACAACTCTCTCTTTTACAACACTGAGGGCCGTGTAGGATTGTGCAGTGGAGTGCCCCAACTTGCAGAGCCAGGGCATGCCTGCACAGTGGGGATCAGGGAGAACGAGGCCCCATAAGTGAGCACGCTCACATGAACTGGATGGTACTCCAGCGGGACAGCTGCCTTGATGGCCTGAGATGCCGGTTATGCAGGGTGAGGAGCCCTTTGTCTCCCTGCTGGCCACCCAGGAACCCCTGGCAGATGTTAAGGGGCACAAATATGCTGACACTGAGACTAAGGGGTGGTTGATGACCCATGCCCAAGTTGATCTGTTTTGTTGGTTTTGTGGTTTGTGTATGTAATTGGGGGCGGGGGAAGTTCTGATTTATCACTGGGGTGTGGGTTACATGGTGAGATGTGCACACCTCAGGCTAGCCCAGTTGGCTTCAGTTCCTAGTTACACCACAACAGCTTCTTCTTATTGGAGACGTATAGGGGCAAGGGGGGTAAGCAAGGGTGGGGTTAATGTGTGTGTGTTCCTGATGTATTTTATTATTGGATTAGCCACGCCAAGTTCTTGCTTCCATTATTCTTTTTGACACATGGCACACACACCACCATTCATGATGCCGCCTTTGACACAACCACCCTCTTGGCCTCATGATTTATATTCAGACCCACCCTCACTTGGAGTGACTCACAGAACTCTCGTGGGATGTCACTGGCATGCTGGACACGAACAAGAAAGGGGCGGACTTGACAGTGGCACACAAATATGACCCCAACATTATTACAGGAAACACATATGGTGGTCAATAGTGCTCCCTTTTTGGCACGCAGGGGATTCTTGCAGGTGTTCCATGAGGGGTGCCACTGTGGCTCAAGGGAAGCAGTCATTTTGGTGAAGCATCCTTACTATATCCACAAAGATTGATATCCACCTTTACAATAACAATGTATCTTTGCCAAACTTGTCATAAAGCACCTTAGCAAAATGAAAAGGGAACAGAAACCTTGTACCTCCTCCCCGTCTATTAAAATATCACAAGATGGTGACTGTATCACGGATTGTACAGCATAAACCTCAAACATCCTCAGAAACCCAAATAAGGCACTAAAAACCCAATGCAAAACCGAACTTGAGAAATGAGTGGAATCAAAAAACTAGAATGCTAATTAACACTTACAAAAAGACTCAAGGCTGCAGAACTCTAAATGGTGGCCCAAAATGTGGATTGCAGGGAACAACCATACACGGGGGGGAGGGGAGACAACAGAGTAGGTAATATCTACCCACAAACTCTCCCGCAGCTGCAAGAACCTGCCACCAGGGAGAAGTAAAAATTAAGAAACACTTCTTCCTAAGCCGCACCACATAGGGCAGGATATGTCATCATCGTGCAATGAAAAAAAAACAATGCAAAACTCGGTCCTGTCTTTGGGAAAACATCACTGTTGTGACAACAGTACAGTGAAGGCAGACAGCTATCACCTGTCCCTGGGTGGAAGGCTACAGGGAGGAGCTACAAAGCCTTGGATGGCAGTAAGGAGCGTTATTGTATGTGGGAGGAGGGCCGTCATTGTAAAAGTATAGGCCACTTGCAGGCAGCGAATGAGAGGAGAGGTTCCCCTACATGCAGAGAAGTCGAGGGGTGTCAACTTGGGGAGAAAAGTGTCGGGGGATTCACTTACAGGCAGTGAAGGCGAAGTGTGCTATTGTCTGTGGGTGGAGGGGTGTCACTGTGGGAGAAGGGGTTTCCTTAGAGGCAGTGGATGCGAGGGGTGGCACTGTGGGAGAAGGGGTTTGCTTACAGGCAGTGGATGCGAGGGGTGCCGTGTTCTGTGGGTGGGGGAGCGCTACTGCCCGTAGGAAGGGAGGTTTCCTCAGAGGCAGTGGATGCGAGGGGTGGCACTGTGGGAGGAGTGGGTCACTGTACAGGCAGTGAATGCGAGGGGTGGCACTGTGGGAGGAGTGGATCACTGTACAGGCAGTGGATGCGAGGGGTGGCGCTGTGGGAGGAGTGGGTCACTGTACAGGCAGTGGATGCGAGGGGTGGCGCTGTGGGAGGAGTGGGTCACTGTACAGGCAGTGGATGCGAGGGGTGGCGCTGTGGGAGGAGTGGGTCACTGTACAGGCAGTGGATGCGAGGGGTGGCGCTGTGGGAGGAGTGGGTCACTGTACAGGCAGTGGATGCGAGGGGTGGCGCTGTGGGAGGAGTGGGTCACTGTACAGGCAGTGGATGCGAGGGGTGGCGCTGTGGGAGGAGTGGGACACTGTACAGGCAGTGGATGCGAGGGGTGGCGCTGTGGGAGGAGTGGGTCACTGTACAGGCAGTGAATGCGAGGGGTGGCACTGTGGGAGAAGGGGTTTCCTCAGAGGCAGTGGATGCGAGGGGTGGCACTGTGGGAGAAGGGGTTTCCTCAGAGGCAGTGGATGCGAGGGGTGGCACTGTGGGAGGAGGGGGTCACTGTACAGGCAGTGGATGTGAGGGGTGGCGCTGTGGGAGGAGTGGGTCACTGTACAGGCAGTGGATGCGAGGGGTGGCACTGTGGGAGGAGTGGGTCACTGTACAGGCAGTGGATGCGAGGGGTGGCGCTGTGGGAGGAGTGGGTCACTGTACAGGCAGTGGATGCGAGGGGTGGCGCTGTGGGAGGAGTGGGTCACTGTACAGGCAGTGGATGCGAGGGGTGGCGCTGTGGGTCACTGTACAGGCAGTGAATGCGAGGGGTGGCACTGTGGGAGAAGGGGTTTCCTCCTCAGAGGCAGTGGATGCGAGGGGTGGCACTGTGGGAGAAGGGGTTTCCTCAGAGGCAGTGGATGCGAGGGGTGGCACTGTGGGAGGAGGGGGTCACTGTACAGGCAGTGGATGTGAGGGGTGGCGCTGTGGGAGGAGTGGGTCACTGTACAGGCAGTGGATGCGAGGGGTGGCGCTGTGGGAGGAGTGGGTCACTGTACAGGCAGTGGATGCGAGGGGTGGCGCTGTGGGAGGAGTGGGTCACTGTACAGGCAGTGGATGCGAGGGGTGGCGCTGTGGGAGGAGTGGGTCACTGTACAGGCAGTGGATGCGAGGGGTGGCGCTGTGGGAGGAGTGGGTCACTGTACAGGCAGTGGATGCGAGGGGTGGCGCTGTGGGAGGAGTGGGTCACTGTACAGGCAGTGGATGCGAGGGGTGGCGCTGTGGGAGGAGGGGGTCACTGTACAGGCAGTGGATGCGAGGGGTGGCGCTGTGGGAGGAGTGGGTCACTGTACAGGCAGTGAATGCGAGGGGTGGCACTGTGGGAGAAGGGGTTTCCTCAGAGGCAGTGGATGCGAGGGGTGGCACTGTGGGAGAAGGGGTTTCCTCAGAGGCAGTGGATGCGAGGGGTGGCACTGTGGGAGAAGGGGTTTCCTTAGAGGCAGTGGTTGCGAGGGGTGGCACTGTGGGAGAAGGGGTTTGCTTACAGGCAGTGGATGCGAGGGGTGGCACTGTGGGAGAAGGGGTTTGCTTACAGGCAGTGGATGCGAGGGGTGGCACTGTGGGAGAAGGGGTTTGCTTACAGGCAGTGGATGCGAGGGGTGGCACTGTGGGAGAAGGGGTTTGCTTACAGGCAGTGGATGCGAGGGGTGCCGTGTTCTGTGGGTGGGGGAGCGCTACTGCCCGTAGGAAGGGAGGTTTCCTCAGAGGCAGTGGATGCGAGGGGTGGCACTGTGGGAGAAGGGGTTTCCTTAGAGGCAGTGGATGCGAGGGGTGGCACTGTGGGAGAAGGGGTTTCCTTAGAGGCAGTGGATGCGAGGGGTGGCACTGTGGGAGAAGGGGTTTCCTCAGAGGCAGTGGATGCGAGGGGTGGCACTGTGGGAGAAGGGGTTTGCTTACAGGCAGTGGATGCGAGGGGTGGCACTGTGGGAGAAGGGGTTTGCTTACAGGCAGTGGATGCGAGGGGTGGCACTGTGGGAGAAGGGGTTTGCTTACAGGCAGTGGATGCGAGGGGTGCCGTGTTCTGTGGGTGGGGGAGCGCTACTGCCCGTAGGAAGGGAGGTTTCCTCAGAGGCAGTGGATGCGAGGGGTGGCACTGTGGGAGGAGTGGGTCACTGTACAGGCAGTGGATGCGAGGGGTGGCGCTGTGGGAGGAGGGGGTCACTGTACAGGCAGTGAATGCGAGGGGTGGCGCTGTGGGAGGAGTGGGTCACTGTACAGGCAGTGGATGCGAGGGGTGGCGCTGTGGGAGGAGTGGGTCACTGTACAGGCAGTGGATGCGAGGGGTGGCGCTGTGGGAGGAGGGGGTCACTGTACAGGCAGTGAATGCGAGGGGTGGCGCTGTGGGAGGAGGGGGTCACTGTACAGGCAGTGAATGCGAGGGGTGGCGCTGTGGGAGGAGGGGGTCACTGTACAGGCAGTGGATGCGAGGGGTGGCGCTGTGGGAGGAGTGGGTCACTGTACAGGCAGTGGATGCGAGGGGTGGCGCTGTGGGAGGAGGGGGTCACTGTACAGGCAGTGGATGCGAGGGGTGGCGCTGTGGGAGGAGTGGGTCACTGTACAGGCAGTGGATGCGAGGGGTGGCGCTGTGGGAGGAGTGGGTCACTGTACAGGCAGTGGATGCGAGGGGTGGCGCTGTGGGAGGAGTGGGTCACTGTACAGGCAGTGAATGCGAGGGGTGGCGCTGTGGGAGGAGTGGGTCACTGTACAGGCAGTGGATGCGAGGGGTGGCGCTGTGGGAGGAGTGGGTCACTGTACAGGCAGTGGATGCGAGGGGTGGCGCTGTGGGAGGAGTGGGTCACTGTACAGGCAGTGAATGCGAGGGGTGGCACTGAGGGAGGAGTGGATCACTGTACAGGCAGTGGATGCGAGGGGTGGCACTGAGGGAGGAGTGGATCACTGTACAGGCAGTGGATGCGAGGGGTGGCACCGTGGGAGGAGTGGGTCACTGTACAGGCAGTGAATGCGAGGGGTGGCACCGTGGGAGGAGTGGGTCACTGTACAGGCAGTGGATGCGAGGGGTGGCGCTGTGGGAGGAGTGGGTCACTGTACAGGCAGTGGATGCGAGGGGTGGCGCTGTGGGAGGAGTGGGTCACTGTACAGGCAGTGGATGCGAGGGGTGGCGCTGTGGGAGGAGGGGGTCACTGTACAGGCAGTGGATGCGAGGGGTGGCGCTGTGGGAGGAGTGGGTCACTGTACAGGCAGTGAATGCGAGGGGTGGCGCTGTGGGAGGAGTGGGTCACTGTACAGGCAGTGGATGCGAGGGGTGGCGCTGTGGGAGGAGTGGGTCACTGTACAGGCAGTGAATGCGAGGGGTGGCGCTGTGGGAGGAGAGGGTCACTGTACAGGCAGTGGATGCGAGGGGTGGCGCTGTGGGAGGAGTGGGTCACTGTACAGGCAGTGGATGCGAGGGGTGGCGCTGTGGGAGGAGTGGGTCACTGTACAGGCAGTGAATGCGAGGGGTGGCACTGAGGGAGTAGTGGATCACTGTACAGGCAGTGGATGCGAGGGGTGGCACTGAGGGAGGAGTGGATCACTGTACAGGCAGTGGATGCGAGGGGTGGCACCGTGGGAGGAGTGGGTCACTGTACAGGCAGTGAATGCGAGGGGTGGCACCGTGGGAGGAGTGGGTCACTGTACAGGCAGTGGATGCGAGGGGTGGCACCGTGGGAGGAGTGGGTCACTGTACAGGCAGTGAATGCGAGGGGTGGCACCGTGGGAGGAGTGGGTCACTGTACAGGCAGTGGATGCGAGGGGTGGCACTGTGGGAGGAGTGGGTCACTGTACAGGCAGTGAATGCGAGGGGTGGCACTGTGGGAGGAGTGGGTCACTGTACAGGCAGTGAATGCGAGGGGTGGCACTGTGGGAGAAGGGGTTTCCTCAGAGGCAGTGAATGCGAGGGGTGGCACTGTGGGAGAAGGGGTTTCCTCAGAGGCAGTGGATGCGAGGGGTGGCACTGTGGGAGAAGGGGTTTCCTCAGAGGCAGTGGATGCGAGGGGTGGCACTGTGGGAGAAGGGGTTTCCTCAGAGGCAGTGGATGCGAGGGGTGGCACTGTGGGAGGAGGGGTTTCCTTAGAGGCAGTGAATGCGAGGGGTGGCACTGTGGGAGAAGGGGTTTCCTCAGAGGCAGTGAATGCGAGGGGTGGCACTGTGGGAGAAGGGGTTTCCTCAGAGGCAGTGAATGCGAGGGGTGGCACTGTGGGAGGAGTGGGTCACTGTACAGGCAGTGAATGCGAGGGGTGGCGCTGTGGGAGGAGTGGGTCACTGTACAGGCGGTGAATGCGAGGGGTGGCACTGTGGGAGGAGTGGGTCACTGTACAGGCGGTGAATGCGAGGGGTGGCACTGTGGGAGGAGTGGGTCACTGTACAGGCGGTGAATGCGAGGGGTGGCACTGTGGGAGGAGTGGGTCACTGTACAGGCGGTGAATGCGAGGGGTGGCACTGTGGGAGGAGTGGGTCACTGTACAGGCAGTGAATGCGAGGGGTGGCACTGTGGGAGGAGTGGGTCACTGTACAGGCGGTGAATGCGAGGGGTGGCACTGTGGGAGAAGGGGTTTCCTCAGAGGCAGTGGATGCGAGGGGTGGCACTGTGGGAGAAGGGGTTTCCTCAGAGGCAGTGGATGCGAGGGGTGGCACTGTGGGAGAAGGGGTTTCCTCAGAGGCAGTGAATGCGAGGGGTGGCACTGTGGGAGAAGGGGTTTCCTCAGAGGCAGTGGATGCGAGGGGTGGCACTGTGGGAGGAGGGGGTCACTGTACAGGCAGTGAATGCGAGGGGTGGCACTGTGGGAGGAGGGGGTCACTGTACAGGCAGTGAATGCGAGGGGTGGCACTGTGGGAGGAGGGGGTCACTGTACAGGCAGTGAATGCGAGGGGTGGCACTGTGGGAGGAGTGGGTCACTGTACAGGCAGTGAATGCGAGGGGTGGCACTGTGGGAGAAGGGGTTTCCTCAGAGGCAGTGAATGCGAGGGGTGGCACTGTGGGAGAAGGGGTTTCCTCAGAGGCAGTGGATGCGAGGGGTGGCACTGTGGGAGAAGGGGTTTCCTCAGAGGCAGTGGATGCGAGGGGTGGCACTGTGGGAGAAGGGGTTTCCTCAGAGGCAGTGAATGCGAGGGGTGGCACTGTGGGAGGAGTGGGTCACTGTACAGGCAGTGAATGCGAGGGGTGGCACTGTGGGAGGAGTGGGTCACTGTACAGGCAGTGAATGCGAGGGGTGGCACTGTGGGAGGAGTGGGTCACTGTACAGGCAGTGGATGCGAGGGGTGGCACTGTGGGAGAAGGGGTTTCCTCAGAGGCAGTGAATGCGAGGGGTGGCACTGTGGGAGAAGGGGTTTCCTCAGAGGCAGTGGATGCGAGGGGTGGCACTGTGGGAGAAGGGGTTTCCTCAGAGGCAGTGAATGCGAGGGGTGGCACTGTGGGAGAAGGGGTTTCCTCAGAGGCAGTGAATGCGAGGGGTGGCACTGTGGGAGGAGGGGTTTCCTTAGAGGCAGTGAATGCGAGGGGTGGCACTGTGGGAGAAGGGGTTTCCTCAGAGGCAGTGAATGCGAGGGGTGGCACTGTGGGAGAAGGGGTTTCCTCAGAGGCAGTGAATGCGAGGGGTGGCACTGTGGGAGGAGTGGGTCACTGTACAGGCAGTGAATGCGAGGGGTGGCGCTGTGGGAGGAGTGGGTCACTGTACAGGCGGTGAATGCGAGGGGTGGCACTGTGGGAGGAGTGGGTCACTGTACAGGCGGTGAATGCGAGGGGTGGCACTGTGGGAGGAGTGGGTCACTGTACAGGCGGTGAATGCGAGGGGTGGCACTGTGGGAGGAGTGGGTCACTGTACAGGCGGTGAATGCGAGGGGTGGCACTGTGGGAGGAGTGGGTCACTGTACAGGCAGTGAATGCGAGGGGTGGCACTGTGGGAGGAGTGGGTCACTGTACAGGCGGTGAATGCGAGGGGTGGCACTGTGGGAGAAGGGGTTTCCTCAGAGGCAGTGGATGCGAGGGGTGGCACTGTGGGAGAAGGGGTTTCCTCAGAGGCAGTGGATGCGAGGGGTGGCACTGTGGGAGAAGGGGTTTCCTCAGAGGCAGTGAATGCGAGGGGTGGCACTGTGGGAGAAGGGGTTTCCTCAGAGGCAGTGGATGCGAGGGGTGGCACTGTGGGAGGAGGGGGTCACTGTACAGGCAGTGAATGCGAGGGGTGGCACTGTGGGAGGAGGGGGTCACTGTACAGGCAGTGAATGCGAGGGGTGGCACTGTGGGAGGAGGGGGTCACTGTACAGGCAGTGAATGCGAGGGGTGGCACTGTGGGAGGAGTGGGTCACTGTACAGGCAGTGAATGCGAGGGGTGGCACTGTGGGAGAAGGGGTTTCCTCAGAGGCAGTGAATGCGAGGGGTGGCACTGTGGGAGAAGGGGTTTCCTCAGAGGCAGTGGATGCGAGGGGTGGCACTGTGGGAGAAGGGGTTTCCTCAGAGGCAGTGGATGCGAGGGGTGGCACTGTGGGAGAAGGGGTTTCCTCAGAGGCAGTGAATGCGAGGGGTGGCACTGTGGGAGGAGTGGGTCACTGTACAGGCAGTGAATGCGAGGGGTGGCACTGTGGGAGGAGTGGGTCACTGTACAGGCAGTGAATGCGAGGGGTGGCACTGTGGGAGGAGTGGGTCACTGTACAGGCAGTGGATGCGAGGGGTGGCACTGTGGGAGAAGGGGTTTCCTCAGAGGCAGTGAATGCGAGGGGTGGCACTGTGGGAGAAGGGGTTTCCTCAGAGGCAGTGGATGCGAGGGGTGGCACTGTGGGAGAAGGGGTTTCCTCAGAGGCAGTGAATGCGAGGGGTGGCACTGTGGGAGAAGGGGTTTCCTCAGAGGCAGTGAATGCGAGGGGTGGCACTGTGGGAGAAGGGGTTTCCTCAGAGGCAGTGGATGCGAGGGGTGGCACTGTGGGAGAAGGGGTTTGCTTACAGGCAGTGGATGCGAGGGGTGCCGTGTTCTGTGGGTGGGGGAGCGCTACTGCCCGTAGGAAGGGAGGTTTCCTCAGAGGCAGTGGATGCGAGGGGTGGCACTGTGGGAGGAGTGGGTCACTGTACAGGCAGTGAAGTAGAGCGGCGTCTGGGTGGAGAGGTGTCACTGCGAGAGATGTCCGTTTCTAGGTGATACAAGTAAGGGGGCTTTATTACTAGCAGTGAAGGGAAAGATGCATCGAGTACTGGATTTGTGTTTTCACACGAGCAGCGAAGGAGGCGTTATCGGCTTTTGGGGCGGGTGTGTTTGAGCAGAAGAGGAGCTACTCTCGATGGCTGGAAGGCAGAGGTTGCGTATGTGAGCTAGGTGAGTGGTTTCTTTATGGAGTGTTTGGCTGAGAGGCTGAACAGACCTTGGGGAGGGGGGATATCTTCCTTCCGTGTGGACAGGCGGCGGGTAGCCCTATTTAGTTGGAGACAGCGCTGGGGGCATTGTTTAGTCGGGGTGGGTTATCTTTTTTGTTTTTAAGGCTTAGGCGTCACTGGGCTCCGGGTGGTTGACGGGGACAGGGACGGCCTCCTGCTCGCAGTGAAGGCGGCGTTAACTGGTAGGAGGTCATTAATCAGCAGCGTCTGGAAGGGGTCACATTGATAGGTGGTTTCTGAAGCCTGGGGGTGAGGCCGTTTTATTGTCGAAGGGCGCGCATTAGTTAGTGAGGTGAAAGGGGGGTTAATACTGTCGGAAAAGGGACCAATAGTTCCGCGGGCGAAGGGGGTTTCTATGGGGTGTTTTATTCCGGAAGGTGTTTATCCATGGCGAAGGGGTCTTAGCAGGCCCTACGGCAGAGGCGCCGGACACTAGCCGGGCGGGGGCTCTCGCACAGCCCGGGAGGGGCCGGTCTCTACTCCGAGAGGCTCACCTTCGGCTCCTCAGAAGCGGGCGGCTCCTCTCCGTCTGTGCGATCTCGACGGTCCCTGCGGACTACGACTCGAGCAGGCTCTGAGCCCCGCCATGTCGCTCGGTGGGGCGCGCTGGACGGACACGAAGGCCACAGACTCACTGACACCGAACCCCAAAACCAGCGACGCCACAACCGACGGAGACAACAACAGAACCCAAGCTCCCGCCCACCGAGCACGGGCCAACCTCATTGGCCTCCGATGATCAGTCACGTGAGCTGTAGCCATCAATTCGTCCACTCCACTCTTCGCCCCAGGATATATCTTTTTGTTCATTGGATGTTATTGCTATCAGTCATGCACTGCACCCAATCGGAACAAGGCGCGATCGTCCAATCTAATGCCGCGGCCTGGTACCTGGCGAAAATACATTCCTAACCCCTTCGCTGCCAGGCTTTTCCCCTCCTCTGCCGAGCCTTTTTTTGCCTATTTGGAGCAGTTCGCGCTTAGGCCCGCATAACTTTTTGTTCACATAAGCTAACCACGCCAAATTTGCGTCCTTTTTTTCCAACATCCTAGGGATTCTAGAGGTACCCAGACTTTGTGGGTCCCCCTGAAGGAAACCAAAAGATTACCCAAAATACAGCCAAAATTTCGTTTTTTTTAAAAAAAATTGGAAAAAGGGCTGCAGAAGAAGGCTCGTGCTTTTCCCCCTGAAAATGGCATCAACAAAGGGTTTACAGTGCTGAAATCACCATCTTCCCAGCTTTCACGAACAGGCAGACTTGAATCAGAAAACCCAATTTTTCAACACAAATTTGGCATTTTAGTGGGACATACCCCATTGTTACTATTTTTTGTGCTTTCAGTCTCCTTTCAGTCAGTGACAGAAATGGGCATGAAACCAACGCTGGATCCCAGGAACTGCAAACATTTCTGAAATGTAGACAAAACTCTGAATTCAGCAAGGGGTCATTTGTGTAGATCCTACAAGGGTTTCCTTCAGAAAATAACAGCTGAAATAAAAAAATATTGAAATTGAGGTGAAAAAACAACAATTTTCTCAATATTTTACTCTGTAACTTTTTCCTGAGATGTCAGATTTTTTAAAGCAATATACCGTTGTACGAAAGTACCATCTTGCCTGGCATGTTACCCCCATATTTCACTGTATATATGTTGTTTTAGTCGTATGTGTCACTGGGACCCTGCCAGCCAGGGCCCCAATGCTCATAAGTGTGCCCTGTATGCGTTCCCTGTGTGATGACTAACTCTCTCACTGAGGCTCTGCTAACCAGAACCTCAGTGGTTATGCTCTCTCATTTCTTTCCAAATTGTCACTAACAAGCTAGTGACCATTTTCACCAATTTACATTGGCATACTGGAACACCCTTATAATTCCCTAGTATATGGTACTGAGGTACCTAGGGTATTGGGGTTCCAGGAGATCCCTATGGGCTGCAGCATTTCTTTTGCCACCCATAGGGAGCTCTGACAATTCTTACACAGGCCTGCCTCTGCAGCCTGAGTGAAATAACGTCCACGTTATTTCACAGCCATTTACCACTCTACTTAAGTAACTTATAAGTCACCTATATGTCTAACCTTTACCTGGTAAAGGTTGGATGCTAAGTTACTTAGTGTGTGGGCACCCTGGCACTAGCCAAGGTGCCCCCACATTGTTCAGGGCAAATTCCACAGACTTTGTGAGTGCGGGGACACCATTACACACGTGCACTATACATAGGTCACTACCTATGTATAGCTTCACAAAGGTAACTCCGAACATGGCCATGTAACATGTCTAAGATCATGGAATTGCCACCCCAATGCCATCCTGGCATTGGGGAGACAATTCCATGACCCCCCGGGTCTCTAGCACAGACCCGGGTACTGCCAAACTGCCTTTCCCGGGGTTTCACTGCAGCTGCTGCTGCTGCCAACCCCTCAGACAGGTTTCTGCCCTCCTGGGGTCGAGCCAGGCTTGGCCCAGGAAGGCAGAACAAAGGACTTCCTCAGAGAGAGGTTGTTACACCCTCTCCCTTTGGAAAAAGGTGTCAGGGCTGGGGAGGGAGTAGCCTCCCCCAGCCTCTGGAAATGCTTTGATGGGCACAGATGGTGCCCATCCCTGCATAAGCCAGTCTACACCGGTTCAGGGATCCCCCAGCCCTGCTCTGGCGCGAAACTGGACAAAGGTGCCCAGAGCTCCTCCAGTGTGCTCCAGACCTCGGCCATCTTGGAAACAGAGGTGCTGCTCGCACACTGGACTGCTCTGAGTGGCCAGTGCCAGCAGGTGACGTCAGAGACTCACAGAAGTGTTTTTCCGCCGAAAGAACGCCAACAAGCCTTGCTAGCTGCAAATCGTGCGGTTAGCGTTTTTGGACGCTGCTGTGGCCCAGGAGGGACCAGGAGGTCGCAAATTGGACCAGGAGGTAGAGGGGACGTCGAGCAAGACAAGGAGCCCTCTTAGCAGCAGGTAGCACCCGGAGAAGTGCCAGAAACAGGCACTACGAGGATGCGTGAAACAGTGCTCACCCGAAGTCGCACAAAGGAGTCCCACGTCGCCGGAGACCAACTTAGAAAGTCGTGCAATGCAGGTTAGAGTACCGTGGACCCAGGCTTGGCTGTGCACAAAGGATTTCCGCCGGAAGTGCACAGGGGCCGGAGTAGCTGCAAAAGTCGCGGTTCCCAGCAATGCAGTCTAGCGAGGTGAGGCAAGGACTTACCTCCACCAAACTTGGACTGAAGAGTCACTGGACTGTGGGAGTCACTTGGACAGAGTTGCTGGATTCGAGGGACCTCGCTCGTCGTGCTGAGAGGAGACCCAAGGGACCGGTAATGCAGCTTTTTGGTGCCTGCGGTTGCAGGGGGAAGATTCCGTCGACCCACAGGAGATTTCTTCGGAGCTTCTAGTGCAGAGAGGAGGCAGACTACCCCCACAGCATGCACCACCAGGAAAACAGTCGAGAAGGCGGCAGGATCAGCGTTACAGAGTTGCAGTAGTCGTCTTTGCTACTATGTTGCAGGTTTGCAGGCTTCCAGCGCGGTCAGCAGTCGATTCCTTGGCAGAAGGTGAAGAGAGAGATGCAGAGGAACTCGGATGAGCTCTTGCATTCGTTATCTAAAGTTTCCCCAGAGACAGAGACCCTAAATAGCCAGAAAAGAGGGTTTGGCTACTTAGGAGAGAGGATAGGCTACTAACACCTGAAGGAGCCTATCAGAACTAGTCTCTGACGTCACCTGGTGGCACTGGCCACTCAGAGCAGTCCAGTGTGCCAGCAGCACCTCTGTTTCCAAGATGGCAGAGGTCTGGAGCACACTGGAGGAGCTCTGGACACCTCCCAGGGGAGGTGCAGGTCAGGGGAGTGGTTACTCCCCTTTCCTTTGTCCAGTTTCGCGCCAGAGCAGGGCTAAGGGGTCCCCTGAACCGGTGTAGACTGGCTTATGCAGAATTGGGCACATCTGTGCCCAAGAAAGCATTTCCAGAGGCTGGGGGAGGCTACTCCTCCCCTGCCTTCACACCATTTTCCAAAGGGAGAGGGTGTAACACCCTCTCTCAGAGGAAGTCCTTTGTTCTGCCATCCTGGGCCAGGCCTGGCTGGACCCCAGGAGGGCAGATGCCTGTCTGAGGGGTTGGTAGCAGCAGCAGCTGCAGTGAAACCCCAGGAAGGGCAGTTTGGCAGTACCAGGGTCTGTGCTACAGACCACTGGGATCATGGGATTGTGCCAACTATGCCAGGATGGCATAGAGGGGGCAATTCCATGATCATAGACATGTTACATGGCCATATTCGGAGTTACCATTGTGAAGCTACATATAGGTAGTGACCTATATGTAGTGCACGCGTGTAATGGTGTCCCCGCACTCACAAAGTCCGGGGAATTGGCCCTGAACAATGTGGGGGCACCTTGGCTAGTGCCAGGGTGCCCTCACACTAAGTAACTTTGCACCTAACCTTTACCAGGTAAAGGTTAGACATATAGGTGGCTTATAAGTTACTTAAGTGCAGTGTAAAATGGCTGTGAAATAACGTGGACGTTATTTCACTCAGGCTGCAGTGGCAGGCCTGTGTAAGAATTGTCAGAGCTCCCTATGGGTGGCAAAAGAAATGCTGCAGCCCATAGGGATCTCCTGGAACCCCAAAACCCATGGTACCTCAGTACCATATACAAGGGAATTATAAGGGTGTTCTAGTAAGCCAATGTAAACTGGTAAAATTGGTCACTAGCCTGTCAGTGACAATTTGAAAGAAATGAGAGAGCATAACCACTGAGGTTCTGATTAGCAGAGCCTCAGTGAGACAGTTAGTCACTACACAGGTAACACATTCAGGCACACTTATGAGCACTGGGGCCCTGGAGAACAGGGTCCCAGTGACACATACAACTAAAACAACATATATACAGTGAAAAATGGGGGTAACATGCCAGGCAAGATGGTACTTTCCTACATCCACCTACCAGGTGTCTCAGATAAACCACTTTCCCCTGCCCTATCTGACACTTTGAAGCCTTGATAGTGAGGCCTGCCTTCTGCAGGGCCTCCAAAACTTTCCATAGGTGGACCAGGTGATCATCCCAGCTGGAGCTAAAGACAGCTATATCGTCTAGATATGCTGCACTAAAAGCTTCCAGCCCTTGCAGGACTGTATTCACCAACCTTTGAAAAGTGGCAGGTGCATTTTTCAATCCAAAAGGCATTACTGTGAATTGGTAATGGCCTCCAATGGTTGAAAATGCAGTTTTTGCTTTTGCATCTTCTGATAACTTGATCTGCCAATACCCTGCAGCCAAATCAAAAGTGCTTAGATACTTGGCAGATGCCAGTGTATCTATTAGCTCATCTGCCCTGGGTATAGGGTGAGGATCAGTTTTGGTTACCTGGTTGAGACCTCTATAGTCTACACAAAACCGCATTTCCTTCTTTCCATCCTTGGAATGAGGTTTTGGTACAAGTACCACAGGAGAGGCCCATGGACTTTCAGAGTGCTCAACCACTCCCAGTTCAAGCATTTTCTGTACTTCTTGCTTTATGCAGTCTCTGACATGGTCAGGCTGCCTATAGATCTTACTTTTGACAGGCAAGTTGTCTCCAGTATCTATAGTGTGCTCACACCAGGAAGTGGTGCCTGGCACAGTAGAGAAGAGTTCAGAAAACTGACCCAGGAGATTTATGCAGTGGTCTTTCTGCTCAGCAGTAAGACAATCAGCCAACACTACACCTTCCACTAGAGCATCTTGTTCTGTGGAAGAGAAGAGATCAGGGAGAGGGTCACTCTCTTCTTCCTGTCCCTCATCTGTTACCATGAGCAGGGTGAGATCAGCCCTGTCATAGTAGGGTTTCAGGCGATTGACATGGAGCACCCTAAGGGGACTTCTGGCAGTGCCTAAGTCAACTAAGTAGGTGACTTCACCCTTTTTTTCAACAATTATGTGGGGTCCACTCCATTTGTCTTGGAGTGCTCTTGGGGCCACAGGCTCCAAGACCCACACTTTCTGCCCTGGTTGGTACTGAACCAAAACAGCCTTCTGGTCATGCCATTGCTTTTGGAGCTCTTGGCTGGCCTGAAGGTTTTTACTGGCCTTTTTTTATGTACTCAGCCATCCTAGATCTTAGGCCAAGTACATAGTCCACTATGTCTTGCTTTGGAGCTTTTAAAGGTTGTTCCCAACCCTCCTTAACAAGTGTGAGAGGACCTCTCACAGGGTTTCCAAATAGGAGTTCAAAGGGGCTGAAGCCCACTCCTTTTTGGGGTACCTCCCTGTAAGCAAAAAGGAGGCAAGTTAACAGGATATCCCATCTCCTGCGGAGTTTTTCAGGGAGTCCCATAATCATGCCTTTGAGAGTTTTGTTAAATCTCTCCACCAGTGCATTTGTTTGTGGATGATAGGGTGTGGTGAACTTGTATGTCACACCACATTCCTTCCACATGGCCTTTAAGTAAGCAGACATGAAATTGCTTCCCCTGTCTGATACCACCTCATTTGGGAAGCCCACCCGGGAAAAGATTCCCAGGAGGGCCTTTGCCACTGCAGGAGCTGTAGTGGTCCTTAGAGGAATTGCTTCAGGATATCTGGTGGCATGGTCCACTACCACCAAGATAAACCTATTTCCTGAAGCAGTAGGAGGGTCAAGGGGGCCAACTATGTCAACCCCTACCCTTTCAAAGGTAACCCCAACCACAGGCAGTGGGATAAGGGGTGCCTTTGGAGTGCCACCTGTCTTGCCACTGGCTTGACAGGTTTCACAGGACTTACAAAATTCCTTTGTGTCCTCTGACATTCTAGGCCAATGAAACAAGGGGACAAGCCTCTCCCAAGTTTTCATTTGCCCCAAATGTCCAGCTAAGGGAATGTCGTGGGCTAGAGTTAGGAGGAACTTTCTGTACTCCAGAGGAATCACCAATCTCCTGGCAGCTCCAGGTTTTGGATCCCTTGCTTCAGTGTACAAGAGGTTGTCCTCCCAGTAAACTCTGTGAGAGTCACTGACATCCCCATTTGCTTGTTTAACAGCTTGCTGCCTCAGACCCTCTAGTGTGGAACAGGTATGCTGTGCCATACTCAGCCCCTCCCTGGCAGGCCCCCCTTCACCCAAAAGCTCAGCAGTGTCTGCTTCCAGCTCCTCTGGTGTAGGTTCTGCACAGGGTGGAAATTCTTCTTCCTCAGAAGTTGAATCCACTGTAGAGGGAGGGATAGTAGGTAGTGTTTTACTTCTAATAGCCCTAGCTTTAGGGAGCACTTAGTCCATTCTTCCAGGATCCAAGTCACCCTGTCCTTTTTGCTTTTTGGCCTGAGCCCTGGTTAAAGCAAAAATGTGCCCTGGAATGCCCAGCATTGCTGCATGAGCCTCCAACTCCACATCTGACCAAGCTGATGTCTCTAAATCATTTCCTAGTAGACAGTCTACAGGTAAATCTGAGGCAACCACAACTTTCTTTGGACCAGTAACCCCCACCAGTTGAGATTTACAACAGCCATGGGGTGGCTAAGTGTGTTGTTATGAGCATCGGTTACTTGGTACTGGTGACCAAGTAGGTGTTGTTCAGGGTGGACCAGTTTCTCTATTACCATGGTAACACTGGCACCTGTGTCCCTGTAGGCCTGAACCTCAACACCATTTATTAGGGGTAGTTGCTTGTACTTATCCATGTTAAGGGGACAAGCAACCAAGGTGGCCAAATCAATGGATGGTATCAGACAGGGGTAGCAACTTCATGTCTGCTTACTTAAAGGCCATGTGGAAGGAATGTGGTGTGACATACAAGTTCACCACACCCTATCATCCACAAACAAACGGACTGGTTGAGAGGTTTAATAAAACTCTCAAAGGAATGATAATGGGACTCCCTGAAAAACTCCGGAGGAGATGGGATGTCCTGTTACCTTGCCTCCTTTTTGCTTACAGGGAGGTACCCCAAAAAGGAGTGGGCTTCAGCCCCTTTGAACTCCTATTTGGACACCCTGTAAGAGGTCCTCTAACACTTGTAAAGGAGGGTTGGGAACAACCTTTAAAAGCTCCTAAGCAAGACATAGTGGACTATGTACTTGGCCTAAGATCCAGAATGGCTGAGTACATGACAAAGGCCAGAAAAAACCTTCAGGCCAGCCAAGAGCTCCAAAAGCAATGGCATGACCAGAAGGCTGTTCTGATTCAGTACCAACCAGGGCAGAAAGTGTGTGTCTTGGAGCCTGTGGCCCGAAGAGCATTCCAAGACAAATGGAGTGGTCCCCACATTATTGTTGAGAAAAAGGGAGAAGTCACCTACTTGGTTGACTGAGGCACTGCCAGGAGTCCCCTTAGGGTGCTCCATGTCAATCGCGTGAAACCCTACTATGACAGGGCTGATCTCACCCTGCTCATGGCAACAGATGAAGGACAGGAAGAAGAGAGTGACCCTCTCCCTGATCTCTTCTTTTCCACAGAACAAGATGCTCTAGTGGAAGTGTAGTTCTAGCGGATTGTCTTACTGCTGAGCAGAAAGACCACTGCATAAATCTCTTGGGTCAGTTTTCTGAACGCTTTTCTACTGTGCCAGGCACCACTTCTTGGTGTGAGCACACTATAGATACTGGAGACAGCTTGCCTGTCAAAGTAAGATCTATAGGCAGCCTGACCATGTCAGAGACTGCATAAAACAAGAGGTTCAGAAAATGCTTGAACTGGGAGTGTTTGAGCACTCTGAAACTCCATGGGCCTCTCCTGTGGTACTTGTACCAAAACCTCATTCCAAAGATGGAAAGAAGGAAATTAGATTTTGTGTAGATTACAGAGGTCTCAACCAGGTAACTAAAACTGATGCTCACCCTATACCCAGGGCAGATGAGCTAATATATACACTGGCATCTGCCAAGTATCTAAGCACCTTTGATTTGACTGCAGGGTATTGGCAGATCAAATTATCAGAGGATGCTAAAGCAAAAACTGCATTTTCAACCATTGGAGGGCACTACCAATTCACAGTAATGCCTTTTGGGTTGAAAAATGCACCTGCCACTTTTCAGAGGTTGGTGAATACAGTCCTGCAAGGGTTGGAGGCTTTTAGTGCAGCATACCTAGATGATATAGCTGTCTTTAGCTCCACCTGGGATGATCACCTGGTCCACCTGTGGAAAGTTTTGGAGGCCCTGCAAAAGGCAGGCCTCACTATCAAGGCTTCAAAGTGCCAGATAGGGCAGGGGAATGTGGTTTATCTGGGACACCTGGTAGGTGGAGAACAGATTGCACCACTTCAGGGGAAAATCCAAACTATTATAGATTGGGTTCCCCCTACAACTCAGACCCAGGTGAGAGCCTTCTTAGGCCTCACTGGGTATTACAAAAGGTTCATAAAGAACTATGGCTCCATTGCAGCCCCTTTTAATGACCTTACATCTAAGAAAATGCCTAAAAAGGTATTGTGGACAGCTAGCTGTCAGAAAGCTTTTGAGGAGCTGAAGCAGGCCATGTGCTCTGCACCTGTCCTGAAAAGCCCCTGTTACTCCCAAAAAATCATTGTCCAAACTGATGCATCTGAATTAGGGGTAGGGGCAGTCTTATCACAACTTAATTCTGAGGGCCAGGATCAACCTGTTGCTTTTATCAGCAGGAGGTTGACCCCTAGAGAAAAGCGTTGGTCTGCCATAGAGAGGGAGGCCTTTGCTGTGGTCTGGGCACTGAAGAAGGTGAGGCCATACCTGTTTGGCACTCACTTCATTGTTCAGACAGACCACAAACCTCTACTTTGGCTAAAACAAATGAAAGGTGAAAATCCTAAATTGTTGAGGTGGTCCATATCCCTACAGGGAATGGACTATACAGTGGAACATAGACCTGGGAGTACCCACTCCAATGCAGATGGACTCTCCAGATATTATCACTTAGACAATGAAGACTCATCAGGTCATGGCTAGTCTTATTGTCCTTCATTTGGGGGGGGGGGGGTTTGTGTAGGAAAGTACCATCTTGCCTGGCATGTTACCTCCATTTTTCACTGTATATATGTTGTTTTAGTTGTATGTGTCACTGGGACCCTGTTCTCCAGGGCCCCAGTGCTCATAAGTGTGCCCTGTATGTGTTACCTGTGTGATGACTAACTGTCTCACCGAGGCTCTGCTAACCAGAACCTCAGTGGTTATGCTCTCTCATTTCTTTCCAAATTGTCACTAACAGGCTAGTGACCATTTTCACCAATTTACATTGGCATACTGGAACACCCTTATAATTCCCTAGTATATGGTACTGAGGTACCCAGGGTACTGGGGTTCCAGAAGATCCCTATGGGCTGCAGCATTTCTTTTGCCACCCATAGAGAGCTCTGACAATTCTTACACAGGCCTGCCACTGCAGCCTGAGTGAAATAACGTCCACGTTATTTCACAGCCATTTACCACTGCACTTAAGTAACTTATAAGTCACCTATATGTCTAACCTTTACCTGGTAAAGGTTGGGTGCTAAGTTACTTTGTGTGTGGGCACCCTGGCACTAGCCAAGGTGCCCCCACATTGTTCAGGGCCAATTCCCCTGACTTTGTGAGTGCGGGGACACCATTACACGTGTGCACTGTACATAGGTCACTACCTATGTATAGCTTCACAATGGTAACTCCGAATATGGCCATGTAACATGTCTAAGATCAGGGAATTGCCACCCCAATGCCATCCTGGCATTGGGGAGACAATTCCATGATCCCCCGGGTCTCTAGCACAGACCCGGGTACTGCCAAACTGCCTTTCCCGGGGTCTCACTGCAGCTGCTGCTGCTGCTGCTGCCAACCCCTCAGACAGGTTTCTGCCCTCCTGGGGTCCAGCCAGGCTTGGCCCAGGAAGGCAGAACATCGGACTTCCTCAGAGAGAGGGTGTTACACCCTCTCCCTTTGGAAAAAGGTGTCAGGGCTGGGGAGGAGTAGCCTCCCCAGTCTCTGGAAATGCTTTGATGGGCACAGATGGTGCCCATCCCTGCATAAGCCAGTCTACACCGGTTCAGGGATCCCCCAGCCCTGCTCTGGCGCGAAACTGGACAAAGGAAAGGGGAGTGACCACTCCCCTGACCTGCACCTCCCCTGGGAGGTGCCCAGAGCTCCTCCAGTGTGCTCCAGACCTCTGCCATCTTGGAAACAGAGGTGCTGCTGGCACACTGGACTGCTCTGAGTGGCCAGTGCCAGCAGGTGACGTCAGAGACTCCTTCTGATAGGCTCTTACCTGTGTTGATAGCCTATCCTCCTTCCTAAGTAGCCAAACCTCCTTTTCTGGCTATTTAGGGTCTCTGCTTTGGGGAATTCTTTAGATAACGAATGCAAGAGCTCATCAGAGTTCCTCTGCATCTCTCTCTTCACCTTCTGCCAAGGAATCGACTGCTGACCGTGCTGGAAGCCTGCAAAACCGCAACAAAGTAGCAAAGACGACTTCTGCAACCTTGTAACGCTGATCCTGCCGCCTTCTCGACTGTTTTCCTGGTGGTGCATGCTGAGGGGTAGTCTACCTCCTCTCTGCACTAGAAGCTCCGAAGAAATCTCCCGTGGGTCGACGGAATCTTCCCCCTGCAACCGCAGGCAACAAAATACTGCATCACCGGTCCTCTGGGTCCCCTCTCTCCACGACGAGCGTGGTCCATGGAACTCAGCAACTCTGTCCAAGTGACTCCCACAGTCCAGTGACTCTTCAGTCCAAGTTTGGTGGAGGTAAGACCTTGCCTCCCCACGCCAGACTGCATTGCTGGGCACCGCGTGATTTGCAGCTGCTCCGGCTCCTGTGCACTCTTCCAGGATTTCCTTTGTGCGCAGCCATGCCTGGGTCCCCGACACTCTAACCTGCAGTGCACGACCTCCTGAGTTGTCCTCCGGCGTCGTGGGACCTTCTTTTGTGACTTCGGGTGAGCTCCGGTTCACTCTTCTTCGTAGTGCCTGTTCCGGCACTTCTGCGGGTGCTGCCTGCTTCTGAGTGGGCTCCTTGTCTTGCTGGGTGCCCCCTCTGTCTCCTCACGCAATTGGCGACATCCTGGTCCCTCCTGGGCCACAGCAGCATCCAAAAACCGTAACCGCGACCCTTGCAGCTAGCAAGGCTTGTTTGCGGTCTTTCTGCATGGAAACACCTCTGCAAGCTTCTTCACGCGGTGGGACATCCATCCTCCCAAGGGTGAAGTTCCTAGTCCTCTTTGTTCTTACAGAATCCACAGCTTCTAGCATCCGGTGGCAGCTTCTTTGCACCCTCAGCTGGCATTTCTTGGGCATCTGCCCACTCATGAGTTGAGTGTGACTCTTGGACTTGGTCCCCTTGTTCCACAGGTACTCTTGTCTTGAAATCCATCGTTGTTGCATTGCTGGTGTTGGTCTTCCTTGCAGAATTCCCCTATCACGACTTCTGTGCTCTCTGGGGAACTTAGGTGCACTTTGCACCCACTTTTCAGGGTCTTGGGGTGGGCTATTTTTCTAACCCTCACTGTTTTCTTACAGTCCCAGCGACCCTCTACAAGCTCACATAGATTTGGGGTCCATACGTTATTCGCATTCCACTTTTGGAGTATATGGTTTGTGTTGCCCCTATACCTATGTGCTCTCATTGCAATCTATTGTGACTGTACATTGCTTGCATTGCTTTCTATTGCTATTACTGCATATTTTCTGTATTGTGTACATATATCTTGTGTATATTTGCTATCCTCATACTGAGGGTACTCACTGAGATACTTTTGGCATATTGTCATAAAAATAAAGTACCTTTATTTTTAGTATATCTGTGTATTGTGTTTTCTTATGATATTGTGCATATGACACCAGTGGTATAGTAGGAGCTTTGCATGTCTCCTAGTTCAGCCTAAGATGCTCTGCTAAGCTACCATTTTTTATCAGCCTAAGCTGCTAGACACCTCTTCTACACTAATAAGGGATAACTGGACCTGGTGCAGAGTGTAAGTACCCCTTGGTACCACTACAAACCAGGCCAGCCTCCTACAACCGTTACATCTGCTGGACTTTTCTGGTTGTAGGGATATAGAGGGCTTGTAGGTTCATCAAGAACCCTAGGTACCCAGAGCCAATAAATGAGCTGCACCCTGCAATGGGTTTTCATTCTATACCGTGTATACTGCAATTCATTTGCTGAAATATAAAGAGTGAAAAATAGGTATCAAGAAAACCTTTGTATTTCCAAAATGGGCACAAGATAAGGTGTTGAGAAGTAGTGGTTATTTGCACATCTCTGAATTCTGGGGTGCCCATACTAGCATGTGAATTACAGGGCATTTCTCATTACATACTGTCTTACATTTGGAAGGAAAAAATGAAGGGAAAGACAAATTTCCTTCCACCCAGCATTCCGCCAAGTCTCCTGATAAAAATGATACCTCACTTGTGTGGGTAGGCCAAGTGCCCGTGACAGGAAATGCCCCAAAACACGACATGAACACATCAAATTTTCCCAAAGAAAACAGAGGTGTTTTTTGCAAAGTGCCTACCTGTGGATTTTGGCCTCTAGCTCAGCCGGCACCTAGGAAAACCTACCAAATCTGCGCATTATTGAAAACTAGACACCTAGGGGAATTCAAGATGGGGTGACTTATGGGGCTCTGACCAGGTTCTGTTACCCAGAATCCTTTGCAAACCTCAAAATTTGGCTAAAAAAACACTTTCTCCTCACATTTCGGTAACAGAAAGTTCTGGAATCTGAGAGGAGCCATAAATTTCCTTCCACCCAGCGTTCCCCCAAGTCTCTCGATAAAAATGATACCTCACTTGTGTGGGTAGGCCTAGCGCCCGCGACAGGAAATGCACCCAAAACAGAATGCAAAGTGCCTACCTGGAAGCTGAGAGGAGCCACAAATTTCCTTCCAAATTATCAAATACAAAAGTACCTGTTTTTGGGGGGGGCACCCTGCGTTTTTGGTCCTGGGCTCAGCAGCCATCTAGGGAAACCTACCAAACCCAGACATTTCTGAAAACTAGACACCTGAGGGAGTCCAGGGAGGTGTGACTTGCATGGATCCCCCAGTGAATTCTTACCCAGAATCCTCAGCAAATCTCAAATTTAGCTAAAAAATCACTTTTTCTCCACATTTCTGTGTGGGATCACTGCACCGGGACAAATTTCCTACCACCCAACATTCCCCTCAGTCTCCCAGTAAAAATGATACCTCATTTGGGTAGGTGGGCCAAGGGCCTGTGACAGGGAAGAGCCAAAAACATGTTGAAATTGAGGGGGAACCAAAGCGGGTCCAAAAGGGCAGTTTGGCAAAAAATCATTTTTAGGCTGATAAGTGCAGCAGAATTTTTATCGGTAGGAATTTTGTGGATTCCTGCAGATTACAGAAGGTTCCATCACAAAAATGTGGGAAAATGTGTGATTTTCAGCAAAGTTGGAGGTTTGCAGGGCATTGTGGGTAAGAAAATGGTGCAGGATGCATGTGAAGCACACCGCCCTGGAATCAACCAGATGTTTAGTTTTCAGATGTGCCTGGGTCTTGTGGATTTTTCTACATGGCAGCGTCCCAAAGTCAAAAAAGTGCAGCCCTCACCATTCTAAGTGGGACGATTTTGAGAGTTACCAAGCTCTCATGGCCCAAATGTAAAACCAAAACCCAACATAATCAAATGTCTTCTTGCTCGTGATGGGATAAAATGTTTTAGTGTGCAGGGGGAGAGCTGGAAGACTGTTACCCCCTTCATTTGGGGTGGGGGCATAACAGGCCCATACTGGTTGGTAGCCACCACCCCCCCTATTTTTTGTATTTTTTTAATTCCATGCCATCTACCCATCCCAGTGTGTCTAAAAAACGTTTCCTGTCAAACCTTGACCTCTTCCCTACACCTCCTCCACCCCTTCTGTCCCCTAGGGCCCGCCTGTCCAGGTCCCAACCCAGCACCTCAGCCACCACATCACCGGGAACAGTCGTGCCAGCAGTAACCGGCTTCTGGAGTGCGCCAAGAAGCAGGGCAGGCAGTGTGCCAAGGAGCCAGGCCAAAGACATTCCCCCACCTCAGAAACATAAGAAGTTGGCCCAGCCCGGAGGGAGAAGGGCAAAACACCTGCCACCAAGGGCTCTCCGAGGACTACAGTTGTGAGTGGCAAGACAGCTGCGCCACCATCCAAGGTGGGGAAGGGCCAGAGGAAAAAAGGGAAGCCGCCGCCAACCTGCACGGTGGACAAGACCGCCACCGGCACTGCCACATGCACCGCCGCCACGGGCACAGCTGCCCAGGACACCGCTGCCTGCACCACGCTCACTGAGTCACCCTCCAGCACCGCTGCCCAGGACACCGCCGCCAGAAACACGCTCACTGAGCCACCCACCAGCACCGCTGCCCAGGACACTGCCGCCAGCAGCACGCTCACTTAGCCCCCCCACCAGCACCGCTGCCCAGGACACCGCCGCCAGCAACACGCTCACTGAGCCACCCACCAGCACCGCCGCCCAGGACACCGCCGCCAGCAGCACGCTCATTGAGCCACCCACCAGCACCGCCGCCCAGGATACCGCCGCCAGCAGCACGCTTACTGAGCCACCCACCAGCACCGCCACCCAGGACACTGTCGCTAGCAGCACGCTCACTGAGCCACCCACCAGCACAGCTGCCCAATCAGCGCTGCAAGCACCGCCGGCACTGAGGCTGCCGCCAGCGGTCACGCCACATCCTGTGCCAGTGGCACCACCGCAGACAGGGCTGCCATCCCCAGTGGTCAGTCGTACGTGGCTGGTGGTCAGTTCCAGGGGCCTGGACAGCTTCCATGTTGGCCCCCCGTCAGTGGAGAATGACATCCACTACCTTAGTCCTTGGCAGGATGAAGCACTGTGGGCACAAAGCCCCCTCCAGAACCAGTGGAGACTGTTATCCACTTGAGAGACTGTGGCTTTGTACTCCCCAGGAAAAAGCAGTGGGCAAACCGCCCCCACTGGAGAGACTTGAGAGACTGTGGCTTTGCACTCCCCAGGATAAAGCAGTGGGCAAACCACCCACTGGAGAGACTTGAGAGTCTGTGGCTTTGCACTCCCCAGGATACCTCAATGGGCATGGAGCCCCCTCGTGGAGCTGGCGTCGTGCACTCATCCGGCTGAGGTGCCCCCCCTTCCCTTCCCCTGAGGTGCCTGTTTTATTTCGATCTGATGCCCCAGCAGTGTTCTCTCCGTTTGGATTGGGTATCTTGTGTGGGCCTCGCCCATGCATTTTGGGCCCAGTGGTCCACGGACTATGTAGGTGCAGTACATGGACTTGAAATCTTGGTGTACATATTTGTTAAAAATGTATATATATTTTTGACTAATGGATTTTTACTCATTACAATCGTTCAAATCATTTCCTTTTGTCCTTGCGTTCTTCCAGGGGGGTTGGAGGATGTAAATGTAATGTTTCAACATGTATTTGTGTGTGTGTTGTTGTATGTGAGGGTGGGGGTGGGGATGTTGCGTGTGTGTGTCACTCTCTTTTCCCTCCCCCCTCCCCTGTGTCGTAGGTGCAGTACTCACCGTGGTGGTCACCGCCGTCGGTCGTGTTCCTGGTAGAGGAGCAGGAAGACAATGGCAGGTAGAATTTGGAGTTCCTGCTCCATGGCGCCCTGGTTCCTCGTGGGGTGTGTAGAGGTGAGCGTTTTCCCTTCCAAGTCCTGTTTCCGCCGAGTTTTTGTTCGCATTGAATCCGCCCCGGAAAAGGTGGCGGATTGGCCTCTCATAATGGTGTAATAACAGCTGAAATAAAAAATATTGAAATTGAGGTGAAAAAACAAAAATTTTCTCAATATTTTACTCTGTAACTTTTTCCTGAGATGTCAGATTTTTTAAAGCAATATACCGTTGTACGAAAGTAACATCTTGCCTGGCATGTTACCCCCATATTTCACTGTATATATGTTGTTTTAGTCGTATGTGTCACTGGGACCCTGCCAGCCAGGGCCCCAATGCTCATAAGTGTGCCCTGTATGCGTTCCCTGTGTGGTGCCTAACTGTCTCACTGAGGCTCTGCTAACCAGAACCTCAGTGGTTATGCTCTCTCATTACTTTCAAATTGTCACTAACAGGCTAGTGACCAATTGTACCAATTTACATTGGCTTACTGGAACACCCTTATAATTCCCTAGTATATGGTACTAAGGTACCCAGGGTATTGGGGTTCCAGGAGATCCCTATGGGCTGCAGCATTTCTTTTGCCACCCATAGGGAGCTCTGACAATTCTTACACAGGCCTGCCACTGCAGCCTGAGTGAAATAACGTCCACGTTATTTCACAGCCATTTTACACTGGACTTAAGTAACTTATAAGTCACCTATATGTCTAACCTTTACCTTGTAAAGGTTAGGTGCAAAGTTACTTAGTGTGAGGGCACCCTGGCACTAGCCAAGATGCCCCCACATTGTTCAGAGCCAATTCCCTGAACTTTGTGAGTGCGGGGACACCATTACACGCGTGCACTACATATAGGTCACTACCTATATGTAGCTTCACCATGGTAACTCCGAATATGGCCATGTAACATGTCTATGATCATGGAATTGCCCCCTCTATGCCATCCTAGCATTGTTGGTACAATTCCATGATCCCAGTGGTCTGTAGCACAGACCCTGGTACTGCCAAACTGCCCTTCCTGGGGTTTCACTGCAGCTGCTGCTGCTGCCAACCCCTCAGACAGGCATCTGCCCTCCTGGGGTCCAGCCAGGCCTGGCCCAGGATGGCAGAACAAAGAACTTCCTCTGAGAGAGGGTGTGACACCCTCTCCCTTTGGAAAATGGTGTGAAGGCAGGGGAGGAGTAGCCTCCCCCAGCCTCTGGAAATGCTTTCTTGGGCACAGATGTGCCCAATTCTGCATAAGCCAGTCTACACCGGTTCAGGGACCCCTTAGCCTCTGCTCTGGCGCGAAAATGGACAAAGGAAAGGGGAGTGACCACTCCCCTGACCTGCACCTCCCCTGGGAGGTGTCCAGAGCTCCTCCAGTGTGCTCCAGACCTCTGCCATCTTGGAAACAGAGGTGCTGCTGGCACACTGGACTGCTCTGAGTGGCCAGTGCCACCAGGTGACGTCAGAGACTCCTTGTGATAGGCTCCTTCAGGTGTTAGTAGCCTATCCTCTCTCCTAAGTAGCCAAACCCTCTTTTCTGGCTATTTAGGGTCTCTGTCTCTGGGGAAACTTTAGATAACGAATGCAAGAGCTCATCCGAGTTCCTCTGCATCTCCCTCTTCACCTTCTGATAAGGAAACGACCGCTGACCGCGCTGGAAGCCTGCAAACCTGCAACATAGTAGCAAAGACGACTACTGCAACTCTGTAACGCTGATCCTGCCGCCTTCTCGACTGTTTTCCTGCTTGTGCATGCTGTGGGGGTAGCCTGCCTCCTCTCTGCACCAGAAGCTCCGAAGAAATCTCCTGTGGGTCGACGGAATCTTCCCCCTGCAACCGCAGGCACCAAAAAGCTGCATCACCGGTCCCTTGGGTCTCCTCTCAGCACGACGAGCGAGGTCCCTCGAATCCAGCGACTCTGTCCAAGTGACCCCCACAGTCCAGTGACTCTTCAGCCCAAGTTTGGTGGAGGTAAGTCCTTGCCTCACCTCGCTGGGCTGCATTGCTGGGAACCGCGACTTTGCAGCTACTCCGGCCCCTGTGCACTTCCAGCGGAAATCCTTTGTGCACAGCCAAGCCTGGGTCCACGGCACTCTAACCTGCATTGCACGACTTTCTAAGTTGGTCTCCGGCGACGTGGGACTCCTTTGTGCAACTTCGGCGAGCACCGTTTCACGCATCCTCGTAGTGCCTGTTTCTGGCACTTCTCCGGGTGCTACCTGCTTCAGTGAGGGCTCTTTGTCTTGCTCGACGTCCCCTCTCTCTGCAGGTCCAATTTGCGACCTCCTGGTCCCTCCTGGTCCCCAGCAGCGTCCAAAAACGCCAAATGCACGATTTGCGTGTAGCAAGGCTTGTTGGCGTCCTTCCGGCGGGAAAACACTTCTGCACGACTCTCCAAGGCGAGAGGGATCCGTCCACCAAAGGGGAAGTCTCTAGCCCTTTTCGTTCCTGCAGAAACCTCAGCTTCTTCTGTCCAGTCGAAGCTTCTTTGCACCCGCAGCTGGCATTTCCTGGGCATCTGCCCATCTCCGACTTGCTTGTGACTTTTGGACTTGGTCCCCTTGTTCCACAGGTACCCTAGATTGGAAATCCACAGTTGTTGCATTGCTGGTTTGTGTCTTTCCTGCATTATTTCCTAACACGACTCTTTTGTCCTTAGGGGAACTTTAGTGCACTTTGCACTCACTTTTCAGGGTCTTGGGGAGGGTTATTTTTCTAACTCCCACTATTTTCTAATAGTCCCAGCGACCCTCTACAAGGTCACATAGGTTTGGGGTCCATTCGTGGTTCGCATTCCACTTTTGGAGTATATGGTTTGTGTTGCCCCTATCCCTATGTTTCCCTATTGCATCCTATTGTAACTATACATTGTTTGCACTGTTTTCTAAGACTATACTGCATATTTTTGCTATTGTGTATATATATCTTGTGTATATTTCCTATCCTCTCACTGAGGGTACACTCTAAGATACTTTGGCATATTGTCATAAAAATAAAGTACCTTTATTTTTAGTATAACTGTGTATTGTGTTTTCTTATGATATTGTGCATATGACACTAAGTGGTACTGTAGTAGCTTCACACGTCTCCTAGTTCAGCCTAAGCTGCTCTGCTAAGCTACCATTATCTATCAGCCTAAGCTGCTAGACACCCTATACACTAATAAGGGATAACTGGGCCTGGTGCAAGGTGCAAGTACCCCTTGGTACTCACTACAAGCCAGTCCAGCCTCCTACAGGCGGTACATTGTCTTCTGCCTGTCTGTTGGCGGTGAACGCCATGCTGTTTGTTTCTATCGCCATGGCGGTCGGAGTGTTAAAGTGGCTGTCTATGTTGGTGGTTTCCGCCACGGTCATAATTCCATTTTTTTTACCGCTGGTCTGTTGGCGGTCTTACCGCCTCTTTAACACCGACCGTCAGGGTTGTAATGAGGGCCATAATCCCTTTTGACGCCGATTCTCACGTTCACTTGCTGTGAGAGGGCCATGAGCGGCGTCTATTTGCATAGGTTCTTCGTTCTCTTTAGAGGCTGATCGAGTGTCTTCAGCACGATGGAAGATTGGACGTGGATTTCCAACATAAGAAAGACCACGATTCTTTCTTCGTTCAAGACGAAGTTCCTTGAGACGATACTCTGTGGAAAGTGCTTGATCCATCAATCCACGTAAATCTTCTATTCTGGTTGAATGTACTAATTCATCTTTAATTTCCTCTGGTAGACCCCTTCGAAACAGAGTTACCAAGGTTCGTTCTACCCATGTTGTCTCTGCTGCTAGTTGTCTAAATCGTGTAATATATTGAAGAACATCTTGGTTACCTTGTTGGATATCGCATAACGCTTCTTCTGCAGACGCCTCTAATCCAGGGCGTTCGAACATCTGTTTGAAGGCAGTGAGAAAAGCTGAATAATAAGATAACTTAGGGTCGTTGGCGGCTACCAACGGAGTTGCCCATGCCAAAGCAGGAACAGACAAGGCACTGATAAGGTATCCCACCTTTGTCTTATCTTGTGCGAATTGCGTTGGCCGAAAAGCAAAATAGACAGTAAGGGCATCAAGGAACTCTCGGAGTGTGTGCGGATCTCCTGAGAAACGTGGCGTGGTTGCAGAGACTGTGGGAACGTCGGAAGCTCGGGCTGCCAGGGCTTGTTGTAAAGCTGCATTTTCATTACGTACTTGTAGTTCCTGGGCTTGCTGTTGAATTGTTAATAGCAACGACTGGTTGGATTCTGCAGCTGCCGTTGAGGTATCTTCCATGCTGCTTAAAAAGGGCTGGTTAGTTTGGCGCTGCAATCTGTCACGGTTGACTCATCGCTTACCAAACTTGTCTGCAGGATGGTCTTGTCGCTAGTACGTCCTGCCTTGGCCAAGATATGGGCAACCCTTTTTGGTAGCCATGGTGCTGCTGACAAGGAAACGTCAAGGCAGTCCGTGCCCTCCAAAAGGAGTCCGTGAGGAAAAAACCCGAAGGAAAAAAAAACCTCAAGGCTGGAACTCCCTGGGACAACAAAGCACAGGCAAGGTAAGTAGTCAAAAAAACAAAAATATAACTGGAATCCAGAAAGAAGCAGAAAAAAGGGACTGGAAAAAAACGGAGCGTGATCACCACCAAAAGGAAGTGTTGCAGCGCAAGGAGATCAAGTGTCTGAGGCCTTATATACTCAAAAACAGGAAGTGACATGCAGGAAGGGGAAAATACGCCATGTTTGTTTGGGACAGCTATCATAGAAAATGTAGATGAGTACACCATGTTAGATAGGGATCCTGATGCATGCAGGGAAGAAAAAGGTGTGCTGGGAAAAAGAAGCAAAAATATGGCTCCACCCAAAAGGAGAGATAGACCATCAAAGAAGAACAAAAAACAGAAGAAAGAACAATAGAATTAAACAGAAGAAACCAGGTATGTGCTAAAAGTGGGGAAAATGGGACCAAACGAAATCTTATGCCATGCCGCCTCCCGAACTCGCCGAGGCCCGATGGGAAACCTAGGGCCTCGTGCAAGGAAAAAAGGAAAGTGGCATGCCCGGCGGGCGAAAAGAGGAACCGCGGCAACTGCCGCGTTCCGAACTGGTGTAATGGTGCAACATTCATGCGGTCTGGACCTGCAAATGTATTGCACACTATTGGCACGGGATATTCCAAATCCTGTCTAACAGGATCAATATCAACATTTCTCCTTCTCCAAAGATAGCATTGTTGGGCTACGTGTAAGACATACCTAAGGGATGGGGGTGAAAATCCACCTCTCCAGCCCTCCTTCTCACCAAACGAAGAGTGGCATGTGCTTGGGACGGCACCTCAGCTCCAACAACTAATGTGTGGCTAACCGATGTGGCATACTGCAAGGAGCAGCTGGGCGCATACTTTGGGGCGTAGCCTGGGGGTCAGGGAGTTGTTTGAGGTGGGACACCTTCCCTCCCATATAAGTACATTCTTAACTCGAGAGTTGGGTCTGGGGACCCTGAGTCGAGACTCCTATGCATTTGCACTTTTTTTCATCGTCCGCGTTTGACTAAAAGCTTTTAACTTGTTATTATATTTTTTAATCAGGATCCTAAACAAGCACCCACCTAATGCAAAGCAGTATTGATCCTATTCCTGATGGGAATCCTAAATATTGGTCATCCCATCCATCCACCCTTCGGAATACTGATTTTTTACTTGGGAAATGTAAGATTCACACCAGAGTTTCACTGACTAAGCCACACCCCTGTGCATGCTGTACCACCGTCCCACTCACAAGATGGCCAGCAGGGCCGGCTTTAGGGCATTGCGACCAGTACGGCCGCACCAGGTGCTGACCTGGAAGGGGTGCACTGACCTCAGGGCAGCGCTGTGTTTTGCAATAACTTACGAAACTTGAAATTTAAACACCTGCTGAAAAGTTCCTTGTGCATCCAGCCTCCAGGAAGCAATAAATGCCAAAATAACTCCTGTGATTAATGTTATTGCTAAAGAGATAGATGGGGTTTTGTCTGTTTACAGTGTTGACTCGATATAAAGTAGCGCAGAGGGTTAATTTGCTCACTGCAAAGAATTGAACTATGTTTTTTTTTTTTTCAATTCTTTATTAAACTTTTATAAGTGAACAAATAATTATAGATTGTACAAAAAGAGAAAAAAAGAACGTAGATTCACATTAAAGAGATTCCAGTGTACAGGGAGATGTTTAGATATTTTCCATAAATAAAACATTGTTAATTATATTATATCTGATATTCCTGACAGAGAAGTAATAAACAAATATATATTATGTCAAAATGATAAAATATATTATTACAAAGTTACACTTGTCTACAAGCTAACTAGAAAAAAAGGTTATTGTCAATAATATTGAAAATATAATAAAGGCATGAGGTATTATTTATGAATTATTGAACATTTAAAGAAATAAACAAGAGAAGTGAAATTATTAGCTAGTCAAGAATACATTCCATATTTGGTCAAATTGTTGTAAGTTATCATTTAATTTATATAGCATTCTTTCAAACTGGGCAATATCAAACATATCCTTTAACCACATTTGAGTAGATGGTAAAACATTAGATTTCCAAAAACGCAATATATTAACTTTGGCTACACTAATTGCAGTAGAAAGCCATCTGTATAGGTGTGAGGAAAGTGTGCCTAGACCTTGGGTATCATGTAGTAAAAATAGGCGAGGTGAGTGTGGGGAGGTATTGGGCACCACTTTCCTTAAATATTGTGATATTTGTATCCAGAATGGTTGGAGTGCAGTACAGTCCCATAGGATGTGAACGATATCACAATTGGTCTGGTCACATCTCCAGCAATTGGAATCATTACTAAGTTTAGCAGAGTAGAGTTTCGAAGGTGACCAATGCCATCTATGTAAAATTTTGAAGTAATTAAGTTTCAACCTTGCATCACGAAGCCCTTTATTATAATTCTCTAAAAGTTTAGCCCAATCTTTATCTGTATAGGTAATGTTAAGTCGTGTAGACCACCAAGATTGTAGATCTTTGGATGTATTATCTGAAAAAGATTTATCAATTAGTAAAGAATATAGGCCAGATACCTTGCCTTTAAAATTTCTCTATATATAAATATGGCGTGCAATGGATGAGTGAATCAAAAGGTCTGAGTTCAAGGATGTTATAGTGTTCAGAATCGATGTTAGTAGTATATAGTTAAGAAGTTGTGAGGTCGGGAGTCGATGTGTTTCTTGTAGTTATGTAAATAATTTCAAAGAATTGTTTCGATTATATAAGTCTGATATGTTGTTGACTTTAAATTTTTTCCAGATAAACCAATTTAGCTCTTTTCCTCTATGTATAATCGCTGAGTTATTCCATAACGGAGCATTTAAATGTATATGGACGTTACAGTTTATATTTTATGTGCTTTTTGCCATGCTAATTGGGATGAATAAATGATTGGATTGGAGGATGGGGAGAATTTAGGACATTTAGTATAATAAATCGCCAAAGAAGTGGTAGTTTTCAATAAATGTTGTTCCAATTTGACCCATATAGGTATCTTGTCTTTCTCAGATATCATGGAGGTCGAATGAGATAATTGTTGTGCTATCCAGTAAGTTTCCAGGTGTGGGAGTCTAAGGCCACCTTTTAGGGAGGATGAGTGTAATTTCGCACCACTTATACGGGGATTTTTCCCTCCCCAAATGAAACGGCTTATTAGAGAGGTTGTATTCTTAAAGAAAATCGAAGTAAGGGGGAGTGATAGCATGTTAAAAACATAATTAAATTTAGGATTGTGTTCATTTTAATAATCTGCACTCTTCCCCATAATGATAGATTCAGTTGAGACCATCTAACAAAATGTCTTTTAAGTTTGTCTATAATGGGGTTTAAATTATCCATCGCAATATTTTTTAGTCCCGTATTGAGAAGGATCCCAAGATATTTCAATTGAGATGTTTTCCAATTGAAAGGTAGATCCCTTAAGGTTGTTGAAGTGGTACATGTGTTCATTGGCAAAGCTTCACATTTAGACCAGTTGATCTTATATCCAGAGAATGCCGAGAAGTGAGTTAATAAATCAATCAGAGTGTTAATTGAGGTATTTGGGTTGGATAATGTGAGTAGAATATCATCAGCATAATAAAAAGCTTTAACCTCACCGGATAAGGTAGCGATACCCTGTATGTCGATATTTTGCCTGATTGCAATAGCTAAGGGTTCTAATGCTATGAGGAATAACAAGGGAGAGAGAGGACATCCTTGACAGTTTCCACGTGAGGTTTTAAAGTAGGGGGAAGTGAAGCCATTGCAAGTAATCGCAGCTGTAGGGGAGTTATACATTCCTTTAGCAAGCGTAATAAAATCTGGACCTATACCCATTCTATCCATGGTATGGAATAAATATCCCCATTCTACTCTATCAAATGCCTTTTCAGCGTCTAAGGATAAAAGGATATTTTTGTCTAGTTTTGCCATAACAAGTGCAGAATGGTTCGTAGATGGTTAGAGGAGGAACGCGATGGAACAAATCCCACTTGTGAGGGATGTATGAGAGACGTGATGACTGAATTTAATCTTGTCGCTAATATTTTGGCCACGATTTTAATATCAGAATTTATTAATGATATGGGTCTATAGCTGGAGCATTCCAAAGGGTCTTTATCGGGTTTAAGAAGTACCGTAATGCGCGCTCTTAGAAATTCAGGTGGGAAGTGGCCTTTGATTAGAGATTCATTAAAAAAGGAGTGTAGAATTGGAATAATTTGAGTTTTTGTGATTTTATAGAATTCTATGGGGAAGCCATCTTCTCCCGGGGCTTTATTTGTAGCTAGACATTCAATAGCTTTAGCTATCTCTTCTATTGATATATGTCCTTCTAATCTTTGTTTCTGTTCTTGAGTCAATCTTGGGATTTTTAATTTTTGAAAGAATTCATCTTCCACTAATGTATCTTCACAGTTCAAGGAGGTATAGAGTGTTTCATAGTATTGTTGAAATTGGGTTATTATATCCGTAGGTAGGGTAAGTAAGTCATTTGAAGAATTCCTAATAGCAGAAATCGTTCTAGACGATTCTTGTTGGCGTAATTGATAAGCTAGGAGACGTCTTGCTTTCTCCCCCCTTTCATAATGACATTGTCGTATAAGGAATAAGCATTTTTCAGCTTGAGAGGTATATAAATTATTAAGTCTAAACTTAACTGATAGTAATTTGTTTAGAAGGATAGGTGATTCTGATTTATTATAATCTTTCGTAAGCGATTGAGCTTCTTGTTCCAATGAGATCCTCTCTGCGTTCAAATTTTTTTTAAGTAGATAAGAATCCCTCATAATCATTCCTCTAATGACAGCCTTGCCTGCACCCCATAATACGCTAGCATCTGTGACGGAATCTTTGTTCTCATCTAGAAACTGATCCACATGTTGACATAGATCTAGTTTATCTTGTGGTGTTTTATACATTGAAGTATTAAATCTCCAATGAGTTCTAGGAGATTGAGTAAGTCCAATATTGATGTGCAAATCTATTAAATCATGATCAGATATACTACAAGGAGTAATTCCTGCATGTGAAATTGACTGTATCAATGTTGGTGATGTTAAAGAATAATCTATTCTAGAACGAATGGAGTGTGCACAGGATGTAAAAGTATAGTCTCTATCATGTGGATGCAGTAAACGCCAAGGTTCTTGTAGAGCAAAGTCATCCATAAGATCTTTCAGGATATATCTGTCGGTGGAATGATGGGTATCTGGTTTACCAGATTTGTCAATAAATGGGTCTATTGTAGCATTCCAATCTCCACCAATCAGTACTTTGGTGGGTCCAAAAGATGAAAGTAATCTAGTAATTTTTTTAATAAATATCGTTTTGGAATCAGTAGGTGCATATATTGACCCTATAATCATATGGCAGTTTCTGACACGTATTTTAACGTATGCATATCTGCCTTCATCATCTGTCCAAGTTTGTAAGATTTTATATGGTAGGTTTTTATTGAAAAGGATAGCCACTCCACATTTCCGGATGGGTGTGGCAGTATCCATAGGATGTTTATGAGTTATATTGGCGTGTATTACTTGACCTATCCATTCTCTCTGCAGTTTCTCACTTTCTGATTCAGTAAGATGTGTTTCTTGTAATAAAGCAATATCTGGTTTTTGTTGACCAAGATAACTAATTATCTTTTTTCTCTTAATAAAGTGCGTCAAACCATTAACATTTAAAGATACAACATTCAGAGGTTTTAACTTGTTAGAAGACATATTATAACGATATCAAAAAATATAGAAAAAAAAAAACAAGAAATAGAAATATATAATGCCAATCTATGAAAATAGATAAAAGAAATAGAAGAGTTGAGAGAAAAGAATATGAGGAGAGAAGAAAAAAGGAATTTAGAATATTAGGACTATAATTATGTAATTATATGAGATTTGAATCTTTAACTCAATATGGATTCGTTGAAAATGTAGTAACAGGAAAGTATCACTTATCGGAAGAGTTGATTATTACTGGACTGTCCAACTTAATAGATAAGACAGTATGTACACTGAGTGATTGAACTTTAATCAGGGGATAGAAGCCTGGAAGCTGTGAAAGGACGATAGAGAAGAGGAAAAGGAGAGGGAACACTATTGTTAGGACATACAATATATTTTCCTATGTCATAGATATAACAAACCACCCCTATAGGAATAATATACTGAGCTTTACTCATGATTTGATTGGAGATCTGGATTTGTCTCTTGGGTGATTTTTTTTCCATGCCTTAAATTTACCACCATGTGTCCATTGTCGCTGCACAGGTATCCATTCACCTTGATCTGTATCCTCTGCAGAGATAGAAGGTGTGGGTTCTATAATGTCTGTATTTGAGGTAGATTTGTGTTCCATTTCAGTGTCTTTATCATCAAGGTCATTCAAAAAGGATTCTAGATCGTGAGGGTCAAAGTATTCTTTGGTTTTCCCTTGAAAAGTCACATTCATGGTGGCAGGTTCCAAAAGGCCATATTTGATCTCTCTTTTCTTTAACCTAGTACGTAAATTTAGAAATTGTTTCCTTTTGAAATTTGTAGGAGCAGAAAAATCTGCTGTAATTATTTTCTGGGATGAGTCATATTCATAAGGTCCATGTTTTTTGGTGGCCATTTTGATTTGACTGGCTTGTTGATGACGTAAACAGCATGCCAAAACATGTCTAGGGGGGTGATTCTGACCTCGGCGGTAAAATGCCCTTACCGCCGGTCAGAAGACCGCCATAACACCGCCGCGGCCGCGGTCAACCGCCACGGTCATTCTGACCCACAACGGCCAAACCTCCAAAAATCCGTCCTCCACTGCAGCCCGCCACATCGGCGGGCAGCGATAAACTGGAGATGACCAAACCTCCACCGTCACGCCAACAGAAATACGCCCATGCCATTACGACCCACGAATCCACACAGCGGTCATTCAAACGCGGTATTCCATTGGCGCTACACACCGCCGCGGTCAGAATACACACACATCACCAAAACACAGCCACATTGGACAATTTGAAAAACACACACCTGATACACATACACACACCACTCCCACACAATCAACCAACTATAAAACACACACCCACATCACCCACAAACCCCTGCGACCCCAATTACTGAGAGAAGGAGAGAGAGACACAGCAGACAATCCAAAGCAAGACACACTGAGGCACACTACACCATCACACACACCACATAGTAGCACAAAGCACCACTCACCAACACACTCCTCATCACATACACCACCCCACACCTCACCCACACCACCCCATGGCACCCCAAAGGCATCCACGATTTTCGGACCAAGAACTCCGGGTCATGGTGGAGGAAATCCTAAGAGTGGAACCCCAGCTCTTCGGCTCGCAGGTGCAGCACACCAGTATAGCCAGGAAGGCGGAGCTATGGCAGCGGATCGTGGACAGGGTCAACGCAGTGGGACAGCATCCCAGGAATAGGGAGGACATCCGCAAAAGATGGAACGACCTACGGGGGAAGGTCCGATCGATGGTCTCCAGGCACAACATCGCGGTCCAGAAGACTGGCGGCGGACCCCCACCCACCCCTCCCGAATTTACATCGTGGGAGCAAGAGGTCTTGACCATCCTGCATCCTCAGGGCCTCGCAGGAGTAGCCGGAGGAATGGACTCTGGTAAGTCCCATCTCAACCACTATATCCCCCACACCCCACCAGCATGCCAACCCACACCCCCACCCTCACCCCCAACCCCCCAGCACACATCCTTCCTGACAATGTCTCACCAGCACAACCCACCCATCCCAACACCAACTCCTGCATGCCAACACAAACCATGGGCACCCATCACCTAAGCATGACCACTGCACTAACCCCTCCCCCCCACTAAATACCCTCACAACACCTCCCTCCAGGGAATGCCTGCACTGGGGGACAAGGGCACCCACAACACGCATGCTATTGCACACACAGAAACAATAACCAAACTCTCTTACCCCATGCAGGACCCGAACGACAACACACCAGCCAGGAGGGTCCAGAAGTGTCCATCCCACCACCGGAACAGGCCCACACTGAGGATAGCAGCTCTGTCGACAGTGAACCTGATGACCAGCCCGGACCATCGGGGACCTCTGGGCAGTCGGTTCCCCTCACCCAGACACAGGCCACACCAGACCCGACCCCCTCTGCCGACACCAGCACAGCTCCCACCCAGCGGGCCCATGCCTCTGTCTCTAGGACAGCTCAATCAGCGGTGTGTCCGCCACTACAGGGCACCCAGGCTAACCCGACACCCCAACAACAACAGGGACCTGGGGGCAGTGGGAGCGGGCACACCGGCCAGGGGACAGAGGCCGGGGGAAACCGGGCAGCTCGGAGGGCTGCTGTGCGACAGGGGGGGGAGGAGAGGCCCAGGGAACCCACTCTCCAAGAGGCCCTCACCACCATCATGGGGGCATACCACCACTCCCAAGAAACGATGGCGACGGTACTGGCCAGGTTCACTGAGATCCAGGCACAGCAGGAAGAACGCTACATGGGGTTCAGGGAGGAGCTGAGAATCATCGGGACCGCAATGGGGACCATCGTCCTGGCCCTCCACAGGATAGAGGACGCGTTGCGGGACCATGGTGCACCACACAGGGCCCCTGTCACTAGGCCGGACCAGGAACAGCCTACCACCTCCGCCGGCGCTAGTGGACAGGAGGTCCCAACACCTCGACAGCCCCCCAGAACCCCACCTCCTGCTGAAGAACAACCACCCCGTAAGAGGAGCCTGAGACCAAAGAAAAAGACAGAGTAGGATGGCAAGACCCCCGCCAGCAGGACATACCCCCTCAAGTCTTCCCACTGTCCCACATTGCCACCCTGTCCAACCATGAACTGCCTATGCTCCATCCTTCCACAGGCAAAAGAACAATGCACCTGTGAGACTGAGAACTGGACTCTGCCATGGATATTCCTCCACCCCCACCCATCACCCTTAGAATCACATGTACCGGTATCTAGCACTGTAAATAAATCACATTTTGCACACAAACCTGTTTTGAGTCATGCTGTATTATTAACAAAGGGATAACATATTACTGTTCAATTTCTGTTCTGTCAATTAGTCATGACAACATACCAATGTCAATACGCTGTATTTCATGGGCGAACCAAGCAGAAGTCAGGTACTGAGTCAGACAGCACTGAGAAGGGAAGGGAAAGGCATAAATTAATAAAAAACATCTGTGGGGAACTACAGAAAGTATAGATGCAGGAGGCTAGAAGCAATTGTGAAATGGCGTGGGTGATTCTTACCTGGGTGTTACTGGAAATACTGTTGTATCACTCTGTCCCTATTGTCTGTGTCGTCCTCAGAGTCTTCCTCCTCTTCACTCTCCACAGGCTCCACGGCTTCTACAACACCACCATCTGGACCATCCTCCTGCAGGAAAGGCACCTGGCGTCGCAAAGCCAGGTTGTGAAGCATACAGCACGCCACGATGATATGGCACACCTTCTTTGGTGAGTACATTAGGGATCCACCAGTCATATGCAGGCACCTAAACCTGGCCTTCAGGAGGCCAAAGGTTCGCTCAATCACCCTCCTTGTACGCCCATGGGCCTCATTGTAGCGTTCCTCTGCCCTTGTCCGGGGATTCCTTACTGGGGTCAGTAGCCACGGCAGGTTGGGGTAACCAGAGTCACCTATTAGCCACACACGTTGTCTCTGTAGCTGCTCCATCACATAGGGGATGCTGCTATTTCGCATCACATACGCGTCATGCACTGACCCTGGGAACTTGGCATTTACATGGGAGATGTACTGGTCAGCCAAACAGACCACCTGGACATTCATCGAATGATAATTCTTTCTGTTTCGGTACACCTGCTCATCGTCTTTTGGGGGTACCAAAGCCACATGGGTCCCATCAATGGCACCAATGATGTTGGGGATATGTCCAAGGGCATAGAAATCACCCTTCACTGTGGGCAAGTCACCCTCCTCGGGGAAAATGATGTAGCTCCGCATGAGTTTCATCAGGGCAGACAACACTCTGCTCAAAATCTTAGAAAACATAGGCTGAGACATTCCAGATGACATGGCCACTGTGGTCTGGAATGACCCACTGGCCAAAAAATGGAGGACTGACAAAACCTGCACCAGAGGGGGAATCCCTGTGGGTTGGCGGATGGGGGACATCAGGGCTGGCTCCAGCTGGGCACACAGTTCATGGATAGTGGCACGGTCAAGTCGGTATCGAAGGATTATATGGCGTTCTTCCATTGTCGACAGGTCCACCAGCGGTCGGTACACGCGAGGATTCCTCCTTCTCATCCCAAGTCCCAGCGGACGGTGCCTAGGAAGGACAACATGGAGCACAGAGTCAGCCAAACCACAGGTACGTACAGACAGCTTGCACAGTTAAAGAATGGCAATGGGTTGAAAGGCGTGTATGTGTGGCAATGCAAGGCCTAGGCCTGTGTGTCGCAGTCAAAATTAAGCCATGTGGGCCCTTGAAATGGCGGCTGCCTGACCTGTGAAGTGGGACAATGGGATGTGAGGTCACTGCGCTGGCGGGGCACACCGTGGCGGTAGGCGGTCGAAGACCGCGGCGCAAAGCCGCATTGGTTAACATTGAAGCCTATGGGTTTCAGGAGCCAATAACGAAGTGCGCCGGCGGTCGCGGTACGCACCGCCGCGGACGTGACCGCCATTTTCTATCTGCTTAATCACTCGAGACCTGATCATCCACAGGAGAGGACCTATACTGCAAGTGCTGCTGTGACCTCGGTCTGGAAGATACAATGGCTGCTGCGACTGGGGAAAGGGCCCCTGCCTTCACGTCTGAAAAATTGGACAAGCTCGTGGATGGGGTCCTCCCCCAGTATGCGCTACTCTACGGTCCTCCAGACCAACAAGTGAGTACCCCGGGTGCTAATGGAATGGGCTATGCCTGTGTGGATTGGGGTGGATGTAAGTTGGTGGGGTGGGGGGCGAATGAGGAGTGCAACGCCCGACAGATGAGAGCATGTGCCATATGGCAAAGTGGGTGGGGGGGGCCAATTACATCTAACATGCAGGCCATTGATGATTTCCTCCTTTCCACCCTGTACATGTCTAATAGGTCAGCGCCCATCAGAAGATCGAGATTTGGCGTGCCATCGCCAAGGAAGTCCGGACATTGGGGGTCCACAACAGACGGGGCACCCACTGCCGCAAGAGGTGGGAGGACATCCGCCGCGGAACAAGGAAGACCGCAGAAACACTGCTGGGGATGGCCTCCCAACCTAGGAGGGGTGCCAGTCGCACCATGACCCCCCTGATGTCCCGGATCCTGGCGGTGGCCTACCCTGAATTGGATGGGCGCTTTAAGACATCACAGCAGACACAAGGGGGTGAGTATCAGCACATTCTCCTATCTTTCTGCGCAGTGGAGGCGTCTGGGTGGGGGAGGAGGGCTGTGGGTGACATTAGGCCAGGGCGCTTTCTGTAGTGTAGTCCTCTCCCTTAGGCATGGCCCTGTGCCCCCGGCCCCCACCTCTGTAGGGTGACAAGTACAGCCATTGAAGGTCCAGCATCTCCCATGTGCGCGTTTGACGTCTCTTGGCCTGTTGTCCTAGTCAGTAGTACTGAGTAGTGTACCCCGAATGCGCGGCTTAGTGCATTAGGCTCCTGTGTCTGTCCTCTCCGCCAACGGTGTTGACATTGCATGCACTCAACCTGGTCTTCTTTTTTCTCCCCCCACCCTTTCTCTTCATCTTCTTGTGCATGTGTGCATTAGCATCATCAGGCGGAGGAGATATGGCATCGGAGCACGAAGGAGCTGCAGGACACAAGGCCCCGGTGGGCCCAGGAACAGACACCGAGGGCACCAGTGATCCGGAGGGCGAGGGGAGCACCACGACGGGGACCGCTGGTGAGAGCAGCGAAAGCGACACGTCCTCGGATGGGAGCTCCCTAGGGGTGGCGGCAACATCCGTGCCCCCCGCCTCTACAGGTACAGCCGCCACCCAGCGCACCAGCCCCGCCCTCCCAGCAGCCCCTCAGTCTTCGCTCCGTGCCGGTTCGCCCAGGAAGGCGCGCGTCTCCTTCGCCCCAGGCACCTCAGCCCCTGCCCCTGTTGCCCCTGCTGCCCTCAGTGCGGAGCTCATTGACCTGGTAAGGACGCTCATTGTTGGGCAGACGACCCTTTTGAATGCCATCCAGGGTGTGCAAAGGGAGGTGCAACAGAGCAATGCGTACCTGGAGGGCATTCATTCGGGTCAGGCTGCCCATCAACGAGCGTTCACTGCTCTGGCCTCAGCACTGACGGCAGCCATTGTCCCTGTTTCCAGCCTCCCTCTTCTGACTGCCTCCAGCCTGTCTCTGTCTCCTGTTCCTCAGCCTATCCCATCCACACCATCAGACCAGCCTGCACACACCTCAACACCCAAGAGCAGCTCATCCAAACACAAGCACCACAGATCCCGCAAACACTCACTCGAGCAACACCCAGATGCAGACATGCCAACAGCCACTGCCACCCCTGTGTCCCCCTCCTCCTCGTCTCCCTCCTCCCTCCCTGTGACGTCTACACTCACACCTGCATGCACCCCAACATCAGCCAGTGCTTCCATCACCACCTCACCCTCCAGTGCAGTCACCACCCCCACTGCCATGTACACGTCCCCTGTGTCCTCTCCCACTGTGTCTGTCACCCCCTCTTCCAAGACACACAAACGCAGGCAGCCACCCACCCAACAGCCATCCACCTCACGACAGCCTACAGCACCAGCACCTTCACCCAATGACAGCACACCTGACTCTCCTACAACCACCTCCTCTACCTCCACTTCCATCTCCACTTCTCCTACCCTTTACCTTGGCCCTAAAAAACTTTTCCTGGCTAACCTTAACCTCTTTCCCCCCGATGACCTCCCCCATCCATCTTCAAAGAGTCCCAAGAGCACCGCAGCCACCACCAGCCCAGCTTCGGGTGTCACTGTTGTGCCTGGGTTCTGGAGCCCACCCTTTGCCAGCAGTGACACATCGAGCTGCAGCAAGGACACGTCCAGCCCCCCCCCCGGCAAGAGGACCCGCAAAACCAAGGACCGCCGTGCGAGGACCGACAGGGCTGCCCCCAAGGAGCAATGTGCGGCCACTTCACCACCCACACCATCTGGGGGAGGCAAGGGCCCGAGAGCCCCATCAAAGGAGCGGAAGGGCAGCAGGAGCGCGGAGAAGATGGACCCCACATGCCACATCCCAGCTGGGAAGGAGGACACTAAGTAGGCCAGGAGTCCGTCCCCGAAGGGTCCAGAAATGTCACGGTCCGAGGGCGACTGAACAGGGAGTCCAGGCCAGGTCTGGCTCCCTTGACCTGCTGGATGAGCACCGCTGAACAGGGCCCGTGGTGCAGAAGAGTACCGCTGAACAGGGCCCCGCCGTGGAGATAGGCACCGCTGAACAGGGCCCGCGGTGCAGAAGAGCACCGCTGAACAGGGCCCCGCCGTGGAGATAGGCACCGCTGAACAGGGCCCGCGGTGCAGAAGAGCACCGCTGAACAGGGCCCCGCCGTGGAGATAGGCACCGCTGAACAGGGCCCGCGGTGCAGAAGAGCACCGCTGAACAGGGCCCCGCCGTGGAGATAGGCACCGCTGAACAGGGCCCGCGGTGCAGAAGAGCACCGCTGAACAGGGCCCCGCCGTGGAGGGCCCCGCCGTCTCAAGCACCGCTCCGCTGGGCCCTTCCTGTCAAGCACCGCTCCGCTGGGCCCCGCCGTCTCAAGCACCGCTCCGCTGGGCCCTTCCTGTCAAGCACTGCTCCGCTGGGCCCTTCCTCTCAAGCACCGCTCCGCTGGGCCCCGCCGTCTCAAGCACCACTCCGCTGGGCCCTTCCTCTCAAGCACCGCTCCGCTGGGCCCCGCCGTCTCAAGCACCGCTCCGCTGGGCCCTTCCTCTCAAGCACCGCTCCGCTGGGCCCCGCCGTCTCAAGCACCGCTCCGCTGGGCCCTTCCTCTCAAGCACCGCTCCGCTGGGCCCCGCCGTCTCAAGCACCGCTCCGCTGGGCCCTTCCTCTCACGCACCGCTCCGCTGGGCCCTTCTTCTCAAGCACCGCTCCGCTGGGCCCTTCTTGTCAAGCACCGCTCCGCTGGGCCCTTCCTCTCAAGCACCGCTCCGCTGGGCCCCGCCGTCTCAAGCACCGCTCCGCTGGGCCCTTCCTGTCAAGCACCGCTCCGCTGGGCCCCGCCGTCTCAAGCACCGCTCCGCTGGGCCCTTCCTGTCAAGCACCGCTCCGCTGGGCCCTTCCTCTCAAGCACCGCTCCGCTGGGCCCCGCCGTCTCAAGCACCGCTCGGCTGGGCCCTTCCTCTCACGCACCGCTCCGCTGGACCCTTCTTCTCAAGCACCGCTCCGCTGGGCCCTTCCTCTCAAGCACCGCTCCGCTGGGCCCCGCCGTCTCAAGCACCGCTCCGCTGGGCCCCGCCGTCTCAAGCACCGCTGAACAGGGCACCGCCGTCTCAAGCACCGTTGATGGTTCACTGTGCCCACCATGCCTCCTCCTTGACCAGTGGAGACTGTCATCCACCTGATGGACTGTGGCTTTGCACTCCCCAGGATGGTCCAGTGGGCAATCCACCCACTGCAGAGACTTGAGAGACTGTGGCTTTGCACTCCCCAGGATGGTCCAGTGGGCAATCCACCCACTGCAGAGACTTGAGAGACTGTGGCTTTGCACTCCCCAGGATGGTCCAGTGGGCAATCCACCCACTGCAGAGACTTGAGAGACTGTGGCTTTGCACTCCCCAGGATGGTCCAGTGGGCAGCCCACCCACTGTAGAGACATTGAGAGACTGTGGCTTTGCACTCCCCAGGATTGAACAGTGGGCATGGTGGCTCCTCGTGGATCTGGCGTCGTGGACTCATGTGGCTGTGGTGCCCCCCCCTTCCCTTCCCCCTGAGGTGCCTGTAGTTTTTACATCTGATGCCCCTGCAGTGTTCTCTCCAAAGGACTCAGGTCTCCTGTGTGGGCTTTGCCCTTGTTTCTCAAGACTTTGGCCCACGGACATGCTGAATTCGTAGGATGTGCAGGACTTGGTACTTCAGTTATACACTGATGTGTATGTCATTTGTTTTGTTGTGGATATATTTCATGGTTGTACGCTAATTTTCTGGAGCTTTTTGGTACATAAATATTTAATCCAAATATGATTATGTCCTAGCATTTTTCAGGGGTGTTTGGGTGGTGTCACTGTGACTTGGTGCTCTGCATTGGTGAGTACATGATTGGGGGGGGGGGGGTCGCATATGTGTGTGCCCGTAACCTTTCGTCCTCCCCCTCCCGTGTGTCGTAGGTGCAGTACTCACCGTTGTCGTCTGCGCCGGACTTCGTACTCGTGGTAGATGAGAAGGTAGACGAGAGCAGGTAGGATGTTTAATTCGGGTTCCATGCTGTCCTCCGTACTCGTGGAGTGTGTTTTGGTGAGCGTTTTCCCGTTCGTAGTCTGTTTCCGCCGTGTTTTTATCGGCGGTGCTCCCGCCCCGGAAAAGGTGGCGGATTGGTGAGTTATGATAGTGTGGGCGGTACATTGTCTGCCGCCTGCCTGTTGGCGGTGACCGCCGCGCTGTTTGTCTGTACCGCCGCGGCGGTCGGAGTGTTAAGTTGGCGGGCTGTGTTGGCGGTTCCCGCCAGGGTCAGAATTCCATTTTTTCGACCGCCAGCCTGTTGGCGGGTTGGCCGCCGCTTTAACACCGACCGCCAGGGTTAGAATCACCCCCTAGGTCTTGTAGATGATGTGATTCCACGTGAACGTACACGGTGGGCTCTTTGAAAATCCAGTGGCTGTGAAAAGGTCATTTTCGTTAAGGTCGGAAGAAAAGTGGTCAAAAAGTCCAAAATATTGTCCTTTTCTATTTGTTCCAGAAGGCCAATGATACGTAGATTATTCCTTCTGCTTCGGTCTTCTAACTCGATCACTTTTTGTTGCAGGTATCCAATATCTTGACTATTGTCAGGTATCTTGTCGATTAAGTTTTCAACAGCCGAAAGACGAGCATCCGTTGATTGCATATTAATCTGGAATTTTACAACTTCATTCCTCAGTCCTTGGACTTCCGTGGTATTAGTGGATACTGTGTGTTCTAAAGAGGAAATGGACAATCTAATGGCTAGAAGTTCTTTCAAGATAGTATCCATATTCGTTGTAGATGCAGCAGCGGATTCAGCCATTATGTGCTGTGAGTTTGCAATCTCTGGTAAGGCTGCACTATATGATAGTTGACGCACAACTTTAGGATCTGACATGTATGGTATCTGTTACGTTCCAGAAACTTACTTATGATTGGTATCAAAGTTGCCTTGATAAGGTAAAGCCCACTGTAAAGCGTGTGGTGCCTTCAATGAGAAAAGAGAGCAAGATTTTTCCAGATTTAGTTTGTAAATTCAATATGAGTTGTACTTTTGAGGTGTAGACCCATGTATTTGACGGAGCATTACTGCTGTGAAGAGAAAAAAAAATACGAGGATGGGCAACGCTTTATGTCACGTTTGAATAAAGAACCGATATATCATTTGTTGATAACGAGTCTGGAGTGGATTTTATTTTTGCAAAGTTTAATCGTCATGTAGATTTTATGATTTACTACATTACAGTAGGATTATTTAAGTTGTAGAAACTGAACAAGCAACTTTGTTTATTAATGCAGTCTTAGTACGCCTTTTCTCTGGTGGAGAGACCAATGAAGAAAAAAAAAAGAAAAATGGGAAAAGAATTAAAAAAAAAAAAAAAGGAAAAAAAAAACTGAATCCTATATACAATCACCCATGTAGATGTCGACTGCAGAGGTTGAAATTAAGAAGAGCACTTATATTCAATGTACGAACATTTTAGTAACCTTCCAGGGTGAGAGAGAAAGTCTCAAGCCTATAAGTCCACGTTATTCATTTCGTTTTTATAAGCTTTAAATTATATCTTTTCCCTTTGTTCCCTCGTTTCTATCCTCTTTTTTTTTTTTTTAAAGAAAAACCGTGAAGTAGTATTGTCATACAAATAGAAGTTCAGAGTGTGTATTTCTTAATTATTTGACGATATCTGGTGCATCGTGGTTGCATTATCCAAAAGTTATGGATCGGAAAGTTACATTGCATGTCTGAATTTCCTTTCGTGACTTTCGATTTGAAGGGAGCGTCGTTCAAGTCCACATTTCCCCCTATTGTACACTGTGCACTGTATATTTTAAGATTTTTTGCATTATGGGGTTAGTGTGGAGTGCATGACCAATGATATCCAGATGGCAAGCATTATTTGTTATTGAAGAATGCAAAGAAAGAAATACCGTTTTGTCTTGGTGCTCCGATTTCCGTATCTTTGTTTTCAAGGGAGTGTCAATAAACTCCACAGCAGTAAAGGCTGTGCATGCAGACTTCGATCGAAGTGAAGATAAGGCGAGTCTTATTCAAAGTTTCCAGTTTCAGTAGTTTCCTGTGGGGTTCCGATTAAATATTTTTGGCTTTTTTATAAGATTTGACGGGGAAAAAGCATGCTTAGTCCCCTTCTTTCTCCCCGTTCCATCGGCTCTAGAATTGAGCCGCCATCTTCCTCGGCGCTTGGCTCCGCCCCCCTAGAACTATGCTTTAGTTGGTTAGCTGAGTAGATTAGTAAAGCCAGCCTTTACTAGCGCGTAAAAACAAATGAAATGTAAGTGAGAGAGGCACTTTTGCTGGGTGGTAGTGAGGTAATCTGAGGAGGTGGTCATTGGGTGGGGGGGGACCAAAAAAGATTTTTGCAACGGGTGCCACCAACGCTAAACTTGGCACTGCCGACCAGAATGTATGTGGATCCACTACAGCGCCTCTTGCAGAACCAGGAGCTATCTGTAGCCAGCTGGGTGCAGTGGAGCTCTGCTAGGCTGATCTCCTGATGGCACGCCCTGACGTTGGCAGCATTTGGCAGCCGAGCACCTGTGTATCCTAGGATTAGACGCAGCATTACCGGCACTTCCTCTACATGGAGGTCTTGCTTGCAGGACCTGTGACAAAAATGGTCAATGCATGCACTTGGAGGGGAAAGACAGATGCAACAACTGATTAGACGGGGAATACTACTTCAGTGTTCTGCATTCTCTCCGATTGCTGGATTGCCTTTTAAATTGCATGTTTACTTACTAAAAGTCTATGTGCTATTGTATGGCATGATGTCTAGAAGTGGTGTGCCTGCAGGGGCGGACGAGAAAATACATTTCTGGGGGGGACAGGGATAACCTTGGGGACCTTTCTATTGATCCTATACAAATCACCCATTGTTTACGAACTGCAGGCTCCTATAAATGCACACAATCCTATTGTTTGGACTTGAAATAGGGAAACAGGAAAGCATGTTGTCACAGTTTAAAGATATGTTTTATTGTTATTTACATTCACAAAGTAATTAGACCAAATGTGAAAAAAACACGTTGATTAACCTTGCATCTTCAAGCACCAAGTAAATAAAGGTAGGAGGGAAAAAAGGAAAAACAAACCCTTTCTGCCTGCACCATGCCCCTTGCCTCATGCAAACTGAAACTGCACTGGAGATATCAAAAGTGATCAGGTACAACAATTGTAAACTGTACTCTGAAACGGTAGTTCTAATAACACTTCTACTCCTTTGAGTGATCTTGGGCAGTTCAGCTCCACATCAATCAAAACTGGGAGCATTTATACTAAAGAAGCTCTTGATGTTACAAGCTATACAATACATGGGATTCTGTAATCCCTGGATAAACAACAGTCAGTAATTTCTTTATAATCGGCTACTTGTGATGCACCAAGTCACCGATTATAATGAAAAGACATCAGAACTGGACTATTATAATGTTATTACAGTTGAGTTCTGATGTCACAATGCCTTCTGCCAGAGCCAGCAGCCAAGGTGAAAGGCATGTCAGGTCACAGAGCATAATTAATGCACCTGTTTAAAGCAACACATGGAAAATTGCTTTTTTTTCTTCTGCTCTATTTTAGTAGCTTACAAAGACAAAAGCTCTGCACTAAGGTTGTCAGTGATTTGTGGGAAAGTTGATGGTGTGACCATATATTATATGGAATAAAGTACCTCCATGGCGTTCATAATAAGGATATTGCAAGTCACTTCGGAGTTCCATACCTTATAAACAGGCATTGGCAAAGCCAATAGGTCTCACTTATGCAAGTGGTGTGCCATGGAGTTTCATGGATTGGTGTGGTGTAGAGGGTCACAGAGTGAGTAGAGTGTTGTAGAGTGGAGTATGGTCATAGAGTGGAGTAGAGTGGCAGAGTGTTGCAGAGTGGAGAGGCATAAAGAACAGTGGAATGGCGTTGAGTGGAGTAAAGTCACATGGAGTGGCGTAGAGAGAGATGAGTGGCGTTGAGCCTAGGACATTGTCATATAGTGGAGTGGCATAAACTGTTGTAGAGTGGAGTGGTGTAGGGTGGAGTAGACTATTGTAGATTGAAGTGGCATATACTGGAGTGGCACAGAGCTGATAAGTGGGTCATAGAATAGAGTGGAGTAAAGTAGCATGAAGTGGCTTAAAGAGAGATGCGTAGAGAGTCACAGAGTGGAGTAAAGTGTCATACAGTGGCAGAGAGTGGAGTAGAATGTCAGAGTGTAGTATCAAGGAGTGGAATGTCGAGTGAAGTAGAGTGAAGTGGCGTAGAGTACAGTAGTACAGAGTAGTTGGCATAGAGTGCAGTGGTGTAGAGTGCATTGGTTTTGAGTAAAGTGGTGTAGAAATCATTGGTGTTGAGTGCACTTGTTTAGAATAGTGTGTAATAGGTTGTAGTGGTGAAGAGTAGAGGGGCACAGAGTGGAGTGGCACTGCATAGATTTCCGTGGCACAGAGTGCAGAGTGCTGTGTCGTAGGGTGATGTCGTGCATGGTAGAGTGAAGTGGAGCAAGGTGGAGTAGAGTGGCGTAGAGTACAGTGGGGAAGAATGAAGTGATGCAGAGCAGAGTGTAGTATCTTAAAGTGCACTGGTGCAGAGTGCAGTAGAGTGGCATAGAGTTGAGCAGTGCAGGGTAGAGTGCAGTGGCGCAGAGTGGAGTGGTGTAGAGTTCAGTGGCAAAGAGTACAATTTTGCAGGGTAGAGTGTCGGAAAGGGCAGTGGTGTAGAGTGGAGTGGCATAAAATGCATTGGTGTAGAGTGCAGTTGCGTAGAGTGGTGCAGAGATGAGTAGAGTATAGTGGCGAAGGTTAGAGTGGTGCAGAGGAGAGTATAGTAATGTAGAATGCAGTGGCATAGAGTGGTGCAGAGTAGAGTGTCGCAAGTTAGATTGGAGTGTCGCAAAGTAGATTGGAGTGTCGCAGGGTAGATTGGAGTGGTGCAGGGTAGATTGGAGTGGATTAGCATAGAGTGGAGTTGCATATAGTGCATTGGTGTACAGCAGATGGTTTCAGAGTAGAGTGAAGTGCCCTGGAATGGAGTGGTGTAGAGTAGATTAGAGTGGCATAGAGTGCAGTGGTGCAGAGTAGAGTAGCACAGAGTTCAGGGGTGGAGAGTTCGGAGTTGCAGATTAGAGAGTCACAGAGTAGAGTAGTCTATAGTAGAGTGGCAAAGAGTGCAGTGGTGCAGAGTAGACTGCCATAGAGTGCAGTGGTGTAGAGTGCATTGGTTTTGAGTAAAGTGGTTAAGAGTGCATTGGCATAGAGTGCAGTGGTGTAGTGTGCATTGGATAGAGTAAGATAGCGTAGATTGAAGTGGCATTGTGTAGAGTGGTGCAGAGTGGAATGGAGTGGTACAGCATAGATTGCATTGGCATTGAGCACAGTGACATAGAATGGCACCGAGTGGAGAACAGTGATGTATAGTGCAGTGGCCTAGAGTAGATTGTTTCAGAGTAGAGTGAAGTGGCGCAGAGTGGAGTGGTTCAGGGTAGAGTGCAGTGGATTGGAGTGGCGTAGAGTGGCATAGAGTGGAGTATGCATGGTGTGTTAGCGCACTGCCATTACAGACAACACATCTTCAATTGAAATGATCATTACATTTGCACAGACATACAGTTCTACTGCTAAAAGTGCATAGCGCATAAATGGTAATTTGTGGAAATGTTATCACCTAGAGTATTGATTTGTTTTGATCATATTATAATATTTGTTTCCACCACACATATTCCTAAATATCTGCACATTTAATTTACAGACATTGAAATTTTGTTGTGTGAGAGAACTTATAGTCCCCTAAATGTCTTTAGCAAACCAGAAATCTGCGCGGTCTTGTAGGCTTCAACCTAATGAACTCAGCCTTTCGCCTTGTTCCTCTATATGGTTATGAAACTCCTCATAATGTACGGCAGGGGGTAGTTTATCCCTTGTATTAAGAACTGCGTACTGAATGTTATAACCTCTTGCAAGGCTGGGTGAACCTGCACGCTGAACCTCCATATCCCCATCTCCTGGACCTGTGCACCGTCCGCCACCCTTACATCACTTGGAGGGGCGCTGTGTGAAATGGAACATTTACTATGAATCATTTATGTTACACGTCAGAAGATTGGCTGAGATACCTTGCACTCTTTAACACAGATGAAAATATATGCAGAACTACTACTCCCGTTGAGACCCGAAGATATTCGAGGTCTGCTATGAACCTTTTTATACCACGCTGCTGAAAACAACGATGCAGAACCATCAAACGCCTCTAGCCTAACCCACACATCAGAGTAAGGATTCTATGCTCATGAAATGCTGTCATTACTCGGATACCTGACATACTAGAATACAATATGCCATCTAACCTATAGTCAAACTGCACCTTGCTATATAGGGCCTTTTACACACGCTCTTATGGGCATGGTTTGCACTCACTGTATTTTCCTATAACATTGTGAAATGTGTGCAGATTTATGCTAATGCAATGATACGAACACTGTATTGCTGATGGCTTGGTTGGCTATCAACAGGGCCACTGGAATTATGCATTGGTGCGCTGCAGTGTTTTTCACATAATTATGGATTTGCTGCATTCGCCACAAAATCCATCATCTGCTGAAAAATCTGCACATTTACACAAAAAATTATTTTAATTCTAAAACGGTTTGAAAGTTACTAAAAACACAGTGACACGAGTTGCTGCACAGTTGAAGGCCCCTTTGCAAAAGTTGACTGGTATCCTTTCTTCTGCTTGTTGTTATATTTAGGTGGTAAACCAGTACTAATGAGGTGTAGCCTAAGCCCAGAGAGTGTTTGCAAGTGCAAAAGTGACAAAATAATAAATACTATCACATGCTGCATAATTTGCCTCTGTTTGCTGCGTAATTTAGTCAACCCTTCCACATAATTTAGCCCTCTCCTACCGCATAATTCCAGAGGACCTATTACCAATTGGTAGAAATGGGGTCTTTGGTTGGCGGTCAGGTTACCCCCTGTCCAAGCAAGAACCCTCATTCTAGTCAGGGTAAGTCACACACAATCCAAATGATCCTGGTAGCTTGGCGCTGAGCAGTCAGGCTTAACTTAGAAAGCAATGTGTAAAGTATTTGTGCAATAAATCATGCAATAACACAGTATAGTACCACAAAAATACACAACGCAGTGTTTAGAAAAATATATAATATTTATCGGGTAAAATGCAGTTCAAAACTTTTAAGATGCAATAAGTATATGTTGAGACATCACTGTAAAAGTGATATAAAGTGTCTTTGGTCTTTTAAAAGCAATAAATGTCTCTTTCAAGCACAAAGTACCTGGTTCGTGTTCAATATCTCCGCAACAAACCGCAGAGGAGGAGATGCGTGGAAAACAAGGGGGTGTGAGTTGATTTCTCGGACCGCACACGGCGATGCGTTGTTTAGTTTTCGCTGTGCGTTGATTTCAGGTGCTCGGTCGTGGATCCTCTTCGGGTTGAGGGGTTTTCGGTTCCCCCGCGGACGATGCGTGGATTTCCTACTCTGACAGGACGAAGTCACAGGGGCTGCGTCGATCCGGTGGGCGCTGCGTTGAAATTTCTACCGCACGGCAGGCACTGCATAGATTCCTCTTGTTCCGGCTCAACTGTGCGTCGATCCAATGGGTTGTGCGTCGAATTTCCAGTCACTACGCTGGTGCTGCCTCAATCTTCTCATTGCAAAGTCAGGCTGCGTAGTTCCTGTTCGGCATGCAGTGAATTTTTCACCGCAGTGCAGGCTGTGCGTCGTTACGGGCAGGCTGTGCGCTGATTTTCGCCACACAAGGAGTCCTTCTTGTAGAGATGAAGTCTTTTTGGCCCTGAGACTTCAGGGAAGAGGAGGCAAGCTCTATTCAAGCCCTTAGAGAGCACTTCTCACCACAGCCAGAGAGTAGCAAGGCAGCAGGGCAACAGCAAGGTAGCAGTCCTTCACAGAAAGCAGACAGGTGAGTCCTTTGGGCAGCTAGGCAGTTCTTCTTGGCAGGATGCAGGTTCTGGTTCAGGTTCTCTTCTCCAGGAAGTGTCTGAGTTGGTAGGGGCAGATGCCCTGTTTAAATACCCAAATGTGCCTTTGAAGTTGGGGGAGACTTCAAAGAGTGGCTTATAAGTGCACAAGGTCCCCTTTCAGTTCAATCCTGTCTGCCTGGGTCCCAGTAGGGGGTGTGGCAGTCTTTTGTGTGAGGGCAGGCTACTGTCCTTTGACATGCATGTGTCGTGCCCTCCACCCTCCCAGCCCAGGAAGACCCATTCAAAATGCAGATGTATGTAAGTGAGGCTGAGTATCCTGTGTTTGGGGTGTGTCTGAGTGAATGAACAAGGGAGCTGTCAACTAAACCCAGCTAGGCGTGGATTGTAAGGCACAGAAGAATTTAAGTGCAGAGAAATGCTCACTTTGTAAAAGTAGCATTTCTAAAATAGTAATATTAAATCCAACTTCACCAGTCAGCAGGATTTTGTATCACCAGTCTGGCCATACTAAATATGACCTTCCTACTCCTTTCAGATCAGCAGCTACCACTCAAACAATATATGAGGGTAACCCCAATATTAGCCTATGAAGGAGCAGGCCTCACAGCAGTGCAAAAACGAATATAGGAGTTTTACACTACCAGGACATGTAAACCAAACAGGTACATGTCCTGCCTTTTTCCTACACAGCACCCTGCCGTATGGGTTACCTAGGGCAAACCTTAGGGGTGACATATGTAGAAAAAGGGGAGTTTTAGGCTTGGCAAGTACTTTTAAATGCCAAGTCGAATTGGCAGTGACACTACAAACACAGGCCTTGCAATGGCAGGCCGGAGACAAGGTTAAGGGGCTACTGAAGTGGGTGGCACAATCAGTGCTGCAGGCCCACTAGTAGCATTTAATCTACAGGCCCTGGGCACACATAGTGCATTTTACTAGGGACTTATAAGTAAATTAAATAATCCAATTGGGTATGATCCAATGTTACTATGTTTAAAGGGAGAGAGCATATGCACTTTAGCACTGGTTAGCAGTGGTAAAGTGTGCAGAGTCTTAAAACCAGCAAAAACAGTATCTAAAAAATGGAGGGAGGGAGGCAAAAAGTTAGGGGTGACCACCCTTAGGCTGTCTGGTCTAACACCAATGTATTCACATGTAACTGTTATTCTTTATTTGCCAATTGTTCCTGTCTGTACTCATGAAACTTGAAAATGAATGTAAAAAAATATAATACGAGTGAAACAAGAATGTTTAAAATCGAAAAGACAATATACTTCAATATGCTAATGATAACAACATAGATAATAACGCTAGGCAAAACTGCCCAAAATGAAACATGACTTCTCCCTGTTATCCACGTTGTAAACTATCCCTTCATTAAGTCGATAAAAATACATTAAGAATAAAGGTTAGCTTCATTGTACAGTGTAAAAAGGCAAAATCTGGCCTCAATCGTGCCTTCCTGGTTTCACCAAATGGTGTGATCCTTGGCAAATACAAATACTGCATTTCAAAGAGTCTCCTTTCTAGCCTGCAGGAGTCAGGCTGAGTGGGACTTTGCTCCCTCTTTACTTCCTCATTGTCCTGCAGGGCTGGTCTTCAAGGCGGCAAGTGGGGTAGGGCCGAGGATAGCAGCAATCAGCAAACACTGTTGTCTCCTCCTCTCTCCCTTTATTCTCACGGGTGCATAATAGGGTCAGCTGTAAACAGGACAATCAAGAGGGCAGAGGGCCTGGGTGTTCTTAGGTGGTATTAGGCCACAGAAGACTGCCGACTGTGTAACCGAAAGTGCATAAAAGTTTCGGTTACTTGTTCATGGAGTCTCTGGTTTGATTTACCGACCTCCCCACCATCCTGTGCAGGAATAAACTACTTTGTTATTTATCCTTCAACAACATACAACCATCCACCTTAAAAGGAGCCATTATTCTCATTATTGAGACCGACTGAATTATATGCCATGTTCATTGGAAACTATGCCAGTGAGTAGCCCAATTTTTTTTTTAAATGGTGCTCACTTCAGCTGCTGTCTGGCAAGTTTCGGGGTGATCAATCAAGCAGGGGCTGAGAAAAAGGGGTGTCCCAAAACGCGTTTTCCCCATTCATTTTTCCCTTAGGGATTTTGAACAGCGGTAGCACTCAAACTACTGGATGGAATTACACCAAAGGTAGTTCTTGGTCGAGAAGAAGCCCTTTTCGTTATGTGGTGTAAATCCATTCAGTAGGTTTTGAGAAATTAAAGAAAATCAAATCCAAATTTGTATAAATAGGGACACAAAGGCTCTGCCAACACTTCCGATCTAGTGCTGAGATTTGATTGGGTGCAAATTCTTGGACAAGGAAGTTTTGGCAGCCATGTTGGGACTCAGAAGTCTCAGAAAAAAGTAAAACAATAAGAAAAGGGGCCAGGATAGGGACACCATGACCCCTTAGCTCTGGTGCTGTGGGCCCAGAGAGACTCCCCTAGAGCAAAAAAGCATTTTTTTTTTTTTTGCAGCGATTTGCGGCAGATCCAGGGAAATTGTTTTAAAAAAACAAGCGTAGCTCCCGTGCTTGTTAATTCTGAAGCCCCTGGGTAGGCCAAGTCCAGTGGGCATTGCTATTTTAATGCAGGGGCCACATGGCCACCCCGCAGCCCCGGGGACCACCACCTCCCTGGGGGTTAAAATGGTATTAAATGCGTGGGGCACCCGTCCCCCCCCCCCGTAGCCCCGGGGACTGCCACCTCCCCAGGACATTGCTGCAAAACAATGCAGCAGGGCTGTTCTCCTCCTCCCTGCAGCCTCTGGGACAGCCACCTCCCCGGGGCTCTGAAGTAAAAGAATGCAGGGGCGCAGCCCCCACGTAGCACCGGGGACCGCCACCTCCCCAGGGCATTTCAGTATTAATGTGTGAGTGGGCCACATGACCCCGCAGTCATGGGGACCACCACCTCCTTGAGGCATTTCTGTAATTATGTGTGGGAGGGCTGAGTGGCCCCCTGCAGCCCCAGGGACTACCACTTCCCCTGGGCAAACATAAAAAAGGGGGTTTGTTTCAGAACCCCACAGCCCGGGGTACCACCACCTCCCAGGTGGCTATTTTAGTTGGAGGGGGGCCGCGTGGTCCCCCTCGAGGAGCCACAGTTGGCCTTGGGGACCGCCATCCCCTAGGGTCCGCTCCTGCTATGTCTAACTCCAGGAGATAGCTGTTTGCTATGGCATGGCTGCAGCTTTACAGCTCCCACCAAGCCACAGCAAACACGCTGCTTGTAGCGAGGAAGAGCTGTCAAACTGCTCTCCCACGCTGTGAGCAGAGGTTTCCTCTGTCTCTCTGCCCACGGAGATGCAGGCAGGGAAAACAGAGGAAACATTGCTCTCATAGAGCAGGAGGCGGGAAGCCAGCTGGGACCATGGGGGCCTTCAGGCTCCCCCCACAGTCACCAACATTGTCCCTAGGTGCCCTGGGAGGGCACCCAGGTGACATGGCTGGACCCAGGGTAAGTGGTCTAGGGACTGAGATCGACCTGGGGAGGGGGGCTGCACGGACCTCCCTTCCCCCAAAAATTAAATGTTCAGGACAGGCTCCGGGGGATGGGGTCTCTGGGGTCCAGATCGGCCTGGATATGGAGGCCACCTGACCACCCTCCCCTAAAGAGGGTCCCTGGGGCTGAGATCAGGCTGGGGACGGGGGCAGCGCGGCCCTCCCTCCCCCCAAAAAATTAAGGCCCTCATTAAAATCCTGGCGGTCGGTGTTAAAGCGGCGGTAAAACCGCAAACAGGCCGGCGGTAAAAAAATGGAATCATGACCGTGGCAGAAACTGCCAACATAGACAGCTACTTTAACACTCCGACCGCCACGGCGGTACAAACAAACAGCGTGGCGGTAACCGCCAACAGACAGGTGGAAGACAATGTACCGCCCACAGTATCATGAGAGGCCAATCCGGCACCTTTTCTGGGGCGGATTCACCACGAACAAAAACACGTCGGAAACAGGACTTGGAAGGGAAAACTCTCACCTCTACACACCCCACGAGAAACCAGGACGCCATGGAGCCGGAACTCCAAAATCTACCTGCCATTCTCTTCCTGCTCTACCAGGAGCACGAACTCCGGTGGCGACGACCACGGTGAGTACTGCACCTACGACACAGGGGAGGGGGAAGGGAGAAGAGAGTGACACACACACGCAACACGCAAAACCCCCACCCTCACCCACGACAACACACACACAAATACATGTTGATACATTACATTTACACCCCCCAACCACCCCTGGAAGAACGCAAGGACAAAAGGAAATGAGTTGAACGATTGTAATCAATAAAAATCCATTACTCAAAAATATATATACACTATTAACAAATATATACACCAAGAATTCAAGTCCATGTACTGCACCTACATAGTTCGTGGACCACTGGGCCCAAAATGCATGGGCAAGGCCCACAAAAGATACCCGATCAAAACAGAGAGAACACTGCAGGGGCATCAGATCGAAATAAAACAGGCACCTCAGGGGGAAGGGAAGGGGGGCACCTCAACTGGATGAGTGCACGATGCCAGCTCCACAAGGGGGCACCATGCCCATTGATGTATCCTGGGGAGTGCAAAGCCACAGTCTCTCAAGCTTCTCCAGTGGGTGGGTTGCCCACAGCTTTATCCTGGGGAGTGCAAAGCCACAGTCTCTCAAGTCTCTCCAGTGGGTGGCTTGCCCACTGCTTTATCCTGGGGAGTGCAAAGCCGCAGTCTCTCAAGTCTCTCCAGTGGGTGGTTTGCCCACTGCTTTATCTTGGGGAGTGCAAAGCCGCAGTCTCACAAGTCTCTCCAGTGGGTGGTTTGCCCACTGCTTTATCCTGGGGAGTGCAAAGCCACAGTCTCTCAAGTCTCTCCAGTGGGTGGTTTGCCCACTGCTCTATCCTGGGGAGTGCAAAGCCACAGTCTCTCAAGTCTCTCCAGTGGGTGGGTTGCCCACTGCTCTATCCTGGGGATTGCAAAGCCACAGTCTCTCAAGTCTCTCCAGTGGGTGGGTTGCCCACTGCTCTATCCTGGGGAGTGCAAAGTCACAGTCTCTCAAGTGGATAACAGTCTCCACTGGTTCTGGAGGGGGCATGGTGCCCAGAGTGCTTCATCCTGCCAAGGACTGAGGTAGTGGATGTGATACTCCACTGGTTCTGGAGGGGGCATGGTGTCCAGAGTGCTTCATCCTGCCAAGGACTGAGGTAGTGAATGTGATACTCCACTGGTTCTGGAGGGGGCATGGTGCCCAGAGTGCTTCATCCTGCCAAGGACAGAGGTAGTGGATGTCTTTCTCCACTTGTTCTGGAGGGGCTTTGTGCCCAGAGTGCTTCATCCTGCCAAGGACAGAGGTAGTGGATGCCTTTCTCCACTGGTTCTGGAGGGGGCTTTGTGCCCAGAGTGCTTCATCCTGCCAAGGACAGAGGTAGTGGATGCTCTTCTCCACTGGTTCTGGAGGGGGCTTTGTGCCCAGAGTGCTTCATCCTACCAAGGACAGAGGTAGTGGATGCTCTTCTCCACTGGTTCTGGGGGGGCTTTGTGCCCAGAGTGCTCCATCCTGCCAAGGACAGAGGTAGTGGATACCTTTCTCCACTGGTTCTGGAGGGGGCATGGTGCCCAGAGTGCTTCATCCTGCCAAGGACAGAGGTAGTGGATGCCTTTCTCCACTGGTTCTGGAGGGGGCTTTGTGCCCAGAGTGCTTCATCCTGCCAAGGACTGAGGTAGTGGATGCCTTTCTCCACTGCTTCTGGAGGGGGCTTTGTGCCCAGAGTGCTTCATCCTGCCAAGGACTCAGGTAGTGGATGTGACACTCCACTGACGGTGGCCCTACATGGAAGCTGTACAGGCCCCTGGAACTGACCACCAGCTTCGTACGACTGACCACTGGGGGTGGTGCCACTAGCACATGATGTGGCATGGCCGCTGGCGGTGCTTGCGGCGGCCTCAGTAGCGGCGGTGCTTGCGTCCCTCATTGGCCAGCGGTGCTGGTGGGTGGCTCAGTGAGCGTGCTGCTGGCGGCGGTGTCTTGGGCAGCGGTGCTGGTGGGTGGCTCAGTGAGCGTGCTGCTGGCGGCGGTGTCCTGGGCAGCGGTGCTGGTGGCGGCGTCTCAGTGAGTGTGCTGCTGGCGCCAGTGTCCTTCGCAGCGGTGCTGGTGGCGGCGGTGTCCTGGGCAGGGGTGCTGCTACCCGCGGTGTCCTGGGCAACGGTGCTGCTGGAGGCGGTGTCCTGGGCAGCGGTGCTGCTGGCGGCGGTGTCCTGGGCAGGGGTGCTTCTGGCGGCGTGGTGTCCTGGGCAGCGGTGCTGGTGGCGGCGGTGTCCTGGGAAGTGGTGCTGGTGGCGGCGGTGTCCTGGGAAGCGGTGCTGGTGGCGGCTGTGCATGTGGCGGTGCCGGTGGCGGTCTAGTCCGCCGTGCAGATTGGCGGCGACTTCCCTTTCTTTCTCTGCCCCTTCCCCACCTTGGATGGTGGTGCAGCTGTCTTGCCACTCCCAACTGTAGTCCTGGGAGAGCCCTTGGTGGCAGGTGTTTTGCCCTTCTCCCTCCGGGCTGTGGCCAACTTCTTATGTTTCTGAGGTGGGGGACTGTCCTTGGCCTGGCTCTTTGGCACACTGGCTGCCCTGCCGCTTGGCACACTCCAGAAGCCGGTTACTGCTGGCACCACTGTTCCCGGGGATGTGGTGGCTGAGGTGCTGGGTTGGGACCTGGAAAGGTGTGCCCTAGGGGACGAAAGGGGTGGGGGAGTTGAAGGGAAGAGGTCAAGGATTGACAGGAAAAGATTTTTAGACAGACTGGGACGGGTAGATAGAGGGGGTTTGGGAGTGGAGGAAGAGGTAGTGGTTGTAGGAGGTGTTCGTTTGCTGAATTTGGGTGAAGGTGCATGGGCTGGAGGCTGTCGTGACGTGGATGGCTGTTGGGTGGGTTTGTGACTGCATTTGTGTAGTTTGGGAGGTGGGCCTACAGACACACTGGTAGAGGACACAGGGAATGTGTGAATGGTAGTGGGGGTGGTGAGTGCACGTGAGCGGTGTGTGGTGATGGGCGTGCTGGTGATGGACGTAGTGGCTGAAGATGTAGTGCATGCAGGTGTGTGTGGAGACGTGACAGGGAGGGAGGAGGGAGACGAGGAGGAGGAGGACACAGTGGAGGCAGTGGATGTTGGTATTTGTGCATGGGTATGATGCTTGTGTGAGTGCCTGTGGGATGTGTGGTGCTTATGTTTGCCAGAGCTAGCCTTGTGTGTTGAGATGTGTGCATGCTGGTCTGATGGTGTGCTTGGGATAGGCTGAGGTACTGGGGATTGGGGCTGGGTGGAGGAAGTTGGAGGGGGGAGGCTGGACACAGGGACAATGGCTGCCATCAGTGCTGAGGCCAGAGTCTGAAAAGCTCGCTGTTAGGCTGCCTGACCAGAATGAATGCCCTCTAGGTATGCATTTGTCTGTTGCAACTGCCTCTCTACACCCTGGATGGCATTCAGAATGGTAGACTGCCCAACAGTGAGGGATCTGAGGTGGTCAATGGCCTCCTCCCTGAGGGCAGCAGGGCTGGCAGGGGCTGAGGTGCCTGGGGCGAAGGAGATGCCCACCCTCCTGGGTGAGCGGCCACGGGGCACATGCTGAGGGGCTGCTGGGAGGGCGGTGCTGGTACGGGGGGTGGCGGCTGTACCTGTAGATGCGGTGGGCACAGAGGGGCCCACCACCACAAGGGAGCTCCCATCAGAGGAGGAGTCGGTGTTGCTGGTCTCAACTCCTGTCCCCGCCTTGGAGCTCCCCTCGCCCTCCGTCCCACTGGTGAATACGGAGTCCGTAGTCTCGCCCTCCAGGGCCATGTGGGATGCAGCTCCCTCCTGCTCCGGTGGCACTGCTCCTCTGCCTGATGATGCTAATGCACACAAGAACAGGGAGACCACAAAAAGGGGGGGGGGGAGAAAGTAGAAAGACATGTTCAGTGCATGCAATACCGCTACCGTTGGCGGACACTACAGACACAGCAGCCCTCTGCACTACGCCATGTACTTAGAGTTCCTAGATTAATAACAGGGCCATGGGGTACAAGGCCAATGCTCGATTGCTGCACACATGGAAGTCACAGGAGCCTGACTAGGGGTAGATGGCTCTTAACACTGGTGGGGGGGGGGTGGGGTGCCACATGGCCTGCCTTACGAAGGGACCTTGCCTACAAAACTCGCCCTGGCCTAGGGGTACCCACAGGCCACCTCCCCCACCCAGACACCTCCAATGCACGCTGGATCAGATGAATGTGACTGTACTCACCCCCTTGTGGCTGCTGTGATGCCCTCAAGCGCCCATCCAACTCCAGATACGCCACCGCCAGAATCCAGAACATCAGGGGGGTCATGGTGCGACGGGCACCCCTCCCACGTTGGGAGGCCATCCCCAGCTGGGCCTCCGCCGTCTTCTTGCTCCAGCGGCGAATGTCCTCCCATCTTTTCCGGCAGTGGGTGCCCCGTCTGTGGTGGACCCCCAGGGTCCGGACTTCCTTGGCGATGGCACGCCAAATATCCTTCTTCTGGTGGGCACTGACCTACAGGAATAATACTGGACAAAAGGAAATTCAATTACCGTCCGGACCTTCACAGTCATTGGCCCACGTTCCCACCCTTGCCCTGAGGCACATACACTCCACTTCGTTTCATGCACGCCTCATTCCCCCCACCGCTATCTCCCATCCACACCACTCCAAATAGGCATTGCCCATACAGCATGCTCACAGTGTACTCACCTGTTTGTCTGGAGGACCGTAGAGTAGCGTGTACTGGGGAAGGACCCCATCCACTAGTTTGTCCAACTCCTCTGATGTGAAGGCAGGGGCCCTTTCCCCAGACACTTGAGCCATTGTCGCTTCCAGACTGAGGTCACAGCAGCACTTGCAGTGTAGGTCCTCTCCTGTCGAAGATCAGGTATCAAGTGAGTGAACAGAGAGAAAATGGTGGTCACGTCCGCGGCGGTGCGTACCGTCACCGCCGACGTACATCGTCATTGTCTCATGGGACCCACAGGGTCCAATGTTAACCAATGCAGGATTGCGCTGCGGTCTTCGACCGCCTAACGCGACGGTGTACAACGCCAGCGCTGTTACCTCATATCCCCTTGTCCCACCTTACAGGTCAGGCAGCCGCCATTTCAGGGGTCCACATGGCATTAATTGTAAATGCGTCACACATATCTAGGCCTTGCATACACACTAAGGCAGGCACATAGCGGATTGACAAATGTGTGCAATAAATATTCTATTTAATACCTCAGTGTTGGGTGACTCTCTGCTGGCTGTTCTCGACCATAGGGCACGTCTGCTGGGGCAGGTGAGGAGATGGTGGCATCCTCCGGTGTACAGATCGCTGGTGGACCTGTCGACAATGGAAGAGCGACATGTAATTGTCCCCTACAGACTTGATCGTGCCACAATCCAGGAACTGTGTGCCCAGTTGTAGCCAGACCTGATGTCAGCAATCCGCCACCCCACAGGGATCCCCCCTCTAGTGCAGGTCCTGTCAGTACTCCATTTCCTGGCAAGTGGGTCTTTTCAAACTACAGTGGCCATAGCATCAGGGATGTCCCAGCCTATGTTCTCCAACGTGTTGTCCAGAGTGTTGTCTGCCCTGCTGAAACACATGCGCAGCTACATTGTGTTCCCTCAGGTGGAGGATTTGCCTACAGTGAAAGGTGACTTCTATGCCCTGGGACATATCCCCAACATCATAGGTGAGATGGATGGGACACATGTGGCCTTGGCCCCCCGCAGGAGTGAACAGGTGTGTTTGGGTCCCTGGGACTGAGACTGACCTGGGGAGGGGGTCTCGCGGGGTGGTTTGTTATAGGGGTTGGGCACAGAGACAGCCTGCAGGTCAGGTCCTGAGGCTAACCCTCTCCTGCGCACGGCCAAAGGCCGTGTGTAGCGCAGCACAGGGTTGGGTGGTTATAGGGGTTGCCCGCAGGGCCTAGCCGCAGGCCGGTCCCTGCTGTCAACCCCCATTGTACATGGCTGAAGTCCGTGCTGGGTTGGGTTGTTATTGGGTTTGGCTGCAGAACCAGGAGCCATCTGTAGCCAGCTGGGTGCAGTTGGGCACCCAGTGATCTCCCAATGGCACGCCCCGACGTTGGCAGCATTTGGCAGCCGGGCACCTGTATATCCTAGGATTAGACGCAACATTACCGGTGCTTCCTCTACATGGAGATCTTGCTTGCAGGACCTGTGACAAAAATGGTCAATATATGCACTTGGAGGGGCAAGACAGACGCAACAACTGATTAGACGGGGAAATACTACCCCAATGTTCTGCATTCTATCCGATTGCTGGATCCCCTTTTAAATTGCATGTTTACTTACTGCTGTCGACCCCCATTGTGCATGGCTGAAGGCCGTGCACAGCACAGGGTTGGGTTGTTATTGGTGTTGGCTGCAGGCCCTGCAGCCAACTGCTGCCTTGCGCGGCCAAAGCCTGTGTGCAGTGGTGGATGGATTAATGAATAGTAATGAAAATTACTTTACTTTAAAAAAACATAGAAATTCACTGAAAAAGTAAGGGTGACAGGGACATTATAGTTAGGAAATAGAATGTAAAAAAAACATAGAAATTCTCTTAAAAAACAAAGGTTACAGGGACGTTATAGTTAGGCTCACATTTTAAATGTAGAACATTTGTCATGGCCCGAAGGGAGTTTGATTAATGACTTCATAGCGGAAGACCTATCTTCAGTGTCTTCCTCCTCAGTGGATGTGGCAATGCCACTAGTAGGGAAAGTGGGGAAAGTAGCAAAAATGGCCAAAAGTGACATTAAATAGGCCTTCTAGTTGCAATGAGAGCATCCTGATGATTTTCAATTGCTTCGTATTCCGTTCGCAGGAGAGTGGTATGTGGACAAGGCTTTGCCAATGGGTTGCTCTATTATTTGCGCTCCACTCAAGCAATTTAATTCTTTCTTACAATGGTTGTTCACGTGGTGCACAGGACATGAACATGTGTCACATTATCTTCTTCGTGACTCAACGCGGCTCGGTGGGCTGCCGACAGCTGTTGGTAAGTTTTTCAAAGCTCCTGGAGGACCTTGGGGTGCCACTGGCACCAGAGAAAGCAGTGGGGCCCAATACTGTACTTTCGTTTTTGGGAATTAAACTTGACTAAGTGGCTATGGAAGTATGTTCGCCGCCAAACAAGAAAGTTACCATTCAATCACTGTTAGACACGATGTTAGAGAAGGCAAAACTCATGGTGAAGGATGTATGTGTATTAATGGGACATCTCAAATTTGCCTGCAGGGTGGTGAGGGCAGGCAGGACTTTTTGTAGGAGTTTGAGGATATCTCTAACAGGTTTGTCCCTGCCACATCACATGTGTGGCTGTCAGTGGGCATGCCGGAGGACTTATGCATGTGGCATTGTTTTATTGATGTGTTCAATGGCATTCCGTTGAACACTCCAAAAGAGTTTTAATGGGATGTACAGATATATTCCAACGCAGCAGATGGAATTGGTTTTGGTTTGTACTGGCAGGGCAGGTGGTGTGAGGAAGAGTGGCCTATGACTTGGAAACATGGGGTCAGGGGTATTGGTTTTCTGGAGTTTTTTCCACTGGTGGTGTTGGAGATGTACTGGGGTGCAGAGTTGACACATAGAAAAGTTTTACTGAGGATTTGCAATAGGGCAGTTGTGCAAATAGTGAACAGGCGGTCATCCAGCGATGCCCCGGTACTGAAGCTCTTATGGGTCTTTGTGCTGGAATGTTTGAAGCATGACATTTTGTTTAAAACAAAACTTGTGCCAGGGGTGGACAATGACACTGTGGATGCTTTGTCTGTTCCATGGACCGACCATGGAGGTGGACTGGACAAGAGATCCAGGCGGAAGGATATGTGGAGTGTAGGAGACAGAGGATGTTTCAGCTGGTGGTAGGTTAATTTGCAAAGTCCACTAGGAGGTCTTATGCTCAAGCCTGGAAGGAATTTTTGAACAGTGGTGCACGGATGAGAACAGCGGGGTGGGGTAGAACTAGAATGGTGTTCAGTTCATTTTGGCACTGATTGAGAGAGGTTTGTTGCGAGTCATGATTGCGGGGAAACTAGCAGCTATTGCGTTCATGGATAAGTTGCTCTGAGGTTATGCACCATCTGCTGTAGAACTGGGGAAATGGATGCTAGAGAGTTGGGCCAAATAACAGGGTCATTGTTGAGTGAAAAGGAAGCCGCTGACATGGTGATTGTTTGGCAGAGTTTTGGATACTTTGACAGTCATCTGCAGCAGGGAGGCAGAAGCATTTTATTTTTGACGTTTATGAACTGGATGGTTTTTGGTGCTTTTTGGGTGTCTGAGTTGTTGGGTGGTAGGGGTAATAGATGATTAATATGGGAAGAGGTAGTATTTATTTATTCAATTTTAACATCCATTAAAGCACAGAAAACAATACAACAAATCGCAAATAAATACATAAAATAATCTACCAGATATGTGAATCAGACAATAGCAATATAATACAATTATATAAAACCATTAAAAAGTTAATATTTCTCACATGCTAAAAATGTAACAGCCATAATAGAGCACAGAACAACAGCACATATGGTGTGAAGCGGGAATAAAACATATCCAAAGCTCCTACAATAAAATAGAATATAAGCAGGGACAAGAAAGAGGAATAAAAAAGGGCCAACAGAGGTCTTGATGTTACCCATAATCACCAAGTGCTATTCCATTTCCTTTACTCTGATGGGCCAGCTCCAATATAGGTATTTGGCTTCAGCACATGCAACAGACTCCCTGGGAGATGTTGCCTGCACCCCAACTGCTTGCAGATTGGGATAATCCAGCTTTTCCTGGGCTGGTTGTAGCCAGGGAAGAAAAAGATGACCGGACACAAGCTCCTTTGTCAGTATTAGGTTCCCATTTGGAGCAAAAAGATAGAAGGGGAAAGGTGCCATAACGAACCTTAAGATATAGCTGTCTTGTGCGGGGATGAGGATGTAATCAAGAAAAGACTCAAATTCAATATGAGAGAGAAACTCTAAGAAAGCACTAGAAATGGAGCCATGGTTTGCTTTCCTCCTATCCTGTTCCCAGTGCCCCTCCTTGAGGGATTCCCTAGTGAGTTGTGGGGAATCCTCTGGCCAAAACTCACCAAGTCTAAGGTCAGTCAACATATCTTTCACAAAATATATCCATTTAATTTTGTGTGATTTATCCATTGCAATTATTTCTTTAAATATCTGGTAGTAATTGTAGAGAGGAGGGGTATATTGTAGTCTGCACCAATAGAGCAGAGCCCCTAACTGGGCCTTATGGGACAATAGCGCAAGACCCTGGCTCGAAGTAGTGGCAATCAAGTTGTGGTTTTGGGGAGATTAACTAGAGCTCTCAGAAAGTTGTTCTCTGCCACTCTCAGCTCGCCCCAGATCTCAACCCCCTATAATGCAATGCCTTCTTCCTTGGCTCTGCATAGTTTTAGAGCGGCTGATATGTGCTTGGCTGTGGAAGATTGATAGAGTCTTAAAATCGCAGCAGCATGGTGGCTTAATTTTAAGGCACTTTTTTAACCTGTTGAGTACAGGATATGTTTTTAGTTAGAGTTATTCTCAAGAAATTAAACTCAGTCACCCTATCTAAAGGTTGCTTCCCTAACAAATTGGGGCCTCTAAAAGACCTGTGGGGGCTGATGGTCATAAACTTTGCTTTTGATTGGTTGATGAACAAGCCTCGGTCATCACAAAGTGCCAGAAACCTGTCAACTAAAGTTTGGAGGCCTACTGGGGTTCTGGAGATTAGCAGAAAGTGTCATCTGTGAATAGGAGCAGGGAGATTGTCCTACCACCAACCCTAGAGGAAGCATTTGTGCCATCCTCCAAGTGGGCAACCACATCATTTAAGTATAACGATAAAAGAGTTGGAGTGAGAACGCATCCCTGACGGATGTCATTATGAACTTCTATCCGGTTTGTAAGTTCACCCCTGATGCCCCAAAAATTGTGGGCATAGGTATCTTGATGTAAATATATAAGAATGTTCAAAAGATGGGGGGCACTTTGCTGTCATTCAGAACCTCCCATAATTTGCAGGGGGGACCAGGTCAAATGCTGGTTTAAGGTCCATGAATACTAGGTAAAAATTGGATTTTTCTATAATAATTGTCTTCAAGTAAATGATCATGAACCTGAACCTGGTCGATGGCACTTATTTGGTTTCCAAACACCGCTTGCAAATACGACAGAGATCCATGGTCTTCAAACCAATGGTCTAGCTGAAACGTGATCTGTCTGCAGAAGAACTTTGTGCTACGTTGATGAGGCTGATTGGCCTGTATTCAAGGGTGAATCTCTTGGACCCTTCTTGTAGACTTTCCAGCTATGTGGGATTTCCATACCCCCAGTATCAAATTGGTTAGCTTGTTTAAATTTGAGGGGCCAGTTCTCAATATCAGACAAGAAAAGGAACCTATCCGGTCCTGCAGCCTTTCCAGCCGCTATGGCCTTAACTGCCCTCACGGTCTCATTTGGGCCAATTTGTATTACACTAGGGGGAACTCGGGATACTAAAGTTGTAGAGGCCTTACCGTCCACGCACCCCTTTAATGGGGGGCCATGAAGGTCTGAAAAATGTTTATGCCAAGACTCCGAGTTAATAGTGTCTGCAAAATTTGTTGCAGGGCACAGCCTCTTATTTGCAACTAAGTGTCAAAACTGCTTGGTGTCTTTATTAATGGCCGCCTCAGATACTGTATATCTTTCCAAAGCAGCGTATCTCCTTTAAGATGTGCCTTTAGCTGAGTCGCTTTATACCAGTTCCTACAGGTTCTAATATTAATGACAACGCCTCCCCGGAGGGCCTCTCACAACTCAGATTTAGCCCTTAGGTGCAACCTGAGTTGGCGGTCCTATGCTTAGGTGCATGGTGTCATGTAAAGAATGTACCCCCAAAATAAAAAAGGTTTTCATGTGTCAGTGCAGTTAGCAGTAACCTGTCTCGCAGGGGAAGTGACCTATCTAGCTCGGCAATGGTGTCGCACAGGACCTGCCTCATTTTATCCCTAAGCTCGGGCCGGACTGCAGCTCGGGCCCACCTAACCCAACTCCCATTGTTAAAAGGCAAAGATCTGTTGACAGGGAGACGAAGATGGATGGAACCTGTTTGAAGACGTCACTACAAGAACAGTGTAAGGCATTGTGATCGCCGTTGAGTCTAGGTAATACCTTCATATCTACAGCAGCGCTTCAGAGAGCGAGAGCAACTAATACGCAGGCCTCGCAAAGTCATAAAAATGTTACCAGACCTGCAGGTCTAGTGGTTTGAACATCTACTCGACCTAACTATAATGCTCTTGACCCATAAACTGATTTCAAATTATGTAATCCTGGGCAAATATTTTAATTTACTGAGCTGCCATTTTCTTTTTTTTTTTTTAAATATTTTTATTGGTTTTATGTTTCAAGTATGCAATACAAACTACGATTATCAATAGCAGGATCACTTAAAGCATTATACAGTGTTTAACTGTTTAACAACAACCACAAACCCCCCCCCCCATTGAATACATCTCGGAATCCTACCAATCCTACAGTATCATTTCTTGCTGCAATTGCCTGATGCTTGACGTGTGTGGACTATCTTTGGGGGTGTTCGCGAGTGCCCAGCGTGGACCAAGTGCTGCCGGGCCTATGTATTTTGCCTTCTGCCAGGGGCCCAGTTTAGGCTAGTGGGCGTGGGAGGCCCCAAGAGTGATACCACGCCCTGTGCATTGTTGGTGATCCTACATTAGAGAGCTGATGGGGCATGAATACAGGGGGAAGGGGGGGAGGGAGATATTGGAGCCGTTGTGGCGGACTACCCTGCGGGCTGCGCCTCTATTATGGGAGACGTGGGGAGATTTCTATTGTGTGTGTTGCAGGTGTGTATTCACTGATTCATGGGGGCATATCGTGGTTTTTGGCTTCAAGTTTAGATACCAGGGTGTCCCAGGTGGAACAACCTGTGTGGTACCGCCCCTCGCGCGTCAGTTTCTTTAGTACCTGGTATTCGGTGCGGGCCCACCGCAGTATTAGGATGTACCAAGATTTACGATCAGGAGCACTGGAGGCTTTCCAATGCATCGCTATCAATCTCTTATACATTAAACAGGCAAGGTCAACGAATTTTTGCAAGTGTTTTTGTTTTTTAGGTCTCTCCCTTAATCCCAGTAAACAAGACCCTGGGTCTGCTATCAGCACAAGCCCCGTTAACTAAGAGATCTCCCGTACCACCTCCAACCAGGCTGTTTGTATGTTGGGGCAGTCCCATACCATGTGGTAGAAGGATGCTGACGCTGCTTTGCATCTGGGGCATACTGGCTCAGAGCCAGGGAACATTCGCTTTAACCTGGCTGGGGATAAGTATGTTTGGTGCGTGTAATTAAATTGAGTGTACCTGAATCTTGGATTTCTTGAGACGCCCCGGGCGTGATACAAGGCTTTTGGCCAGTCCGCCTGTAGGATTGGGGCGGGAAGTACAGCGTTCCATCTCTCCCGGGCTTTCTCCGCTTGTGGCTCAGGAGATTTGTTTAGGATTTTGTACAGATTGGATACTATTTTTACTTGGTCATTATATTGTAAAAGATGGTGTATCACGGGGGAGACCGCTGGTTCTGAGGTGCCTGCCCCCCACATCTTTTTTATTGCGTGGCATATGGCGTGGTATGTCAGGAACTGGCCGGGGCCTATCTCCGTGAGGGCCTGAAGAGCCTCAAACGACATAAGCTTGCCATCCTCAAAGCAGTCGCCCACTGTCTGTATTCCCACCTCCATCCATGCCCGCGGCGCCCGCATTGCAGCTGTAATCCCCCCCATTAGGTAGTCCAATGGTATGTGTGGGGAATAGGGGAGCGTGTCCGCTCCACTTTGCACGTATTTAGCCCAGCACGTGTGTGCCACCGCGAGCAGTGGGCTGACGTGTTCCGACTTAGGGTGTTTAGATGTCAGCCATCCTATCAAGGGGGTCCCCTTCAGCCAGGACTCCACGCCCGTAGATTCTGCCTGCGCTGGCCTGTGGATCCAGTTTTGGACCCATTGCAGCTGTGCAGCTGCATAATAACGTTCGAAGTTGGGGGCTCCCAGCCCGCCCGCGTCTACCGGCCGTTGTAGCGTGGCTAGGGCCACACGTGCTCTGCCTCCTCCCCAAATGAGCTGCAACAGCACTGTGTTTAAGTTTCGGAAAAAGCTTTTGGGAACGGTTATCGGTAGGGCCGCAAAATAGTATAGGAGTCTGGGTAGGATCAACATGTTTGCGATCGCCACCTTGCCAGGCGGCGAGAGCGGGAGTTTGTTCCAGAACTGCAGTGAGCCTTTTATGGAGGTCAGCGCCCTCCCCAGGTTTCCATCTCTCAAGTCTTCTGTGTTGTGGTATATGTTTATCCCGAGGTATTTGAACGTTTCCGGGCACCACTTGAGGAGCATCCTGATTCGTGGGTGTCCGCCCTGCCAGAGGAAACGCGCACGACTTTTCCCAATTTACCACTAGGCCTGACAGGTCTCCAAACTCAGCCAGTAAGGATATCACTGAGGGAACGAGTGCACGGCCATTTCGGATATATATTAAGGCATCGTCTGCGTATAGCGAGATCGTGTGATAGAGCCCGTTCCTGGTTATTCCCCATTCGTGTTCCATAAGGCGTACTCTTGCCGATAGAGGTTCCATTGCCATAGCAAACAGTAGCGGGGATAAGGGGCAGCCCTGCCTCGTACCCCGGAAAATCGAAAAGCTGTCGGAAATCACCCCACCCGTCTTCACCCTTGCGCTTGGGCTGGAGTACAATGTCCGGACCCAGCGGATATAGTTGGGACCAAATCCCATGCGGGCCATTGTAGCCAAGAGGTAATCCCACTCGAGCGTATCGAAGGCTTTTTCGATATCTAATGAAAGCACTATTTCCTCTTGTGTGTCACAGGTAGTATCCCCCATTATGCCCAGTAGTCTGCGAATATTTAGAAAGGTGTTGCGCCTCGGAATGAAGCCATTTTGGTCTGTATGTATCAGTGAGTGCATGAGGGGGGCTAATCTGTTGGCTAGTATTTTGCCTAGTATTTTACAGTCTACGTTTAGAAGTGATAGTGGTCTATAGGATTTGACATCAGTGGGATCACGGTCTTTTTTAGGGAGTACCACTATCATAGCTTCTCTTTGGGATGCGGGCAGGCATTCATTAGTCCACGCCTCTGCAAACACCCTTAAAAGATGAGGTTTCAGGCAAGCTAGATGGGCTTTGTAATATTCCGACGGGAGGCCATCTGCGCCAGGCGCTTTATTTCTAGGCAGCTGTGCAAGGGCTAATTCTATTTCATCCATTGTCATGGGGGCTTCTATTTTTTCTCTGTCTATTTGTGATAATTGCGGCATTAGGGAGTCAGCGAGAAAGGCCTCAAGTTGTGGAGTAGTGCATGAGGTGCGTTTGGTGTATAAGTTTGAATAGTATTTCCTAAATGCCTCGTTTATCTCTGCCTGCGTGGTGGCCGTAGCTTGAGCACCCACACGTATGGCCCCTATTGGAGATTGCTGTCTGTCCTCGCGGAGCAGCCAAGCTAACAATCTGCTTGATCTGTCCCCTTCTGTTTGCAGCCTCATTAAGTGATAGTTATAGTCATGGCAACGGAGTTTGCTATCGGCGTCTTTATATTTTGAGCGCCTCTCTTTTAGGACAACATGAAGGATTTCTCCTAGTGCTACCGCTATTTCTGCTGCTCTGAGTTCCTTCTCTAGTTTGCCGATCTCCGCCTGCAAGGAGTGTCTCACTCCCCACGTGGAGGATATGCATACTCCGCGTACTACCACTTTATGGGCGTCCCACTCTGTCGCACGCGTTGTTGCAGACATGGCATTAATATCCCAATATTGGCTTATAGATTCTTTCAATGTTTCGGCGAATGCCTGGTCCTGAAGTGCTTCCTCTTGGAACCGCCAGGTGGGAATCGCCTGACGTGATCTACCCCAGTTCAGTGTTATTCTCAGTGGTGCGTGATCTGACAGAGTTTTTGCTAAATATTCCGACTCGCTGACCAGTGTCCCTATATCTCGGGTGCCCCATATTATATCTATTCTAGTGTGGGTGTTGTGTGGTGCTGAGTAGAATGAGTATTCCCTTTGCTTTGGGTGACCTAGTCGCCATATGTCGTGTAGACTCATTACGCTTGCCCAGTCTTGTAGGGGGCCTGTGGGTTTCCTATTTACTGGTGAGCTCGCTTGGGTACGGGATCTATCCAATATTGCAGATGGTGTGCTGTTGAAGTCACCGCCCCAGAGGGCCAGGGCCATGGGGTGAGACAATAATGTTGGAGTGAGGGTGCTGAGAAATCCCGTAGTACCACTGTTTGGAGCGTATATGCCAACCACTGCTATTTGCCTGCCATCTAGTCTGCCCTCCACTACTACGTACCTTCCGCCTTGGTCTATTTTATGTGCTGTTAATAAGAATGGGACTCCCACCGCTATACAGACCAGCACCCCTCTGGCATAGGCAGAGTACGTTGTGCCTATCAGTAGGCCTCCCCATTTTGTGCGCAAGTCGCGTAAGTCCCCTTCTAGCATATGTGTCTCTTGTAATATGGCAATGTGCATTCCTAGTAGCTTTAGCCGTGCATATACTCTGGTCCGCTTGCTCAGTGCCCCCAGTCCCCTAACATTCCATGTCACTATGATATACTGTTTTTTATTGTTAATCCCGGGAGGCATCCTACGTAGTTTAGGGGATAAGTCTCTGCGCTTAAGATCTGGACTTTGGTGTTGGCCCACCTGGCCACTACCCTTCTACAGCTGCTATTTATTAGATATAGCAAGTGCAGCTGTTTATTTTGTGCTTTGAGTGATTCCGATACATGCATTACTGCTAAACTACAATCCCCAACTCCCCACGCTAGAACCCCATTGCTACCTACAACTAGCGTAACACTACTAAACCTAAACACACATAAACTGACCCATATCCGGTTGGATTTGCATATTGGGATTCTCATAACTTCCAGATGTGGCTCTTACAAGGGGCACACATCTTTCTGCAGACTTAGGGGGTCATTCTGACCCTGGCGGCCGGTGGCCGCCAGGGCCACCGACCACGGGAGCACCGCCAACAGGCTGGCGGTGCTCCAACGAGCATTCTGACCGCGGCGGTTCAGCCGCGGTCAGAAGCGGAAAGTCAGCGGTCTCCCGCTGACTTTCCGCTGCTCGTTTGAATCCTCCATGGCTGCGGAGCGCGCTCCGCAGCCATGAGGATTCTGACCCCCCCTACCGCCATCCTGTTCATGGCGGGAAAGCCGCCATGAACAGGATGGCGGTAGGGGGGGTCGCGGGGCCCCTGGGGGCCCCTGCCGTGCCCATGCCAATGGCATGGGCGCGGCAGGGGCCCCCGTAAGAGGGCCCCGCAAAGTATTTCAGTGTCTGCCTTGCAGACACTGAAATACGCGACGGGTGCCACTGCACCCGTCGCACCTTCCCACTCCGCCGGCTCGATTACGAGCCGGCATCCTCGTGGGAAGGGAGTTTTTCCCTGGGCTGGCGGGCGGTCTTTTGGAGACCGCCCGCCAGCCCAGGGAAAAACTCATAATACCCTCCGCGGTCTTCTGACCGCGGAGCGGTATAATGGGGGCGGAATTCTGGCGGGCGGCCTCCGCCGCCCGCCAGAATCAGAATCACCCCCTTAGTCTGCTTATAACATTAGGCGCCCCCCGGGACGTAAGACCGCTCTCCCCAACGCCGCCCGCCGCCCGCAGTCTATCCCCCGCGCAACCCCTATAACTTAGCTTTGCTATTATATCAAAGATACACAATGCCTGGGGAACGTTCACTCCGGTCTACAGCAGCACCTCAGAGTCTCTGGAGGTCTTCGAACTTCGAGCATTTTGTAGCCAACGGGCCAGCGGAGTAGGCATATGCGACTTAAAGTTCGTCTGCGGACCTGGGGGTGACCCTTGGCCCGTCCAGCTCTCCGGTTAATGTAGATGTGGAACTGGCCGTGTCGGATTCCGAGCCCTGCTCTGGAGGTGTCCTGACAGTTGCAAGGTTGCTTTGCATGTGTAGAGGCGTCTCTTTCAGCACTCTTGCTCTTTCTTCTGCCGCCTGCCAGTCATTGGGCTGGCCCCTAGCGCGTCTCTTGGATCGCTTCCTTGAAGCAGAAGTTTGCCATTCCTCATCCACTTCCGCCTCTTCCCGCGGGCAAGCTAGGCCCTTGGTATGCAGCCATGTCCAAGCATCTTCAGGATTGGTGAATATATGGATGCGGTCCTCCGTCACTACCCGTAGTTTCGCCGGGAAGAGCAAGGCATATTTTATGTTGTGTTCTCGCAAGCGTTGTTTGATTTTAACGTAGGAGTTGCGTTGGTTCTGCACCTCCTGAGTGTAGTCTGGGTATGCGTTAATAGTCGAGTCTTCGTACTTGAAAGGGCCTTTATTGCGAAATTGTTGAAGTATTGCATCCCGGTCTCTATGATTCAGGAATCTGGCGATCAGCGGTCTGGCTGGCTGACCAGGAGCCGGGGGTCTGCCCGGAATTCTATATGCCCTTTCCACGGAGAAGAACTTGGATGGAGCCCCATTTAACACATTCTTGATTAGCCACTGCTCCAGGGGGATTTCCGATTCTGTTTGCCGCATGCTTTCTGGGAAACCCAAAAATCGTACGTTATTGCGGCGCGCCCTGCTCTCCATTTCTTCCGATCTCCTCAAGAGCACTTTCAGTTCCGCGTCCATGCGTTGAATCTGTTTTTGGTTACCTTGGGCCATTGGGGTTAATTCGGATATTTCGTCCTCAGTTGTTTTCACTCGCTCAGCTAAATTACGATGGTCTACGCGCAGGAGATTTAAGTCTTGTGCAACTGCGTCAATTCTGTGTTCTAGCTATGATTTAGTGTCCATAATCGCCTGTAATACTTTCTCAAACTGGGCAGAGTGCAATATGAGGGTGTTTTCCAGTGACTGTAGGGACGGGCTGGGCTGCTGGTCTATAGGTGTTGATCCATAGGTGCTACGGTCCTGGTTCTTAGCGGACTTGGCTCTGCCGGCCATTTTGGCTGTCCCTGGATTACCTTGCGTGCAATTGTTTCACACTGTTGGGCACTTTCGATTAACTACTTAGCCTTTTGTTTTATGTCCCCGATATGGTGTGAGCGTTGGCGCTGGGAGTGTGAGAGTAACCGACAGGAGCGAGAAAGAGATATTTCTGTTGTTGCGTGAGCGGTGTCTGTGGCGGCGTGGTCAGTGGTAGACGCCACCGCCGCCGAGCCCCACAGGGCAGCGCAACCCGGTAAGCTCGACAAGGGGAGCCGATGCCCGGGACCACGGGCAGCCACTGCGCCGGCGAGTTAGATGCTTGCTGTTCATGTACAGTCCGTGGGGCCCAGGCGCGCGCCAGCCGACGGCGCCGTGCGAGTTACTTAGGCAGAGTCTGCAAAGGTCTGCGGCACGCACTGGGCATAAGCCCTCCGGCGCTGCTTGCCTCCACTATAAGGGGCACAGGACTGTTGTGGGGCCGAAAATTCGGGGGGGAGAGGGGTGCCCAGAGGTTCAATAATGACCCGGCCACGTAGATGAAGCTACCCCCTCCAGCTCACCCCCCCTTACCGCAATACACTGTCCTGTAGATGTGCTCCTTCACTTCCCTGCAGTCCTCCAGCCGTTGTGTTTTTTCTTTTTTCTCTTTTTTTTTTTTTTTTTTAATTAATCCAGGGCAGGAGTGCCCTTACTGCCCAACGAGATGAGCCCCTCCTGGGCCGCCGCAGGGATTCCTTAAATGCCGCCTCGATGACCTGTTGCCCTGATCCCACAGCTCCTGCTCCCACCCTGCGCCGGCCGACCGCCGCGCCGCGAGGGTTTAAGGCGCCGCCCCCGGGTCCCGGCCAGCAATGTACCGGGCCCGGTCGGCGGCCCGAAGTCAATAAACGCGACCGCGGTGCTACGGCACCCGCGATCGCTCCAGAAGCAGGGCGGCGCCGGCCGCGCAAAATGAAGGCGCGGGTAGAGCCGCCGTAGCGACTCCACCCGATCGCCTTGTTCAGGAACTCCTGACGGGCCCGAGCCCGGCCCCCAGCGAGAGCGCCGGACCGTCCCGGGCTGACCCCCGCCTCGAGCGCGGTCGCGAGGCCCCGAGGGGCGCCTTTCAGGATGGTTTAGGTGAAGCCCGGGACTGAGCGCTCAGTTCAAGCGACCGTCCCGGACGCCATTTTAGCTCCTCCCCAGCTGCCATTTTCTTCATTATCACACATAAGCGCACCTTTAAATATGTTAGTGCCGCATGTCCGCTGTACACAAAACTCTTGTTTAATAGATTAAATGTTTGCTCCATATATAATACAAATCTAGCCGTATATAGGCTACACATGACCCCTGACTTGCCTCTTAGGACTGCTTGGGATTTCTCTGTTTTGCCTCCTAGTCAGGGCCACTGGGATTAAGAGATTGCACGGTGTTTTTTGCATAATTATATATTTGCAACATTTACCACATAATCCATCATCTGCTTCATCATCTGCACATTTTAACAAAAAAAATGTTCTAGCTCAAACGGTTCAAAAGTTACTAAATATGCAATGACACGTGTTGCAGTGCAGTAAAGGCCCTTTGCAAAGCTGGACTGCTCACCTTTCTGTTGCTTATTGCTATATTTGGGTGTTAAATTGGTACAAGGGAAGTGCACCCAATGCCCAGAAAGAGTTACCAAGTTTAAAAATAACAAAATAATGAAGAAATAGTATTGCAAACTGTGTTGCATTATGCCGCATAATTGGCCTTTTCTTACAGAATAATTTACTCAACCCCGCCACATAATTTGTACCTCTCTTGATGCATGATTTAAGTGGCCTTTCTTTTAGTTCATTAACAGCATTATCATTGGGGCGGGGGAAGAATGTTTTTCTAATCATGGTTGAGAACTAGCACTTTTAACGAATATGTAACTAAAGCATGAAGTGGGAGTGCACTGTCGTTTCCAAACAGCAAATTTTTACATTGAAATAACCATAAACATTCCAAGTGACATGCAGTTTCACTGATACAACTATGTAGTGCACAAACAGTAATGTTTGGAAATGGAGTTTCTGCTAATATTTGTCCTTTGGACATCACAGAGGAGTAAAGTGTTCTAACTTGTTTTACTCATATTTAAATTTCTGCTTCACACTTCTGAATTACAAAAACAAGTGCATTGGTAATTCTTGATATATTATGAAATATTTGTACTAATTATTTAGAAGCTTTTCAAATGTTGTGTGTTAGAAACAAAACTGCCATCCTACATCCCTTTGTTTCACAAGGATTGTGAGACAGTTCACTTTACAAAATCTTCTAAATGTAGTAAGATGAAAAAAGTAAACACCATTTTTCATGATAAGATAAGCAGCACTTAGTAAAAAGACACACTGATATTTGACCCCTGTCCTTGAACAGACAGCAAATGTGTCAAGATAAAACAAGATTTAAAGGCATCTTTATTGCTCATTGCTTAAAGATGAGGGCAGTGTCACAAGGATTGCGAATCTATTAGCACAAGGGGATAGGGAGGTTGAAACCCTTGTGCCGTGTGCCTGAGATGTCGAGGCAACTAAAGGTGAAGCAATCAATTGATTTTAATTAAAATTCTGAGTTCTGGCTTTTTTCTATAAAATATAGGGGCAATTTTATCAGGTGCTACAGCTTGAGCCTGTCTGTTTGTATTATGTACGTCCAGCAATGACTGTACCTTATCAATTAGTGTGTCTATGTCATTAAATGTGTTGAAGTTTGAGGCCTGTCGGATGTAGTGGTTAGGATGTGTTTACAGCTTTTAATTTTCTTCCTCATTAATGTGCCGGTAACCTTACGCTTACCCATGCCTAAATAAACCAAAATTATAAATCAAACAATCAGGGCAATTAAAAGCCTCTAGGTGGAAGGCAATAAGGAAGAAAAAAGAGCAGTTAAGGGGTCACAGCATTTGTTCCAAATTGTCCCAGAAAAGTTAAGTGGTGGGGCTCCAGAAACACCCCCAACCAAGACTCAAGTAAATGCTTTGAACCTCTGCCTCTCTCCAGGCAGGGGCTTCAGAAATGTACAATGATATCTTACCACTTGCGATTTTGAGGACCCCAAATGCAGGACCAAGGGAGTGGCCCTGCCCTTGTCCCGCGCACCTCCCACGCCGTGGGACCACAAAGTGCACTATATAGCGCTAATCAGCCTCCCCAAGTGTGGGCAATGAGATGGCAAACAAGAGAGCCGCCTCCAGGGGCTCACTGGGTCATGGGACACAGAGTCCTGCCTGATTGCCATTGTAAGACAAGGGACCAGGATGGAGGTCTAGATATGCAAGTCCAAGACGGACAAGCAGGGAAGAGGTGAAAAGTGGTGCTGCAGGCTTACCCAGTAACACCCAGTAACCAAGTATTGCCCGGTAAGGTGGCACATTGCAGATTGTGCATGGACGCTGGGACCTTGGTTGGGGGTTGAGTGGTCTTCAAGCATAGTGATGGGTTGCCAGTGACAGTTTTTCAACTCTTAGCTGTATTGTGCAAGGCACTGTCACACCTGGGGAGGGCTTCGCAAGATTATGGCACACACTCTTTTTGAATCGGGGTGGCGACTGAAGCAGACAAAAGAGACTGGGACAGGGATCACATCATGAGGCTGGGAAGGTGGTCCTCTGAATAGTTTAAGAAATATGTGGAATTGGAGGTATTGTTGAAGATATGTTCTGTGTGTCCTGTTTGTTACATGTATCTGTTTTGCAGGTTTGGTTTCGGGCTCGGAGGCTGCTGCCTTGTGTGTTGCTCTGCTTTGAACTAAAAGGAAACAATGCAAAAGAATTCAGCACTCTTAGTCTTAGTAATTAATTTATTAAGGCACTTCCCAGATATCAAATAAAAGCACACAAAAATATGATCATGAGCATTTAACTTGAATACAGTAAAACACGTGTAGAGGTCAAAATACTCACAGCAGTTATATGAATAGCAAGCAAAGCTAGATATCTAAGACTTAACATACATCACCGTGGGGGTTGAATTCTTCATCCTTGCCAGCATCAAGCAGAGCAACCCTGGACAGCTGCGGCAAGAGGTCTTCCCAACATGGGATTGTTTCCTGAACCATATGGCCACGTTCAGGCGAGCTCCTTCTACCTCAGTGCCAAGTTTCCCCACCTGATATACCTTAAACAAACTTAAGAAGGTGATTCTGGCAATTTCCCCCTCTGAGCACAAAATGGAGTCATTGGCCAAGATGGAGTCGGTGGTTAAATACAGATAACATTACACATTCTACCCTTTGACCAATGACTCTCATAGCACACTGGTCTAAAAGTAACCCTTTTTGGTCGAAACATAGTAATTAGGTTAGGTATGCATTGTATGAAACACCATAGCATTATTATAATATAAGTATTCACCTAAAATGGACCTAACGTGACCTAAATCAGGAAGCCAGCTAAATAACCAATCCCACCACCCTTTGTCTACATCTTGCTTAACTCCCTTCACCAATTTATGCAAAGCTTCAATGTGGGTTTGGATGGATTTACAGTGATCTGACAGATTAAAGCAGCTCATGCCCTCAAATTCAGAGCAACCATGGCCGTGCTTCAACAGTAAGTACTCAATGGCTGCCCTGTTTTGCAATGTAGCTTTTCTAGTGCCTTGCATATCTAGTGATAACTCTGCTTAAGCGATAGAGGTGTGATTAATGTTCTTGACTATCAAACATGCTAATTTGTTAATAACTTGAGTATTATAAACAGCTAATCCTGGAACTCCCACTATAGAAATAATTAAGCTCACAAATTCTGACTTAGATAATAGCTGAATTTCAGAGTCACAATCTTCACTTAATTGAACTGCTTCCCTTGTGTGTCGAGTATGTAATACAGAGTGAAATGGAAACATCATAAGTCCTAACCACGTAAAAACACACAGGCCCTGATTCTAACCCCGGCGGTCTTCGACTGCCGGGGCGAGGGTCGGCGGGAGCACCGCCGACAGGCCGGCGGTGCCCCGCAGGGCATTCTGACCGCGGCGCTTTGGCCGCGGTCAGAAAGGGTAAACCGGCGGTCTCCCGCCGGTTTACCGCTGCCCTTAGAATCCCCCATGGCGGCGCAGCTTGCTGCGCCGCCATGGGGGATTCTGACACCCCCTACCGCCATCCTGTTCCTGGCGGTTCGCCCGCCAGGAACAGGATGGCGGTAGGGGGTGCCGCGGGGCCCCTGGGGGCCCCTGCCGTGCCCATGCCAATGGCATGGGCACGGCAGGGGCCCCCGTAAGAGGGCCCCGCAAAGTATTCCAGTGTCTGCCTTGCAGACACTGAAATACGCGACGGGTGCCACTGCACCCGTCGCACCTTCCCACTCCGCCGGCTCGATTACGAGCCGGCATCCTCGTGGGAAGGGAGTTTTTCCCTGGGCTGGCGGGCGGTCTTTTGGAGACCGCCCGCCAGCCCAGGGAAAAACTCATAATACCCTCCGCGGTCTTCTGACCGCGGAGCGGTATAATGGGGGCGGAATTCTGGCGGGCGGCCTCCGCCGCCCGCCAGAAGCAGAATGACCCCCACAGTCCTCCGGTTATATTGGAAGGAATGTACGTATAGGTGGGGTTTCCAGAGGAAAACAACCATCCCACCGGTAACTTGTCATGCTTGATGTGACTACCAGCAGTCACTATGTTCTTACTAGACATGTTATTATTGACCTTTCTATATGTTATATTGTTTCTTTTCTGACATAGTACTCATTGTTCCCACTGGATTTCTTGAGGAGACTCTGTTGTCGCATTTGAGCACATTTTCCGATTTTATAAGTGTCACAAGTTAAGTTGTAGCAGACATCACTGGTAGTAATATTATAAGTAATCACACGTGTTAGATTATCCCATTTTTCATCTGTTGTCTCTTGGCCAAACTGGCAATATTCATAGAGTGTGAAGTGTGTCAACACATCACTTTCCTCCACAGCTCCATCTTTGTTGGTGGCATTAAATTAAAGGTTTGCAGCAGAATGCTGGTTGGAGTCGGTATAAACAAAACTAAACAAGTAGATATGACGTCAATGGTACTTTTTATATTTGTCATGCAGAAATCTGATCGGTTAAGCACAGTTTATACCAGATAAGTCCAAACATTGGAAGATTGGTACAGTAGAGATGTCGATCAGCGCTGTCAATCAGTCATGTCTGGGTTGGTGGATTTCGTTCCCTCCTGACTCCACTTGGCTGAAGGATGTCTATATAGAACATCTAGCACACAGACACCTTGTAGTATGATCTGTAAAAGAGACAAGTATGATAATTCTCACAAATAACTTTTATCAGCTGGTATATACTCTCATCTCTCCTGGCCTGGTTTCATGACTATCAACACATTGTCCTTCCCTCTTGCTATGATTTCTGCTGGTTCAGGAGGACAATCTGGGGATTCTACCTGCACCTTGGCACTAGGATCTTTGTCAGTTGAACCAAAACCTCCCTTTTTCACGTACTGTAAGAAGGGCTGGAGCAGTCCCCTTTTTAACTATTCTTCCATACACTGGAATGATGACAATTTGAACAATTCTGTCTCCAGGTTGTATTATCAAATCAGCATCTCCACTGTTCAATAAAATCACTTTAATTTCTCCTTGATAGTCTGCATCGATCACTCCTCCAAGATCTTAATACCTTTGAGGGCCAACCCAGATCGAGGAGCAATCGATCCGAAATGCTCCAGGGGAATTTGTACTCCAACACCTGTTTCAAGAAGCGCCATGTCTCTTGGTTTCAATCTGTACATGTTCAAAGCATGCAGATCAAGACCTGCAGATTCTGGTGTGGCTCGGTAGGGAGCTAAGGCTCCTGTTTTTGTTTCCCAATACATAATAGTATTTATTGCTACATGGGGTTGTATCTGTAATACTGGAGTTAACATTCACATTAATGGTGTTTCTGCATTTGTTAAGTATCAATAAGGTTTCATTCAAATGATCGCTCCAATTTCTCAGAGTACCTTCTGCTAGTTTTCGTAATTGGGCTTTTAATAAGTCATTCATTCTCTCAATCAATCCCGCAGCTTGTGGGAAATGTGACCCGTTGTCACTCTGGAACTGGAGTGGGGCTCCGTAACAAGTCCAGCGTTTTTATGGTGTTAAATTGAGTAGCTCGTTTACATAGAAACGCAATCAGATATCCAAAATAAGTATCCAACACCGCACAAGTGTTTTGACACCTGCGAATATTCGGTAGTTGCCCAATGTCATTGATTTGCCATATCTGCCCTGGTAACTTCCCTCTCCCCAACTGACTTCTGACAGTTTGCGGGACAGATCTCTGTTGTGTGTGTTGACAAATAGGATACTGTATGATCACTGTTTTTATCAAGTCTAGGGGAATATGCATCCCTCTAATCCCTGCCCACCTGTTAGATACCTTCTCTCTCAGGTGTCTACATTCTTGGTACGCCCATTTAGCTATCCCAACCTGTGAGAAAGTAGCCTCTTTCTAGCCTTGTTACCCCCACTTTTGGCCTGTTTGTGAGTATATGTCAGGGTGTTTTCACTGTCTCACTGGGATCCTGCTAGCCAGGGCCCAGTGCTCATAGTGAAAGCCCTATGTTTTCAGTATGTTTGTTATGTGTCACTGGGACCCTGCTAGCCAGGACCCCAGTGCTCATAAGTTTGTGGCCTATATGTATGTGTTCCCTGTGTGATTCCTAACTGTCTCACTGAGGCTCTGCTATCCAGAACCTCAGTGGTTATGCTCTCTCATTTTCTTTCCAAATTGTCACTAACAGGCTAGTGACCAATTTCACCAATTCACATTGGCGTACTGGAACACCCTTATAATTCCCTAGTATATGGTACTGAGGTACCCAGGGTATTGGGGTTCCAGGAGATCCCTATGGGCTGCAGCATTTCTTTTGCCACCCATAGGGAGCCCTGACAATTCTTACACAGGCCTGCCACTGCAGCCTGAGTGAAATAACGTCCATGTTATTTCACAGCCATTTACCACTGCACTTAAGTAACTTATAAGTCACCTATATGTCTAACCTTTACCTGGTAAAGGTTGGGTGCTAAGTTACTTGGTGTGTGGGCACCCAGGCACTAGCTAAGGTGCCCCCACATCATTCAGGGCAAATTCCCCGGACTTTGTGAGTGCGGGGACACCATTACACGCGTGCATTGGACATAGGTCACTACCTATGTACAGCGTCACAATGGTAACTCCGAACATGGCCATGTAACATGTCTAAGATCATGGAATTGGAGACAATTCCATGATCCCCCGAGTCTCTAGCACAGACCCGGGTACTGCCAAACTACCTTTCCCAGGGTTTCACTGCAGCTGCTGCTGCTGCCAACCCCTCAGACAGGTTTCTGCCCTCCTGGGGTCCAGCCAGGCCTGGCCCAGGAAGGCAGAACAAAGGACTTCCTCAGAGAGAGGGTGTTACACCCTCTCCCTTTGGAAAAAGGTGTCAGGGCTGGGGAGGAGTAGCCTCCCTCAGCCTCTGGAAATGCTTTGATGGGCACAGATGGTGCCCATCTCTGCATAAGCCAGTCTACACCGGTTCAGGGATCCCCCAGCCCTGCTCTGGCGTGAATCTGGACAAAGGAAAGGGGAGTGACCACTCCCCTGACCTGCACCTCCCATTGGAGGTGCCCAGAGCTCCTCCAGTGTGCTCCAGACCTCCGCCATCTTGGAAACAGAGGTGCTGCTGGCACACTGGACTGCTCTGAGTGGCCAGTGCCCGCAGGTGACGTCAGAGACTCCTTCTGATAGGCTCTTACCTGTGTTGCTAGCCTATCCTCCTTCCTAGGTAGCCAAACCTCCTTTTCTAGCTATTTAGGGTCTCTGCTTTGGGGAATTCTTTAGATAACGAATGCAAGAGCTCATCAGAGTTCCTCTGCATCTCTCTCTTCACCTTGTGCCAAAGGATCGACAGCTGACCGTCAGGACGCCTGCAAAACCGCAAGTAGCAAAGACGACTACTGCAACCTTGTATCCCTGATCCTGCCGCCTTCTCGACTGTTTCCTGGTGGTGCATGCTCTGGGGGTAGCCTGCCTCCTCTCTGCACTAGGAGCTCTGAAGAAATCTCCTGTGGATCGACGGAATCTTCCCCCTGCAACCGCAGGCAACAAAAGACTGCATCACCGGTCCTCTGGGTCCCCTTTCAGCACGACGAGCGTAGTCCCTGGAACTCAGAAACTCTGTCCAAGTGACTCCCACTGTCCAGTGACTCTTCAGTCCAAGTTTGGTGGAGGTAAGTCCTCGCCTCCCCACGCTAGACTGCATTGCTGGGTACCGCGTGATTTGCAGCTGCTCCGGCTTCTGTGCACTCTTCCAGGATTTCCTTCGTGCACAGCCAAGCCTGGGTCCCCGACACTCTAACATGCAGTGCACAACCTCCTGAGTTGTCCTCCGGCGTCGTGGGACTCCCTTTTGTGTCTTCGGGTGAGCTCCAGTTCACTCCTCTTTGTAGTGCCTGTTCCGGCACTTCTGTGGGTGCTGCCTGCTTCTGTGAGAGCTCCTTGATTTGCTGGGCGCCCCCTCTGTCTCCTCTTCCAAGTGGCGACATCCTGGTCCCTCCTGGGCCACAGCAGCATCCAAAAACCCTACCTTCGACCCTTGCAGCTAGCAAGGCTTGTTTGTGGTCTTTCTGCGTGGGAACACCTCTGCAAGCTTCTACACGACGTGGGACATCCATCCTCCAAAGGGGAAGTTTCTAGCCCTCTTCGTTCTTGCAGAATCCACAGCTTCTACCATCCGGTGGCAGCTCCTTTGCAGCCTCAGCTGGCATTTCCTGGGCATCAGCCCAATCTCGACTTTGTCGCGACTCTTGGACTTGGTCCCCTTGTTTCACAGGTACTCTCGTCTGGAAATCCACTTTGGTTGCATTGCTGGTGTTGGTCTTCCTTGCAGAATTCCCCTATCACGACTTCTGTGCTCTCTGGGGAATATAGGTGCACTTTACACCTACATTTCAGGGTCTTGGGGTGGGCTATTTTTCTAACCCTCACTGTTTTCTTACAGTCCCAGCGACCCTCTACAAGCTCACATAGGTTTGGGGTCCATTCGTGGTTCGCATTCCACTTTTGGAGTATATGGTTTGTGTTGCCCCTATACCTATGTGCTCCCATTGCAATCTACTGTAACTTTACATTGCTTGCATTACTTCCTTTTGCTATTACTGCATATTTTTGGTATTGTGTACATATATCTTGTGTATATTTGGCATCCTCATACTGAGGGTACTCACTGAGATACTTTTGGCATATTGTCATAAAAACAAAGTACCTTTATTTTTAGTATATCTGTGTATTGTGTTTTCTTATGATATTGTACATATGACACCAGTTGTCTAGTAGGAGCTTTGCATGTCTCCTAGTTCAGCCTAAGCTGCTCTGCTATAGCTACCTTCTATCAGCCTAAGCTGCTAGAAACACCTCTTCTATACTAATAAGGGATAACTGGACCTGGTACAGAGTGTAAGTACCTCTTGGTACCCACTACAAGCCAGGCCAGCCTCCTACACAACCAAGTCAGAATCCTGCGTTGCCACATCTGCCCCTGAGATATTGGCTTTGTCGTCTGCAAATGAATTAAACTATTGTTCTAGTGAATCGGTAGGACAGTAGGCATCTATATGAAATTTCCTGCCACAATTCTTTGCCATACACCTCTTTATAATGTACTTGCCAGTTATATGCATGCAATGTGGGAAGTCAGGTGGCTAGCCCATTGGCAGTGGACCAAGAATCAGTATAGATGTGACATGTCCCAGGAAGTTCCTGTTTTAACGCCTGATATGCAGCGTACAACTCTGAGTATTGACTACCCTTCGCTTCTCCTGTAGTGGAAAGCAACTTCTTGGTTACTGGCTTATACAATACTGCCTTCCAAGGTCTTTTGGTCCCCACATACATGGCTGAACCATTGGTGAACCATACATGCTTCCTGTCCTCAGGGGACACGGATTCAAATGGCTCACCCCACCGTACAGGTGAATCGTTTATCTCTGGCACCTCCTGCACCATCTAATCATCCTGCATGGGGGCCTGCACCACATGTTCATGAAGGGCCACTGTTCTTGCTGGCCCCACTCAGGCCCTGTGCTGTATGTATCATTTCCACTTAATGACACTTGCTTCCTGTGCATGTCCTATTCGGAGAGTTTTAGGTGAACTCATCACCCACTGCATTATCGGGATCTCAGGTCTCAGAATTACATAATGGCCTATGGTCATTTGCTCAGAATCTACTAGAGCCCAGTAGCACGCTAGTAACTGTTTCTCAAAGGGAGTATATTGCTCTCCAGCATCTGGTAGATTTTTGGTTCAGAAACCCAGAGGCACCCTTTTTCTTCCTGTTTTTGCTACATACTCCAATTTGCATATTGCCCCTGACTGGTTACATGTAACTCAATGTCTCCCTCCTGTACCGGCCATAAGTCTAACGCCTGTTGAATTGCCTCCTTTGCCAAATCAAAAGCACACTGCTGCTGCTCTCCCCATTCAAACTCATGCTTTTTTCTAGTCACTTTGTACAAAGGGACAAAATCTGACTCAAGTGAGGGATATGCTGTCTCCAAAAAACCAAACAATCCAATGAGTTGCTGAGTCTCCTACTTATTACGGGGTGTGACAAATTCTAGTTTCTTTTGTCTGGCCTGACCTCGTTGTGTTCCTGATTCAGCTGAATTCCTAGAAACTTCACATCTTGAGAGGGTCCTTGCGTCTTATCTGGATTGATCATCCACCCTTTGTTTTGCAAATGTTCCAAAACCATGTCCAACTGAGTCTGCACCTGCTCTTGCGTTTCTCCCTGAATCATCACATCATCGATATAGTGAGACAACTGCACCCCTGGAATGACAGGAACTTCATCCAGGTGTTCTGCCACCAGCCAGTGACAGATGGTAGGGCTGTGTACATACCCCATAGACAAAGGTAACATCTTAAATTGTCTTCCGTTCCACTAGAAACTGAATTCTTCCTAACTTTCAGAGGCCAATGGTATGGAGAATAAAGAATTGGCAGTATCAATGGTTGCATCCTAGGCCCCTTTATGTTTTTGTGTCCTCTCAATCAAAGTGATGGTATCGGGGAGTGCAACAGTCAGAGGGGGTAGATATTTGTTCAATCCTCGATAATCGATCGTCATTTTATAGTGCCCATCCACTTTGCCTATGGGCCACAAAGGATTGTTCCACTCAGTGGTGACTGGGGCCACCACACGTGTGCGTCTATCAAATTCTGCATAATTTTACTTATCTCCTCATGCCCTTCTGGGATTTGGTACTTTTTCAAATGAAACACCTTCGTGGATGGAGGAAACTTCACTGGGGGTATCTTTAGACAACCCACCCTCACTGCTGTCGCTGAAATGTATCACTTTGATCCAAATTGATAACAACCATCATCCAAGTATAAAGTCATCCCCTTCATAATGTCAATTCCCAGTACATACTCTAGGAGGGGTACAATCAAAACAGTGTATTCTCTTTTTGGCGTTCGCCCTATCTTCATTTGAACATTAGTCTGCACTGCAGCGGTTTCCTTTCCACCCAACCATGTAATAGTGCAGTGATGACCTGTGAACGTTTTCGGATTTCCATATATTAAAGAGGCCTCCACTCCAGTATCCAGCAAGGCCCGAACTTTTTGAACATTTCTATTCTTCCAGTAAATTTCTAAATCAACATGGGGTATATCATATTTGTGAGCCCTTCCGTGTACCAGAGTTTGGCCTGTTTCCTAATCTGATTTAAGCCTGTCAACCCTTGCCCAAGTCAAGTCCGGATATATGCTCTCATATCCGTGAGGAGATTCTCCCCCTTCTCCGTTTTCCTAATTCAACCAGTCAGTATTCAAATCTTCCTACTTCTTCCCCCTCAGAGAAACATTTTTCTCTCTTTTTTTTCCTTCCTCCTGCATCTGTGACTTGCCCTGACTCACTCATTTGTTCTCCTGCTTATTCACTTTTCTGCTCCCCTCCTTTCTGTCCAGCCCTTGCTTACGGTACATCGCTCACAGACTCTTGTGATCTATCCCATGTATCTGTTCTTTGTTGACACCATCCTTCAACAACGCATAAACATACTTCTCCTAAATACTCTGTTATTATCTGTGCGACCTTCAGATCTCGAGGGTCTCTCAGGTTTCCTCCAGTCTCCAAGCTCTCCTAGCTCACATAATGCCTCCAGCACATCCTTTAAAGGATTACCTGTCTGACTGATTAATAGGGCCATTATCACATGTTTGTAGGCTGGAGGAGCAAAGCAAATTATTTTGTTTCTCATTGACACAGAGAGCAGTCCGTCTAACAGAAGGTGAGCATCACTCAGGAAAATAGCAGTTTTCATTCCCTCCTCCTTAATTCTCTGCATGGCATCTCTGGATGTATACCAGGCCTTATCATTCTGTGGCCAGTCTGACTCTGTAGGATACTTATGCTTACACCCCATGACTGCTAGCTTCAGTAGGGTGATCTGCTGGTTACCCTGTTAGCCCCTAAACTGATCCTGTACAGTGGAATCAGTGCTAAGTATGTAAAACTTAAGAGTGTCTTAAGTGTGTAGCAATACTCCAGATGATCCTGTGGCAAATAATCCCACCATCTATGGATGTAATGTTTCCCCAGATCTCTGCCTAAATCTGTCTATTATATTATTTATCTCCTGTTGTGTATAATCCTCTAGAAATTCCATGGCTGCCCTCTGAGGGTATTGAGGCACATGTTAAAACTTTTGTCTGTGTATGGGCTGCGAATAAATTATTTTCTGTTCAGCTACCTCGCTCTGAGTACCACTATTTTTACAAAGCTCTTCGCTAGAGTCAGAAACAAATCTGTGGAATCCCAAATATTTGCATTCCAAGTGTTCGGATTCCAGACTAGCCCTGCTGTAGCAATGGCTAAATGAACTTTCTCTTTATTAACTCTTCCCACGCGCTTCTTGTACTTGTACTGAACAACGCAAACTGCTGATAAGTGTCAAATTTATCTTGCAGTAATTTATTCTGACAAGACAGCATGCTTGATTCATTCTTGGCTTCAACTAGCTGCCTCTCCAATTGCTGATTTTCTTGTTCTAACTGAACACATTTTTCATGCATTTTTCTATAAGTAGAAAACAGGATTGAGCCCTGTCTGCCTAAAAGAGATAATTCCCACCCCTATCTATGGGCACTTCTTGCAAACAATTTAATACCTGAGTTGGTTAAGCATCCACAAGACATTTGCCCCAATTTTCACATAACCCTGCACCACACGCCCATTAATTCACAACAGCATTATAAGGTGCTTTTTCCCACCCTGGTATGTCATTTGACACCTTGGAAACTGCCTTCTATTTTTTGCCAAACATTTTCCAAAGTCCTACTCACAAAAGTTAAACAATGACCAACAGAAAAAAAATGCAATACATCAACAATAAATATATATGCAGTATATATATATATATATATATATATATATATATATATATATATTAATCACACAATTCTTTGTTGATTCCAAAGAGGGCCAGGACACCTCTATATACTGTTCAAATATTTATTCACAGCACACAAATTAAATCCAACTCGTATATATATGGCCATTGTGACACAGTGGCTGCACCATTTAGCAGGGAAGTTATTGTCCATCCCACTGTCCCATGTATTTCGGTTTTCAGGGTCGCATAGGGTGTTTTCACTATGCAGCTCCTTGGCTGGGTACATGTGCTCAGGTTAAATTTGTTGTATTGTTGTCACTTTAAAACAGGTGCAAGTGTGGTTGGCCCTGAAGTTTGCGTGGGTTTAGCTAATGCCAGGATGAAAGGGTGAAGTAAAAAACTCACACTGGGATGAGACAAGAAGCTAAAGATTACCCTATAGGAAGCATTGCTTCATCCTTCGTAAGAATCAAATGCTTCCCTGAGGTTGATTGGATCTTTTGACCCAGCAAGTAGTGTGTTGAACAATAAACAAAAGTACATCAGCACTACGACAATTTAGACACCAAGAACAAGGTGACCACAGAAGGAAAACTCCAATCTGGAATAAACTTTCAAAGCTTTATTACAACCCCAAGGTTAGTGTCATGAAAACAGTGGGCAAAACCACATTGAAAAGGTATATGATCACAATAAGTTGCCCAAAATGGCGAAATAATTTCAAGCGAATTAGCATTAACACAATTAAGCATTCAAAAATAATCATACATATAATTAATGATATCATCTGGGACACAGCTACATATCTCAAATCAGAATTAATTGGCATTGATGAGATTCAAATAAGCAGAGTCATAGTCTTTGGCTGGACATAGTGGAAAACCTACAACTAACCAAATTAGGAAATGCATATGTGGGGAATTACACATACGAGCAAATTACAAAAAGGGGCAAAAATAATATGAAAAAATACAAAGGGTTACAGAATACTAACTAAAAAATAAAAAGAGTGAGTATAAGTTTTATTCTAGGAGAAGGGGTATGTCAAGGGGCAAAGGCAATCAACTGGGAGTGTATACCTCTTATAGGGAAACAGCATCAGCTATTCTTCATCAGAAAAGTTCAGGATCCAGAGCAAAGTTCAGTTAAAGTGGTCATCAGGCAAGGTACAGAGAGAAGTCAGCAGCAGCAAGGCCAGCAACTCAAAATGGAGTGGAATGGACTCTCTGAAACTTACAAGTCCTTCCCTACTTAAAGTGACAAGATGAGTTTGATTTGTCAGTGCCATCACACCAGGATACGCAAAAGAGGCACCGTCCAATCATCTTTCACGAGGGGCCTTCGAGTTGCAACAGTCAGTCCTGTTCCCATGTGAGACATGAGAAACCATTGCTTCCTGTGCCATTCCATGCGAAGTTTGAAACAAATATACTGTAGCAATTTAGCAGTCCACAACATCTTGGGCTCAAGAACAACAATCAGCAGTGTCTGTACAATTGAACAAAATACTTTTTACTACCAGTCGCATGATGTTGAAGGGGCAGGGCAGTGCCCGGGGGGAGGGAGGGTGGATTAACAGGGGGAGGGGATTAAATTAAAAATACAAAATAAAAAAACATACCTGTGTCGCCACCTTCAGATCCGCGCAGGTCCTCTTCTCTGCCTGCAGGCACAGGCTCCCAGCCTGCCCTGCGCCAATCATGACGCTGCTCAGGGTAGCGTTAGGATTGGCTGGGAGCGCCCAGCCAGGGTGCTCCCAGGCAGACTGGGAGCCTGTGCAGGCTCTCTCCAGCCCGACAACCGTGTTGCTGGGCTGGAGAGAGCCCTATGCGGCTCCTTGGCAGGCCTTGATTGGGTACATGGGTCTTTTTCACACAAAAAGTGTCTGTGGTCTGTGCTGTGCCTCTCTCATCCACGTAGGAAGGCTACTAGTGGGCCTGGAGTAGTGATTGTGCCACTCACAACAGTAGTACTTTAAAACATGGCTCATGCCTGCTATTGCAGCAGCTTGTGGTGCAGCTTTAAATTAAACTGCCATTTTGATCTCACAAAAGTAAACCTTCTGCCAGGACTAAACCTTCCTTCTTAATATGTATAAGTCATCCCTGAGACGGGCTCTAAAAAGCCCATGGGGCAGGGTGCATTGTGTTAAGACATGTATTTTTAAGTTTCACATGTCCTGATAGTGGAAAAATCCTTAATCCATTTTTTCACTACTGTAAGGTCTATCTCTCCCATTCAATAACATTGGGTTACCTTATTATTTTTAGTAAGTGCTAACTTTTAATTAAGAGCAGATAAGGTCACTAAGTTTGGGTCACAGGGCTGTGAATAGCCTAGATGTTGGGCTTTGTGTTTTCCTACCAGACAGTATAGTTGACAGGACTGGGAGTTGGCAGGATGGCCATCCTGCCAGGATGGCTGGGGCAAAGCTGTCCCCTGCCCCATCTACACTCTCCATTCACCCTCCTCATTCTTTACCATCTCCTTTAACCATGATGAACCCGTTTGAGTTCCTGGATTCCTACCCCTCATGTCCACAAAGGGTGATTTCTGATAATTATAATGATCCAGACCCAACTAAATCCATTAACACTTTCTTCCCATCTTGAACTTTGGTCAATGTCACTGCATCACACCTTTGATTATTCTGTTTTCCCTCTCAACAATGCCATTGAGTTGGAGATTATACAACATAGTGTGGCAATGTTTAAGCCCACACTTCATTAAAAATCTGTCATTGCTCTTGTGGTCAGTTGGGCACCATTATCTGCAATTAAGATAGAAGGAAATCCTGCCTCACTGAAAATAACTCTTCCAAGCCATTGATAATAACTCATGGTAATTCCATGCAACAACTTTACTACCCGCCACTTTGAATGAACACTCTTTAGTAGTAACAAAAACATACGTTCACTGTGCAACTGTGACAATGGACAAATGGAATCCAGACAGATACTATGTCATTCCTCTTCCCAGGAACTCGGATGTGACCACTATGAGCTTTCATTCCAGATGTAGCTATTTCCCACCCTCTCTGCATTATATTCACTGTTCAACCCAATAAGTTATCTGATTTCAGATCTCTGACCACCAAAATAAGTCTTCGTTAGGGTTTGGCCTCGATGATTTTCATATCCATATCAATAATACTCATGTATAGCCTTCCCCCTTGTCGACAATCTTCAGATATGGTCTCACAGCAGGCTGCACAGCACTCTCCCTCCTTCCGTATCATGTTTACCCCTTCATCCCATACTTCATCACTTTTTATCCTTCTATCTCACTCAGCCACATTGTAATGGCACCTTCAGATCACACTTACACATCCTGCACCCTGCCTGGGCCGGAGGAGAATTTGAGGGGGCCGCTGTTGTGCTGCGGGGGCTCATGAGTGCACTCAGGGGTGCTTTGCTGATGGAAGGAGGCCACCTGGTGGAGGCGTCGCGGGTGTAGCACCGTATGGCATGAGGTACACAAGTATAAGTGCTGCAGAGCTGCTGCTGCTCCTTGCAGGGTGCCATTGTAACCTGACCTACCTGTTCCCCTCGCCATGTTCTGGCCTCCTGCACTGCAGTGCATGACGACGATGCGTCCTGTCTCCCGAAGTGCCGCATCCCAGAAATCGTGCCTCCTGGGGCCGCGGCGGCGGCTACGGAGCACCGAGATAATCGACGAGTCTGGTGATTGTGGGGCGAAGCTCTGGGCAGGAGTAGCTGTGTGACCACATAGTGGAGTGCTGCACTTGGGGGTTTTGGAGGACATCACTCCCTGCTCTTGTCCTGGGTCGCAGTTGTGGCCCTGCTGCCTGTCCCCAACAGGAGTCTTGGCCCTGCCATAAGGGCTTCTGCGGATCACCTGTGCCTGGAGAAACATCACGGCCAGGACGGTGCATTCACCTGGCCTATTCGGGGGGAGCCCTTCCCTGTGTCCCACTTGTGAGCCTGTCCTTCGGGCACCTCCAGTCGGGGACAACGCCAGTAGCACTACAAGAACGGAAAAACTGGACTGTACAATAGTTGCGACGATCACTGCCTCCGCATCATAGCGGCAACGGGGGGCAGCATAGTGGACACAGGTGGTACAAATAACCAAGAAACTGAACTGAGCAGATTGAATGATGGGGAAAACTAAACCCACCAAATCCCTACCGCAATGTGAGCAAACGGCTCCCTATGATACGCCACTGGGAGCATTAAACCTGCAAACTTTGGAGACCACCCTTCAGGTGCACTCGGGACAGTTTGAGAGGATATTGCAGGCCAACATGGACACCAAGCTGTCTCTCGAGAACAGAATGGACACTGGGGGTTATTCTAACTTTGGAGGAGTGTTAATCCGTCCCAAAAGTGACGGTAAAGTGACGGATATACCACCAGCCGTATTACGAGTTCCATAGGATATAATGGACTCGTAATACGGCTGGTGGTAAATCCGTCACTTTTCCGTCACTTTTGGGACGGATTAACACCTCCTCCAAAGTTAGAATAACCCCCACTGTCTCTTAGGATCTCAATTTGCTTAGAGTCGATCATCGCAACCTGGCAGATAGAGTGGCGGTGACGGAAACTGGCCTGCGGGCCATGGACTCTGCTGTTTTGGATATGCAGAAACACGAGCAAAGATTGGATTTGGAAGTGAAAGCTCTACGGCAATGAGCGAAGGACGCCGATGGGAGATCACACCACAATAATGTTAGGTTTGTGGAAGGCCACAGCGCAGAATTATTCTTGGAAGAATGGCTCATAAAGGAGGTGCTGAAGGGGAAATATCGAAGTTTTTCTCTGTTGAACAGGCACACATGATACCTCCTCGCCCGCTCATAGCGCACTTTGTTAATTACAGAGATCGGGACATGATACTGCAGTACTTTCGAAACAATGGTCCAGAACGCTGCGAGGGTGCCTACCGAGACTTCACGGCGGCAGTGCAGCGCCAACGATACTCCTATGTGAAGATTAAGCAACGCCTCAGACAGCATAACATCAAATATGCCCTCATGTTCCCTGCCAAACTCCTGGTGATCGCGGAAGACCGCACTCACATCTTTTCCACTGGCCAATGCCTGTACGTGGATGCACACGAAGGGCTTCGTCCAACCATCGGCTGAAGACAGGGAGGCTGCGAAAGCATTAAGGGACACGTCGATTCACACGCAGAACTCTTTTATGCTGCTCCAAAAATTATTCACAGGCACGAACGGATTCAGACTCGGGCAGCTCTGACTCGACTATCATGGATGTGAACAAGAGGCGTGATATCACTCCCCAGACAGCGGATGACCTATAACACTCAGACATATATCTCTCAGGTGCATGGGAGCCTGGGATGGCGCTTTTATTATATCTGCTGCACCGCAATGTGGATCGTTAACAGCACGAGTGCGGGAAACTCCGAAGCCACACCACACAGTGGGTCCGTTGGTCAGGACCTAAAGAGGCAAATTAATGTTCAGTTCAGCTATAAACAGTGAGCTTTTTATGTCACACCGACAACTGTTCTCTACTACGGATGTGGCTGTGGATGGCGTTCTCATGGCTATCAGTCATCCTTACATTTGGGGCCACTACGCAGTCTCCCCATGATAGCTACCACGTCCCCTGGATGGTTTTCACATGGACAACCCTTACATGCGACTGTTGTATGTGCTTCATCTTGTTATTATTAGAGTTATTTAGAGGTGTGCCTCAGTGCCACCAGATTTGGGGGTTAGAGGTTACTGAGGGGGTTGCGGGGTTGTTTTCAATATGTTTCAATGAGTTACACTACATTTCAATGCAATGGTCAAGCAGGCACACTCTCTGATACTGCAGGCACACATTCCCTCTCAGAACTGGGCACGCGACATGGCGCACACCACTACATTACTTATTGCACCATGGGTTCGCGTAGATCGAATACTCTACAAGACTATAATATCTTAACATGGAACGTCCGTGGGATGGCTATGCCTGTCAAGAGACATTGCATTTACACTTTCCTTAAACGCCAGAGGGCGCACTTTGCCATATTACAGGAAACACGCCTGCTAGATAGTGACTTGCAGGCACTAAAGAAGCGCTGGCGGGGTCAGATATACGGTACATCTTCCTCAGCGTACGCAAGAGGGGTCCTGGTGTGGATAGCGCCTGGGGTGCCATATGTGTATCACGCACAGAGGGCGGATGTGGGGGGACGACATATTGTGCTAGAAGGTCAACTGGATGGCAAATCACTAACCATTGTGGGGGTGTATGCCCCCAATTGCGCACAAGGTGAATTCCTCAAGACACTTGCACCTGTTTTATAGACTGACCCCATGGCACCCAGCATTTGAGGCGGGGACTTTATCTGTGTTCCTAATGTGTTACTGGACCGTTCATCCCCGCCTGCGGAGGGAGCAATAAGCAGGTGTAACTCCAACTTATTAGCGGCATGGGCCAGGAATGATGGGGTGCATGACATGTGGCGCATGGGTCACCCAAATCATAGGGAGTACTCTTTCTATTCCCCGATACACGATATACATACCAGAATAGATTTGATTTGGTAAACCCCTACTGTGTGCTCTATGATAACGTACTCAAACTATCTTGCCAGGACAATTTCGGATCACTCCCCGCCGCTGCTGACTGTAAGATGGGGAAGAATGCGCTCCATTATACCCACTTGGTGCTTGCAGAGCGAGGTGCTGCTAGATATCCCATTTAGAGAGGAATTAGCTACCTGTATTAAGCAATGCTGGGAATTAAATACCGAATCCACTACACTGAGGGCTACAGAATGGGACGTGCACAAAGCTGTGGTGAGGGCTCACTGCCTCTTGGCCTCATGGGGGGCACGCCGCTCATTACACCAGGAAGTGGTCACCTTAGAGAAAGACATGTGCGCATTGGAAATAGCAGTCGCACACCACAAAGTGGCATTCGAACTCCTTTGTGATAAACAAGGGTTATACGAAGAGGCAGATCAGTGACTCCGCCGACATGATTATAACTACCACCTAATGCGATTGCTCGCAGAGGGTGATCGCTCGGGCAGCTTTTGGCGTGATTGTTTTGTGAGGAGCGACAACATACCCCAATAGGAGCCATACGTTTGGGAAATGGGACAATGGTTTTTTTTCGCAAGAAGCCATTAACAATGCTTTTAAGGACTATTACGTTATCATGTGCAATTGGTATGTGATAATCAGCAGTTAGAATTATTTCTATGCGAGACGCAGCTTGCAAAGCTTTCTGCAATGAATAGAGCAGCACTTGAAGAGCCCCTGAGACTTGGGGAACACAATGTGGCAATAGCACAAATGGCCTGCAATAAAACCCCTGGTGCAGATGGTCTGCTGAATATTATGCTGCCTACTCACAACATCTCTCCCATCCCTTGTTATCTGTATTTGAGGAGGCATGGAATCGTGGCCTGCTTCCAGCATCCCAAAGAGAGGCGTTGGTTGTGGGGCTCCCCAATCCCATGGATGTAGTGTCATATTATACCACTGTCCCCTCTCAATTTAGATTGTAAGATCTTGGGTAAAATGTTGGCAAATAGACTCGCCCCTATCATACATACACTGATACATGAAGATCAAAATGGCTTTATGCCCTCTCGAAACACATTTCTGAATATACGTATATTGCTAGACATCATCAGTGACACCTTAGCTGGGGCATATGATAATGTGGCTGTCTCTCTGGACATAGAGGAGACATTTGATACCCTAATTCGGGACTTTTTGTTTGGCACATTGCGGCATATGGGATTTGGCCAGGGTTTTGTGAGATGGGTGCGGACTCTCTACGCTGATCCCATTGCGAGGGTGAAAACGGGAGGAATTATATCAGGAAGCTTCCCCATTGAAAGGGGGACCAGACAGGGGTGCCCACTGTCAGTCCTGTTGTTTGCCATTGCAATGGAACCTCTAGCTGCTCGATTACGCACAAGGGCCGAGCAGTGGGGGTTATGCAGGATGCGTACGCACCATATTTTTTCGCTTTATGCGGATTACGCCTTGATTTACCTGGCAAACGGGGGGATACGCTGCCCGGGGTGATGTCCTTATTGGACGTATATGGAGTGATATCAGGCTTACGGGTCAACTGGTCCAAATCCTGTTTGTTCCCCCTGGTTGAACTCCCATGGCCGTGGGGGAGGCGCTCCCTCCGAGTAGATTGAAATGGTGCTTAGACACCTTTAAATACCTGGGCATACAAATATACCACAAGGTGGATGATCTGAGGGATGGTAACTTGGTCCGCACCCTTCGTTCTATAAAAAGCTTGCTCCAGATTTGGTGCTCGCTGCCTCTTTCTCCTCTAGGTAGGGTGGCAATAGAGAATATGCTGATCCTCCCAAGGCTCCCATATTTTTTCGCAGCTTTGCCCATAGTTGTCCCCAGGAGTTTCTTCTGTGAACTTAACAGTCTATTAGGGCTCATCTGGGGGCGTGACAGACACCGGGCCGCACTCACTACCCTGCAACGTACGCTGCGAGGAGGGGGGTTGGGTGCCCCGAATTTTGAATACTATTATCCGGCAGCACAATTACAGTGGCTGTTATATTGGCTGAGGAAGCCTGAGTCACTTGAAGCAACATGGATGCAGATACATGGTTATCTGAACATATACTGAGATGTATCAGTGACAACCCATTATTGACAGCAGCACACACCAGCTGGCGGAGGTATATGCAGGGCGGAAAACCCAATCCCCCATATTCACCCCTCATCCCATTGGGCCAACTACCAGGAGGCACACTATTACTTAGAACTCACTCCACAGCTCCATGCGTGGAGGCAGGGATAGAGACAGTGTGGGACTGTTTTGATGATGGTACTTTGATGCCTTTTGAGACAATTATGGACCTTGCGTTGTTGGCACTAGGACACTTTATTATATATCACACTATATGTCATTTGATTAAAACAGCATGGGCTCAGGGGGATCAGGAACCTGTGACTTCCCCCGCCTTACATTTTTTGTTATCAGACACTGGTACAAAAAAGAGTCATCACCAACTTATATTGAGTGCTGACTAATGTAGATGATGCACAGCTTAAGGTAGCACTCCACAGATGGAATTCGGTCCTCCCCAATCCTCTAACCTCCAAGAAGTGGACCAATGCCCTTCAGCAGGTGCAGAGAGTGTCTCGAAATCCTAGATTTCGTTATACACAATTAACTTTGTCACCAGACGTACCTGTCCCCACATTGTATTCAATGCATGTACCCTGCATCGAGCCCGGCATGTCCCCGCTGCGGGCTCCATGCAGCCTGCTTCTATCACATGGTGTGGGACTGTAACTCATTGCAGAGAGTCTGGCAGAACATCATAGCAGAAATTGCAGACATAACGGACCATACATTTACACTTAACCCGGAATCTTGCCTTCTAGGAATACGCCCTAGAGCTAAGCAACATATACACATTCATAAGTTTGCTGATCTAGCGTTTATCATGTATAAGCAATTGATTGCTGTGGTATGGAAGGCATCTCGACCACTGGAATTGTCTAGTTGGCGTGTCATGACACTAAAATGGGCATGCGCGGAAACACATGTCCTGCGGGCCTTGCAGGCTAGGGGGTAGGCACTTACAGGCTATGACACCTGGGAAGCTTTGGTGGCCAAATTGGAAACCAAAAATGATGAGCGTCCGCTGTGACTTAGTAAATGGCGGACAGAAGATTCTAATGTATATCAGCCTCTTATGTCTACCTGTGCCGCGTTGATGACAAGGGGGCTCGAAATGGCTGTGCATTCCTATTGAACGAATCTGGGCAGTGGAGTGCGATTCTGACTAGACTATTGCCCAAACACATACCCACGAGGAATGTCGAAAGGAACAATAATTTACCTAGCCGTTCCGGCTCTAGATTGGACGGTAGGGACACACACGGGTAAGCTAATGGTATTATTACTGGAACTGTGCCATGGTACTAGGTCTACTGGAGGAGAGGTGGAATACGCGTAACACAGGCACTGCAATGGGAATGTTATTGTATGGCATCGTAATGTAAAGAGATGATATTGCACGTCTGCACTGCTTGGAGCCAAATGATAGACTTAACGCTTGAGTTAATGAAAAAAACAATTTTTTATTTTTTTTATTGGAATGTGGTGTATATTAATCCAGTTTTGTAATTGGGGCTGACAATGTGTGTTGAAATTAATAAAACAGATTAAAAAAAATAAACAAACACCCCCCTTTTCTCCATCCCAAACACCATGCATGTCTTGCTGGGATAGACAGCTGACTTGAGCATAAAACCACCCAGGAATATGTTCCACCACATAACAACTTTCCTGTAAATGCGCTGTGAGCCTCACTAGCCAAGAAGCAACACTACCATCCGAGATGTGATCCGTGCAAAGAGGACATTTCATACCACAGATACAGGTCCAGTGTGTACATGGCACCCCATCAAGAGAACAACCACTCACAGTTCTGAACTCATTGAAGAGCGGGAGGCAAAACTCACAGTCTTCTCTGTACCGCCCCAATGCCCGTGGCACTTGCGCCAATGCTTAGGATGGTTTTATATTTAATATCCCATGGCACCAAATGCCAGCATTACAGATGTTCTCAAACTACTGTTGCTGACCCTCAACCCTTTAGGAACTGCAGTCTCTCCTTAAAAGGACTCTCAACCAATATTCCCTGTAGCGTGTGCGCATGTCACCCTACACTTTTCCAGCACACAGCATCTCTCCAGGAGCGCGCAGATCATTCTAGGCCTCAAGGAATGGCTTCCTCAGCTGATCATTTAAAAAACATTCAGCAGGGTGGAAATAAGCTTTCTCTTGATGCTAGCACTCTTTTCGGGTCAAGCCTAGCGCACATGTCTCACTTGCGAGACTCTGTTGTGTACAGTAAAGGGCTTGGAGCCCGCCTGTTGTTCACCTTTTGTTGGCTTGCATAACAAGCTTCTTTACAGCTTCGTAATTTGTCACCGCGGGTCTGTCATAATTTACGCTTCTCTCTGTGGCGCAGGGACCAAGCACTGATTGATTAAACTTAATCAGTGACCGTCCGCTGCTCCTGACGTGTTCAAGGTACTGTTTTGTTCTTTTTGACTTGTAGAGTTTCAACTTCGAAGAGTCTTGTTCACTGTGAATTTTCAGGAGAAACAGTGTTTTTTCTTGTTTTGGAATCATATATATATATATATATATATACATATATATATATATATATAATATAGCATGCTAGCATAGGAAAGCTAAGCTTCTAAAATCAAACTCGGTATTACTTATGTCTGTTTTATTTCATTGTAGGAACTCCCCTGCTTTCCATGTCTCATGTGCGACCCTGTTAGTGGTACTTCATAAACAGTTGAGCCAAATGTCTACTTCCAGTTGTGGCAATATTAGGCTCGTGACTATCCTAAAGGCTTTAATATTGTGCACAAAACAGTAACATGCGCACACTCTGCTCACCTGGCACATGGCGGTGGATGTGTGTATTTTAAGTGCACTCTTCAGGGTGAGAGAATCACATTTCCCATCCAACGCACACCCGCAGGATCATCACTTGTGCTGCATTTACACTCAGATGTGACCTTGTGTCTTCCTCCATCTCACCAGTGTCTCTTCCTCCCCTGTCTCTAATGTTTCTCTTTCTTCTCTTTTCTCCATTGTTCCCCTTTTCCCATGACCCGTCCAGCAGTTCTCATTCTTTTTACCGTATCCCTGAGTCCCCCTTCCTCTCTTCCACAGTCCCCATTACAGGTGTTCCCACTCTGAGACCTTCAAACACAAGTGCTGCTGTTTCACACCAGTTTCTCTTTGTAGCTCCAATGCTTCTTGAACCCAGACACAGCTCTGCGGATGCACCTCAGTCTGGCATTTGCATCATGTGAGAAAGTAGCCTCTTTCTAGCCTTGTTACCCCCACTTTAGGCCTGTTTGTGAGTGTATGTCAGGGTGTTTTCACTGTCTCACTGGGATCCTGCTAGCCAGGGCCCAGTGTTCATAGTGAAAACCCTATGTTTTCAGTATGTTTGTTATGTGTCACTGGGACCCTGCTAGCCAGGACCCCAGTGCTCATAAGTTTGTGACCTATATGTATGTGTTCCCTGTGTCATGCCTAACTGTCTCACTGAGGCTCTGCTAACCAGAACCTCAGTGGTTATGCTCTCTCTGTACAAATTGTCACTAACAGGCTAGTGACCAATTTCACCAATTTACATTGGCATACTGGAACACCCTTATAATTCCTTAGTATATGGTACTGAGGTACCCAGGGTATTGGGGTTCCAGGAGATCCCTATGGGCTGCAGCATTTCTTTTGTCACCCATAGGGAGCTCTGACAATTCTTACACAGGCCTGCCACTGCAGCCTGAGTGAAATAACGTCCACGTTATTTCACGGCCATTTACCACTGCACTTAAGTAACTTATAAGTCACCTATATGTCTAACCTTTACCTGGTAAAGGTTGGGTGCTAAATTACTTAGTGTGAGGGCACCCTGGCACTAGCCAAGGTGCCCCCACATTGTTCAGGGCAAATTCCCCGGACTTTGTGAGTGCGGGGACACCATTACACGTGTGCACTATACATAGGTCACTATCTATGTATAGCTTCACAATGGTAACTCCGAATATGGCCATGTAACACGTCTAAGATCATGTAATTGCCCCCCCCAATGCCATCCTGCCATTGGTGAGACAATCCTATGATCCCACGGGTCTCTAGCACAGACCCGGGTACTGCCAAACTACCTTTCCCGGGGTTTCACTGCAGCTGCTGCTGCTGCCAACCCCTCAGACAGGTTTCTGCCCTCCTGGGGTCCAGCCAGGCTTGGCCCAGGAAGGCAGAACAAAGGACTTCCTCAGAGAGAGGGTGTTACACCCTCTCCCTTTGGAAAAAGGTGTCAGGGCTGGGGAGGAGTAGCCTCCCCCAGCCTCTGGAAATGCTTTGATGGACACAGATGGTGCCCATCTCTGCATAAGCCAGTCTACACCGGTTCAGGGATCCCCCAGCCCTGCTCTGGCGCGAAACTGGACAAAGGAAAGGGGAGTGACCACTCCCCTGACCTGCACCTCCCCTGGGAGGTGCCCAGAGCTCCTCCAGTGTTCTCCAGACCTCTGCCATCTTGGAAACAGAGGTGCTGCTGGCACACTGGACTGCTCTGAGTGGCCAGGGCCAGCAGGTTACGTCAGAGACTCCTTCTGATAGGCTCTTACCTGTGTTGCTAGCCTATCCTCCTTCCTAGGTAGCCAAACCTCCTTTTCTGGCTATTTAGGGTCTCTGCTTTGGGGAATTCTTTAGATAACGAATGCAAGAGCTCATCAGAGTTCCTGTGCATCTCTCTCTTCACCTTCTGCCAAGGAATCGACTGCTGACCGCGCTGGAAGCCTGCAAAACTGCAACAAGGTAGCAAAGACGACTACTGCGACCTTGTAACGCTGATCCTGCCGCCTTCTCGACTGTTTCCTGGTGGTGCATGCTGTGGGGGTAGTCTGCCTCCTCTCTGCACTAGAAGCTCCAAAGAAATCTCCCGTGGGTCGACGGAATCTTCCCCCTGCAACTGCAGGCACCAAAGAACTGCTTCACCGGTCCTCTGGGTCTCCTCTCAGCACGACGAGCGAGGTCCCTTGAACTCAGCAACTCTGTCCAAGTGACTCCCACAGTCCAGTGACTCTTCAGTCCAAGTTTGGTGGAGGTAAGTCCTTGCCTCCCCACGCTAGACTGCATTGCTGGATACTGCGTGTTTTGCAGCTGCTCCAGCTTCTGTGCACTCTTCCAGAATTTCCTTTGTGCACAGCCAAGCCTGGGTCCCCGGCACTCTAACCTGCAGTGCACGACCTCCTGAGTTGTCCTCCGGCGTCGTGGGACCTTCCTTTGTGACTTCGGGTGAGCTCCGGTTCACTCCACTTCGTAGTGCCTGTTCTGGCACTCCTGCGGGTGCTGCTTGCTTCTGAGTGGGCTCCTTGTCTTGCTGGGTGCCCCCTCTGTCTCCTCACGCAATTGGCAACATCCTGGTCCCTCCTGGGCCACAGCAGCATCCAAAAACCCTAACCACGACCCTTGCAGCTAGCAAGGCTTGTTTGCGGTCTTTCTGCATGGAAACACCTCTGCAAGCTTCTTCACGATGTGGGACATCCATCCTCCAAATGGGACGTTTCTAGCCCTTGTCGTTCTTGCAGAATCCACAGCTTCTACCATCTGGTGGCAGCTTCTTTGCACCCACAGCTGGCATTTCCTGGGCATCTACGCACTCCCGACTTGATAGTGACTCTTGGACTTGGTCCCCTTGTTCCACAGGTACTCTCGTCAGGAAATCCATCGTTGTTGCATTGCTGGTGTTGGTCTTCCTTGCAGAATTCCCCTATCACGACTTCTGTGTTCTTTCGGGAACTTAGGTGCACTTTGCACCCACTTTTCAGGGTCTTGGGGTGGGCTATTCTTCTAACCCTCACTGTTTTCTTACAGTCCCAGCGACCCTCTACGAGCTCACATAGGTTTGGGGTCCATTCGTGGTTCGCATTCCACTTCTAGAGTATATGGTTTGTGTTGCCCCTATCCCTATGTGCTCCCATTGCATTCTATTGTGACTATACATTGTTTGCACTGTTTCTATTGCTATTACTGCATATTTTGGTATTGTGTACATATATCTTGTGTATATTTGCTATCCTCATACTGAGGGTACTCAATGAGATACTTTGGCATATTGTCATAAAAATAAAGTACCTTTATTTTTAGTATATCTGTGTATTGTGTTTTCTTATGATATTGTGCATATGGCACTAGTGGTACTGTAGGAGCTTCACTCGTCTCCTAGTTCAGCCTAAGCTGCTCTGCTAAGCTGCCATTATCTATCAGCCTATGCTGCTAGACACCCTATACACTAATAAGGAATAGCTGGGCCTGGTGCAAGGTGCAAGTACCCCTTGGTACTCACTACAAGCCAGTCCAGCCTCCTATACATCACTCTTGCTGTTTGAGGAGAGAGACATTTTCATGGGCAGTTCTGCTTTTCATCACCAATACATCACATGGTCAGATATTGGATTTCATACTTAGTGATTCTGGATTTCTGAAGGATATCACCAGGCTCACAGATACATTGTAATATTGAATCTCAGGTCAAAGGGGATATGATTTACATCTAACAATTCTCTACCATTAGCTTGCCCACCATCTATGAATGCTTCCACCCTGGGGAAGGACCTCCACTGACTGTGATCATATTGCTGTGCTGCTCATCTGCTGTGTGTGGTGCACTCTCTGCAGCCACCAGTGTCGGGAACCTATCACATGCAGTTCAATGGGAGCCAAATGCACCTTTTTGTGTTTTAATAAAAAAATAAACCTTTAAGCGGCATGTAGCACTGATTCCGGCAGCTCATTGGCCTGCACAGTGAGTTGTAAGATGCCTTCAGCTCAAGTGGACTTGGATGCTGTGCATGAAGACCCTTCATTGCCGCACACAGGGAACAAGTAGAGATAACATTGCTCTCAACACTTTAGTCTTATCAGCAAACCTTTCTCAATGAGGTACATATAAGACCTCAATTGTTTTTATGTCCTATGGAGTAGGAGCTAATCTTATTGCTTTTAACACCATCTCCCGAGATTGTGTACCCTAAGCACTCAATCTCTTCCACTAAAACTTTGATTTCATCTTTCCTTAAAGTCAAGCCTGACTTTGCTGATCTGTCCAAGGCTTGTTTCAGCACAGAATGATGCTCTACCTCGGCTTTGCCAACAAACCACGTCCTGAAAATAGACATCAAAACACCTTTAGCTAATAGTAAGCTAAATGGCATCCTGGTAAGTTGGAATACTGTTTCTATGGTGATAGATGCCGAAAGCACCTTGGGGTCCTCTTGAGTGTGATGTGGTGCTATGTGTATTTTAAATCTAACTTGAAAAATGATTTCCCTCCATTCAGCAAAGGAACAAGCTCATTGATGTTCAGGTCCAGGGTAACTGCTGGCACACCTATGACATCTCCGCCCTTGCTTGGGTGTGTTACACTTCTTCCTAGTTTGTTCAAACTTCTATTTAAAACATTAACTTCACTATCAGTTTTTTGCAATTAACTCCTTTCTCTCCATCTCAGTAGTTTGATATTTCAGGGAGGGACTCTTGGTCACTCATAATACCTCGTGCATCTTGATGCAATTGCACTGTACTATCACTTGGTCTCAAATAAGTTAGTTGGTGATGTCACAAAACTGAGCGACTGACATTTTGCAGAAAGTTTAGACAGCCTCACCTCAAACTCATCTACAGACTCTGCCACCCTTGTGACTGGGTATACAATGAAAAGGGTGCCATGGCTATATTCATTATAGTCTTTGTTTTGCATCCTTGTTTACACCCAACACTGGATGACCATTAGGTTATAATGGTACTGGGAAAACTTAAAGATATGTTGCTTTTCCTTTCCAAAGGTGCTCAAGAGATGGTTGTTTTCATTTTAGAGTGAAAGTGTCTCCATTCAGTGCCTTCAAATAATTATAAAAAATATCTACCCATTCCTACCATTCGATGGGTGGAGGACCAGATTGGGCCAAGAAAAAGGATGGAGGTAACAACACACCTGCCTCCATAATGATTAAGCTTAGTAATGGAAAATTTTCTCTGACATTTCTACATGGAGATTCTCATGAAAATGTCTTAATTAATTTGAGATGTTCCTCTTTAACAATGCAATGTGAGGCCATGAGGCACGCAGGGGCTACTGAGCCCAAACATGGTGGTTGAAGCCATTTACTCCTGATGTCTCAGGGCCCGACCTACTATGGACCCCCCTCAACTGAGTGAATTACCCTATCTGCACTTGACTCTCATTGGTAGCTGTGGTCGAGCAGTCGAGGCTCGCTCAAAAGGGAAGTGTAGATAAATGTTAGTGAACATGACTTATAACTCAAAGTGCAAACAGTACAAACAATAAAATCAATGTCCAGTCAAATACTTGTTTTTATATGAAAAAATAAGTATTTTATTTCTAACTCTACACATGCAAAGATATACAACATTCAAAAGCAACAGCACAATCCGCTTGTGGTCAGGGGCTCAAGTATTTGTCAGGCAAATCGCTGTGCCATCCTCCTTTATATAACGTGTTCAGGATTATTCCCCATTCACTGGTGGTCGCATCAAGGGAATGCACACTATTAGGTCGTACTCAAGGGTTCCCCTTTGACTTTTCAGGATTTAGTCAAAAGCGTCTATGGGGCCGAAGCGCGGTTAGCAACAAGTCCCCAGAGCCCAACTGGCCCAGTTTACACCTTACCCGCTCTTGTAGCATGAAAGAGGTAAGCTCTGCAGCGGATACCTTCTGTGCAAGCACATGTAAATCTTTCTGTGCTCAGAGACGTTGTGCTGCTTGCTGCCCAAGGGGCACCACCCAGCGGCACAGGCTTCCTCTCCTGAGCTGCTCTGTCCCAGTTCCTTTTGGTTGCCAGAGCAGCTCCTAGCTTGCAACATCAGTAAGTTGGCTTTATCCAGTGAGGATAGGGAGGAGGAACCCTTTCTTCAGCTACCGACTGGAGCCTAGTGAGGGTGTGAGATCATCCCCAGCATCCTCAGCAGTCCTCAGTCATATCCAGTTCCCTTCCAGTGCAGGGCCAACCGTTTGAACGTGGCCTCCGTCTCTCCTTCGAGTGGCACCCCAAATCCCTCTGTAACATTGGTACCTACTGGCAGCCCCTCCTAGCATACAGGTTTGTTGCAGTACTTGTTAACATGAGCAGAGTCTGCACAGAAGCAAGCTACCTCGTCAAGATGGTCACAAGTCTCAGCATCTCTCACAGTAGCAACTTTAACAGCGGTCCCCTCTAACACTTGGGGTCACTTCAGCATGGTGGTATAGATTCGTCTAGGCCTGCACTGTGCTTATGTCACAGCTCAGTCCACTGCGGCCTTCTCCTGGCACACTGTAATTGCCAAACCAACACTCCTGTGCACAGCTAATGACCTAATTGGTGCACAGCTGTTCCCTTTCACCCTGCTCAGAGACTCCTCTTGCAGGGCTCCACACTGGACCTCGCTCCCTCCAGCACTCTCCTCTTCCTCACAGGATACACTCATCTTGGCAAGCAAACAGGCACTGGTCCTGCAGGCTCCAGGGCAAGTGATCTTAGTGTCCTACATGATGTACCCTCACCCAGCAGGAAGGTTAGCAGGTCTTTGCTTCCAGTCCTAGACACAGGCAGAAATCTTGCAGAGCATCGCCTCCTCACATCCTCTCCTCACATAGCCTCACATAGTCTGGCTGCTTGACAAATTACAAAGTTTGGGGTCTCTATATAGAAAAACACAAGGGAAAACCTGAGAGTGCATAGGGACCAAGGGTACATCATTTTTAAAATGCTCCTATAATTAACAGCCACACTTTCAATAATTCAATAGATTTGAACATGACACAATATCTTGCTTTTCCCTCCATTTTTGCCCAGCCTCCCCACGCAACTCAGGGCCATCATCTTACTTCCAGAATTCTGAAGGGCCCTCTAGACCTGTCTGTTCTAAAGAGCCTCCGGGATCAGCAAACACCTGAATATCCGGCTGGGTGACGAGCCGCAGTTTACATATCCTGATTGCTATGCAAAGAAAACCGCATTTATTTACAATTAGGTAGCATAGCGGGTGGTGTCAAGAGAGACCAAAATGCATACACAAAACATACAAAGAAACTCAGACAGTTACACATGACACAAATTATATACTCTTTGTCACACTTAGATCACGTTTCAGGTCGCAGACACGTTCCTAGACAAAGAAGACACATCTCAGCAGATCGCGTCTTCAGTTGTAGTCGGGGAAGAGTGTCCCTTGCATCTTTATACGTACAGTGCAGGGTCAGTGCGTAAGAGTCTGTGACATCATCATCATCAGGAAATTACATCATAACACCTGAGATTGTGCTGTAGCAGACGTAACAGCAGAGACCATCAGGAATGGCTGACGAAAATCGAGAGCAGTAACCCCTGTTACTGGGGAATACACTGTGAACTCTCCCTTTGGAAAGTAAGAATCCAGAATGCTCTTTCAGGAAAAAGCCCGAGTGCTGGGAGGTCGCTTAATCCAATGTTCGCTCAAGATCAACTGGGTGCCTGTTAACCAGGTCCCCAATGCCAGTGTTCCTTCCCTAAAACAAGACACCTGGTTAGCGATTCTCAAATTGCGGTTTGTAAGAAATCGCAATTTAAGAAATGCAAAAAGCAATGTATCATATTTGAAAATCGCTAATAGCGATTTCTTAAAATTCCAAACGCATTTTGCGAGATGCAAATACCGAATCGCAAAAAAAATTGCGATTCGGTAATTGAAAATCGCAAATAGCGAAAACGGCAAACCTGAACAGCCGATGACATCACAACCAGGAAGTGAGTCAGCCCATGCTGTTTCCAGGAGCCACACCCACAGGAGCAGGGAGAGAGAGACACAGCCCAGCACCAGGTAGTCAGCATTGTGAGTAAGCCAGGACCAAACTGCAACATGGCCAATGCTGGAAATGGGAAGGAGAAGGGAGACAGGAATAGGAAGCTCAAATTCAGTGAGCCAGCATTGGAGGTGCTCATTGAGGAGGTTGTTATGAACCATGATAGACTATATGGCAAAAACTCACTCCAAGTACCTGAGAGTGAGAAGCCGAGACTCTGGTCTGACATCCAAACAAAAATATGCACAGTGGGTGTTGCGCAGCACTCTGTGGAGGAGATACGCAAGCGATGGTACGACTTGTGGTCCCTTGACAAAGAGAGGGTGGCCAGCAGGCTTGTGGAGGTAAGGAGCAACTGAAACGGACCATCCACCCAGACACCGTCCACCCCTATGGAAGACCTGGTGAAGTCCACATTGCTTCCAGAAGCTCTCAGTGGTGTTACTGACATTGACACCTCAGGGACACCCAGCACCAGCAAAGGTAAGGCCAGTAATTATGTGTATCCCCACAAGTGCATGTACAAATGCCTTTAGGAAATAGAAAATAGCTTGATGCACAGTGAAAAGTAGTCCATGTCACATCTTACATACAACACAACAGTGCCTTATGGGAGTGGTAGTACACCACCCTAAGGAGAATACACAACATAAATAGTAAGATAGTGGTCAGCCACATAAAGAAACACCACAAATGACTCAGGGTGACACAATTTAATTGTACATTTAAAGCAACACTGCGGAAATCTGTGAAAAATGCTAGAACTGACATGCTGCACATTGTCCTTGCAGATGACCCGGACCCTGCTGCTGCAGGATCTGAAAAAGTCAGAAACACAGCCACAGTCTGACTCAAATACCAGTGAGTCCTACAGTATTGTTCCCACTAGACGCAGGGTAGGGGTGTTACCACTCCCAGAGTATAACCTGGACTCAGATGAGATGCCAGAACACGAACCAACACCACCACCAGAAGCGAGTCCCACAGGAAGACAGCAGTCCCAGCGCCAGCGCTAGTCAACTCCCCTCAGGAGGCGCCACAATGCAGGCAGACAGTGCACAGATGAAGGAGTGGCCCATCAATCTTTGGCGGCCTTGAAGCTTCCATGCAGAAGGTGCAGCTTGTGTCTCACAATAGCAATATGGGGTTACTACACAAGTAGTTGGAGACTCTGATTGAGGGACAGCAAACAGCTGCTGAAAACACCAAGGAGTTGACACAGGGCATTGGGGAACTCTGCACTGAGATACGTCAGGAGCGTGTCAGCCAGCGCAGGCGCCATCACCAATATTTGGGAAGGTTTGATAGCTTCTGTAGATCCATCAATCGGCTCACAAGTTCAACAGCCCTGATATCACGACGTGCCATTGCCACACAGGTGGAGATGGCACATTGCAATCGGGACATTGCACACAGATTGGTGCAAATAACCAACGTACTGGATGCTATGCAAACAGCACACAGTGCCACAACCAGCGAACTGGGTGTTGGGGACAGTGAGGAGTCCTCTAGCCTCAGCAATCTGACAGTCCCTGCGATTGATCCTAGGCGTTGCAGTGCCAGACACAGTACTGCATGTGAACCTGCTACAAGAGGTGGCAGCGAGGGCACTGAGCACTCAAGTGGAGTGCATGAACGTAAGAAGTAATGTTGAAGGCTACAGGGGACTACCTAAACATGTAGCAAAACAGTTATGCTATGATGCTAATAGTGTGACACTGTCAATTGTTCATGTCTGCCCATTATGAATAGCTATGTCCTATTGACACATTGGTTACCTGAAGTCAAGGTAATAAAGATGCTAACGACAGAAATACATTTAATTTAAGCAGATTTGTCATTACTTACATCAAAAATGGTTGCGCGTGATGTCAGCACGTCTTTGCCTGCCCTCTGCTGCACTGGTCTTGCCTGCTGGTAGAAGGGGTGGTAAGGGATCCTCATCCTCATCTGAGTCTGGCTCCTTGAGTTCCACTGGTATGCCCCTGGTGGTTGCTATGTTGTGCAAGATAGCACATGTGGCCACAATTTTGCATGTTGTCTCAGTTCTGTACTGTAGTGCACCTCCACCTTTATGGATGCACCTAAAGCGGCTCTTCAGCAGCCCAAAAGTGCGCTCCACCACATTGCTGGTGGCCCTATGTGCAGCATTGTACCTCCTCTCTGCTGGAGTGGCAGGGCTCAGGTAGGGCGTTAGCATATAGGTGCGCACTGCGTATGCACTGTATCCTGAATGCACAGAGAGTACGATGAGTAAATTTGCTGTCTGACGTCACGCTTACATCAATGCATTATTCTGAACTAGCAAATTACCTAGTAGATATCCTTCCTCAAACTCCCCAGCTAGCAGTCTTGTGTGTATCCCGCTGTGGCGAAAGATGTAGGAGTCATGTGTGCTCCCTGGGAATCTGGCCACAAGATCGTTAATGATGTAAGAGGGATTGCATATCACCTGTATGTTCATAGGATGATTGTTTTTATGGTTGCGATACACAAACTCGCCGATGGCGGACAGATTGCTACATGTGTCCCATCGATGGCACCTAGGACATGTGGGAACTGTGTTATCTGGTAGAAATTAATTTTAGTTTGTTGTAATGCCTGTGGGGTGTTGGGGAATCTTATGTACAGTTGTATTCTGCTCAGCATGGCATTGAGAAATGCGTTGAAAAATCTAGAGAGGGCACTCTGTGATACCCCTCCAGCTGCTGCTATGACCCCTTGATAGATCCCTGAGGCTAGTAGGTGCAGGGAGCATAATACCTGCACATGGGTAGGTATGCTATTGGTCCTGTGTGTTGTGCGCTGCAGCATGGGTTGTAGCTCAGCTATCAGGCCAAGTAGCATGGCTCAGCTTAACCTGTACTTCTCTTAAATTTCCTCCTCAGTCTGGTAAAAAAGGGTGATGCGCACTCTAAATATGCGCTCTTGTCTCCTCCTCTCTCTCCTCAAACCTGCCCAGATCCTCATCCTCCTCGCCATGACGTAGAGTGCAGCCATTGTGGAAAAGGAGCTGAGGCATTCTGGGCCTCTTTATGTAGGTTGCACCTGGTTACCACCTGGTTTCACTTCGTGTAAATTGCATGTGCAAACGGCCATTCTGCAAATAATTGCAAATTGCGATTTTTTTGATGCATCGCATTGTGAGTCCGTTTTTGCGTGTCGCAATCTGCGTATCACAAATAGCGTCACGATTTAGCGGATCGCTATCTGTGATTCACTAATCTGTGTCGCACTTTGTGTTTCGCAAATTGCGATTCGGTAATTCATATCGCTATTTGTGATACGCTGTTTGTGACACAGTAATTCATGTCTCATTCATATTTTTGCGATTCCTTATTTTCGCACTGCAAATGCCTTTCATACATCGGAAAAGGCATATTTGCATTCACAAACGGCTATTTGCACCGTTTGCGAATGCAAAAACGCTTGATACATCTTGCACCTGGTCACTTGATCCCCAAGTGACCAGGCCCTTCAGCCCCCTGTAAATCCTTAGTAAATGGTACCCCTGGTACCTAGAGCATGGGTACTGAAGAGGGCCCCTCAGAGCTGTAGCACAACTTGTGCCACTCCGAGGGACCCAGCACCAACCTTAAGCAGACTGCCATTGCAGGCTGCGTGACAAGGTGCTCCCCAAATTGAAAACTCAACATGGCACACACTTGTGTGCCATGTCCCCTAAAAGCACTGCTTGTAATATCTGTAAGTCACCCTTACAGCAGGCCTTCAGCCCTAAGGCGGGGTGCATTATATTACAAATGAGGGCATAAATGCATTAGCACATACGCCCCTACTATGTCTTTGTCAATTCTTAAATATAGTAAGTGAACAGGGAAACAATTTTAAATACATCTTCTGGTGTAGAAAACTGGCACTTGTTGAAGTTACCCTACCCCTCGCTTTTTGCCTGATATTGATGCTGACTTGACTGAGAGTGTGCTGGAATCCTGCTAACAAGGCCCCTGTACCAGTGTTCTTTCCCTAAAAATGTACCGTTGTTTCTACAATTGGCACACCTCTGGCACACAGATAAGTCCATTGTAAAAGGTACCAGGGGTACCAAGGGCCCTGTGACCAGGGAGGCCCACTACGGGCTGCAGCATGTGTTGTGTCACCCTAAGGGCCATTGCAGATTGTATGTGTTGATGAGGAGAAAAAGGCAAAGTCGACATGGCATCCCCATCAGGGTGCCATGCCCACACAACACTGCCTGTGGCATAGGTAAGTCACCCCTCTAACAGGCCTTACACCCCTAAGGCAGGGTACTCTATACCACAGGAGAGGGCATAACTACATGAGCAATATGCCCCTATAGTGCCTAGGTCCATTCTTAGACATTGTAAATGCAGTGTGGCCATATTAAATATATAGTCTGGGAGTTTGTCATTACGAACTCCACAGTTCCATAATGGCTTCACTGAATACTGGGATGTTTGGTATCAAACCTCTCAGCACAATAAACCCCCACTGATGACAGTGTGTGATTTATTAAAAAACTGCACAGATAGGGCATCTTACAGATGCCCCTGTATTTTACCCAATCCGCTAGTGTAGGACTGACTGGTCTGTGCCAGCCTGCCATTAGCAGACACGTTTTTGACCCCATGGGGTGAGGGGCATTGTGCTCCCTGAGACCAGAAACAAAGCCTGCTCTGGGTGGAGGTGCTTCACACCTCCCCCCTGCAGGAACTGTAACACCTGGCAGGGAGCCTCAAAGGCTCAAACCTCGTGTTACAGTGCCACAGGGCACACCAGCTCGTGGAGATGCCCGCCCCCTGTCAAAGCCCGACTTTTGGCAGCCAGTTCAATAGGAAGCTTAAGAAAAACAAGGTGGAGCGACCACTTCAGCTGGGACCACCCCTAACGTGTCCAGAGCTGAAGTGACCCTCTTCCTGCAGAATCCTTCATCTTGGTTTGGAGGACAGGAACCAATAGGGATAGGAATGTGTCCCACTCCCCAAAGGGAGTGGACACAAGGTTGGTGTAGCCACCCTCAGGGACAGTAGTCATTGGCTACTGCCCTCTGACCCCGGTAATGCCCATAAATCTTGTACTTCCCTGAATCCAACTCACCAGATTCCTGGCTACCTAACAAGAAGAAAAAGGACTGCTTAGCTGAAACCCCCAGCAGAGAAGAAGGAAGACGACAACTGCTTTGGCCCCAGTCCTACCAGCCTGTCTCCTGCCTCAAATAACCTGCAAAAGAACAGCAACTCATCCAGGGGGACCAGAGACCTCTGCCAAGCTCCAGAGGACTGCTGTGCATCCAAAAGGACCAATAACTCTTGTGGACAGCGGCCCTGTCCAAGAAGAAACCAACAACCAAGGACTCCCACCTCATTCTGAAAGCATGAGTCCTAACCACTCTACCCGATGCCCACGGCCCGTGTCCAGAGGGTCAACCCAGCAAGAGGGGGTCCCCAGGCAATTGCGAGCAAGTGTCCACCCTAGGTTGACCTCTCCACAACTCCACGACAATGACTGCAGAGGGAATCCCGAGGACCCCCCCGGCAGCGAAGCTCTGGACGAAGATATCCCCTAGGCCTTGGTGAAACCGGCACCCGGTGCAGCTACGTTCAGCAGGCGGCTCTCCTCCCTGTCCGACTGGTGGCGTGCCCGAGACAACGCCCTGGACCTCGCCTACAGCCTCTGAGTGACCCCCAGGGTCCCCTCTTAGACCAGCATTGGAAACCCGACACCCTGTTTTCACCCTGCACCTAGCCGCCCCTGTGCTACTGAGGGGGTGTGTTTGATGTCTTCTTGTGGCCCCTACAGTGCTCTTCTAATCCCCCCTGGTCTGCTTTCCGAGTCGCTGGTACTTACCTGCAGGCAGACCTGGGTCTGAGTAACCCCTGTCTCCATGGGAGACCACGTTAAATTTGCTAATTTTTTATCCCTGCACCCGGCTGGCCCCGTGTTGCTGGGGGTGGGTGTTTGGGGTTAACTTGAACCCCAGCCAGTGGACTTCCTAAAACTCAGAGACTGAAACTGTAAGTGTTGTACTTACCTGTAAAACGAGCTAACATTTCTTCCCACCAGGAATTGTTTCTGAAAATTGCACTGTGTCCATTTTTAAAACAGATTATTGCCAATAATTCAAAAACTGTATAACTTACTGATTTCAAACAAAGTACTGTTGATACATGTGTGAAATACGAATCTCTTGAAGTACTTACCTGCAACTTGAATCTTGTGGTTCTAAAAATAAATTCAGAAAATATATTTTTGATACATAAAAACCATTGGTCTGGAGTTAAGTCATTGAGTGTGTGCATCTTCTATTGTCTGTGTGTGTACAACAAATGCTTTGCACTACCCTCTGATAAGCCTAACTGCTCCTCCACACTACCACAAAAGAGAGTATCAGTATTATCTACTTTAGACTCTGTTAAGCCTCTGGGGAACCCCTGGACTCTGTGCACACTATATCTCACTTTGATATAGTATATACAGAGCCAGCTTCCTACAGCTGGACACTGGTCACTAAGAGTTCCCCAAATACATGATGGCTTCAAACATCTCGTATTGGTGAACCCACAGTGATGCCAGTGTTGGATTCACCAATACATGCACCCAGAGGGCACCTTAAGGTGCCCCCTGAAAACCTACCAACTACTAGTGCGTTAACTGACTAGTCCTGACCAGTTCAGCCACCTTAGCCACGTTTCTAACCTCCCAAGGTGAGAGCCAGTGCTCTCAGGGCCAGAGACAAAAGCCTGCACTTGGCGCAGGTGTTAGCACCTCCACCAGGCAGGATGGACATTCCAAAGCGGGAAGCTTCAAAGGCCTAGCTGCCTTTGTAATGTGACCCAGGTCTCTCCAGATGGCAGAGATGACCAACCCCCCTGTCCTGACCCTACGTTTGGTAGCAAGACAGGTGGTAAAATTAGGCAGATTAGGAGGTGTGCCCACTTCATGCCAGTCTCACCCCTAAGGTGGACTAGCTGCAGTGGACACCACTTTTTAAATTCCTCCATCTTGGTTTGGAAGAAATTAGGGTATAGGGTCAAGGTTATGCCCACTTACCAACGGAAGGGGTCCTAAACAAAGTGTAGTCACCCTAAAGGTGGGCATCCCATTGACTGCCACCTGGCACTATCTGTAACTACCCTAAATTAAGTATTTAGGTGACACCCCTGAATCCCAGAATGCAGATTTCTAAATTGGTCTCGGATTGTTTCTTTGAGTGTGTGTCTCACTTATTGTCTCTGTGAGTACAACAAATGCTTAGCACTACCCTCTGATAAGCCTAACGTTTGCCTCTGTAAACCAATTGGGGACCCACTGGACTCTCTGCATGGTGTATTTCTTTTTATTGCAACATATACAGAGCCATCTTTCTGCATGCTTGGTGGCTCTCTCCTGTTTCTCCAAGGGTAAAAGCTCTGCCCTTGACTCCTGGCCTCAGTTAATCTCTCCTTACAATAAATGTGCCCACCGGATTTCAAAAGCCAATTACCTCTTTTGAATAACACATAGTAGGTATGACATTTTTGTACAGTTTGCTGATCTGAACAATACACAGTAATGAAAAACATAAGTATGTTGTTATAGTGTTAAGTAAATTATCCTATTTTGTTGTGGTCCCTGAAGATAGATTTTGTTACAAGTTTAAACCTGCTGTAAAAAAGTTATTTTTTGTTGTTCAATTTGAAAAAAACGTCATGTTAATTTCCTATTTGGAAAGATTGTGTGATTAGTTTTTACATACATATTTTGTGTGAAAATGTATACCATGTAGTTGTTTCTTTGAGTGTTTGAAACTGTTTTTCTCTGGTCTTATAAAGGAAGTATTTGGAAATTTCAGGTTTTGCCTCCTTTGTTGTGATACTGATGTGAGAAAGAAAGTGAAAAGAAAGTTTATTTTGCTGATTGGATGTTAAGTTTTGGTTATTGAGGACTTAAATTGCAAATGTAAATTGTTGTACCTTCAATATGGCTTTCATTTTTGGATCAATAACTGCGTTATTTCTGTTTTTGGTGGTAGTTGATTTTTTTTCTAGACATTCCTTTGTGTTTCAAGGCACTAAAAGGAAAATGAAAAGGTTGTTTATTTTGATAACATAAATAATTTTTGTTTTTTAGTAAAACATTTTTTTTTCATTTTGACTGGATTTAGGAAAAGTAAATGTGCCCCTTCAGTGTCCAGCACCTACCCTGAAGGTTGGCCAGACTGGAGTTAGTAATAGCAAATCTGCCCCCTCACCGTGTTCAGCAACTTCCCGAGTTGGCAATGGTTGTAAAATGAGCATGCTATCTGATATATGTGTTTGTTCAGAAATATTGTCTGAAAGTGTTAATAGAAAAAAGGACTTTATATATCCATTGATTTAAAATGGCTGTTAGTTTTAATAATGTCCGTTCATAGTAATACTTATATTGATGGATAGAGGGCAGTATTCTGGAAACAGGCTGTGTTAGAAATGGGGTATTTGGTTGGCAGTCAGGTTACCCCCAGTCTAAGCAAGGACCCCCACTCTAGTCAGGGTAAGTCACACACAGTCGAAATTATCCTGTGCCCACCCTCTTGTAGCTTGGCACTGAGCAGCCAGGCTTAACTTAGAAGGCAATGTGCAAAGTATTTGTGCAATAAATCATGCAATAACACAGTAGGACATCACAAACAAATACACCACACAGTGTTTAGAAAAATATATAATATTTATCTGATAGGATGCAGGTCAAAACGATTAAAATGCAATAAGTGTATTTTGGATTATCACTGTAAAAATGATATGAAGTGTCTTGAGTCTCTTAAAAGCAACAAAAATCTCTTGCAAGCACAAAGTACATGGCTTCAAAATCTCTGCAAGAAACCTCAGAGGAGGAGATGTGTGGAAAACAGAGAGGTGTGCGTTGATTTCTCGGGCCGCACACGGCACGCAGGGCAGGCTTTGCGTCAGTTTCTGGCACTCGGACTGGAGATCCTCTTCGGGTTGTGGTGTTTTCGGACGCCCTGGGACGATGCCTGAAAATCCTGGGCTTGCGGGACGATTCACAGGAGCTGCATCGATCCGGATGGCGATGCGTGGAAATTTCTGCTGCCCGGCTGGCACTGCGTCATTTCCTCTCAAGAAGTCAGGCTGTGTCGATACAGCTCGGCTGTGCATCGATTCCGTGGGCCGTGTGTTGAAGTTCCGGTCGCAATGCTGGCACTGCGTCGATCTTCTGTTGCGAAGTCAGGCTGTGTCGATCCGGCTCGGCGTGCAGTGAATTTTTCACTGCGATGCAGGCTGAGCGTCGTTTTATGCAGGCTGTGCATTGATTTTCGCCGCACAAGGAGTTCTGTTGCAGAGATGAAGTCTTTTTGGTCCTGAGACTTCAGGAACAGGAGGCAAGCTCAACCCTTGGAGAGCACTTCTCAGCACAGCCACAGATCAGCAAGGCAGCAGGGCAACAACAAGGCAACAGTCCCTCCCAGAAAAGCAGTCCAGGTGAGTCCTTTTGGCAGCCAGGCAGTTCTTCTTGGCAGGATGCACGTTCTGGTTCAGGGATTCTTCACCAGCAGGTTTCTTGTCCAGAAGTGTCTGAGTTGGTAGGGGCAGAGGCCCTGTTTAAATACCCAAATGTGCCTTTGAAGTGGGGGAGACTTTAAAGAGTGGCTTAGAAGTGCACAAGGTCCCCTTTGAGTTCCATCCTGTCTGCCAGGGACCCAGTAGGGGGTGTGGCAGTCGTTTGTGTGAGGGCAGGCTACTGTCCTTTGACATGTAAGTGTCAAGCCCTCCACCCTCCCAGTCCAGGAAGACCCATTCAATATGCAGATGTATGCAAGTGAGGCCGAGCATCCTGTGTTTGGGGTTTGTCTGAGTGAATGCACAAGGGAGCTGTCAACTGAACCTAGCCGGATGTGGATTGTAAGGCACAGAAGGACTTAAGTGCAGAGAAATGCTCACTTTCTAAAAGTGGCATTTCTAAAATAGTAATATTAAATCCAACTTCGCCAGTCAGCAGGATTTTGTATTACCATTCTGGCCATACTAAATATGACCTTCGTACTCCTTTCAGATCAGAGGCTACCACTGAAACAGCATATGAGGGTAGCCCTAAAGTTAGCCTATGAAATGAGCAGGCCTCACAGCAGTGTAAAGTGAATTGAGGAGTTTTACACTACCAGGACATGTAAACTACACAAGTACGTGGCCTGCCTTTTGTCTACACAGCACCCTTCCTTAGGGGCTACCTAGGGCCTACTTTAGGGGTGACTTATATGTAGAAAAAGAGGAGTTTTAGGCTTGGCAAGTACTTTTAAATGCCAAGTCGAATTGGCAGTGAGACTGCACGCACATGCCTTGCAATGGCAGGCCTGAGACATGGTTAAAGGGCTACTTAAGTGGGTGGCACAATTAGTGCTGCAGGCCCTCTAGTAGCATTTAATTTACAGTCCCTGGGCACATATAGTGCACTTTACTAGGGACTTATAAGTAAATTAAATAGTCCAATTGGGTATGATCTAATGTCATCATGTTTAAAGGGAGAGAGCATATGCACTCTAGCACTGGTTAGCAGTGATAAAGTGCGCAGAGTCTTAAAACCAGCAAAAACAGTATCTAAAAAGTGGAGGGGGGCAGGCAAAAAGTTAGGGGTGACCACCCTAAGGCTGACAGGTCTAACAGGCTGAATCACACTCTCCTCCTCTCGGCAGTGAAAAGGCCTTTACCACGCATACATTTATCACGCTTCCCTTTCAGTGTTATCTTATGTGTATGCCTTGTAAAGGCATGCGTTGTAAAGACTTATGAGTGGTAAAGACATGAATAGTAAAAACGTATGTTAAGGGCATGCCTTGTATTTTTATAGAACCATTGCTCTGGGCAGCAGTCAAGTTCTGAGATATAGGCGCTCCTAACTTTGATTGGCACGGGGGGAAGATGTTGACTTGCAACTTGACTGCAACAAAACAGTGTGTCTTGCAGGCTGTTGCTCGGGCCAGTACATGGTACTGTAATTTTCTTCACTGTCCCACAGAATTACATAGACAAAGGTAGCCCCTCACCAAACCCCTTTCAGGCACCCACTGTGAATATAAATTTGCTCAATACTCCACTCTTTCTGCAAAGCTCATGGTGACCACATCTTGATCAGTTCTCCAAATGGAGTTCACTTCTTGCATTGTGAGCGCCTCTGACTGGACAACTAATTGCCAAATAATTGTGTTAACACTGAAGAGGAAGGAAAGATGGCCACCTGAGAGAAGCCTCTACATCCAACTCCTCAAAGCTCACTAATCTTGTTACAATAAGTGTCTGGTCACCTCTACATCCAAATCTTGCTTCTTGTCCAATCCTTCTTTACCTATCAACATCATTAATATCGTGCAAGAGCTTATTTAGATCCTAGAAGCATAACAACCTTTTTGGTAGACCTATGATGCCTAACTGTTACTGAAGCCTTCCAGCATTCGTCAACGTTTAGTCATCCATGCTGCATAGCTATATCTACGCTGAGAGTATTCTCACTGATCACTAATTTAGTTCTTTTGTGAAGAATCCAAGCTGTCTCTAGAGATAGCAGCTTGTATGCAGGTGAGCTAACAGTTCAGTGCTATACTGCCAATTGGTCACTGTCATGATTAACGCTATGCATTATTCTACTTCTACTGTCCTGATCATCTACTTTGGGGACAAATTCACTGACGCATCGGACTGCGTTAAACTGTTCATCAGGAGGTTTTCCGTTCTGTTTTTCCTACAGAGCACGAATTAAAAGATACTGGTTGTTGGACTGAGTTAAGCCTGAACCACATCCCATGCAGATCTGGATCACAAGCTAAGTTTCAAATTACGTCACCAGCAACTGCCATTTTCAAGTTTGGCCTGAAGACTGCTTCAGCAGGATTCCCAGCCTCATGTTTTCCAAACAATACCATACAACAAATCATACCTATAAAAAGACTCTCAGTGAACACTCGTTCATCAATGGTCTGTCCAAATGACAGTCAAAAAAGGGCGGCTCCATGATTCTTGTACTCCGCAGTGACTGTAGTCCTCATGTATAGTAGAGTGTCATCAACTAGTTCTTTAACATTCAAGACATTTCTATCAACCAGCTTTGGTATATTCATTATCCTTTAGAAGCACAAGGCATTAGAGCAGCAAGAGTGTACATGGAAATGTCTTGCTTGAAGGCATACTCCCTCATCTGTTCTCCTCCACTGCACACTTCTAAGAGGACCTCTATTTGTAGCATAGCACAACTACAGCCTTCCATCTCCATCTTCCTTGTACTCTTTGGTGGGGACCTCTATTGGTAGTATATCACTGTTGAGCTTTCCATCTCCTTTGTACTCTTCTCTGAGAACCTCTGCTCTTATTAGAATGCAACAAGGGGTTGGTAGCATGTTGTAATATGCAAATATACAACTAAAAACAGTTCCTTAGGAACAAACCGTTTGAGACACTTTTATCCCCCTTTGACTGCTAGTCTCCATTGGAGAAGGTCATTAACTACGTCCATAACAATCAATAATTGTATTGTAAATTGCAATGTAGAATTACAACTCTCAACCAGCTTTGTTATATTTCTTTAATCTTAAAAAAAAAATGTCAGAACACATATGGGGGTCATTACAACATTGGCGGTAAAAGCCGCTCACCGCCGTGCAGAAGACCGCCAACACACCACCGCGGCCGCGGAATTCCGCCACGGTTATTATGACCCACAGCTCGGAATCCGCACAAGTCCGCCACACCAAAGGTCAGTGATGAACTGGCGATAACAAAACTTCCACCGTCACTCCAACAGGAATACGCCCACAATATCACGACCCACGAATCCATGCGGCGGTCTTTCAACCGCGGTATTTCATTGGCGGTACACACCGCTGCGCTCAAAATACACACACATTTACAAAACACAGCCACATTGGACAATTCCAAATACACACACCTGATACACATACACACACCACTCCCACACAACCAACACTATATAAAACACACACCCACATTACCCACAAACCCCTATGACAAAACTTGAGAAAGAAGGCCAGAGAGAGACACCACAATCGACAAACAAGCATCCACACGCACACAACACCATCACCCACATAAAATCCACGCACCCCACACAACACACCACTAAATATCACCCCATATATCGCAACACACTTTCCCCACACATCACCCACACCACCCCATGTCACGGCAAAGACACCCCAGGTTCTCTGAGGAGGAGCTCAGGGTCATGGTGGAGGAAATCATCTGGGTGGAGCCACAGCTATTTGGATCACAGGTGCAGCACACCTCCATTGCTAGGAAGATGGAGCTATGGCGCAGAATAGTGGACAGGGTCAACGCAGTGGGACAGCACCCAAGAAATGGGGATGACATCAGGAAGAGGTGGTACGACCTACGGGGGAAGGTGCGTTCCGTGGTATCCAGACACCACCGTGCGGTACAGAGGACTGGCGGCGGACCCCAACCTCCTCCCCCACTACTAACAACATGGGAGGAGCAGGTCTTGGCGATTCTGCATCCTGAGGGCCTCAAAGGAGTAGCTGGAAGAATGGACTCTGGTAAGTCAAACCTTAACTACCTTATCCCCCAACCTACCTGCATGCTATCACATACCCCCACCGTCGCCCCCATCACTCCAACTCCTCACACATGTCCCACTATCACAAAACAACACATGCCAACACCAAGCCCTGCATGCAACACCAAAGCATGGACACCCATCACCAATGCATGGCCACGGCACATACCCATACACCCCCCTAAACCATCATCACGCAAGGTCCCACACAGGAATGCAAGCACTGTGGTACACGGCCACCCACCCATTGCACACCATGGCACACACAGATGAAATAATCATGCTTTTACACCCCTGCAGGACCCCTACCCAATGTCACCGCACAGAAGGGTCCACACATGTCCACACCACCAAGAGAAGAGGCCCACAGTGATGACAGCAGCTCTGTCCAACTGGATCTAGGTGACCAGCCCGGCCCATCTGGGACCTCGGGACAGTCGGTTCCCCTCACAGTGGCACAGGCCACCACAGAGCTTCCCCCCTCTGGAAACACCAGCACAGCACCCACCCAGCGGGCTCATACCTCTGTCCCCAGGACACGTCAATCAGCAGTGTGTCCACCACTACAAGGAACCCAGGCTAACCCACCACCCCAAAAACAGGGACCCTGGGGCAGTGGTAGTGGGCACACCGTTCAGGGGACAGAGGCCCAGGCACACAGGGGAACTTGGAGGGCTGCTGTGCGACAGGGGGAGGACAGGCCCAGGGAACCCACTCTCCACGAGGCCCTCTTCAACATCATGGGAGCATACCATCATTCCCAGGAGACGATAGCAACGGTACTGGCCAAGTTTCAGGAGACCCAGCGGATGCAGGAGGAACAGTATTTGGGCTTCAGGGAGGAACTCAGATCCATCAATTCCACCCTGGGCACCATCGTAGGGGTGCTGAAGGAAGTCCTCAACACCAGGAGGGACACAGTGGCACAACAAGGGGCCCCTGACACTAGCCTGGACGATGAACTGCCCACCACCTCCTCCGGCGCTAGTGGACAGGAGGTACCGCCACAGGACCACCACACCAGCACCCCACCCCCTGCAGACGGAGAACCACCCCGCAAATGGTCCCTGAGATCCAGGACAAAGACAGAGAACGATGCCAAGACCCCCGCCAAGAAACGAGACCGCCCTGAATATCATCCTTTTGTCCCACCTTGTCACCCTGTCGATCCTCAAACTGCCCCAGCTCCACTTCCTATGCCCCTTTGGACAATGCACCTGTGAAACAAATAGACTAGGGGGCATATTTATACTCTTCGGCGCAAAACTAACGCCATATTTATACTTTGGCGTTAGACGCGTCTAGCGCCAAAGTAGGAGTAAAGAGCGTCATTTTTTTGCGTGAACGCCTTCCTTGCGTTAATGAGATGCAAGGTAGGCGTTCCCGTCCAAAAAAATGTCTGCGACGCAAATGCGTCGTATTTATACTCCCGGGCAAAAATCACGCCCGGGAGTGGTCGGGTCAAAAAACCCCGCATTTGCGCCTCTTTTTAACGCCTGGGTCAGGGCAGGCGTTAAGGGACCTGTGGGCTCAAAATGAGCCCACAGCTGCCCTCCCATGCCCCCAGGGACCCCCCCTGCCACCCTTGCCCACCCCAGGAGGACACCCAAGGATGGAGGGACCCACCCCAGGGACATTCAGGTAAGTTCAGGTAAGTATAAAAAAAAAAAAAATTATATATTTTTTTTGGCATAGGGGGGCCTGATTTGTGCCCCCCTACATGCCACAATGCCCAATGACCATGCCCAGGGGACATAAGTCCCCTGGGCATGGCCATTGGGGAAGGGGGCAAGACTCCTGTCTTTACTAAGACAGGAGTCATGTAAATGGCGTCTTGGCGTCGTTAAAAATGGCGCAAATCGGGTGGAGGCGATTTTTTGCGTCAACCTGACTTGCACCATTTTTAAGACGCCCTAGCGCCATTTTTCCCAACGCCGGCGCTGCCTGGTGTACGTGTTTTTTTTCCACGCACACCAGGCAGCGCCGGTCTGCTTGCACCGGCTAACGCCATTCAATAAATACGGCGCCCGCATGGCGCTTCAGAATGACGTTAGCCGGCGCAAAATTTTTTGACGCTAAACTGCGTTAGCGCAGTTTAGCGTCAAAAAGTATAAATACGGGCCTAGATTCTGCCATGGACATTCCTCCACCATCACCCCTCCCCATTTTACAGCATTCTCCAATATTGAGTACCTAAAATAAACACCCTTAAAGCACAAAACAATCTGAAGTCTGTCTGTGATTTCGAAATAGTGTATTAGCAATTACAGTGACAAAATGCTCTTTCAATTGTAATGTCAACATACCTATGTCACACAGCTCTAGTCCATGAGGAAACAAAGCGATGTCACACAGTGGGACCCACATCTGTGAAATCATAAGGGAAAGTGAAAACTCAGTGACCATACACTGGGTGAAAAGGACAGACAGTAGAGAGGTAGTAGTGTTAAATTACATGTAGTAAGCAGGTTTGTCTTCTTACCTGTGTCTCACTGGAAGTATTGCAGGATAACCGAGTTCCTGTTGTCGATGTCCTCTTCTACTGCTTCCTCGTCTTCACTGTCCACAGGCTCCACAGCTGCCACAACACCTCCATCTGGACCATCCTCCTGCAGAAAAGGCACCTGTCGTCGCAAAGCTAAGTTGTGAAGCATACAGCAGGCCACGATGATCTGGCATACCTTCTTTGGTGAGTAGAATAGGGAACCACCTGTCATATGGAGGCACCTGAACCTGGCCTTCAGGAGGCCGAAGGTCCTCTCTATAATCCTCCTAGTTCGCCCATGGGTCTCATTGTACCGTTCCTCTGCCCTTGTCCTTGGATTCCTCACTGGGGTCAGTAGCCATGACAGGTTGGGGTAACCAGAGTCACCTGAAAAAGGCGAGGGACAACTGTTAGACACACACTAACCTGTAGGGATATCCCCAGACCCAGACAACTATTCCCACTGATTTGGTTCCAGGTGCTCACCTAATAGCCACACACGGTGCCTCTGGAGTTGCCCCACCACATAAGGGATGCTGCTATTCCGCAAGATGTAAGCGTCATGCACTGAGCCAGGGAATTTGGCATTCACATGGGAGATGTACTGGTCTGCCAAACACACCATCTGCACATTCATCGAATGATAACTCTTCCAGTTTCTGTACACCTGTTCACTCCTGCGGGAGGGAGGCAAATGTGTCCCATCAATGGCACCTATGATGTTGGGGATATGTCCCAGGGCATAGAAGTCACCTTTCACTGTAGGCAAATCCTCCACCTGAGGGAAAACGATGTAGCTCTGCATGTGTTTCAGCAGGGCAGACAACACTCTGGACAACCCGTTGGAAAACATAGGCTGGGACATCCCTGATGCTATGGCCACTGTTGTTTGAAAAGACCCACTTGCAAAGAAATGGAGTACTGACAGCACCTGCACTTGAAGGGGGATTCCTGTGGGATGGCGGATAGCTGACATCAGGTCTGGTTCCAACTGGGCACACAGTTCCAGGATTGTGGCACGATCAAGCCTGTAGGTGATGATTACATGTCTTTCCTCCATTGTTGGCAGGTCCACTAGCGGTCTGTACACCGGAGGATGCTGCCATCTCCTCACATGTCCCAGCGGATGGTGCCTATGAAGGACAACAGCGAGCACATAGTCAACCAACTCAGAGGTACGTACACACAGCTTACACAGAACACGATTCATAATCCGAAATTAGCATCTATGAGTGTTGAGGCAAGGCCTAGGTATTTGTGACGCAGTTAAAAATAGAGCCATGTGGGCCCCTGAAATGGCGGATGCCTGACCTGTAAAGTGGGACAATGGGATATGAGGTAACTGCGCTGGCGTTGTACACCGTCGCGGTAGGCGGTCGAAGACCGCAGCGCAATTCTGCATTGGTTAACATTGGACCCTATGGGTCCCAGGAGCAAATGCCGATGTACGCCGGCGGTGACGGTACGCACCGCCGCGGACATGACCACCATTTTCTATCTGCTCAATCACTCAATACCTGATCTTCGACAGGAGAGGACCTACACTGCAAGTGCTGCTGTGACCTCAGTTTGGAAGAGACAATGGCTCTTGCGTCTGGGGAAAGGGCCCCTGCCTTCAAATCGGAGGAGTTGGAGAAACTCGTGGATGGGGTCCTCCCCCAGTACACGCTACTCTACGGTCCTCCAGACAAACAGGTAAGTACACTGGGAGCATGCTGTATGGGCTATGCCTGTGTGGAGTGGGGTGGATGAAAGATAGGGGGGGTGAGGCATGCATGAAACGACGGTGAGTGCATGTGCCACATGGCAAGGGTAGGGATGTGGGCCAATGACTGTGACGGTGCAGTTGGTAATAACTTCTCTTTTTCCCCTGTACAATTCCTGTAGGTCAGCACCCACCAGAAGAAGGATATCTGGCGTGCCATCGCCAAGGACGTCTGGACCCTGGGGGTCTATCACAGACGGAGCCTCCCAACGTGGGAGGGGTGCCAGTCGCACCATGACCCCCCTGATGTTCAGGATCCTGGCGGTGGCGTACCCGGAGTTGGATGAGCGCTTGAGGGCATCACATCGTGTCCGCCAACGGTAGTGGTAATGCATGCACTCAACATGTCTTTCTTCTGTCGTCCCCCCCTTTTTGTGGTCTCCCTGTTCTTGTGTGCATTAGCATCATCAGGCGGAGGAGCAGTGGCACCGGAGCAGGAGGGAGCTGCATCCCACATGGCCCTGGAGGGCAACACTACGGAGTCTGATTTCACCAGTGGGACGGAGGGCAAGGGGAGCTCCACGGCGGGGACAGGAGCTGACACCAGTGATACAGACTCATCCTCTGATGGGAGCTCCCTTGTGGTGGCGGGCCCATCTGTGCCCCCCCCATCTACAGGTACAGCCGCCACCCCCCCTTCCAGGACCGCCCTCCCAGCAGCCCCTCAGCCTTTGCCCCGTGCCTGCTCACCCAGGAGGGTGGGCATCTCCTTCGCCCCAGGCACCTCAGGCCCTGCCCCAGTCACCCCTGCTGCCCTCAGTGAGGAGGCCATTGACCTCCTCAGGTCCCTCACTGTTGGTCAGTCTACCATTTTGAATGCCATCCAGGGTGCAGAGAGGCAGTTGCAACAAACCAATGCATTCCTGGAGGGTATTCATTCTGGTCAGGCAGCCCTTCAGCAAGCTTTTCAGACTCTGGCCTCAGCACAGATGGCAGCCATTGTCCCTGTCTCTAGCCTCCCCCCTCCAACTTCCTCCACCCAGACCCACAGCCCTGTACCTCAGCCTACCCCAAGCACACCATCAGACCAGCATGCACACACCCCAACACACAAAGGAAGCTCAGGCAAACATAAGCACCACACATCCCACAGGCACTCACGCAAACTTTACACACATGCAGACATAGCAACATCCACTGCCTCCACTGTGCCCCCCTCCTCCTCGTCTCCCTCCTCCCTCCCAGTCTCGTATCCACTCCCACCTGCATGCACTACATCTACAGCCACTACTTCCATCACCAGCACACACACCACCTCACCCTGCTCACGTGCAGTCACCACCCCCACTACCATTCACACATCCCCTGTGTCCTCTCCCAGTGTGTCTGTGACGCCACCTCGCAAGGTACACAAATGCAGGCACACACCCACCAAACAGCCATCCACCTCACGACAGCCTCCAGCCCATGCACCTTCACCCAAAGTCAGCAAACGCACACCTCCTACAACCACAACCTCTTCCTCCACTCCCAAACCCCCTCCAGCTACCCGTCCCAGTGTTCCCAAGAAACTTTTCCTGTCCACCCTTGACCTCTTTCCCTCACCTTCTCCACCCCGTCAGTCTCCTAGGGCATGACTCTCCAGGTCCCAACCTAGCACCTCAGCCACGACATCGGCAGGATCAGTGGTGCCAGTAGTCACCGGATTCTGCAGTGCACCAGGCAGCAGGGCAGCCAGTGTGGCAAGAAGCCACAACACGGACAGTCCCCCACCTGTCAAGCATCAAAAGTTGGCCAGTGCCCGGCGAGAGAGGGGGAAGACACCAGCCACCAAAGCCGCTCCCAGGGGTACAGGTGGGAGTGTGGAGTCAGCTGCGACACCTTCCAAGGTGGGGAAGGGGCACAAGAAACCCGTCAAGTCTGGGAAGATCGGTGTAGGAAAGTACCATCTTGCCTGGCATGTTACCCCCATATTTCATTTCACAGTATAGATGTTGTTTTAGTTGTATGTGTCACTGGGACCCTGCCAGCCAGGGCCCCAGTGCTCATAAGTGTGCCCTGTATGTGTTCCCTGTGTGATGACTAACTGTCTCGCTGAGGCTCTGCTAACCAGAACCTCAGTGGTTATGCTCTCTCATTTCTTTCCAAATTGTCACTAACAGGCTAGTGACCAATTTCACCAATTCACATTGGCATACTGGAACACCCTTATAATTCCCTAGTATATGGTACTGAGGTACCCAAGATTTTGGGGTTCCAAGAGATCCCTATGGGCTGCAGCATTTCTTTTGCCACCCATATGGAGCTCTGACAATTCTTACACAGGCCTGCCACTGCAGCCTGAGTGAAATAACCTCCACGTTATTTCACAGCCATTTACCACTGCACTTAAGTAACTTATAAGTCACCTATATGTTTAACCTTTACCTGGTAAAGGTTGGGTGCTAAGTTACTTAGTGTGTGGGCACCCTGGCACTAGCCAAGGTGCCCCCACATTGTTCAGGGCAAATTCCCCGGACTTTGTGAGTGCGGAGACACCATTACACGCGTGCACTATACATATATCACTACATATGTATAGCGTCACAATGGTAACTCCGAACATGGCCATGTTGTAGGAAAGTACCATCTTGCCTGGCATGTTACCCCCATATTTCACTGTATATATGTTGTTTTAGTTGCATGTGTCACTGGGACCCTGCCAGCCAGGGCCCCAGTGCTCATAAGTGTGCCCTGTATGTGTTACCTGTGTTATGACTAACTGTCTCACTGAGGCTCTGCTAATCAGAACCTCAGTGGTTATGCTCTCTCACTTCTTTCTAAATTGTCACTAACAGGCTAGTGACCAATTTCACCAATTCACATTGGCATACTGGAACACCCTTATAATTCCCTAGTATATGGTAATAAGGTACCCAGGGTATTGGGGTTCCAGGAGATCCCTATGGGCTGTAGCATTTCTTTTGCCACCCATAGGGAGCTCTGACAATTCTTACACAGGCCTGCCACTGCAGCCTGAGTGAAATAACGTCCACGTTATTTCACAGCCATTTTTTTACTGCACTTAAGTAACTTCTAAGTCACCTATATGTCTAACGTTTACCTGGTAAAGGTTGGGTGCTAAGTTACTTAGTGTGTGGGCACCCTGGCACTAGCCAAGGTGCCCCCACATTGTTCAGGGCCAATTCCCCGGACTTTGTGAGTGCGGGGACACCATTACACGCGTGCACTGAACATAGGTCACTACCTATGTGTAGCTTCACAATGGTAACTTCGAATATGGCCATGTAACATGTCTATGATCATGGAATTGCCCCCTCTATGCCATCCTGGCATTGTTGGCACAATCCCATGATCCCACGGGTCTCTAGCACAGACCCGGGTACTGCCAAACTGCCTTTTCAGGGGTTTCACTGCAGCTGCTGCCAAACCCTCAGACAGGTTTCTGCCCTCCTGGGATCCAGCCAGGCTTGGCCCAGGAAGGCAGAATAAAGGACTTCCTCAGAGAGAGGGGGTTACACCCTCTCCCTTTGGAAAAAGGTGTTAAGGCAGGGGAGGAGTAGCCTCCCCCAGCCTCTGGAAATGCTTTCATGGGCACAGATGGTGCCCATTTCTGCATAAGCCACTCTACACCGGTTCAGGGACCCCTCAGCCCTGCTCTGGCGCGAAACTGGACAAAGGAAAGGGGAGTGACCACTCCCCTGACCTGCACCTCCCCTGGGAGGTGCCCAGAGCTCCTCCAGTGTGCTCCAGACCTCTGCCATCTTGGAAACAGAGGTGCTGCTGGCACACTGGACTGCGCTGAGTGGCCGGGGCCAGCAGGTGACGTCAGAGACTCCTTCTGATAGGCTCCTTCAGGTGTTGCTACCCTATCCTCTCTCCTAAGTAGCCAAACCCTCTTTTCTGGCTATTTAGGGTCTCTGCTTTGGGGATTTCCTTAGATAACGAATGCAAGAGCTCATCAGAGTTCCTCTGCATCTCTCTCTTCACCTTCTGCCAAGGAATCGACTGCTGACCGTGCTGGAAGCCTGCAAAACTGCAACAAAGTAGCAACGACGACTACTGCGACACTGTAATGCTGATCCAGCCGCCTTCTCGACTGTTTTCCTGGTGGTGCATGCTGTGGGGGTAGTCTGCCTCCTCTCTGCACTAAAAGCTCAGAAGAAATCTCCCGTGGGTCGACAGAATCTTCCCCCTGCAACCGCAGGCACCAAAGAACTGCATCACTGGTCCACTGAGTCTCCTCTCAGCACGACGAGCGAGGTCCCTTGAACTCAGCAACTCTGTCCAAGTGACTCCCACAGTCCAGTGACTCTTCAGTCCAAGTTTGGTGGAGGTAAGTCCTTGCCTCCCCACGCCAGACTGCATTGCTGGGAACCGCGTGTTTTGCAGCTACTCCGGCTCCTGTGCACTCCACGAAGATTTCCTTTGTGCACAGCCAAGCCTGGGTCCACGGCACTCTAACCTGCATTGCACGACCTCCTGAGTTGTCCTCCGGCAGCGTGGGACTCTCTTGTGCAACTTCGGGTGAGCACCATGTCACTCCACTTCGTAGTGCCTGTTCCGGCACTTCTGCGGGTGCTGCCTGCTTCTGAGAGGGCTCCTTGTCTTGCTGGGCGCCCCCTCTGTCCCCTGACGCAATTGGCGACATCCTGGTCCCTCCTGTGCCACAGCAGCACCCAAAAACCCTAACCGCAAGCTTTGCAGCTAGCAAGGCTTGTTTGCGGTCTTTCTGCGGGAAAATACTTCTTCAGGACTCTTCTCGATGTGGGACATCTATCCTCCAAAGGGGAAGTTTCTAGCCCTTGTCGTTCTTGCAGAATCCTCAGCTTCTACTGTCCAGTAGCAGCTTCTTTGCACCCACAGCTGGCATTTCCTGGGCATCTGCCCACTCTCGACTTGATCGTGACTTTTGGACTTGGTCCCCTTGTTCCACAGGTACCCTCGCCTGGAAATCCATTGTTGTTGCATTTCTGGTTTTGGTCTTTCCTGCAGAATTCCCCTATCACGACTTCTGTGCTATTTGGGGAACTTTAGTGCACTTTGCACTCACTTTTCAGGGTCTTGGGGTGGGCTATTTTTCTAACCCTCACTGTTTTCTTACAGTCCCAGCGACCCTCTACAAGGTCACATAGGTTTGGGGTCCATTCGTGGTTCGCATTCCACTTTTGGAGTATATGGTTTGTGTTGCCCCTATCCCTATGTGCCCCCATTGCATCCTATTGTAACTATACATTGTTTGCACTGTTTTCTATTACTATACTGCATATTTTTGGTATTGTGTACATATATCTTGTGTATATTTGCTATCCTCATACTGAGGGTACTCACTGAGATAGGTTTGGCATATTGTCATAAAAATAAAGTACCTTTATTTTTAGTATATCTGTGTATTGTGTTTTCTTATGATATTAGTGGTACTGTAGGAGCTTCACTCGTCTCCTAGTTCAGCCTAAGCTGCTCTGCTAAGCTACCTTTTCTATCAGCCTAAGCTGCTAGACACCCCTATACACTAATAAGGGATACCTGGGCCTGGTGCAAGGTGTAAATACCCCTTGGTACTCACTACAAGCCAGTCCAGCCTCCTACATTGGTTGTGCAGCGGTGGGATAAGTACTTTGCAACTACTTACCACTTTTGTCATTGTACTTTTCATAAGAGAAAAATATACAAAACAAGTTCAGTGTATGTACATCTAACCAAAACGTTTTGCTTTTCTTCTCTCACTTCTTTACTAAGTGCTGAAAAGTACCTCTAAACTTTCTAAAAAGTTCTTTAAAAGTTTTTAAAGTTTTTTTCTTTCTTTCAAAAAGTTCTGAAAAACGTTTTCTCACTTTTTCTATCCCTTAAACACTTTCTAAAATGTCTGGCACAGGCCAAACTGTTGATCTGTCCAAACTTGCTTATGATCACCTTAGCTGGAAAGGAGCAAGGAGTCTCTGCATAGAAAGAGGTTTAAGTGTAAGGAAGAATCCCTCTAGAGAACTGTTGGTTAATATGCTTGTTGAACAGGATAAAGCCAGAGGTTGCACTTCTGGTGAGAAATTAGCTGATGGTTCCCAATCTGACCCTGGGGCACCCCTAGCAAAAGATTTAGAAGGGAAACTTCCTAGCCTGCCCATTAGCAGACCACCTAGCATAGCTGGTACTGATGTAGAGTCACATCACAGTAACAGTGTTGTCTCACATCACAGTAAGAGTATTCCTTCTCATCATAGTAGAAGTGCTGTTTCTGTTAGCCAGGCTGTTAGAGTGCCATCTGTTAGGGACAGGTCTCCTTCTGTTCATTCTCACCATACTTCTGTTTTAAGGCATGTCCCACCCACCCACCCTGATGACAGAGTGTTAGAAAGGGAGCTCAATAGATTGAGAGTGGAACAATCCAGACTGAAGCTCAAGAAGCAACAGCTGGATTTAGATAGGCAGTCCTTAGAAATAGAAAGAGAAAGACAGAAAATTGGGTTAGAAACCCATGGTGGCAGCAGCAGTATTCCCAATAGTCATCCTGCAAGAGAGCATGATTCTAGGAATGTGCATAAGATAGTTCCCCCTTATAAGGAGGGGGGTGACATTAACAAGTGGTTTGCTGCACTTGAGAGGGCCTGTGTTGTACAGGATGTCCCTCAAAGGCAGTGGGCTGCTATCCTATGGCTATCATTTAGTGGAAAAGGTAGGGATAGGCTCCTTACTGTAAAAGAAAGTGATGCCAATGATTTCAAAGTTCTTAAGAATGCACTCCTAGATGGTTATGGCTTAACCACTGAACAGTACAGGATGAAGTTCAGAGAAACCAAAAAGGAGTCTTCACAAGACTGGGTAGACTTTGTTGACCATTCAGTGAAGGCCTTGGAGGGGTGGTTACATGGCAGTAAAGTTACTGATTATGAAAGCCTGTATAACTTAATCCTGAGAGAGCATATTCTTAATAATTGTGTGTCTGATTTGTTGCACCAGTACCTGGTGGACTCTGATCTGACCTCTTCCCAAGAATTGGGAAAGAAGGCAGACAAATGGGTCAGAACAAGGGTGAACAGAAAAGTTCATACAGGGAATGACAAAGATGGCAAGAAGAAGGATGGTAAGTCTTCTGACAATGGTGGGGACAAATCTAAAAATGAGTCTTCATCAGGCCCACAAAAACACTCTGGTGGGGGTGGTGGGCCCAAATCCTCTTCAAATCAAAACAAAGAAAAGAAACCATGGTGCTATTTATGTAAAATAAAAGGCCATTGGACAACAGATCCCAGTTGTCCAAAGAAAAACACCAAGCCTCCTACCACTACAACCCCTGCTGCTACACCTAGTGCCCCTAGTAATAGCAGTGGTGGTGGGAGCAAACGTACTAATAGCCAATCCAAGGGAGTAGCTGGGCTCACTTTTGGTAACTTAGTTGGGGTTGGTCTTGTTAGGGAGACCACAGAGGCTGTGTTAGTCTCTGAGGGGGCTATTGATTTAGCCACCTTAGTTGCTTGTCCCCTTAACATGGATAAGTACAAGCAACTACCCCTAATAAATGGTGTTGAAGTTCAGGCCTACAGGGACACAGGTGCCAGTGTTACAATGGTAATAGAGAAACTGGTCCACCCTGAACAACACCTACTTGGCCACCAGTACCAAGTAACCGATGCTCATAACAACACACTTAGCCACCCCATGGCTGTTGTAAATCTCAACTGGGGGGGGGGGGGGTTACTGGTCCAAAGAAAGTTGTGGTTGCCTCAGATTTACCTGTAGACTGTCTACTAGGGAATGATTTAGAGACATCAGCTTGGTCAGATGTGGAGTTGGAGGCCCATGCAGCAATGCTGGGCATTCCAGGGCATATTTTTGCTTTAACCAGGGCTCAGGCCAAAAAGCAAAAAGGACAGGGTGACTTGGATCCTGGAAGAATGGACCAAGTGCTCCCTAAAGCTAGGGTTAGTAAAGGTAAATCACTACCTACTATCCCTCCCTCTACAGTGGATTCTACTTCTGAGGAAGAAGTATTTCCACCCTGTGCAGAACCTACACCAGAGGAGCTGGAAGCAGACACTGCTGAGCTTTTGGGTGAAGGGGGGCCTGCCAGGGAGGAGCTGAGTGTGGCACAGCATACCTGTCCCACACTAGAGGGTCTAAGGCAGCAAGCTGTCAAACAAGCAAATGGGGATGTCAGTGACACTCACAGAGTTTACTGGGAGGACAACCTCTTGTACACTGAAGCAAGGGATCCAAAACCTGGAACTGCCAGGAGATTGGTGATTCCTCAGGAGTACAGAAAGTTCCTCCTAACTCTAGCCCACGACATTCCCTTAGCTGGACATTTGGGGCAAATGAAAACTTGGGACAGGCTTTGCCCTTGTTTTATTGGCCTAGAATGTCAGAGGACACAAAGGAATTTTGTAAGTCCTGTGAAATCTATCAAGCCAGTGGCAAGACAGGTGGCACTCCAAAGGCACCCCTTATCCCACTGCCTGTGGTTGGGGTTCCCTTTGAAAGGGTAGGGGTTGACATAGTTGGCCCCCTTGACCCTCCTACTGCTTCAGGCAATAGGTTTATCTTGGTGGTAGTGGACCATGCCACCAGATATCCTGAAGCAATTCCTCTAAGGACCACTACAGCTCCTGCAGTGGCAAAGGCCCTCCTGGGAATCTTTTCCAGGGTGGGCTTCCCAAAAGAGGTGGTATCAGACAGGGGAAGCAATTTCATGTCTGCTTACTTAAAGGCCATGTGGAAGGAGTGTGGTGTTACATACAAGTTCACCACAACCTATCATCCACAAACAAATGGACTGGTGGAGAGATTTAACAAAACTCTCAAAGGCATGATTATGGGACTCCCTGAAAAACTCTGCAGGAGATGGGATATCCTGTTACCTTGCCTCCTTTTTGCTTACAGGGAGGTACCACAAAAAGGAGTGGGCTTCAGCCCCTTTGAACGCCTATTTGGACACCCTGTGAGAGGTCCTCTAACACTTGTTAAGGAGGGTTGGGAACAACCTTTAAAAGCTCCATAGCAAGACATAGTGGACTATGTACTTGGCCTAAGATCAAGTATGGCTGAGTACATGAAAAAGGCCAGTAAAAACCTTCAGGCCAGCCAAGAGCTCCAAAAGCAATTGCATGACCAAAAGGCTGTTTTGGTTCAGTACCAACCAGGGCAGAAAGTGTGGGTCTTGGAGCCTGTGGCCCCAAGAGCACTCCAAGATAAATGGAGTGGACCCCACATAATTGTTGAAAAGAAGGGTGAAGTCACCTACTTAGTTGACTTAGGCACTGCCAGGAGTACCCTTAGGGTGCTCCAAGTCAATCGCCTGAAACCCTACTATGACAGGGCTGATCTCACCCTGCTCATGGCAACAGATGAGGGACAGGAAGAAGAGAGTGACCCTCTCCCTGATCTCTTCTCTTCCACAGAACAAGATGCTCTAGTGGAAGGTGTAGTTTTGGCCGATTGTCTTACTGCTGAGCAGAAAGACCACTGCATAAATCTCCTGGGTCAGTTTTCTGAACTCTTCTCTACTGTGCCAGGCACCACTTCTTGGTGTGAGCACACTATAGATACTGGAGACAGCTTGCCTGTCAAAAGTAAGATCTATAGGCAGCCTGACCATGTCAGAGACTGCATAAAGCAAGAAGTACAGAAAATGCTTGAACTAGAAGTGTTGAGCACTCTGAAAGTCCATGGGCCTCTCCTGTGGTACTTGTACCAAAACCTCATTCCAAAGATGGAAAGAAAGAAATGCGGTTTTGTGTCGACTACAGAGGTCTCAACCAGGTAACCAAAACTGATGCTCACCCTATACCCAGGGCAGATGAGCTAATAGATACACTGGCGTCTGCCAAGTATCTAAGCACTTTTGATTTGACTGCAGGGTACTGGCAGATCAAATTATCAGAAGATGCAAAAGCAAAAACTGCATTTTCAACCATTGGAGGCCATTACCAATTCACAGTAATGCCTTTTGGATTGAAAAATGCACCTGACACTTTTCAGAGGTTGGTGAATACAGTCCTGCAAGGGCTGGAAGCTTTTAGTGCAGCATATCTAGATGATATAGCTGTCTTTAGCTCCACCTGGGATGATCACCTGGTCCACCTGTGGAAAGTTTTGGAGGCCCTGCAAAAGGCAGGCCTCACTATCAAGGCTTCAAAGTGCCAGATAGGGCAGGGGAATGTGGTTTATCTGGGACACCTGGTAGGTGGAGAACAGATTGCACCACTTCAGGGGAAAATCCAAACTATTATAGATTGGGTTCCCCCTACAACTCAGACCCATGTGAGAGCCTTCTTAGGCCTCACTGGGTACTATAGGAGGTTCATAAAGCACTATGGCTCCATTGCAGCCCCTCTTAATGACCTCACATCAAAGAAAATGCCTAAAAAGGTATTGTGGACAGCTAGCTGTCAGAAAGCTTTTGAAGAGCTGAAGCAGGCCATGTGCTCTGCACCTGTCCTGAATAGCCCCTGTTACTCCAAAAAATTAATTGTCCAAACTGATGCATCTGAATTAGGAGTAGGGGCAGTCTTATCACAACTTAATTCTGAGGGCCAGGATCAACCTGTTGCTTTTATCAGCAGGAGGTTGACCCCTAGAGAAAAGTGTTGGTCTGCCATAGAGAGGGAGGCCTTTGCTGTGGTCTGGGCACTGAAGAAGTTGAGGCCATACCTGTTTGGCACTCACTTCATTGTTCAGACAGACCACAAACCTCTACTTTGGCTAAAACAAATGAAAGGTGAAAACCCTAAATTATTGAGGTGGTCCATATCCCTACAGGGAATGGATTATACAGTGGAACATACACCTGGGAGTACCCACTCCAATGCAGATGGACTCTCCAGATATTTCCACTTAGACAATGAAGACTCATCAGGTCATGGCTAGTCTTATTGTCCTTTGTTTGGGGGGGGGGGTTGTGTAGGAAAGTACCATCTTGCCTGGCATGTTACCCCCATATTTCACAGTATATATATGTTGTTTTAGTTGTATGTGTCACTGGGACCCTGCCAGCCAGGGCCCCAGTGCTCATAAGTGTGCCCTGTATGTGTTACCTGTGTTATGACTAACTGTCTCACTGAGGCTCTGCTAATCAGAACCTCAGTGGTTATGCTCTCTCACTTCTTTCTAAATTGTCACTAACAGGCTAGTGACCAATTTTACCAATTCACATTGGCATACTGGAACATCCTTATAATTCCCTAGTATATGGTACTAAGGTACCCAGGGTATTGGGGTTCCAGGAGATCCCTATGGGCTGTAGCATTTCTTTTGCCACCCATAGGGAGCTCTGACAATACTTACACAGGCCTGCCACTGCAGCCTGAGTGAAATAACGTCCACGTTATTTCACAGCCATTTTTTACTGCCCTTAAGTAACTTATAAGTCGCCTATATGTCTAACCTTTACCTGGTAAAGGTTGGGTGCTAAGTTACTTAGTGTGTGGGCACCCTGGCACTAGCCAAGGTGCCCCCACATTGTTCAGGGCCAATTCCCCGGACTTTGTGAGTGCGGGGACACCATTACACGCGTGCACTACACATAGGTCACTACCTATGTGTAGCTTCACAATGGTAACTCCGAATATGGCCATGTAACATGTCTATGATCATGGAATTGCCCCCTCTATGCCATCCTGGCATTGTTGGCACAATCCCATGATCCCACGGGTCTCTAGCACAGACCCGGGTACTGCCAAACTGCCTTTTCAGGGGTTTCACTGCAGCTGCTGCTGCTGCCAACCCCTCAGACAGGTTTCTGCCCTCCTGGGGTCCAGCCAGGCTTGGCCCAGGAAGGCAGAACAAAGGACTTCCTCAGAGAGAGGGGGTTACACCCTCTCCCTTTGGAAAAAGGTGTTAAGGCAGGGGAGGAGTAGCCTCCCCCAGCCTCTGGAAATGCTTTCATGGGCACAGATGGTGCCCATTTCTGCATATGCCAGTCTACACCGGTTCAGGGACCCCTCAGCCCTGCTCTGGCGCGAAACTGGACAAAGGAAAGGGGAGTGACCACTCCCCTGACCTGCACCTCCCCTGGGAGGTGCCCAGAGCTCCTCCAGTGTGCTCCAGACCTTTGCCATCTTGGAAACAGAGGTGCTGCTGGCACACTGGACTGCTCTGAGTTGCCAGGGCCAGCAGGTGACGTCAGAGACTCCTTCTGATAGGCTCCTTCAGGTGTTGCTACCCTATCCTCTCTCTTAAGTAGCCAAACCCTCTTTTCTGGCTATTTAGGGTCTCTGCTTTGGGGATTTCCTTAGATAACGAATGCAAGAGCTCATCAGAGTTCCTCTGCATCTCTCTCTTCACCTTCTGCCAAGGAATCGACTGCTGACCGCGCTGGAAGCCTGCAAAACTGCAACAAAGTAGCAACGACGACTACTGCGACACTGTAACGCTGATCCAGCCGCCTTCTCAACTGTTTTCCTGGTGGTGCATGCTGTGGGGGTAGTCTGCCTCCTCTCTGCACTAGAAGCTCCGAAGAAATCTCCCGTGGGTCGACGGAATCTTCCCCCTGCAAACGCAGGCACCAAAGAACTGCATCACCGGTCCTCTGGGTCTCCTCTCAGCACGACGAGCGAGGTCCCTTGAACTCAGCAGCTCTGTCCAAGTGACTCCCACAGTCCAGTGACTCTTCAGTGCAAGTTTGGTGGAGGTAAGTCCTTGCCTCCCCACGCCAGACTGCATTGCTGGGAACCGCGTGTTTTGCAGCTACTCCGGCTCCTGTGCACTCCACGAAGATTTCCTTTGTGCACAGCCAAGCCTGGGTCCACAGCACTCTAACCTGCATTGCACGACCTCCTGAGTTGTCCTCCGGCAGCGTGGGACTCTCTTGTGCAACTTCGGGTGAGCACTGTTTCACTCCACTTTGTAGTGCCTGTTCCGGCACTTCTGCTGGTGCTGCCTGCTTCTGAGAGGGCTTCTTGTCTTGCTGGGTACCCCCTCTGTCGCCTGACGCAAGTGGCGACATCCTGGTCCCTCCTGGGCCACAGCAGCACCCAAAAACCCTAACCGCGAGCTTTGCAGCTAGCAAGGCTTGTTTGCGGTCTTTCTGCGGGAAAGCACTTCTGCACGACTCTTCACGACGTGGGACATCTATCCTCCAAAGGGGAAGTTTCTAGCCCTTGTCGTTCTTGCAGAATCCTCAGCTTCTACTGTCCAGTAGCAGCTTCTTTGCACCCACAGCTGGCATTTCCTGGGCATCTGCCTACTCTCGACTTGATCGTGACTTTTGGACTTGGTCCCCTTGTTCCACAGGTACCCTCGTCTGGAAATCCATCGTTGTTGCATTGCTGGTTTTGGTCTTTCCTGCAGAATTCCCCTATCACGACTTCTGTGCTCTTTGGGGAACTTTAGTGCACTTTGCACTCACTTTTTAGGGTCTTGGGGTGGGCTATTTTTCTAACCCTCACTGTTTTCTTACAGTCCCAGTGACCCTCTACAAGGTCACATAGGTTTGGGGTCCATTCGTGGTTCGCATTCCACTTTTGGAGTATATGGTTTGTGTTGCCCCTATCCCTATGTGCCCCCATTGCATCCTATTGTAACTATACATTGTTTGCACTGTTTTCTATTACTATAATGCATAATTATGGTATTGTGTGCATATATCTTGTGTATATTTGCTATCCTCATACTGAGGGTACTCACTGAGATACTTTTGGCATATTATCATAAAAATAAAGTACCTTTATTTTTAGTATATCTGTGTATTGTGTTTCCTTATTATATTGTGCATATGACACTAGTTGTACTGTAGGAGCTTCACTCGTCTCCTAGTTCAGCCTAAGCTGCTCTGCTAAGCTACCTTTTCTATCAGCCTAAGCTGCTAGACACCCCTATACACTAATAAGGGATACCTGGGCCTGGTGCAAGGTGTAAGTACCCCTTGGTACTCACTACAAGCCAGTCCAGCCTCCTACACATGTAACATATCTAAGATCATGGAATTGTCACCCCAATGCCATTCTGGCATTGGGGAGACAATTCCATGATCCCCTGAGTCTCTAGCACGGACCCGGGTACTGCCAAACTACCTTTTCCGGGGTTTCACTGCAGCTGCTGCTGCTGCTAACCCCTTCTGATAGGCTCTTACCTGTGTTGCTAGCCTATCCTCCTTCCTAAGTAGCCAAACTTCCTTTTCTGGCTCTTTAGGGTATCTGCTTTGGGGAATTCTTTAGATAACGGATGCAAAAGCTCATCAGAGTTCCTCTGCATCTCTCTCTTCACCTTCTGCCAAGGAATCGACCGCTGACTGCTCTGGACGCCTGCAAAACCGCCTGCAAAACCGCAACAAAGTACCAAAGACGACTACTGCAACCTTGTATCGCTGATCCAACCGCCTTCTCGTCTGCTTTCCTGGTGGTGCATGCTGTGGGGGTAGTCTGCCTCTTCTCTGCACTAGAAGCTCAGAAGAAATCTCCCGTGGGTCGACGGAATCTTCCCCCTGCAACCGCAGGCACCAAAAGACTGCATCACCGGTCCTTTGGGTCCCCTCTCAGCACAAAGAGCGTGGTCCCTGGAACTCAGCAACTCTGTCCAAGTGACTCCCACAGTCCAGTGACTCTTCAGTCCAAGTTTGGTGTAGGTAAGTCCTCGCCTCCCCACGCTAGACTGCATTGCTGGGTACCGCGTGATTTGCAGCTGCTCCGGCTCCTGTGCACTCTTCCAGGATTTCCTTTGTGCACAGCCAAGCCTGGGTCCCCGACACTATAACCTGCAGTGCACGACCTCCTGAGTTGTCCTCCGGTGTCGTGGGACCTTCTTTTGTGACTTCGGGTGAGCTCTGGTTCACTCTTCTTCGTAGTGCCTGTTCCGGCACTTCTGCGGGTGCTGCTTGCTTCTGAGTGGGCTCCTTGTCTTGCTGGGTGCCCCCTCTGTCTCCTCACGCAATTGGCGACATCCTGGTCCCTCCTGGGCCACAGCAGCATCCAAAAACCCTAACTGCGACCCTTGCAGATAGCAAGGCTTGTTTGCGGTCTTTCTGCACGGAAACACCTCTGCAAGCTTCTTCAGGACGTGGGACATCCATCCTCCAAAGAAGAAGTTCCTAGTCCTCTTCGTTCTTGCAGAATCCACAGCTTCTACCATCCGGTGGCAGCTTCTTTGCACCCTCAGCTGGCATTTCTTGGGCATCTGCCCACTCACGACTTGAGTGTGACTCTTGGACTTGGTCCCCTTGTTCCACAGGTACTCTCGTCTGGAAATCCATCGTTGTTGCATTGCTGGTGTTGGTCTTCCTTTCAGAATTCCCCTATCACGACTTCTGTGCTCTCTGGGGAACTTAGGTGCACTTTGCACCCACATTTCAGGGTCTTGGGGTGGGCTATTGTTCTAACACTCACTGTTTTTTTACAGTCCCAGTGACCCTCTACAAGGTCACATAGGTTTGGGGTCCATTCGTGATTCGTATTCCACTTTTGGAGTATATGGTTTGTGTTGCCGCTATACCTATGTGCTCTCATTGCAATCTATTGTGACTGTACATTGCTTGCATTGCTTTCTATTGCTATTACTGCATATTTTTGGCATTGTGTACATATATCTTGTGTATATTTGCTATCCTCATACTGAGGGTACTCACTGAGATACTTTTGGCATATTGTCATAAAAATAAAGTACCTTTATTTTTAGTATATCTGTGTATTGTGTTTTCTTATGATATTGTGCATATGACACCAGTGGTATAGTAGGAGCTTTGCATGTCTCCTAGTTCAGCCTAAGCTGCTCTGCTAAGCTACCTTTTCTATCAGCCTAAGCTGCTAGACACCTCTTCTACACTAATAAGGGATACCTGGACCTGGTGCAGAGTGTAAGTACCCCTTGGTACTCACTACAAACCAGGCCAGCCTCCTACAATCGGCACGGCGGAGAAGACCGCCATCAGCCCAGCTGCCCAGGAGGCGACCGCCATCAGCCCCGGTGCCCAGGAGGCGAGCGCCATCAGCCCTGCTGCCCAGGAGGTGACCGTCATCAGTCCCGCTGCCTAGGAGGCGACCGCCATCAGCACCGCCAGCAGCAGCCCCGCTGGCCCAGACAGGACCACTAGCCTGGCTGGCCCAGACAGGACCGCCAGCAGCTTAGTCGCTGCAAAGGACACCGCCGCCACAAGCACCGCTGAACAGGACACCACCGCCACAAGCACCGCTGCCAAGGACACCACCGCCACAAGCACCGTTGAACAGGACACCGCTGCCACAAGCACCGATGGCCCATGAGCGCCAAGAGCACTGACGCTACTGAGTCCGCCACGAGCAGGATGAAGCACTCTGGGCACCAAGCCCCCTCCAGAACCAGTGGAGATTTACATCCACTACCTCAGTCCTTGGCTGGATGAAGCACTCTGGGCACAAAGCCCCCTCCAGAACCAGTGGAGAAAAGCATCCACTACCTCAGTCCTTGGCAGGATGAAGCACTCTGGGCACAAAGCCCCCTCCAGAACCAGTGGAGAGATACATCCACTACCTCAGTCCTTGGCAGGATGAAGCACTCTGGGCACAAAGCCCCCTCCAGAACCAGTGGAGAAAAGCATCCACTACCTCAGCCCTTGGCAGGATGAAGCACTCTGGGCTCAAAGCCCCCTCCAGAACCAGTGGAGACAAGCATCCACTACCTCAGTCCTTGACAGCATGAAGCACTCTGGGCACAAAACCCCCTCCAGAACCAGTGGAGAGATACATCCACTACCTCAGTCCTTGGCAGGATGAAGTACTCTGGGCACAAAGCCCCCTCCAGAACCAGTGGAGACTGTTATCCACTTGAGAGACTGTGGCTTTGCACTCCCCAGGATTGAACAGTGGGCAAACCACCCACTGTAGAGACTTGAGAGACTGTAGCTTTGCACTCCCCAGGATTGAACAGTGGGCAAACCACCCACTGTAGAGACTTGAGAGACTGTGGCTTTGCAATCCCCTGGATTGAACTGTGGGCATGTGGCCCCCTTGTGGATTTGGCATTGTGCACTCAACCGGCTGAGGTGCCCCCCCTTTCCCTTCCCCCTGAGGTGCCTGTTTTATTTCTATCTGATGCCCCTGCAGTGTTCTCTCCGTCATGTTCGGGTACCTTGTGTGGGCCTCGACCTTGCAGTGTGGGCCCAGAGTTCCACAGACTTAAATGGAGCAATACCTGGACTTCTATTCTTGGTGTATATATTTGTTAATAGTGTATATATATTGCGTACTGGATTTTAATCGATTACAATGGTTACACTCATTTCCTTTTGTCTTTGCATTCTTCCGGGGGGGGGGGATGTAACTGTAATGTATCAACATGTACTTGAGTGTGTATTGAAGTGGGTGAGGGTGTTGCGTGTTGCATGTGTGTGTCCCTGTTTTTTCCCTCCCCCCTCCCCTGTGTCGTAGGTGCAGTACTGAAAGTGGTCTTCGCCGCCGGCGTTCGTGCTCCTGGTAGAGGAGCAAGAAGATAAGGGCAGGGAAAATGTGAAGCTCTGGTTCCATGGCATCCTGGTTCCTCGTGGGGTGTGTAGAGGTGAGCGTTTTCCCTTCGAAGTCCAGTTTCCGCCGTGTTTTTGTTCGTGATGAATCCGCCCCGGAAAAGGTGGCGGATTGGTAGGTTGTGATACTGTGGGCGGTACATTGTCCTCCGCCTGTCTGTTGGCGGTGACCGCCGCGCTGTTTGTCTGTACCGCCGTGGCGGTCGGAGTGTTATAGTGGCTGTCTTTGTTGGCGGTTTCCGCCACGGTCATAATTCAATTTTTTTTACCACCGGACTGTTGGCGGTTTTACCGCCGCTTTAACACCGACCGCCAGGGTTGTAATGACCACCATAGTAATTTCTAGGTTGAAGCCACGAGACAGAACCTACATACTTCGGGCACTATGACATTTTAATAAGATTAGAGGGATGGTTCCAATCCTAGAAGACGTAGACCCTTACAAAGCACGTTCTCAGTTTTTGAACATTTGTTGAGCAAGGACTGGTTTGACTTCGTTGATTATATCAGGATGCCCCATTTGGAGCATTTACATATGTAATATTGAAACTTATACAGACAGAACTATAATGTTGATAATTCTCCTTAAATATGAAATTAAACATGGCCGACCCCCAATTACACAAAAATGTATTACATATGAGTGGATGCATTTACATTTCCCATAGAGACTGCGGCCCATATTTATACTTTTTGACGCTAAACTGCGCTAACGCAGTTTAGCGTCAAAAAGTTTTGCGCCGTCTAACGCCATTCTGAAGCGCCATGCGGGCGCCGTATTTATGGAATGGCGTTAGACGGCGCAATCAGACCGGCGCTGCCTGGTTTGCGTGGAAAAAAAACACGTAGACCAGACAGCGCCGGCGTAGGGGGAAAATGGCGCATGGGCGTCTTAAAATGGGGCAAGTCAGGTTACGTCGAAAAAATCGTCTTAACCCGACTTGCGCCATTTTTTAACGACGCCCATCCCCCATCAACATGACTCCTATCATTGGAAAGATAGGAGTCATGCCCCCTTGCCCAATGGCCATGCCCAGGGGACTTCTGTCCCCTGGGCATGGTCATTGGGCATAGTGGCATGTAGGGGGGCACAAATAAGGCCCCCCTATGCCACCAAAATAAAATATTAAAAAAAAAAAAAAAAACTTACCTGAGCTTACCTGAATGTCCCTGGGGTGGGTCCCTCCATCCTTGGGGGTCCTCCTGGGGTGGGCAAGGGTGGCAGGGGGGGTCCCTGGGGGCATGGGAGGGCACCTGTGGGCTCATTTTGAGCCCACAGGCCCCTTAACGCCTGCCCTGAGCAGGCGTTAAAAAGTGGCGCAAATGCGCCGTTTTTAGCCACGCCAACTCCCGGGCGTCTCTTTTGCCCGGGAGTATAAATACCACGTAAAGTCCTGGGAGTCATTTTTTAGACGGGAACGCCTCCCTTGCATATCATTAACGCAAGGAAGGGGTTCACGCTAAAAAATGACGCACATTCCGGGAACTTTGGCGCTATTCGCCTCTAACGCCATAGTATAAATATGGCGTTAGTTGGCGTTAGTTTTGCGTCGAAATTGCGTCAAAAAAAACGACGCAATTTCGGCGCAAACGGAGTATAAATATGGCCCTGCGTCTCACTCCAATCCTGCGAGTAGGACGATGCGCGCATGACACAATGACGACTCCGTGGGTGGAACACTGCCAGCAGCACACGAGTTTTACTCTCATTAAACATAACCATCCAACTTTACTATAAGGGCAGCCAAGGAGAGATCAGAGTGTAATTTAGTTGTTGCAAGGTGAGATGACACCCTTGGTGATGTGAGTAACTACACAATTATTACAAGAGGATGAGTAAAGTTATATTACAGATTTAGCAGAAGGTCTGACTACTTTGTTGTTTTTCCCAGTTTCGCTTTATGTACCCTGGGACTCTCCCTACTATTTATTATTTTTAGGGTGACAACTGATGACCCCCACAGTGTGTAACTATAGGGGCATTTCGACCCCTCCCCTTCCTATGTCGCACTGAATGACTCCCAAATAGGGTGGAGAACTAATGATATAGGAAACATGAGCACCTATCCACATGTTTCTATCTTGCTTACAGTGATCAACACAGAGTAATTTCACCGTACTTGTTTTTTCCACGTTTTTGTGTATGGCTTTCGTCCATGCCACAACAGCAGTGGAAGTATTTATATCTTGTGATGGGATACAATTGTATTTTCTTGTGCACACTCCAGTGGACTGTGTTGAGCGTTGAATGTATATATGTCATGAGTCAAGGCTTCACTGTGACTTGGAGCACCAGTCCAGGGGCAGTCTGATGATGCGATACCTTTGATGTGTTGATTATAAGGTTAGGGAGACTATATCCTATGCTCCTCAATCTTTCACTCACCTACCCATCTGACAGTCATCTGGTTGTATTCAGGTTTGTTCATTTGGGCCCGTATTTATACTCCGTTTGCGCCGAATTAGCGTCGTTTTTTTCGACGCAAATTCGGCGCAAAACTAACGCCATATTTATACTTTGGCGTTAGACGCGTCTAGCGCCAAAGTATGGGCAAAGAGCGTCATTTTTTAGCGTGAACGCTTTCCTTGCGTTAATGAGATGCAAGGAAGGCGTTCCCGTCTTAAAAAATGACGGCGACGCAAATGCGTCGTATTTATACTCCCGGGCAAAAATCACGCCCGGGAGGTGGCGGGTCAAAAAACCCCGCATTTGCGCCACTTTTTAACGCCTGGGTCAGGGTAGGCGTTAAGGGGCCTGTGGGCTCAAAATGAGCCCACAGGTGCCCTCCCCTGCCCCCAGGGACCCCCCCTGAGACCCCTGCCCACCCCAGGAGGACACCCAAGGATGGAGGGACCCACCCCAGGGACATTCAGGTAAGTTCACGTAAGTATAATTTTTTATATTTTTCAAATTTTTTTGGGTGGCATAGGGGGGCCTTATTTGTGCCCCCCTACATGCCACTATGCCCAATGACCATGCCCAGGGGACATAAGTCCCCTGGGCATGGCCATTGGGCAAGGGGGCATGACTCCTGTCTTTACTAAGACAGGAGTCATTTAAATGGCGTCTGGGCGTCGAAAAAATGGCGCAAATCGGGTTAAGACGATTTTTTAGCGTCAACCCGACTTGCGCCATTTTAAGACGCCCTAGCGCCATTTTCCCCCTACGCCGGCGCTGCCTGGTCTACGTGGTTTTTTTCCACGCACACCAGGCAGCGCCGGTCTGCTTGCGCCGGCTAACGCCATTCCATAAATACGGCGCCCGCATGGCGCTTCAGAATGGCGTTAGACGGCGCTAAATTTTTTGACGCTAAACTGCGTTAGCGCAGTTTAGCGTCAAAAAGTATAAATATGGGCCTTGATGTCTTATGTGGAACCACCACCCCCCCCCAGCATTGTCATTGACATACAGTTCATCACAAACAAAACTAGTCCCCAGTGACTGTTAGCACCAGTTTATAGTAGGGCGTCATCAAAAAGGCATTAGAGTGACAAGAGTATACATGCCACACCCCCTGATATTTCCTGTTCCATTGCCCATTTCTGTGAGGACCTCTAACGGTAGTATAAAGCTACTGCAGCTTTCCATCTTCATTGCGTTCATCTGTGAGGACTTACCTTGTTTTTACAGTGCAACTGCATCTTTCCACCACTATTGGTTATGGTAGTACTTTCCACTTCCTTTGCATTCTTCTGTGAGAATATCTTTCATCTATAGAGTTACTTCAGATTTCAGGCAATTGCATTCTCCTTAGAGGACATCTGCCGGCTGTACAGTATAGTAAAACTGCATCTTTCCTGCTCCTAGCTTGGTTACCGCTCAGGGAGCTGGGGCTAATAGGACTGGCCTTTTACATCTTTGGGTTGTTCGGAGACTCGCGCCTCCCAGTCTGCCGATGGCAAAAGCAAATAAAAAAATCCTGCATCAGTGTAAATGAATTAAATTACTTTGTATATGCAAACCATGAATGAGCTGAAGAACTGAATGTGTGAAGATAGAGTCTGCTTTTCAGATATAAAAAGGTCCACGTTCATTTCACAAAAAGCGAAAGGACACATCTAAACTAGAAGAAAGATGTCAGAATAAAATGCTCTTTTGAGATGATCCAAGATGTGTTTAACCATGTGTTGGAATTTGCCCTTCTGCAGGGCCATCCCCAATCTTTTTGCCTCCTGCCTCCTATTTTTTCTGACCTGTTGCTGTTGGCTTTTGAACTCTGAGCAGTTACCACTGCTAACCAGTGCTAAAGTGTGTATGCTCTCTGTGTAAATTGTGTTGTTGATTGATTTATCCATGATTGGCATATTTGGTTTACTAGTAAGTCCCTAGTAAAGTGCCCTAAAGGTGCCAGGGCCTGTAAATCAATTGCTACTAGCGAGCCTGTAGCAATGGTTGTGCCACCCACATAAGTAGCTCTGTAATCATGTATCAGACCTGCCACTGCAGTGTCTGTGTGCAGTTTGTAACTGTAAATTTGACTTGGCAAGTGTACCCACTTGCCAGGCCTAAGCCTTCCCTTTTCTTACATGTAAGACACCCCTAAGGTAGGCCCTAGGTAGCCCCAAGGGCAGGGTGCAGTGTTTGGTTAAGGTAGGACATAAAGTATTGTGTTTTATATGTCCTGACAGTGAAATACTGCTAAATTCATTTTTCACTGTTGCAAGGCCAGCCCCGCTCATAGTTTAACATGGGGGCTACCTTTAGATATGATTAAAGTGTAGTTTCCCTTTGGGAGCGGATAGGTATGTGGCGTTTGGGGTCTCTGAGCTCACAATTTAAAAATACATCTTTTAGTAAACTTGATTTTAAGATTGTGTGTTTGAAAATGCCACTTTTAGAAAGTGAGCATTTTCTTGCTTAAATCATTTCTGTGACTCTGCCTGTTTGTGGATTCCCTGTCTGGGTCAGTTTGACAGTTGGGCTGGTTGCACCTCTCACTAGACAGTGACACAATGCGAGCTGGGGTGTAGTCTGCATTTCCTGATGAGCCATCTGTGCTAGAAGGGAGGGGAGGAGTGGTCACTCACACCTGAAAGTGCTGTGCCTGCCCTCACACAATGTAGTTTCCAACCCCCTGGTGTGTGTCAGGGGCTTGGCCTGGGCAAGGCAGGATTTCACAAACAGGAGAGACTTTTCTTTGAAGTATGCCTACTTCAAAGGGCAAAATGGGTATAAGAAGGGCACTCAAAACCACAGACTTTAAAACACTTCTGGAACCCAAGAGGAACCTCTGCCTGGAGAAGAGCTGAAGAGCTGAGGAAGAAGAGCTGCCCTGCCTGTGACTGTGCTTTGCGGAGCTATCCGGCAGTTGCTGCTTCTGCCTGTGCTAGAGGACAAAGACTGGACTTTGTGGTGCCTTCCTTCTTGTGAAGAACTCTCCAAGGGCTTGATTTAGAGCTTGCCTCTTGTTGTTTGAAGTCTCAGGGACAGCAAAGACCTCTCTGCCAGCACCTGGAGCCTCTGCTGAGACTCCTACTCTGCCAAGTGGTGCCCATCTAGTTCCTGGGGCCCTGAAAGGAGAAGCTGGCAGGACAAGAGTGAGAAATCCATGCACAGATCGCCGTGCGGAGAAAAGATGGACGCAACTCCGATCCGCGGCTGAAAAATTGACACACCACCAGCTTTGCAGCTGAAAATCGATGCTCGCCTGCAGGGCGACTGGAAGATCAACGCACGTGACTGGAGAAATGACGCGCAGCATCGCTGACAGAGGCTGGTGAGATCGCAACCCACACTGCGTGGTTTTCGGATCATTGTGTAGCTGGATTTCTGACGCAAACATCACTGGGCGTGTAAAAACGACACAAGGACTGCCCGGACCCGAGAGTGCTGACCAGATCAATGCATCGCTCTCCTGTGGAGAGAAGAAACAAAGCACGCCGACCCGACTGAAGGAGAAACGACGCAAGGTCTCGCTCGTAAGTGATATTGATGCATTGCAAGCCCTTTTTGATGCACCCTCGCCCGTGCAGGTTTATTAATGATGCACCCAAGGTACATTTTCACGCTAACAGCGTTAGCGTTGTGTTTAAAATTACATGAAGACTCTTTTTGCATTTTTATTGATAACTTGACTTGTGTGTTGTGGATTTTTGTCATTTTGGTCTTGTTTGTTTTAGATAAATATTTTCTATTTTTCTAAACCTATGTTGTGTCATTTTGTAGTGTTTTCATTAAGTTACTGTGTGTGTTGGTACAAATACTTTACACCTAGCACTCTGAAGCTAAGCCTTCTGCTCGTGCCAAGCTACCGAGGGGGTACGCAGGGTTTAGCTGAGGGTGATTCTCTTTTACCCTGACTGGAGTGAGGGTCCTTGCTTGGACAGGTGGAACCTGATTGCCAACCAAAGACCCCATTTCTAACATTGGGGATCAGTGGTTGTGATTCGACTTGTGTGCAAACAGATGTGCATGCACACAAAGCAACACCCAAGAGTGGCACAGGCAAACACAAGCACCACACTTCATCCCACAGGCACGCACACAAACACCAAACCGTTGTAGACACGACAACATCCACTGCTTCCACTGTCTCCCCCTCCTCCTCCTCCTCCACCTCCCTCCCAGTTATGTCCACACTCACACCTGCATGCACAACATCATCATCATCCACTACCTGCATCATCACCACACCAAGCAGAACACACACCTCACTGGCAGACACCTCCACAACATCCATGCACACGTCCCCTGTGTCCTCTCCCACCGTGTCTGCGCCCCCTTGTAAAGTACACAAACACAAGCACTTAGACACCCAACAGCCATCCACCGCATAACAGCATACAACCCCTGCACCCAAATCCAGCAACACCTCCAACAACCACTCCCTCATCCTCTACTCCCATTATTTCTCCCTCCTCCCACTCCAGTGTCCCTAAAAAGCTTTCCCTTTCCCAGATTGACCTCTTCCCTACCCTTCCCCCCGTCCTGCACGTATGGCCAGGGTATCAAGGTCCCAGTCAAGCATCTCAGCCAAACAGGCCATGGGCCCAGTGTCAGCAGCATCTACTCGAGGTAGAAAGGATTCCAGGCCACAAAAACTGAAGGGGAATGAGCCTGCACCAGCCAGCCAGAAGGGGAATGAGCCTGCACCACCCAGCCAGAAGGGAAAGGAGCCTACACCAGCTAGCTAAAAGTGAAACGAGCCTGCACCAGCCAGCAAGAAAGGGAAGGAGCCTGCACCAGCCAGCAAGAAGGGGAAGGAGCCTTCTCCAACAGCTGTCACAGAGACCACACTGCCAGACGTGGTTGTGCAGCCATCAGAAAATGCAGGGGCTGAGCAGGAGCCTCCCGCAACCCCCACCCCCACAGTGCAACCATCGGAGGGTGCAGGGGCTGAGTAGGAGCCTCCTACAACTACCACAGTGCAGTCATCAGAGAGTGCAGGGGCTGAGCAGGAGCCTCCCACAACCACCACAGTGTAGCCGTCACCGTCGGCGGACGCCATATGATCCAGCCTCCATGGGCTGCTGTGCGCCAGCCCCCTCCAGAACCAGTGGGGAAGACACCCACTCCAGAGACTGTGGCCTCGCAATCCCAAGGACCAAGCACAGGGCATGTTGCCCCCTCCAGAACTAGTGGGCAAATAACCCACTCCAGAGACTGTGCCTTGCACTCCCCAGGACCAAGCACAGGGCATGTTTCCCCCTCCAGAACCAGTGGGGAAGACACCCACTCCAGAGACTGTGGCCTCACATTCGCTAAGACCAAGCACAGGGCATGTTGCCCCCTCCAGAACTAGTGGGCAAATAACCCACTCCAGAGACTGTGCCTTGCACTCCCCAGGACCAAGCACAGGGCATGTTTCCCCCTCCAGAACCAGTGGGGAAGACACCCACTCCAGACACTGTGGCCTCACACTCCCTAAGACCAAGCACAGGGCATGTTGCCCCCTCCAGAACCAGTGGGCAAGTCACCCACTCTAGAGACTGTGGCCTCGCACTCCCCAGGACCAAGCACAGGGCATGTTGCCCCCTCCAGAACCAGTGGGGAAGACACCCACTCCAGAGACTGTGGCCTTGCACTCCCCAGGACAAAGCACAGGGCATGTTGCCCCCTCCAGAACCAGAGGGCAAGTCACTCACTCAAGAGACTGTGGCCTTGCACTCCCCAGGACCAAGCTCAGGGCATGTTTCCCCTCCAGAACCAGTGGGGAAGACACCCACTTGAGACACTGTGGCCTTGCACTCCCCAGGACAAAGCACAGGGCATGTTGCCCCCTTCAGAACCAGTGGTCTTGTTTCTGCATCTGGATGAGGTGCCCCCCTCCCCCTGAGGTGCCTGCCTATTTTCCAAAAGATGCCCCTGCACTGTGCTCTCCGTATTGGTGCAGGAATCGAGTGGGGCCTTGGACTTTGCCCTGTGGCCATGTGGCCCCTGTGAACTGTGGACTGGGCAGTGTCCCTTTTTGTATACATGTGTACATATCTGTTGCATTGCCACATCGACTTATTATTTTTTGATCTTATTACAATCACTTTTGTCAGTTCCTGTTGTCCTTGCATTATTCAGACAATTATCATGGACAAATTGGTTATCTTGTGCAGCTGGTTGTGTGTATGGCGTGTGTGTGTGGGGTGTGTGTATGATGTGTGTGTGTGGGGTGTGTGTTGTGTGTGTGTGTGTGCAAAAACAACAAGTGATGGACGGAATGCTGAACATTGTCAAACATTCACCCCCAGTCACAGATCTGGGTTTAATCCATCGTTTTTTTGCTGCCCATGCCATTCCAGTTGGGACCCAGCCATATGCAAATCAGTCTTGACCCTGTTCCCCATGGGAACAGTCCAGCCCGAACTGCTAGGCCAGATCTTCCCTGGACTGGAAACAAGCATCCTGGGACCGGTTTCAGGGTTTCACCCCTCATCAGCCAGGCTAGCTTGAATCCAGTGGCATGGGAAGCACGGGACCCACGTCTGGGCATACCCTTCCCACTTAGGGCGAAAAATGCAGAAACAACAAGTGATGGACGGAATGCTGAACATTGTCAAACATTCACCCCCAGTCACAGATCTGGGTTTAATCCATCGTTTTTTTGCTGCCCATGCCATTCCAGTTGGGACCCAGCCATATGCAAATCAGTCTTGACCCTGTTCCCCATGGGAACAGTCCAGCCCAAACTGCTAGGCCAGATCTTCCCTGGACTGGAAACAAGCATCCTGGGACCGGTTTCGGGGTTTCACCCCTCATCAGCCAGGCTAGCTTGAATCCAGTGGCATGGGAAGCACGGGACCCACGTCTGGGCATACCCTTCCCACTTAGGGCGAAAAATGCAAAAACAACAAGTGATGGACGGAATGCTGAACATTGTCAAACATTCACCCCCAGTCACAGATCTGGGTTTAATCCATCGTTTTTTTGCTGCCCATGCCATTCCAGTTGGGACCCAGCCATATGCAAATCAGTCTTGACCCTGTTCCCCATGGGAACAGTCCAGCCCGAACTGCTAGGCCAGATCTTCCCTGGACTGGAAACAAGCATCCTGGGACCGGTTTCGGGGTATGTATGTGTGTGTGTCACTGTCATTTTCCTCCCCCCCCTTGTGTGCTAGGCGGCTGTACTCACTGTCGTCGTCTTCGCCGGCGTTGGTGTTCGTAGTGGAGCATGACATAGAAGATCATCTGAAAGACTTGGAGTTCTGGTTCCATGGCGGCATGGTTCTTCCCTGTGTCTCCAATGGTGAGTTCTTTCCCATCAGAGCTCTGTTTCCACCAGGCTTTTGATGGCGTTGGTACCGCCCCGGAAAAGGTGGCGGTTTGCAATGTCATAATATGGTGCGCGGAAGTTTGTCTTCCGCCTGGCTGTAGGTGGCTACCGCCGTGGTGGCTGTTTCCACCCTTGCGGTCGGTGTGGTACATTGGCTGGCTTTCGGAGATATCACTGCCATGGTCATAATTTGGCAGTAGTTACCGCCAGCCTGTTGGCGGTATTACTGCCTCTTTATCACCAACCGCCTGGGTCGTAATGAGGGCCATAATGTCTACAAGTATGGATTATGTGATTCCTACACTTTATAACCCTTGTCGTCATGTATAATATATCCTGTACATGTGTATGATGTAAAGTGCTCTGACACCCTACTCTGGGATGAGTAGCGCTCTAAGAGAATTAAATTTAAAAAATAGTAGGTGCCTGTAGGAAGTTGGCTCTGTATGTGCTATTTCAAAATAAGGAATAGCATGCACAGAGTCCAAGGGTTCCCCTTAGAGGTAAGATAGTGGCAAAAAGAGATAATACTAATGCTCTATTTCGTGGTAGTGTGGTCGAGCAGTAGGCTTATCAAAGGAGTAGTGTTAAGCATTTGTTGTACATACACACAGGCAATAAATGAGGAACACACACTCAGAGACAAATCCAGCCAATAGGTTTTGTTATAGAAAAATATCTTTTCTTAGTTTATTTTAAGAACCACAGGTTCAAATTCTACATGTAATATCTCATTTGAAAGGTATTGCAGGTAAGTACTTTAGGAACTTTGAATAATTACAGTAGCATATATACTTTTCACATAAAACACAAATAGCTGTTTTAAAAGTGGACACAGTGCAATTTTCACAGTTCCTGGGGGAGGTAAAGTATTGTTATTTTTAGCAGGTAAGTAAATCACTTACAGGTCTCAGTTTTGGGTCCAAGGTAGCCCACCGTTGGGGGTTCAGAGCAACCCCAAAGTTACCACACCAGCAGCTCAGGGCCGGTCATGTGCAGAGGTCAAAGAGGTGCCCAAAACACATAGGCTTCAATGGAGAGAAGGGGGTGCCCCGGTTCCAGTCTGCCAGCAGGTAAGTACCCGCGTCTTCGGAGGGCAGACCAGGGGGATTTTGTAGGGCACTGGGGGGGACACAAGTCCACACAGAAAGTACACCCTCAGCAGCGCGGGGGCGGCCGGGTGCAGTGTGCAAACAAGCATCGGGTTCTCTGTAGATTTCAATGGGGGACCAAGGGGTCTCTTCAGCGGTGCAGGCAGGCAAGGGGGGGGGCTCCTCGGGGTAGCCACCACCTAGGCAAGGGAGAGGGCCTCCTGGGGGTCACTCCTGCACTGAAGTTCCGTTCCTTCAGGTGCTGGGGGCTGCGGATGCAGGGTCTTTTCCAGCCGTCGGGACTTTAGGATCAGGCAGTCGCGGTCAGGGGGAGCCTCGGGATTCCCTCTGCAGGCGTCGCTGTGGGGGCTCAGGAGGGACAACTTTGGTTACTCACGGTCTTGGAGTCGCCGGAGGGTCCTCCCTGTAGCGTTGTTTCTCCACCAGTTGAGTCGGGGTCGCCGGGTGCAGTGTTGCAAGTCTCACGCTTCTTGCGGGGAGTTGCAGGGGTCTTTAAATCTGCTCCTTTGAAACAAAGTTGCAGTTCTTTTGGAGCAGTGCCGCTGTCCTCGGGAGTTTCTGGTCTTTCTTGAAGCAGGGCAGTCCTCTGAGGATTCAGAGGTCGCTGGTCCTTGGGAAAGCGTCGCTGGAGCAGGTTTCTTTGGAAGGCAGGAGACAGGCCGGTAGGTCTGGGGCCAAAGCAGTTGGTGTCTTCTTTTCTTCCTCTGCAGGGGTCTTTCAGCTCAGCAGTCCTCTTCTTCTTGTAGTTGCAGGAATCTAAATTCTTAGGTTCAGGGAAGCCCTTAAATACTAAATTTAAGGGCGTGTTTAGGTCTGGGGGGTTAGTAGCCAATGGCTAATAGCCCTGAGGGTGGGTACACCCTCTTTGTGCCTCCTCCCAAGGGGAGGGGGGCACATCCCTATTCCTATTGGGGGAATCCTCCTTCTACAAGATGGAGGATTTCTAAAAGTCAGAGTCACCTCAGCTCAGGACACCTTAGGGGCTGTCCTGACTGGCCAGTGACTCCTCATTTTTCTCATTATCTCTCCTGGACTTGCCGCCAAAAGTGGGGGCTGTGTCCAGGGGGCGGGAATCTCCACTAGCTGGAGTGCCCTGGGGCATTGTAACACGAAGCTTGAGCCTTTGAAGCTCACTGCTAGGTGTTACAGTTCCTGCAGGGGGGAGGTGTGAAGCACCTCCACCCAGAGCAGGCTTTGTTTCTGTCCTCAGAGAGCACAAAGGCTCTCACCGCATGGGGCCAGAAACTCGTCTCTCAGCAGCAGGCTGGCAGAGACCAGTCAGTCCTGCACTGAACAATTGGGTAAAATACAGGGGGCATCTCTAAGAGGCCCTCTGTGTGCATTTTTTAATAAATCCAACACTGGCATCAGTGTGGGTTTATTATTCTGAGAAGTTTGATACTAAACTTCCCAGTATTCAGTGTAGCCATTATGGAGCTGTGGAGTTCGTTTTTGACAGACTCCCAGCCCATATACTCTTATGGCTACCCTGCACTTACAATGTCTAAGATTTTGCTTAGACACTGTAGGGGCATAGTCCTCATGCACCTATGCCCTCACCTGTGGTATAGTGCACCCTGCCTTAGGGCTGTAAGGCCTGCTAGAGGGGTGACTTACCTATGCCATGGGCAGTGTGAGGTTGGCATGGCACCCTGAGGGGAGTGCCATGTCGACTTAGTCATTTTCTCCCCACCAGCATACACAAGCTGGCAAGCAGTGTGTCTGTGCTGAGTGAGGGGTCCCTAGGGTGGCATAATACATGCTGCAGCCCTTAGAGACCTTCCCTGGCATCAGGGCCCTTGGCACCAGAGGTACCAGTTACAAGGGACTTACCTGGGTGCGAGGGTTGTGCCAATTGTGGAGACAATGGTACATTTTAGGTGAAAGAACACTGGTGCTGGGGCCTGGTTAGCAGGGTCCCAGCACACTTCTCAGTCAAGTCAGCATCAGTATCAGGCACAAAGTGGGGGGTAACTGCAACAGGGAGCCATTTCTTTACAGTGCCATTTAAATCACCATTTAAATAATTGCTCATTCAGACAGATGCATGTTGCATTCTTACAGTGCTAGAAAATCTCATACAGCGAAGATTGAACAAAGTTAAAAATCTGCCTCCAAATCAGTTTCTCTAAAAATACTTGTGAAGTGGTAACAAGCTGTCAATCTGTGTTTCCTTCGATTAAGTTTGGCATCTAGCTGTAAGGCTCCCGATTTCTCCCAGCCACGATGATACTTGCACAAAAGAAGGGCTGATGGCCCTTTAAATCCGGTCTTTGTTTTCTACCTAGCTGGATGTTGATATAAGAAAGTCCCTGCTGCCTGCAGGTTGCTGCTTTGAAGGGAATTCAGACAAAGTGCGGGCGCTGCAGAATTGAGTCCTGGTGTTGAAAAATGGCACCAGGACAAATTAAGCATGTTTCCCTGGGTTGGACAGATCCCAGGTCCGGCTCAGAAGTAGTTGTCGGGACAGGGATCTTGTACGATCCCCCTTCTTTCCAGCACTGAGTGTGTACTGAATTCAATACATTGAATACAATACATGCCAAACCGAATACTGGTCCAAGCACCATGTACACATGAAACGTAAAGAGATACATACATTCTCAATCTTTTATTAGTTATAATGCATTCAATAGTGCCATATAAAAGACACAATTGAGACCAGACCTATTGGTTTTGTCAATACTTGTCTCATCTGGCATCTAGACCGCGAGCGGCTGCACATATTTTCTTCTTTTCGCTTCTCTTAAATGCGCAGTCATGTGAAGTGTTCGTAATTATTCGAAGATTGTGTTAACTCTAAGAGAGACGCTGCACATAAATTCAAAGGGGCAAACTACAAATTACAACAGGTTAAATCATTAGTAATTAATGTTGCTTAGTCCCGGCATAATAAAACTTAATCGTGTAATGCAGCTGCCACCCAGTGGCTAAGTTTCGAATTGCACCCCTGCCTTTTTCAATTGGTCTCTGATTTTAGGTTTCGCCTGCTCAGCCCTTGCGAAATCTTTAGTAACAAAAAAAAAAAAATCCTATAAGGGGCTTCAAACTCACTCTCGTTTCCTTGCTTCGTATTGGTCAGCATCTTTTCCTATTCCAGCTCGCTCGCCAAGATGCTTAGAAAGCCACAGAGCCAGCACTTCTTACCGATTTTAATGGCTGCTGGCACAAGGAAGACCAGCCTATAGTTAACCCTGCCCTGCGGTCCAAGTTTGACTTCTTCAAAAGGAGTTTGACCCCTTTCTTCCATCCAGTAGTGACTGCGGAAGATGAACACAGGTGTTACGGATGAAGGTAAAAGTAGGTGTAACAATTATCGATAAAGGTTTTAAAGTCCTGCCTGAACATATATCATCTGAGCTATGAGAGGCAAGAGAGTTACAGCACAAATACAAATGGGCAACTTACATGCGTTTGGTGACCCCAAGCGGAGACTAATATATTGTACTTATTTTGTGGCCATTTTTATGATAAAATCACTAATACATATCTGGAGACTAAGGCCTGGGTTTCCTTTTTTGTAGAATTCAAGTGATAAGTGCATCTGGAACCAAATCTAATCTGGTATGGGGGATTGAACTGTGAACATAACACCCTCCTCCTGAGTCCCCCCAACTCAGAATGAAGCCAAACATGTGTCTACCACACTGACTGTTTATGCATTTATGTCGCAGCATTATATACGGATAGATTTCCTGAGGTGTTTTGGTGAAATCTGTCAGGAGAAAACAGGTAATTGATGCACAACTCTGAATCAAGGCCTAAAAAGTCTGTACATTTCTAGAAGAGAGGGATAGGTTATGTCAAGAGAGATTTGCCTGGCTCTGCATTGCTATTAATATAGAATCACTATGCTTAAACAGTATACTCTCCGACGACTTGGTGCCACACGTTGCTACGCGTCTCGACAGGTTATCACCACAGGCTTATCAGGGCCTGCTACACCTGCCTTTTTTTTCGTGTCCATGACCCCACTCAGCCATACTTTTAATAGGCTCACTCTTAGAAGCTCTAATTGACCTTCCTAAAGCCCATACAACTGATTACGGGGCACCCTCGTTACTTACACTCGTTATGTACCACTCTGGCCGGATGGCCCAGCCTTGATAAAGTCACTTGTGTGACGAAACACGTGTTGGCTGTATCTCATTGATGGCACTCTGATTTCTAGCTTCCACAAATAAAGACATCTTCTGCAAACCAGACCTGAGACTCCATTCAACTCTTTCACTTCAAAAACATACTACCAGGGATACCTATCCCTGCAACACTATTGAACTTTACATTCTGTGTGCTGTGGCCTTCTTGTATAAATTTGTCCTGGGGTATTCTGTTACCCATTCTTTGTGCCTACTGGGTAGTAAGGCACTGGGCCAGGTTGCACCAGACTCTATGTTTACTTGGATACTTGTCTCAAAATCATTGTTTTACTGCTTAGATGTGCAGCGTCTTTTCACCCTTACTACCCTTGTGTGTTGTTTCTAGAATCACTATGCTGTAGGGTTCGAAAGTGTTGCATTGCATTGCAGTTGTATTGATACAGTGGTTCATACTCTTAATGAGGCACCATCACTTCTCTGTGGAGGGGTAGCTTGCTACTCCATGCAGTCCCATAGATGGAGCAGTGTGTGTTTGTTGCTTATATGGGGAGTTCTGCATATCATGCGCCAGGACCAGAGTTATGCACTTAATACGTTTGGTCCCTGGGTTTGTGTGAAATTAAAGAGCTGATGAGGGAGAAATAGTTTTCTGAAGCATTCAGTTCTTATTATTAGACAGAAGTGTGTGAGTGCAGTCTGGTCTATGTGTGAGATGTTTCAGTGTGTGGATATGGCTGAAACAGTAACAGATATATGAGTAGCTGCCCTTAATCATAGAGGGAAGTGTGAGCCACAAAAGCCAATATCTGCATATACATTGCTATCCACATTTAATGTGGGGATTAGAAAGTGCACAAAGACGAAGGTAGCTACTTTGGGAGGTGCAAATATAGGCAGTTATGAGGCTCAAGGGTGTATCCAACCAACCCCAAAGCAGGCCCCTGTGGAAGGAAAAAGCTGTGTGAACTTCACAAAACAATGGGGCCTACAGCACCCACAATACACTTTTTCATAAGGCAACAATTATCATAACCAGCTACACTAGTGGTGTTTGTGGGAATAATTTTGGTGTGGTGCATGAGGCCTGGACATAAACTGCAACTGTTTACATGAGAACCAAGCTGTGTATGTCCATGATCGAAGAATGTCTTGGAGAGGCTCTCCACGATGGACAGGTTATTCTACTTATCTCGACCGGACTTGAAATCCTAGCTAGAAATCCACTAGAATCTGCTTTATCTCTGGAGTACTAAGAAAAACTAAGTAAACAAAAGTTGTCATTATTTATGGCTCCCCCATAGACTGCAACAACAAATCAAAGTATTTGGAACTTTGGCTAGAGCCGTTAAAGGCACTTGGGGCCATATGTACAAACACATTTTCCCATAGACACAGAAGGGGTAAAGCCCTTTGGTACATCTGGCCCTTGGTTCTATTAATGTAAACTTCTGTGTTTAAGTTTTCCAAAGAAACCTTTGAACAGACTACACAGCTTCCGACCCAAACACAAGGCCCCTATATTGTGCAGACTGTACTGGTGTCTGTTTGCTCTGTGGGTTCAGTTTAAAGCCACAAGTTAGAAAGACAACTGTTTGGTTTACTGACTCAACCTACTTACAGAAACTTTCAGCTCAAATTAAGCATGTTAGATTTCATTGTTCAATTTTAATAAGGATATATGAGAGTCAAAAACTTAACTGAGATGTGCGAAGTGGCAGACTGCTGGCAGGACAGGAGCAAAGGTGTGGAATGGCCTACCGACTGAATTTTAGCTGTTACACATTGTATGGGTTTCTATCATCAGGAAGAGGTGAGGGGTTAGAAAGATGTGTTGAAATATTAAAGCTGAGTGCTTCAATACTTTTTTAGAGGTATAGACTTATAGGACTACAATACAAATAAAAACATATGTACTTGTTAAAAATCATCCAAACAGTTTATCCAAAAAAGTATGGCTAACAAACAGTTACAAGCATTTGCAATGCAACGGATCTCGCATTTCTCCGAGTTAGAGCTATTAGCAGTTGTAAACTCCCAACCGGACTTTTCTTGCCACATTAAATGGAAAAAAGAGCACAATCGCGCTGCTACAGTTCACTCGTAGTGAAACCTATCGGCAAAAGTGCAATTATCTATGTAACCGGTACAAGTGCAATTAACTATGTAACAGGGTCGATGTCATGCAAAGCGCTCGACTTCTGCCAAGCGAGATCACGCTGCGAAAAAATATAAAAAGTAGTCCACAAACCGGACTGAAAACAGCGAGCATCATATGTTTTCAGTACTTGGTCATTGCGCTCGAGGAGAGCTAAACACTGGAAAAGGCATGACATATGCATGCCTTCCACTAATGAAAGAAAGCAGATTTTAAAAGGCAAGGCCACGAACCAATGAAAAACACTGACGTGACATAGACGGGGCTCCGAGCCATTTTCCAACTACTACAGCGTCCCGCAAGTGATACGCATGCACAAGTGCATGCTAGCGCAGGTTCGACCCTATAAACTGCTCAGACTAAGAGGTGGGGGCCCCAACTAACAGGGGTGGGGAGGGGCGCTTGGTCAGACTGAGAAGGAAAGAGCACTGCAAAGAGTAATTCTCAGACCTGGAAGGAGTAATAAACCTTGACTAGCAAGAAACGGGTGCACTGAGCTAGCTCTCCACGCAAAGTGGTAAAACAGATGTGTGAGCAAAGCAGCATGTTGGTGCAACAGACATCCAACTGTGTGTCCACAAGAAAGCATGTGCTTTGCAGGAGTAAGCATTTGGAGAAGGCAGCGTGGATAGAAGCCAGTGGGAGCAGCCGGCAGTGGGTGGCTTTTAAGGAAACAACGTGAGCAATAAGCAGCGTCGGCCCATGGGCACTGTGTGGAAGTGATAATATGGAACATAAAACCTTTTTTGAAACAACTTTCTTTGCAAAGAAGATGAGAAGCCCCCTAATTGTTTCAATGTGTAAGATCGCATAGGCGACTAATCCAGTTATTCCTAATAAATGTATGTACTTTTGGCAAATGTTCACCTTTTAAATGACAATAATTCAATTTCTATGCACTCCTATTTGTTGCTGATGAGGAATTTAAGACAAGATGATTAAGCAAATTGAACCGAATCATGTTTCTTGGTGTGGGAAGGAGAGTTAAGGTAAACTCTCCTGATATACCAAGTGTACCAAGCTTATTTGCTACATCTTCTGTCCTACTAACTAACCTACTACTAACCGCAGAGGGTAGAGCACCCATGGAAATATATATTTGTAGCATGTGCCATCACTAATATATGCTCTGCAGAGTGCACAACCTAGTCTTGAGCCAGGCCCCCCTTTAAGCACTGTTACCTCCCCTTCCCCCAAATCTCTCAAAAGTTGCCATCCCTTTTCACCCCCTTTCCCTTCTCCCCCAAAGCACATGTTTTTCTTGCAGGCAGCCTAGAATAGACAGCAACCACAAGCACAGCAGGAGGTAGCATGAGTTAGTGCCACATATGGCGACCCACTGATCTAGCTTAACTTTCGACGGAAACGTGTGCGGCTAAATGCTTATTTTGTATGGACATAACCAAAAACATACTGTGTTTTTGTGCAAACTGATCAGTGTCTTAAAATGAAACAAAATAATGTGTCCTAGTGTAATATGAGTGGTTCTCATGTAAAACGCTCCAATACTTTTGGGTCGAGTAAGCGCTATAATAAAACCTCAAAAAAACAAAAAAACATTGAGTTGGATGTATTACCCTCTAAAACAGCTAAAAGTTACAGAGAGGCGCCAAGAAGCCCCACACAAATGTCAAGTCATTACTTCTACTGAGCAAACATAAGGGTAAAACAAAACACACTGCCTGTGATGGCTAAATTAAACCTTTTTTTTGGTAAAAGTCAATTAACTTACGCTGCAAACTGCTTTATGGTTTGAGTGACTTCGCTAGTCCGACCATTCACCACAGGTTACCCTTATTCCCTGGGGTGGACCTTGACTAAATGCATGTTTTCTAAACACTGACTAGAAAAGCTCTTTTCCAACATAATACGTAAATTATTTCAAAAGCAGATGCACGCTGCCTTTCAACTTCCAAAAAAGCACTGAAATAAAATGTTAAAACTAAGCCAGTCAGTTGCCCAAAAATTTCCCGATGAAAATTAACCCAAGTTTACAGAACCTATGACAGATAAAATGTGTGTAACGTGAGCAGCTGTATTTGTGGCGTCAGGATGGAGTTAAATGTGACCTAAGTTAGAAGAATGCTTGCAGGCCTTATTCTGCCCGCTTGAATATATTTGCCAATACATTGGCATGCCCTTAAAGATTGTTATCGCGGTTACAAGTACCATTTGGGTTTCTTTGTAGGCACAGAAGGATGAGGTGGAAGAGGAAGACAGAGAAAAGACAATCAGTGACAAAGAGATGCTACTCCCTGTGAGTGAAGGGTGATTCCAGGGATTTGACCCCCTCTTAGTGACCAGGAGCCATCAGATGACGAAACTCTGCGTGGGCTTTATGAAAGTGAAAAAGTGGCTTGGAAAAGAGGCTGTCTTTAATATCCGAAAATCTGTTGTCAGCAGCAAAGAAATGGTATTTACTGAGAGGAGCAGGATATAACAAGCGAGATCGCGCTGCGAAAATAGACAAAAAGTAGTCCACAAACCTGACAGGAAACAGCGACCCTCGCATGTTTTCTGTACTTGGTCGCTGCGCTCGAGGAGGGCTAACCACCAGAAAAGGCATGACGTATGCATGCCTTCCTCTAATGAAAGCAAGAAGATTTTAACAGGCAAGCCCCCGAACCAATGAAAGACACTGACGTGACGTGGACGGGGCTTCGAGCCCTTTTCTAATTCCTAAAGCGTCTTGCAAGCAGACTCGACCCTAAAACCGAGGTGTGCACCAAACATCTGCTATTATATGTGGCTCTGTAGATTAAAGGAAGCTAAATGTTCATGGCACTAGAAACAGATGACTATAATGTCTTTTGTTTTCCCAAAGGGAACAGACTTTATGAGTCCCTTCTTGAATCAGTTGAAGCCAGGCAAAGTCCTTCTTGTGGTGGAGTCAAAGTGTGCAGCTGGTGCAGTCCTTCAGAGTGCAGTGTCCAGGTGCAGGCCAGGGGTCCAGCAGGACAGTCCTTCGTCTTCTGATGTTCTTCCTTGTAGGGATCTGAGGTGTGGGTGCAGCTCTGCCATATTTATCCTTGCTCCTGGGGTGAAAAGCAAGGGGGGCCGACTGTCCAATCACAGGCAAGCCACTTCCCACTTGGATGACCACTTCCTGAGAAGTGTGGCAAAAATCAATCCCAGGGAGCAACATTCTTCAAAAATCCAACATGGCTGAAACTCATTTTTGGAGGTTATGTCTGGCTGATCCCACCCACTGGTGTGGCTAAAAATCCTAAACACCCCCCCTCTCCTAATCTAATCAAGAGGGCACTCAATTTGGGTTGCAGGAAAAGGGGGAGGTCCTGAGCTGCTCTAAATGTCCTTCACTGTCTTTGAAGACCAGTTTGGCTGGTCTCCCCCATCCTGTTCCACCATCTGCTGAGGCAGATCTCCTCCCAAGGCACATCCTTTGTCTTCAGCCCAGGCCACTTCACACCTCATCAAGGCAGCCTGGCCAGGCTACCCAATCAGAGAAAGCCACTACAGAGCTGAAGCTGGCAACCTTCAGGTAGAAACTCTTTACCTGAACTAGTTATATTAAATCCAACATTTCAAGTTGTGGGATTTATTATAACAATTAATTTGGTACCAAACTCAAGGTATCTGTCTCTTATGGGGAATTTGTTAATTAAAATAAAGTCTCCCCATTTTGGCCTTTGGAGACCATTCACTACAATGAGGGAAACATAAATTTGGCTATTTTACCTCACCAGGGCTTATATATATTTTTTTTATAAGGGCCCTGCTTATAGTTACATAGCACGCAACCTTAGGGGCACTTAGGGCACACCTTAGGGGGGAGTTATATGTAAAAATAAGGAAGTTCAAGACTTTGTATGCACTTTTAATTCCAAAGTCGAATTTTCATATAACTTTAGTTTAAAAACAGCCAGCAAGGCAGGCTTGCCTTTAACATGACACTGGGCACCTCAGCAGTGCATCCATGGGTGCACTACCTATGTTGGGGTCCCTAAACCTACATGCCCTTCCATATACTAGGCACTTATAGGTAGGTTGATACTGGCAATTATAAGTAGCCTAATTTGCATATCCACTTTACCCAGAGCACTGGCCCTTGGACTGGTAAGCAGTACCCAGGGCATAGCCAAGAGTCAGTAACCACCAGTATCTGCCCAAAAAGTTGGTGGTGACCAAGGCAAAAAGGAGGACTTTTCTACTCCTCTCTTCTGGCAAAGGAACTAAAGCCATCTTTCTTGCAGTCAGGATTTTCCTTATGTGAGTGCATTTGATAAGGAGTCACATTTAATTCAGTGCTTTCACTTTAAGCCAGTGGTTGGTGTCAAGGATGCATGGAATCCCAAAAGCCACAGATTGTAAAGCTTATATTGTTCAAGCCATTAAGAACAATGCTCATAAACGTTTAACGGAACATTTCACAAGTCACTGTATATTGCCCATGGGCATATATTTTGGGAATAACTTGAAGTTGCTGACCTCTGTCACAGCTTCCCCGGTGGAATGTACCACTGGTGGACAGATGTCCCCTTTTTATCACACATATTGGTGCTCCCCGAAAGCAGGATCAGTAGCATGCGAAAGGTGCCATGGGCCTTCATGTATGTAAAAAAATAAAAAATAAAAATGAACCCTGAATCCTGGTTTGATAGTAAAAGACAGTCTTATTCTGAGTGCATTAGGCACCTCACCCCCTTGGGTCCCAGTGCCACTTGACCTGCTTGTAGGAAAGTAGCATCTTTCTGACATAGTTACCCCCACATTGTGCCTGGTGACAGTGTGTTTAGACTGTAGTGTACTGGGATCCTGCTCTCTCCTCTAAATCTGGTTGCTGGTAAACTTTTACATCCACAATTAGCATACTGGGGCACCTGTGTAAGTCCCTAGTATATGGTACCTAGGTACCCAGGGCATTGGTACCCCAGGGGTCTCCCATGGGACCCCATGCAAACTGTGTCTGCAGGTCTGCCCTTGCAGCCTGCATGAAATGGTGCATGCACCTTTCACTTCAGATATAAGGCTTGCATTGTATCACAGTCACTGCACTTGGACACTGTAGGCCACCCTTCTGATACGCCCTTAAGCCCAAGGGCATGGTGCCTGTCTCTAGGTTTGAGGGTACCCCTGCATGAGCAGGGTACCCCTACAAACCCCAGACTCCATTCCCTGTGCTTTGTAAGTGCAGGGAAGCAATCTTAAGGTATGTAGTGGCCACTGGTCAACACAAGTGGTCCAACTACATAATGGCTTCTCTGAACCTAGGCATGTTTGGTATCAAACATGTTGGAATCATGCAACTACACCGATTACAGTGCTAGTAGCATGATATTATGTACCTTAGAGGATCCCCCAGCTCTGCCTGTGCAGCATTATGGGGTCTGGCTGTCAGCCCACACTGCTGCCGACCACAGACACTGTTCTGCCCTCCTGCTGATGAGCCTAACCCAAGCAGGGGAAGGCAGACCAAAGGATTTCCTGCAAGGGATAGGTGTGACCACCTCTCTCTTTGAAATAGGTGTTTCTGGGCTGGGGTGGCCTCTGAGTGCCACAAGACTGCTTTGAAGGGCACATTTGGTACCCTTCTTGCATAACCTAGTCTGCACCAGTTCAGGAGCCCCCAGTTCCTGCTGTGGGGCAAAACTACACAAAGGGCAGGGGAGTGACCACTCTCAGTCCAGCTCCTCCCCTAGGGAGGTGCACAGAGCTCTGCCAGGTGGCCGGAAGAGTGCATAGAGTGCATGAAAGATCCAAAGTTCCACTAATGGATGACTCTAAATTACAAGTAAGCAACAGAAAATCACCTCCCTGAAGATGAACGTAAGGAACAAGTTCAATCAAATAGAAAATGTGCGGGAACATACCAACATTACAAATGTGCACCTGTGTTATTCTTGAAATACACTGTGCACTCAAGTATTTGTTTCTGTAATCTGCAATCGCAGAGGGCATGCAAACATGATATAAACCATTTATATCTCATAGAATGTAAACAAACAACTTCATATCAATGCTTCCTGGCACAGTGTAAATATAGCCCCTTCCACTACCAGTTAGTTAAGTTCTTAAAGTGTTTATTTCAAATGTCTTCATTTTTAAGTCTCGGCTAGACAGTGCATGCACTGTCTCAAAGAGACTTATATTCAAAATGTGGGCCTGGCGCCCGCCCATAAGCTTCCCATTTGCTGTCTCCATTATTGCTCTCATATTCTTTCTCCCCATTTGTCGATGGCATGCATGCATCATGCCTCTTCCTGTGTTTAGCCCTCCCTGAGAGCATGGACCAATTACTACTACCCAGCCACTGCTCCCATTTTAGGAACTGTTTTAGGAACTACTTTTTTTTGTTTGGGAGCACTTCACACAAGCGTTTGTGTTTTCACTCGCTTCGTTTCTGTAAACAGGCCTGTAAATCTTCTTATCTCGTCACATTTGCTGCGCAATCAAAGACCGATGTCAGATGATATTTTCTGAAGGCACGTTTACTTTTCTTTCTCAGACTTCAAAGTGAGCAGATTTTTTTACATTACGCTCCCGGTGTTGCTTGTTTACTTTTACTGCATCCCCATCGTCAGCCATCCCTCCGTCACCCCAGTTGCTGCTTGTTGTTTTTTCTGTGTATAACTGTTTATTATTTTTGCATCCTTGTCATTGGTCCTCCCTAGCACAAACTCGACCCAAAGGGATGGAAGTGCTTTACATGCTCACCACTTATATTACACAGGGACACGCACCCCATTGCCTTTCATTTAATAATTTATTCATGTTTAATGCACATTTATGTAGCGCAAACATGACCTGCAGGAATTGAAGTGCTTTACATGAGAAACACTTACATTACACAGGGACACGCACTGCACTGCCTTTCATTTAATTATTTATGTTTAACACTCATTTATATAGCGCAAATTCGACACAAAGAGATTGAAGTGCTTTCGATGAACACCGTTTATATTACACGTTTGCTTTAATTTATAATTTATTCATGTTTAACACAAATTTATGGCGTTCAAATTCAACCCGAAAGGATTGAAGAGCTTCACGTGAGCACCACTTATATTACACAGGAACAGGCAGAGCATTGCCTTTCATTTAATTATTTACTCATGTTCAATGCACATTTATGTAGCGCAAACTCGACACAAAGAGATTGAAGAGCTTTTGATGAGCACCACTTACATTACACAAGGACACACACCACACTGCCTTTCATTTCATTATTTTATTCATATTTAACATCCATTTATGTAGCGTAAACTCGACCTGAAGGGATTGATGTGGTTTACATAATTACCACTTACATTACACAGGGGCACTGTACGAAAATGCCTATTTTGACATGGTCACCCCCACACACATTTTGCCTAGTTTCTGGTGTAATTTCAATGCAATGCATGTCAGTCACCCCTCCAACAGGCCTTACAACTTTAAGTCAGGGTGCATTATAGTAGATGTGAGGGTATATCTGCAAAAGCAGATATACCCCTGCTATGTCTTTGTTCATTCTCAGACATAGTAAGTGACAAGGGAAGCCATTTTAAGTGCATGTGCCAGACTCTGGTCACTATGAGTTCCCAGCTACACGATGGCTTCTCTGAGCATGGGGATGTTTGATATCAAACATCTCAGATTAATAAACCCTCACTGATGCCAGTGATGGATTTATTAATAACTGCACCCAGAGGGCACCTTAGAGGTGCCCCCTGAAAACTTTCCAGCTACTAGTGTCTTGAATGACTGGTCCTGACCAGTTCAGCCACCTTAGACACATTTCTGCCCTCTTCCCCCAAGGTGAGAGCAAGTGGTCTTGAGGGCCAGAGACAAAAGCCTGCACTGGTTGGAGGTGTTAGCACCTCACCCAGGCAGGATAGACTTTCCAGGGCGGGGAGCTTCAAAGGCCTAGCTGCCTTTGTAATGCGATCTGGGTCTCTCCAGATGGCAGAGATGACTGACCTCTCTGTCCTGACCCCACTTTTGGTGGCAAAACAGGCATGAAAATTAGTCAGATTAGGAGGTGAACCCACTCCATGCCAGTCCCACCCCTAAGGTGGACGAGCTGAAGTGTACACTACTTTTTAAATTCCTCCATCTTGTTTGGTAGGAGTTAGGCCACTCGGCTTAGGGTTATGCTCACTTCCCAGCAGAAGTGGTCATAGAAAGGGTGTAGTCACTCTAAAGGTGTTCAGCCCATTGGCTATCACCTGCCCACTCCCTGTAATGGCCCTAAATTGAGCATTTAGGTGGCACCCTTGAACCCTAGTACTCTGATCCTGATGACTTAAGAAGAAAAGGACACGGAGGAGTCACACCTGCAGAAGAGGAAAAGTAGAAGCAGTTGCCTTGGTACCAGCCCCACCAGCATGCCTCTGCCCAAACACACAACTCATCCTGCAGCTGAGCCTCCAAGAAACCCAGGAGGGTTACCTGCCTTCCATAAAGACTCAAACTCCTGTGACCAGCAGATCTGTTCTACAACAAAGCCTCAAGAAAGGACTCTGCAGCCTCTGGAACAGCAACACCCAACACCCGAAGTGACCTCTGCACTGGATGTCCACTACCCAAGGTGAAGCCAACCAATGGTGCCAGCAAGGTTCCCCAGCTGTCCAGAGTCTGAGTCCACTCAGGTTTCACCCTTCTTGGACTCCCGCAAGTTGCCTGCAGCCTCTGCACTCAGGCCCCCTCTCCCGCAGCCTTGTGGTGAGAGAAAACCAGACAGCTCCAGCAGCCGTCACCCCTGACCCAATCTGAGGGGTGGGTAATTGGTCCCAACAACGCCCACTGGCTTCTCTGAGCTAGAGTCCACCCCTGCTGGACTCCACAACAACACCTGTAGTCTCAAAATACAGGACCAACTGACAGCGAGTGCTCCAGGATGGAGAAACCTGGGGCCGTATTTATACTCCGTTTGCGCCGAATTTGCGTCGTTTTTTTCGACGCAAATTCGACGCTAAACTAACGCCAACTAACGCCATATTTATACTATGGCGTTAGAGGCGAATAGCGCCAAAGTTCCCGGAATGTGCGTCATTTTTTAGCGTGAACCCCTTCCTTGCGTTAATGATATGCAAGGGAGGCGTTCCCGTCTAAAAAATGACTCCCAGGCCTTTACGTGGTATTTATACTCCCGGGCAAAAGAGACGCCCGGGAGTGGGCGTGGCTAAAAACGGCGCATTTGCGCCGCTTTTTAACGCCTGGGTCAGGCATGGCGTTAAGGGACAAGTGGGCTCAAAATGAGCCCAGAGTGCCCTCCCCTGCCCCCAGGGACCCCCCCTGCCACCCTTGCCCACCCCAGGAGGACACCCAAGGCTGGAGGGACCCACCCCAGGGACATTCAGGTAAGTATTTTTTTATTTTTTTTTTAGAATTTTTTTTGGCATAGGGGGGCCTGATTTGTGCCCCCCTACATGCCACTATGCCCAATGACCATGCCCAGGGGACAGAAGTCCCCTGGGCATGGCCATTGGGCAAGGGGGCATGACTCCTATCTTTACAATGATAGGAGTCATGTTGATGGGGGATGGGCGTCGAAAATAAATGGCGCAAGTCGGGTTACGACGATTTTTTCGACGTAACCTGACTTGCCCCATTTTAAGACGCCCATGCGCCATTTTCCCCCTACGCCGGCGCTGCCTGGTGTACGTGGTTTTTCTCGCGCACACCAGGCAGCGCCGGTCTGCTTGCGCCGGCTAACGCCATTCAATAAATACGGCGCCCGCATGGCGCTTCAGAATGGCGTTAGCCGGCGCAAAACTTTTTGACGCTAAACTGCGTTAGCGCAGTTTAGCGTCAAAAAGTATAAATATGGGCCCTGATGCCTAAGGACACCCCTGCATCCGTTGCCCCTGGGCACTGGAGAAACGGACCAAAGGTGCACTAAGTCTCCAAGCACCCCACGTCTACAGCCTACCTGTTTGTTGTCTTCAACTGGCTTTCCACCCAGAGCCTGCAGCCTATCTTCACGAGCACCAATTCCGATTGAAAACCATTGGGCATCCGACACATTGCTTCACCACTGCACCCAGCCGCCCCATTGCTGCTTGTAGTAACCTGCTGGTGTGAATCTGATCATTGCCTAGTAATTATCTTAACTACCTGAGATCGGCCTCGTAAATAGTTGTTAATCATGTGCTCGCTGAACATTGTTTTCCTCCATAGGATAACCATGAAGAACACTGAAATTGGACTGTGTCGATTTTTTAAACTAAAAAGTATTTATGCTTGAAAACGTATTTACCTGATAACGAAATTATTGGGTTTAAAGTATATGTAAACAAAAGTATTACTTTTCTAAATTGGTCTCTGATTTATTCTTTGAGTGTGTCTTATTTACTGCCTCTGTGAGTACAACAAATGCTTAGCACTACCCTCTGATAAGCCTACCTGCTTTCCCACACTACCACAAATAGAGCATTAGTCCTATCTACTTTTGCCTCTGCAAACCAATTGGGAATCCACTGGACTCTCAGCATGGTGTACTTCTGTTTAGCACACCACATACCGAGCCAGCTTCCTACAGACATTCAGCAAGCACTCCATAAGAGTGCATCTGCAGTTGTCTTCTCTCCTCCACAGCGTGTTAACCCACCACACACTCTGCTCCCTGGCTTTTAATCCACCACACCCTCCTCCCTATTCTTTGTTGCTTTACCCACCCCCTGCTTCAGCTACTTCCCTCAACCTAGTGATGGAATGCTAGTAACCAATCTTACAAATCATTTGAATGACTCACAGAGACAGACAGACCAATTTCACATGACTCTGCCCCCCCCCAGTGCATATGTGACCACATTCCTTGCCACACCATACTCATTCCACTGCTGTTTATTCGTGCTCGTGTGCACCCACTTGTGATTTCAAAACACAGCTCCTTTGAAAGTTTGCCCAGAGTCACAGGATGTTGAGAAGACGCTGAGACTCGATCCTGTCCCCAGTAGAAGGTTGGCAGCTATGGCAGTAGAGCCACATCCCCTCACCGCTTTACTTGTTAAATTAACTCCTAGATATTTTGTTGCATTTCTCGAAGTAAACACCATATTTCACACCATAAGGAGGGCTGCCTGCCTCAGATTTTATGTGCAGCACAAGCTGTGACCTGGGCTGCAATCACATACCTCTGAGAACGTCTGGGAAAATCATAACTCACTGTGATGTATTTGCCACCTGGGACCCTCCTGATGCTCTGATGCTGTGACGCGAGCGCTGATGAGTTATTACTGAGCCTACTTGGCACGCTCTACTGTCTGTGTGGGTCCCAGTACGCTAGTAGCAGGTTAGTAAGAATTAATGTCTGTAACTAATCCAGCAGCTGCTATTCCACATGCCAAGACCTATTGGCTATGCTAATGCTTGTTGTGTAGGTGGACAACAGTTTGTCTGTAACTAATCCAACAGCTGCTATACCACATGCCAAGACCTATTGGCTATGTTAATGCTTGTTGTGTAGGTACATGAACATTTTTTTTCAAATGTACATTAAAAGACTCGGGTTCACACCCCTTGAGGGTCAACTTAGGATCTTTAAATATATGTAAAGCACATTAGTGTCCTTGGAACCACCATAGGTAGCACCAATTTTCCAACAACATGCATCTGAAGAGTAATATTCTTTTTGCAATCCCAGACTCACATGAGCTCTGGTTAGCAAAGCAGCACTTGGTATTTATTTCTGGGGAAAGGATAGCTCTGTTCTTCTATACATCTATTATAAAAACCTGGATGTCACAGATTCGAATCTACATGGCACAGCCAGTATTTCCTCCATTTAAGGTTTAATACATGTGCACCAATAAACTGGGTAATTTGCATCATTATATAAATCAGTAATAACGCATTGGTATTCATACTCCCCAAAGAAATAACTTAAAGTAATGAGCCACAAACAGTTAAAAAACATTCTGGGTGCTCACTCAAAAAACTCAAAAACTGGTCCTTTTGAAGTTTATCGAATGAGTGCCAGCACAGTGGATAACCTTTTTCTGGATTACAGAGATAATTTGGTTAATTGCAATGCGTGCTATCAGTGAAAACATTATTTAACCACCGGAGTGAAGGGTAGCATATTTTTATTTTTATTTGATTTCACACGGAGCACCCTGATGTCAAAATACCTTGAAAACATCCCAAAACTCTTACTTCTCTGCAAAAGCGTCCCAGACCCAACCAAAGTGTGGTCACTGCAGACAGTTCACTTGTCAACAACCATCCCCTGGCAAGTGGCAGAAGGAGGGGTGTGTGTGTCTGTTTCTTAACTCATGACACTGGGGAATCATCCTTACTGTGAGTTCAGCCTTGGAGTGAGGCGGGCCACTAACTTGTCTACTACACAAATGCTGTAGCAGGGAGTGGAGCTCTCAGTGAAGGTGAAACAGGATGGCCAGACGCACTAAGCAGGCACCAAGAGGCAAGAGCGGTCAGCACTGCCACCCCACACAACACACCGAACACACTTGTTCTGCATGAGCGGTATCACGGAAGGCAGGCGTGAGAACAGCCCGAATGGCTCTTGGCAGGGGAGTGCACTATAAATGCTGCTCCGAGGCAGAACGCCATCAATTATGTTGCTGTTTCCAGCCTCACTGCAAGAACACAATGTGACAGCTCCTTGGGGTTCTCTGTATGTTAGGAGAGGATATGGCATGAAGGCCACTGCTGTCGATTTTGGAACAGGGGAACCAGTTCGCGTCTTGATGTCGGGTCAATATTCTGTGATTTTGGGCAAATCATTTAGGGCCTGACTTTTTGGCGGGGTTAGTCCGTCACAATGGTGGCAGAGATCCCATCTGCCGAAATGTAGATCCCATTATGTCCCATGGAATTTAGATTTCGGCGGATGGGATATCCGTCTCTGTTGTGATGGAGTAACCCCTCGGCTAAACTATAAATCAGGCCCTTAATCTCCTCATGCCTGAAGAAGCATGAATGTGACCTTGTGTAGTATAACTTGTGTTCATGTAAAGCACTCCAATACCTTTGCGTCGAGTTTGTGCTATATAAAACTGTTCCTTCTGCATCTAGGTGCTACTTCTTCCTGGCGTGGAATGATGCAGTAAAAGGGATAAATACCGTCATTCAAAATGACAGACACCCCACTTATTGAATGGTTGATCTGTCGGTTGGACCAAAATATGTAGAGTGAAGAGGGAGTATCAGTTACCTAACCAAAGCATGCTATGCACATGGACAGCGGCTTCAGTCGCAGCTTGGGACAGCGTAGCACTATAAATGCACGTCACTGTTTCTCAGTTTACCAGTCTTCAGTTCTGTTACTGGTTACACACATAGACACAGGAGTGAGCACATGAGCCAACTGGGGTCTGATGGTATACAAGTGTGCATTAACTTGCCACCACAAAACCCACCCCGCCTCCTACAGATGACCCCATCGCTATTCCTGCTGCCAAACCCGCAGGCCCTCCAAGAAGTCCACCAACCGCTCCTCCAAAGACACCTCCGACTATGGCTCCTACAACTGATGCAGTTTTTTTATTTGCCAGACGGTCCTCTGCTTCTTTCCGGGCCCCTTCTTGTTTCTTTTTGTACTCGTCCTCTAGCTGTTTCATCTTCTCTTCATGATCCTTTTTCTTCTTCTCCTTCTCCTCCTCTAGGTCTTTCGCATTCTTTGTTTTTATTTCATCCAACTCCTTTCCAACCTGCCCCTGCAGCTCACGCTTTTTCTTTTCATGCTCCTTTTCGTATTTCCTCTTGATTTTCTCCTCCTTTTCCTTAATCATGCGCTCTGCTCTCTTAAACATTGCCTGTGTGTAGTACGAGCCCCCGTTCCCTTGCACCATCCGGTCTATCATTTCCAAGAGCTCAGACACCTGTTGGTCTTGTTCGTCCCCTGTTGCTCTGTTGTTGAAAGCACAGTATCGATTACTACATTTCTCAATCAATGTTTTTAATCTTACATCTGCTTCTTCAAGATATCCTTGAATGGTTTGCTCTTCCAGGTCATCTTTACGTGTGAACAAGACAATAGTGTACTTTGAGGCTTCCTCTCCAAACAGGGCTTGGATCCTTTCCACAGCTTCTTCTTCTTCTGGGGTGAAACGTCCAATCTGCAGCACAACAATAATCGCTTGTGGCCCAGGGGAGGCCCGGATCACACACTGAGCTAGTGCTGTGTATGTATCGTTCATAGAGACCTTTGTATCCATAAACCCCGGTGTGTCAACAACCGCAATCCTTCTGTTCAGACGGTAAACGGTCTCTTTACGGCACTCTGTTGTTTGTGAGTTTGCACTTGCTTTAGATTCAAAGATTTTGGCGCCAAGGATGCAGTTTCCGGTGGCGCTCTTCCCACATCCAGTTTTACCAACAAGGATTATCCGCAAGTCTCCTCCGGAAGAGTTGCTGTTACCGCCATCAGCACCTGTGAAGACAACATGCTAGAAAATCAGAAAGGGCTAGAAACAGGCACACAATTGGTTCAGTCTAAATATTGAATTCAGAATAGATTGATCACCTGCCATGGAGGCAAATTCTGGACAGTGTGTGTAAAAATCCAGGACAAAGGGTCAACATTCAGGACAAAAATTAAGGACAGAGTCAATTTTTGCGGACACATCAACAGAGGTCACACAGTATTATATTAATTAAGCAAGTAGATGCCTAACATGTACAAAGCATAATAGTTTATATTTCTTTGGTCTGTATAATACATTAATAATATAACTGAACACATTTATATGTAACTGGACTTATCTGAAGATTTCTAGTTTTTTTAAACATGCGCACTAATTTGACCAAAATTTGACCACTCATATAAGGTGCAGTCGTGACAGAATTCTTCCCCTTTAACATGCATGTTGGTATCAGAAAGAACACTCTTAGTGGAACATGGACTCCCCTAGTGGGTGTATGTAAGATGTGAATGCCAACAACAGACCAATGGCTGATGAGTGCTGGTAGAAAGGCTTAAGGGTTACATATGTCTTATATTACATACTTCCTCTTTTCATAGATGGAGCTTGGCAGCAACAATATTATAGGAAGTTTACAGTCTAGCTGGACCGCATTGATGGGAGAATATTAAAAGGGATGGATCTTAAACATGATCTTAGAAACATCCCCGCACCTCTAACATCGCAAAAAAATGCCACCAGTGAACTAGTCACTTGTTATGCGTAACATATATGTGGATTCGAATCTTACAGGTGGGGAAACATTATAGTCTGTTAAATCAAACACAAGAGGTTTTTGAACAATGCATTTCCTGAGCTTACATATTATAATTGCATTTAAATTGTGCTTCGTGGTTAGTCCAGTATTATTGGTTATTGTTGGCTACTAGGATTGTTCTTGTGTGTTTAAGCAAACCATTCCCTGCATCCTGCCCCGATTCCAAGTAGTTGATCAAATATTGGGGAGTTTGTTGTGATCATTAGTGAGGGACGGAGATATGTGAGCTCATGGACATGGTTGGCAGGATTAAAAGATGAGTAAGAGGAAATTAGACAGACTGTCGCAAGCAGCAGCGCATGCGCGCTGCATAAGACAAGACCTAAAAACAAAGTAAGAGTACTTTCAGGAGTCCCACCGCTCTCCTGCACACACCAAGGACCTGATTTAAGAAACAAAAGTATTCCTGACAATTACAGTTAACTTGGAACAAATGGTCATGATAATGCATACCTGGCGTCATTCCACTAAATATAGGGCAAATTACAGAACCCATAAAATGCTTAGCGCATGTATACAGTGTAACAAAATGCAATGTGAAGGGTAAAAGTACAATTTTGTTTCCAGCAGGGAAAGAAAGGAAGCTCAGTGACATATGCAATCACTGTTGTGGTACAGGCCCCTGAATCATAAAGAGAAAATGTATTTGTCTCCCTCATATTGTATCTCAAAAAAGCAGTTCCGCAGGCGGACATAGATATTGTGCATCCAATCAAACTAGACAGGCATATTTGAAGGTGCTCTCATGTTCCATAGAGCTTGGTGAGCCACTGGAAGCTCGATCCAGGTGCCTGGCTCTGGCTCAGCTCGAGGCCTTTTCATAATCTGGAGCTGAAAACAAGACAAGATTTCATGTGGTTTCTGCCTGCCGACCATTATCTACCCGCTAGAAAAAGAGTTAAAATCAAAGCATTAACTTCTGAGATAAAACATGAGACAAGTAGATACCCATTTAGTGACTGATTTGTACAAAGTGAAAAAAAACCAGGGATTAATCCCGCTTAACCAAATTGTGGGCCTGATTCACAAAGGTAAACTTAGACCTAAAGTCTAACTTTACATCTGAAATCTAACTTTACACCTGAAATCTAACTTTACACGTGAAGTTTCTGTTTAGACCTGAAGTCTAAGTTTAGACCTCAAGTGTAACCTGAAGATTAAGTTTACACTTGACGTCTACAAGTATCTTTACTACTAGTAATTTTGCCAGTAGTAGCTGACCTTTGTGAATACCAATAATTAGTAAAGTTAGACTTTTGGTCTAAGTTAGACTTTTGGTCTAACTTTACCTTTGTGAATCGGGCCCTACGTGATTTTAGGCAAATATTTGATTTTGAGGCCTTTCTTTTACTTCATTATCACATATGATATCACCTTCAATTACATACGGTCAGGTTACCAGCTGTACAATAACATTGTGTTTCATAGACTATAATGTTGCTCTTTCTATAAGACTGTGGGCCACATGGCATCTGACTTGTCATCAGGTTCCCTAATGGCACTGTCGCCTGCTGGGACAGGAGCAGGATTTGTTCTAAGTTCATGTTTAAAAACTATCACTTTTTAATAAGCAGCTCTCAGTGCAGTGGTAAAAAGTGATATAAGGTCAAAGCATCTGCATTTTATGGAAATACATTTGTTTGAATTTTGAAATGGTTTTTATCACATTTTATGTGATGTTTGGTGCATACATGGCAAACATTTTCAGGGCTTGGCTTCTGCATGGACTCTTACAACGAAGCCAGTCTCTTGGCCCCGCTCTCACTGTTAACTTGTTGGGCGCGTCCACCTTTAATATACCATAATGGCTGTTGGAAGATGAAGTCCAACCACTGCACTCACCACTGTGAAAATCTTCATTGTACTACACTGATGCTCACCCCAGATAGCAACCCACACTGAATGACTGTGGCAGACACTTTAAGTGCTCTGCCGCTGTTGTTGTGGTGTGGAGGCTGGGGTGGGACTACATCCCCCAGCATTACTGAGGCGGGGAGGACTCCATTTGCCCACAGCTGGTCTCCATCTGCATCAAGTGCTTAAAGCACTAGGAGAGTCCCCCAGCATGGGACGCTTTAAACTCTCTGCTGCTGCTGCTGTTGTGGTGGTGCCAAGGCTGGGGTGGCACTACGTCCCCCAGCATTCCTGTGGAGAGGCAGACCCCATTTGCCCACAACTGGTCTCCATCTGCATCAAGTGCTTAAAAGCGCTAGGCGATTCCCGTAGCGCGGGATGTGCATGGGACACCCCCAGTGCTCATCTGGGCGAAGACTGGGCCAAGATGGGCACTACTTAGCCCATCATAGCCCGGAATAGGCTGGGCTGGGCCATCCCACTTAGTTCTGAGGATAAAAGTACTGTGGATATTGATTTATTTATCATTGGTGTCACACAAGACTTCTGTATTCTGTGTGTGGGATAGTGGGGCCAAATTGAGATATATCTTAAAGCACTAATAACTCCCCATCCCCTCCCACCATTATCTTCAGCAATTTGGAAACGCAGGACTGCTCCCTTGAAGCACACACCTGGTACCACCATAGGTGATTATTTACAGTGGACTGGAGGAGCAATCAATAAAGAAATTGAAACTGCGGACAGCGTCTATCTTTGTCATCTCCCCCCAGGAACCGAGTCAATGCAGGCACACTCCACCCCAACCATGGCCAATACAGGATCTCATTCGCTGCCACAAGCTGTGATCCCTGGGTCTTTAGACACTGTAATTGGCCAATTAAATCCTGTTTGCACTAGAATGGTAGATCATTTGGACAACTTGGAGGGGGCACAAACTTCTGTGGGAAAAAAATATTTAAAAAGTAATGGAGGAAAGAGAAAGAGGGTAGAAGCAGTGATCAAATCAAAGAGACAGTGCCCTAGCCCCTCAACGCCTTTGCACAGCACGAACCCTGGCTCGACGTCTGGCCGTAGTAGCGAATTTAGAGAACGTGTGTCTGACATGACTGAAGAAATATGCAAAGTGGTGGCTACATGTGTTACAAGGATGTTGGGGAAAATGTTGACCCATTTAGAGAAGGTGGAAGAAGTCCTGACTAATTTGAAAAATGTTTTTGTGGAGCGTCATCCAGTAGCATTGCCAGCAAACAGCTCTGGTGGTCCGGAAAGTGCAGTTATTCCCACCGCCACCTCCATGGTCACATGCTGTATTCAATGAGCCCAGGTTGGAACTGATACCCAGACTATACCCCATGATCACGTACGTCCTTTTGGTAACCCTTTAAGATGTGTTTCACAGCAAGTGAGGAAGTGTACTAACCCCGAGCAGGAGCGGAGGCAAATCATTAATGTGATTCATAATGTGACTATTACTCTTATCCCCCCTGTTTCCATGTGTGAAAATAATGACTGATGTCCCCCTGTGTCCCCAGGTGAGGCTGAGTCTAAAGACCAACTAAGAAATAAGGTTCCTCATTAGTTACAATCCAAGTTTAGATTTCCGACAGCAAGAGCTGGTTTAAGTATTATGAAGAGAACGGTCTGCTGGATTGGACCAACTAGGAAACCCCTCAAGCAAGAGGGTGTTATTATCAATGTTAAATACCTTAGAGCAATGGTTCCCAACCTTTTGACCTCTGTGGACCTCCACTTTATCATTACTGGATCCCGGGGACCCCCACTGAACATTACTGGGATCCGGGGACCCCACCACCAAGTCCTTACTGAAAGCTGGGGACCTAATGTGTTAATATTATTTGATTTTCTAAGCAGTCGCGGACCCCCTGAGGAGGCTTCGCGGACCCCCAGGGGTCCTCGGACTACAGGTTCGGAACTACTGCCTTAGAGTGTCAGGTGAGATTTTGTTTAAAGAAGTACTTGGTACAAATCCCAGAAACATTGCTGTTCTGCCCCTGGGGTATTTGTATCATCACTTGCACCCATTCCGTAGAGCGCCAATTCTCACCCCACCTGCTCAGTCTCAGCTGGATGGCTGCCAACTCGCCGTTCCCACATTTATCAGACTTACGGTAATAAGCGAGTTACAGGAAGTAGATTTACATAACATCAATGGGGTTCCATGCGTCTGGGAGGAACAGGGTGATCAATTACAGGGCTCTCCGCATGCCAATAAGGGGCAGAATGAAGAGTCTGTGGTACCTTTTTGGAATCACACTATTCTGCCTGCTGAATCGCTGGTACTAGGAACCGCCAGTCAAACTGCGGTATCCCTTTTACCAGCACCAGAGAAACAGCAAGGGGGATGCATTTTTACATCTACATCATGGAATATATTTGTTTTAAAAAATAAATTAGATGCCCTGAATGGGTTTACATTCTCTGCAGACCCCATGTGATTTTCTTACAGGAAACATGGGATGATGCTCCCTCCCATGTGATTTTCTACTATTTTACGCCTGCAGACCTCTCATTGTCGGGCCGATCCAAGGGTGGTCTTCAAATATTAATTTCCAACTTGTTACCCATGGCCATTCTGAGATCCTTCATTGCCTCACCTTATTATCAGCCTGTGTGGCTGTCTTATGCAGGAGGACAGGTTTGCTTCCACATGTAGGCCTACTTACTTACTTTAGAGGCAGATCTAGGTATGTTTTTACATGCTTTCTCCCCCAATTGTTTTATTTTTCGGACCCAGGTTTTTAATATACAAAAATGTACCCTTGCAGCCAAAATGGTGTGTGGCATAACTGATCCTACCGGTGAAGGAGCCCCCCACTTTTTACATAATGGTTATGGGCAGTCACTAAAGTCCCTCATTTTTAAGTACGATTTATCATTATTAGAGACCAATCTAGGAGTAAAGTCCAGATTTCCTCCTTTATTGGAGGAGGAGCCAGTATGATTAACAACCACTATTTGGTTTCCTTTTCACTTAGGAATTCAGTCACTGATCATAGAATTATAGAGACTGCAGTAAGTGACTATAATCCGTTAGTTGTTTCTTTGCAATATATACAGAAAACCAGAGGATTATTACCAACGTCGCTAATGTAGACGCTACAAGGCCAGATGGTGTTCGAATTAAGTGGACAGGGGAAGCTCCCCAAGTAGTGCTCCAGAAGCTGCTAAAAACTAATGAAACAGAATTTAAGTACTGTCTAGGTGACAAGGTTGATAATATGTTATTGATCCATGTTTATGAAGCCATTACTAGATCAGGCAATGCCTTAGTGACCCAAAAGTCTAGGCCAGGGTCTGAAATGAAGCACAGTTGGCTTGATCTCCCATGCACCCAGTCCATTAAATTGTTGCTGACAGAACTGCATAGTTCACCAAGGGACCAAATTGTCATCAAGCAACTTAGTAAGGATTATAATATGGCCCTAAACAATAGGAAGAGGTTACTCAGGGAAGAAGCCTGGGCAAATGTAGCAGAAGCAGCTGAAACCAAGGATGCTGCCTTGTTTTGGAACACTGTAAATGCCCCCTTTCTTGAAAGATGATACAGTCCCACGACTTACTTCACATGTTCCTTCTAATGTGTGGGTTCAGCAATATTCTGACATCTTTGGCTCTCCGGTGAGTGACATCCAAGAGATAGATAGTTTAAATAGCAGTAAACCCCTGGAAATAACTCTGGAGGAAGTCGTTCTTGCACTAGATTGCAGTGCAGGAAGTAAAGCAAGATGGTGTCCCGGTTCACGCCTCTAAGGCTGCGGGAGAACTTTGGGGCCATATTCTGACCCCCGTGCTGAATGCAGCTGTAGATTGTATGACCCACTCTAGCTAGGTTAATTCAAATATAGTGCCTATCTTTAAGAAGGGAGATAGATCAGACCCTAAGTGCTTTCGTCCAATTTCTTTATTGGACTGCTCTGTTAAACTGATGGGTAGGGTTCTCCTACAAAGATTAGAGAAGTGGGGCACCGATAATTCTATCTTGTCAGAAGTCCAGTATGGCTTTAAGAAAGGGCTGAGGACGGTAGAACAGTGTGCCAACGGGGAAACTACTTATTCGGAATTACACAAAGACCAAGTCTTTCTCAATATACCTATGCTTTGCCAACCTCAGCAATGCCTTAGACCTGGTGGAGAATTCGATTCTGTGGCAAACCCTACTCTTGCTTGGGGCACCTGAAAACATTGTCAGTTTCCTTGCTAACTTATATGGGAAATTGCCCGCCAAGACACGCTTTGGCCCAAATAGGGAATGCACTCACTCCTTTAGAGTTAAGAAGGGGATAAGACAGGGTAGTATCTTGGCCCAGTTTCTTTTTTCTCTTTATATTAATGTGGTTGATAATGTCCTCAGGGCTTTGCAGGCTGACGTGCCTATTGATGCGGGTCATTCAGTTCCTGGGTTGCTTTATGCCGACAACGCTGTTCTGATGTGAAGAACGCTGTCGGCCTGCAGAGCCTGATGGATACCTTTGTAGACTTTATGGAAGGGAGGAAATTGAGGATACATGTAACTAAGACTTATACAATGGTATTTGGGAAAAAGTCTTGGAGTAGTCAAAACTTTTTTATTAAAGGCTCCTTAATTATGAGAGTTAAGACTTTTAATTTTCTGGATATATCGTTCACCAGCAGTGGCTCTTGGGTCAATCATATACAAGGTGCCAGACTAAAAAGGAGGCGGTCTGGGGGGATATCTTTAGATAAGCTCTGCAGTCTTCCAATCACAAAAAAATGATTAAAATATATCAAGCTAAAGCTCTGTCTGTCGCTATGTATGGAAGAGGCATTTGAGGTTAAGACAAGAGGGATCTCTTACAGACAGAGGAGAATGCCTTTCTCAAACATCAGTTGCGTATCCCCACCTCGGTTTCAACATATACTACTCATAAAGAATTGGGCTTAATTACCTAGAGGATCTACTCCTGCTTAAACCCATTTTGCTTTGGCGATCAATTTGGGCCAAGCCCAAAACAAGCATTACAAGATGATTATGCATTGCTGTACTCTTGATCATGCTTTTAAGATTCCTTGGCTCTTCCATAATAAGGATATTCTAAAGAACCTCTGTGCTCCCCTAATAAGTGTGTTGGCCCTGCAAAAAAGTGAGTTGAAAGCTCTTTTCTTAAGCTTCAGATGTGAAAATAGGGCGAATACTGAAGGGGGGAAGTCTATGGTCTGTCTATATATGTCACTTTCATCTGGAGAAGGGTTTCAACCTTACTAGTCTATGATCACACGCCCTCAGCACCGATTTGTTTTAACTAGGCTGCGGATGGGAATTGGGCCCTTTTAAGTTGCCTTTCCAGTTATCTAGATGATCCCTTGCCCATGTGATGGTATTTTTAAGCAGAGCACTAAGCATGTCATTCTTTTCTGTAGATTTTATGATGGATTGTGACAAATTTATTTGAAACCGCTTTTTAGTGAGAATAATATTAGGGACAACAAAGATGCGTTAAAATTCCTATGTGCTTTGGTGGTTCCTTTGCTATGTTTTAGTGTCGCCTCATTTATATGGGGCGCAGTAAACATTAGGAAAGGTATTTAAGCCCTTTTTTTTCTCTTTGGGTACCAAGAGAAAGAGGGGTCCTCTAAATTTCCTGAACTTGAGCTATGAATGATGTATGTAATTCTTGACTTCTGTTTTAAATGCTGGAATTCGTTTTTAGCTTATCTTGTTTTTATTATTATTGCTACTGTATAACTACTCTCTTATGGTCAACTTGTTTGTACCAAATAAACAATTTTGAATCGTATCGACTGAGGTAAATGTGCAGGGCAAAACTGCGACCTATGAGCGACTTATTTACAGACTGCACGACAGTGCCAAGGTCATCAAAAAATTCTGGGCACCTTTCCCATAAGATTCCTAGACGATGGAGCGACAGGAGGTGGGGTCTACTTGATTGCGAGTTTGTACCCATGCCTGGCATCTCTCTGAAAACTGACTCACCACCTTCCCCTTCCTACCATTCTCATGCTACGTCCTTGAGAAGGCTTGTGAACAGTTCGAAGCGCTGATGAGAGATGTGATTTCATCCCACTACCGGCCACCTCTGAGTCTGGGCTGCCACTGGCCTAAGCTTCCACCTGCATTGGAGGTTAGGTTCCCCAAGGCCAAGGGGCTGCAGGTGCAGGGTTACCATTTGGCATCGGGAATCTTCGTCCGCCCTGTACCGTCGCCTCTTTTTCCACTCCCCCACCTGCTCCTCTCCCTGCCACCACCTCCATCATCACCGCCGTATCCCAAAACGCCAGCCCTTCCATACCTACATACTTTGGCGGGGCCTCCAATGGTTCAACTGATTGCTAGGAAGAGGACAACTTGGGTGACCACAGCTGCTGTGATATCATGTGACCCAGTGGCCTAAGGAAACCCTAGGGGTCCCCCTGCAAGGAATGGTGAGGAGGCCCCTTGCAATACCCATACTCTCAAGCTGAGAGGGATCCCTTTATGGAACGCTGTCGTCCCACAGCACTGCAGGGGTTGTGGGGTTGTCCATTATGCCCCTGATGAGACCGCTTGCCTTTGACATACCACTGCCTGGGCACGTCTACTGCCCCCCGAGCTACAGGTATAGCTAATGGCAAACCGGACTAACGTGAACCCTGTTTAGTGGCAATGACCCCATGACTTAACCTCTTTCATACAGGCAGGGGCGTGTTGAAGGGCTCACAGTGATGGAGGGAGAGCTGATGCTCACCTTCTTTCCCTCATTATCTGCCTACACTAATGTGACATGGACAGGTGAGCCAGATGCTCACGTACCTAGCGCCACTAGATTACAAGTCTGCTAAATCAACCAGTGGCGGCGGATTCTTTTTAATAGTGGTGGGGCTACGCAGGACCACGATTTGGACCTCTTGAGTTGAGCCTGAAGGAAGTCCAAGTCTATAAAAATAAACAGTAAACTTAATTAGACCAAAAAGGTGTACTTACACTCTTCTGTCCTCTCTGGCCCAAAGTTTGCCAACAAGAGTTCTCTAAGCCATCTCCCCTAAGCAATCTGGAAGCTGCTCTCATGCAGCTAACCCGCATTAGAGAAGCGCCAGGATTGGAGGGAGCAGCATCTCTCACAAGAGCACTGAAGGCCTGTGTCTAAGACAGAAATGTAAAGTGCTGGCTGGCCGCGGCAAGACAGCTGGCCAAAGTGACATGCGCACTTTAAACTTTGTGTGCACCACTTCCATGCTGCCAGCCAGCAGTGATGTCTCCACCCCAGCTTGGGCTGCCCGGCTGCACTGAAAAATAAAACGGTAATAAAATCATTTTATTACCATTTTATTTCTCATCTTTGCTGCACTAGTAGCAGGGTGGACGACTTTCCTCTGCCTTAACGGAGGCACCGCCTCTATAAAATCAACTACCTGCTGCAAGACCCTGTCTGGCGCGAACATTTGGAAGGAACAGATGTTATAATATGAATATGTGTATCCCTCTAGAACGACACTGCAGTGAAGACATGCCTCTGTTTTTCAATTTCCTGTTTCCTTTTTTGTTTTCTTTTCCCCTCTGTATTGGCATACAATAGTGCAAGCCTGCTCTACTCTTCTGATTATAGTGCAGCATTGAATGGTTTATGTGTCTGTTGATGACCAACGCAAGAATTGCAAAAAAAGAATATATAGGGATCGAAATTGTAAGGCTGATGGTGGCACCAGATTGTAGGAAGCTGGCTCTGTATATGCTATATCAAAGTGAGATATAGGCCCTCATTACGACCTTGGCGGGTGGCTGGAGCCGCCCGCCAAGATCGGACCGCCGGGTGGCCGCCAATGCGGCCGCACTCCCACCGCGACCATTTGGAGATCCAATGTATCTGTAGTGGAAAAATATATTTTGTTACTTTATTTTTAGAACCAAACGGATCTTATTGCAGGGAAGTACATTTGCAAGTAAGTATCAAGCATAGGTATCAGACACTTTGTTCAGATTCTGTAAATAAAACGGTTTACAAGCAAGTAAAATTTTTCACTTTAAAAAGTTGACAGTGCAATTTTCAAAACAGTTCTGGGAGGGAAGTGTTAGTGCAGTTTTGAGGTAAGTACTCGACTTACAATTCCAGTCTCCAGGGGTTAGGATGTCCACATGTCGGGGTTCAGGGTGACCCCAAACGTACACCACCAGCAACACTGGGCCAGCCGAGTCCAGAGGTCAAAGTTGAAGGTAGATTTAGGATGGGATCCTATGGAGACTGGGGGCACTCAGAAACCGATCTGCTAGCAGGTAAGTACCTGTGACTTCGGAGGGCAGACCTGGGAGGTTTAGGGGTGGGGGGCCACAGATTGGCACCAAACCCACACCCTCAGCGGCACAGGGGCAGCTGGGTGCAGGGTGCAAACACAGCGTTGTGCTCCCAATGCTTTCCAATAGGGGAACCCCGGGAGTCACAAGTATGCTGCAGGCTGGGTCCAGGGGGTTGGTTCCGGAACACCACAGGCTGGATAAGGAGGAGGGCCGTCTGCTGAACACTGCTGCATTGGAGGCTAGGTTCCCCAAGGCCAAGGGGCTGCAGGTGTAGGGTTACCATTTGGCATCGGGAATCTTCGTCCGGTTCTCTTGCGTTCAGGGGGGTCCTCTTGATTTAGGCTGCAGGCGTCGTTATGTTGGCCAGGAGGGGTCAACCTAGGGTGGACACAAGCTCAGAATCGCCTGGGGACCTGCTCTGGACCGGTGGGCCACCTGGACGTGGGCGTCTGATGCAGAGTGAGCAGGACTCGCGGATCTGGGGCGGTTCTGGAGTCCTTGCTGGAGTTTCTTGTGGACAGGGCCGCTGTCCTTGGAAGTTCTTGGTCCTCTGATGGGCAGGCAGTCCTCTGGGGGTTTGGAGAGGTCGCTGGTTCTGCAGGATGCATCGCCTTTTTGTAACAGGGCTTCAGAAGCTGCAGACAGGCCAGGAGGGCTGGGGCCAAGTCAGTTGGTGCCTGTAGTCTTCTCCTCTTGGGGGGTGGCTAAGCAGTCCTTCTTTCTTCTTGTTTTCTTCTTGAGGTCACCAGGAATCTGGTGAGTTAGGTGCAGGGGTGCCCTTAAATACTAGATTTAGGGACGTTACAGGAGTCAGAGGGGAGTAGTCAAAGGCTAATGTCCCTGAGGGTGGCTACACCCTTCCTGTGCCCACTCTCTTTAGGGAGGGGGCGGCACACTTCTAACCCTATTGGTCCCTGTCCTCCTAACCAAGATGGAAGATTCTGCAGGGAGGGCGGGTCTCTTCAGCTCTGGACACCTTAGGGGTGGTCCCAGTTTGGGTGGTCACTCCTCACTGTTTTACTATATTTTCCTGCTTGACTTGCCACCAAAAATAGGGCTTTGTGTGGGGGGTGGGCATCTACACTAGCTGGAGTTCCCTGGGGCACTGTAACAGGAGACCTGAGCCTTTGAGGCTCACTGCCAAGTGTTACAGTTCCTGCAAGGGGAGGTGTGTGGCACCTCCACCCTGAGCAGCCTTTGTTTCTGACCCCAGAGGGCACAAAGGCCCTCAACCCATGGGGTCAGAAACTCGTCTTTTAGTGTCAGGCTGGCACAGACTGGTTAGCCTCACACTAAAGGGTTGGTTAAAATACAGGGGGAATTTCTAAGATGCCCTCTGGGTGCATTGTACAATAAATCCAATACTGGCATCAGTGTGGGTTTATTGTGCTGAGAAGTTTGATACCAAACTTCCCAGGTTTCAGTGCAGCCATCATGAAGCTGTGGAGTTCGTAATGACAAACTCCCAGCCATGTACTTTATATGGCCACACTGCACTTACAATGTCTAAGAATGGACTTAGACACTGTACGGGCATATTGCTCATGCAGCTATGCCCTCACCCGTGGTATAGTGCACCCTGTCTTAGGGCTGTAAGGCCTGCTGGATGAGTGACTTACCTATCCTGAGAGGGGTGCCATGTCGACTTTACCTTTTTTTCCCCACCAACACACACAAGCTGTAATGACAGTGTGCATGTGCTTGGTGAGGGGTCCCTTAGGGTGGCATAATACATGCTGCAGCCCTTAGGGACCCTCCCTGGTCGCAGAGCCCTTGGTACCACTGGTACCATTTACAAGGCACTTAGCTGTGTGCCAGTGGTGTGCCAATTGTGGAAACAATGGTACAGTTTTAGGGAAAGAACACTGGTGCTGGGGCCTGGTTTGTCAGGATCCCTGCACGCTCTCAGTCAAGTCAAAATCAATATTGGGCAAAAAGTGGGGGTGTGGGTGAGGGGTAACCATGCCAATAGGGGCACTTTCCTACACAGATGAACATGAGTAGACTTCTGCAAATGTGGATTGCACAGATATTCAGTCACCAGGTGTTTCACAAAATTCTGAGGGGCCTCGGTGTGAGCACCTAGTTAAAAAAAAACTAACATTGTCTTGGGACTCATAGGAAGGACACTCCAAAATATTGCAGGACCTAGTGGCCCGTGAGATTCTTTGGCTCTTCATGGGCTTATTACAAAAGCAGTCCTACCTACGTCTGTGATATATACATGGGTTTAGCAGTGCCCACGTGGGGCCCTATAAAAAAGAGTCTGGGGCAAACAGTCCTGGCTCCCACCTTTTTGTGCCAACCCTGCTAGTCACTGGTCTCGGTCCCTGCAACGAGAGAGTTCAGAAACGCTGCTTAAAGCCTGCTGAGAAAAGTTAACTGTCTACAACAGAGGAGGTTCACCTACATGGTATAACTAGTCCACCCAATTATTTGTGCCGGTGTTTGTTTCTTTTGTGAGTATGGAAAGCGCGAGGCAGCGGAGCGCTTCCCTGCGAGGAGCGGACAACGAGTCATTACTGCAGGGTCTCTCAGGCACACAGTGAGACAGCTGCTGCTGGTCTATAGCAACTCTTGTACAAATTGAAGTAAATCAGTTTTAAAAAGTTTAAAATACAGCTTTAAACTGTAGCTAAAGATGCTCTTGAATCGATAACTTTGAATGCCACTGTGCTGGGTTTAATTCTTTCTTTCTAGGGCACATGTGAAACAAATACTGTTTCATATAGATCATTTCTATTACAGAATGAAAAAGGCGGATGAAAGTCTTGCAGTGTGACTGGTGTGCAGCTGTTTGCTGGGTGTCCGTGTAGTGGCAGCTTCACAAAGGATTGTACCAACACCCACCCGCTTGGGGATGTCATAAGCACACGAGTAGATGTAAAATGGGTGACATCTTCGGTGTAATCTCTAACTCATAAACACTACTGCTACCCCCTCCTTGCTATATATCATAATGAAACCTACATTAACTTCTCACCTAAAATATACCTCTCATCAATGAAAAACGAGCATTGGCAAAGCCAATCGCGTTTGAATTAGTTGAAGGGATGGGGTGAGGGTGAAGGGAGAACACAGGGACGATGTAGTAAAACGCATGGATAAAATATGAATTTTGGTGAGTGACATCAAGAAAGCAGAAGGGTGTGTGGAGACTTGCTAGAGAGATAAGGTAAGGGATTCAGATAGAAACACAGAGCAGAGAAAGAGGTTGGACATCCGTGTCATGAGACAAACACTTTGAAACAACAGGAGGAAGACGGAGGAAGATTACCTGGGGAGATAAATGAACTTGGGGGGTGGGGGTGGCTGAGGGTATATCCAGCATTCAAGGCGAGAGTCTCGCATTTTTTAAGCCAAAAATGAATTCATTTTAGCTACTTCCCACCTAAAGTTACCTCCAGTTCAATGGGAACACAAATTACCACAATTTATTTTCAAAGTCTCCCTCTGTACGGTTTCCGAATGTTGGCATGTATGAGCTGAGGGGAGATACTGAGGGAGGGATCCAGTGGAAAGAGGCTTGTGGGTATGAGGTAGAGAGCCACTACATCCTTGGGGACGGAAAAGGGATGTGGGTGAGAGAAGGGTGCATATGGCAGAGGTGCATAAAGAATAATCTGAGAGAAGAGAGCAGATAAAAAGAGAAACAAAGGGAGTGGGTACACAGAACCGCTGGATAGAGAGCAAGAATACAAGAAAAAAATTTGGAGTCGTAGAGAGAAACAAAAAAGATAGTAGCTATGGGTCTAAATATGCTCATATTGTGAATTAGGGCCTGATTTACAATCAGAGATTTGTAGAGCGTGGCTAATCACCCGTGAGGGTTTACAGTTTGGTGGACGCGTTACTCCGTCACAAATGTGATGGATTTCCCATCTGAATGTTACAAATGCATTATATCCTATGGAACTTGTAATGCGGCAGATGGGAGACCCGTCGTGTAACGCAGTACCTGCCCGCCAAAGTCCAAGTGAGGCACCTAGATCGCACAGGAAACAAGCAAACTACCCCAGCTTCCCTGGACATTTAGATGCTATTTGTTTGACATGCTGATTATTTTTGGGAACTGTCTGCACATGTTTGGACTTTTCGACAAATACAGTTAAATTAAATGCTCAACATCTATATTTGTAACATTGAAAACTTCAGGACAATCCATTATTTTTATGTAATAATATGATCTTTGTTTCCTTTTTACAACATAAAAAAGCCAGCAGTTGCTTAACTTGCCGTGCCTCCCTCTGCTGCATCAATACACAGTATAATTTTATACATTGATAACATGTTACTAATTGGGTGGGCGGTTGTGTGCATCATGGTATTCCAGTACACAATTTCATTAAATGAATCCTTCATTAGCGGGGGCATGGGGGAAGGGAGGGTATCGTCACAATCTCAAGTCTAGGGTATAATGCCACATTCAGAAAGCTCCATCCTTCATGAACCTCCATCCAGGTCTAGTGCCCAGCTTCCCCATATTTTAGTTACATTTTGTGTGCATAATTGTTCATTATATATTTTCTTTCCTGCTACAATCCAAATATTCATACATTTCTCCCACTCCTGCATTCAGAACCACCACACTCCACCATTTCTGGGCAATGTCTCATTTAGCGCCAGCAAATCTCAAATGTATCAATATTCTTTTGAATAGTATGTTTTCCCATTTACCCAGCAGTATCAGAGCGGCGTCTATACCAATGACAGATTCCGTGGACTCTTGCAACCTTTTTGCAACTGCCCTCCAATATTCTTGGATTGTGGGGCAGGTTCTTATAATAAGTAAGAAAGTGCCTGTCTGTCCACAGTTATGCAAACAAATCTCATCAATGGCTCTACGTGTTTCATATACTAGTATTCTACTGTAGAAACGTTGATGTAATATTTTGAACTGAATAAGGCTGCATCTGGCTTTTGTTGATGCATCTCATGTGATCTTCCATTTCACCAATGTCCTTTTGCCATTTCCCTCTTATTCACTTGCGGGCATATGTAGAAACGCATTTTTGCGGTCAGAAATGGCCTGATTTGTAGAAATGGGCCATTACCAACTGCAAAAATGCTTTTCCATGTGTAGAGAGCACGAACTGTGATTTGGTAACATGTTAAAGAGTTGCAATTTGTGTTGAGCGATTCGGTATTTGGAAGGGGAGTGTTTAGGGCTTGCCTTCCTAATACTGAATTGCAGTGCTATGCATGAATGGTTTGTGATCGAATTACGGTTGCAAAACACTTATTTTTTACCAACATCCTCGAGGGTGGTGGTAATCATTCGTAAATGGGAAGGAGTCCCCATAGGACCCCTTTCCCTTTGTGAATGCTGAAACAAATATTTTTAAGAGCAGGCAGTGGTCCCAAAGACCAGTGCCTATTCTTAAAAAATACAGACATGGTGGTTACAGACCTCAGCAGACTATCACCCCTGTGATGGCAGAAATTCCTAATGGGTTGCAAATTGCAATCTACCTCATTAATATTCATGAGGTAGATCTATTGCGACCCAGTTAGGAATCACTATTTTTAAACTGAATATTTTTGTACATTAAGAATTGCCATTTCTTAATTACGATTCACAAAGAATCACGATTAGGAATTCACAATCCCTAAATTCTGTACATATGGCCTCAAGTTCTTTTTGAGTGTTTACCATTAACGTCTTATAGGTACGGCTTCTGTAGTGGAGAGACCTCTTCAGTTTCTTCATATGTCGCAACTGCAAGTCTTTAAATACCTGCATGCGATGCAACCATCCCATACTCAGTCCGTAAGTGGGCAAATAACACTATTCCGTTTCCATTCCACAAATCTTCGGATTATGATATAATCCCATCATTTGAATCCCGGCAATGTTGCCAATGCGTTCAATCGTGTGCCCCCCATGGGGAGGTTTGGAGGTCAATCTTTTTTCCCACATCCCATTTCTCAATTCTGTGTATGCCATGTATGAATCACCATAATTGTGGTTGGGAAGGGGGTGGCCACAGTTGCTCCTCCTTATAATACATGCATGTACATCATCGTGCCTAACGCTAGCCAGTTCGTCCTTATGCTTGTTCATCCAATGGGGCATAAGATCATTTGTTTACAATGCAGATATGGGACATTTCATAGTACTTTTGGATGTTTGGGGGTGCTACTCCCCCTTCATAGGTTTTCAGTGCTATTCGTGGTGCACCACTTGCCCATAATAGCCTCCTTTTTATTTCATCTAATGTTTAAAAAAATATTTTAGGTATGTTTTATGGGCTGTTTTGTATATGTGAATCTGGACAAGGCAATCATTTTAAACATAGCAGCTCTCAAGTAGAGCAATTGGCAAATGATGCCAATACATAATGTCCACCTCACGTGTACTCACTAGGGGCAGGCAGATTGCTCTCATAGTTTGCTTGTTTTGGGAAACTCATAGCCCCAGGTATTTAAAATTATGGGTCTCCACTATCAGGGGCATTGACCCCCACATCAGATACATCAATGCTTTCTCCCAAATAATATTGAACCCAGAATAATCCTGATAGACGCAGAATAAGTCTTTTAATCTAAGTAGGGAGGTGTCAGGTTCGGCCATGTACATTATAAGATATCAGTGTAGAAGGATGCTCTTTCATCCCATTCCTCCTCCCACACCCAACTTCTTAATTGCACAACCTTATGGATCCATCCCGCTAGAGGTTCAATAGCACAGGTAAACAGCAGTGGAGACCAAGGGCATCCCTGTCTTGTACCCTGTCCAACAGGGAATGTCCGAGACTGTGACTTATTGACTCTAACCTTTGCTATGAGTTCACTATATAGTTATTTAATCTAGGAGATTAGACCCGGCCACAGGGATTACACATTAACTATGCTTCCCAACACATACGCAGATAGCTAGAAGTATCACCTCTTAAACAAACGGTCCACTAACTTAAGAAACTGATAGAGAAAATACATTTATATACACTTCTTGGAAAGAACCCAGGCTTGTGTGCCACAACAGGGTACAACATGTATTGGCTATTCATCTCTCTGATGACTGTCCATGCATGTGAGTCCAATCAGTTCTCAGGCACCTCCGTTCCTCCCTATATCCTCTTCTATGCTTGTGTGTGTCTCTCACATCTGGCCTTCAGGGACTCTGTCCTATATCTATCGTCGCTTTCCAGTGGTTTCCAGTGGTTGTGTGCATCCCCCCACCACACTGGTCTATACTAGTTTTAGAAACTTGCTTACAAGTGCCTTGCCTCAGGCTTCCACACGTGTAGTGTCCTCCTGGTCTCTACATGGGTTTCCAGTGAAATTCATTTTGGAACATGACCTCTCTCTCTTACCTGCAGCCCTATTCAAAATGGACACCTGCCATACTTGTTGCATTTGCTTACCTTCACCACAACCTCAAAATATTCAATTTGTGCATGAGATTTTCTCCTTTTGAATGTTGTGTAAAGTTCAGTGGTGATCGTTATGGCCCAGTTTCTGGCAAGTATCATGCTGTTCAGGCAACCTGTGTATCAGCTCTCAATAAATATTTAGTTTTCCCTTTGTATTTGTTGCTGCATCATTTTAATGGTGATGAAAGCAGGAGAGTTGAGGCTACTAACACAGTACCAGCCAGCCGTGCAACAGCAAGGTTAAGCTTGGAGCAGAAGGTTCAAGGAGGAAGCCAAAATGTCATTGTATTGGTTGGTCAGAGCAGGAAGGCATATGTAATGGAGCCTATTCTATCGCACCCCTAACATATAATGGGCTTTATTGGAGACAGGCAGACCAGTGCTGACGTGATGGTCCATTAGTAGCATATTTCTGGGCATTCTTGGTCACTTGCTGATTCACCCGATAAGATGATGAATTTGTGGCATGGCCAACTTGCTTTAGATATGAATAATTAGTTGTATTTTTTGTATGCGAATGTCCCTTTTAGAGTGACTGCAGAAATAAAACTGGAATTTAAGTTTGATCTGTCCATTGGTTGCTTTCTTTCATTTTTCTAAAAAGTTACAGACGAAAATTTGAATGAGAATTGCACATGTGAGCTCCTGTGACATTGCTCTGTAGCCCTCTTGTACCAATTCACATAAATTGTTCTAGGGTGGGTCTTCGGTGCATGTGTATTTTGTAAATCTCATGTTGATTTTACAAAGAGAACTGAAGTCACTAGCAGTCAAGATTTTTTCATATGGACTAGTGTCCCAAAATATATATTTGTATTCATTTCTTAAACATTAAGGTACGCTTTATAACACATTATAATATTCTTCGGTCAAATATTTCAAGGACCAAAATTGGTGTGGGGGAGTGGCGGTGTGCCTAAACTTTTTTGAGAAATTCTGAAATGTGTTTTGCCTAGTTAGCCTCCTAGACCTGCTGACCAAGTTTCAGAGATATTTCCACTGGTAACCCCTCTGCCTTTAAGAGCAGAATTGTAAAAAAAGGTGCAACTGAAGCAATATAAGTTACTCATACAAAGACACGTAGCCTGGTAACTGACATCTATGGCATGGAGTCGGAACAAAAGTAACTCTTTGAATAGGAATGTCACTTAAGTTTCAGTGCGAAAAGGCTTATATTTCAAACTGTGCGCATCACTTCTAGAAGTATAATATGTGGTTGGGCCCCAGAATTATCTAGCCGAAAATAGTGTAATCGAACAGGACTATAAAAGACCATTTCTATACAAGTCTGAATTAGTAATCATACTTTCCAATGATGAGTTGTGATCAATTAAAATGACCCTATTTTTCAGGTAGATTGTAGGAAAATGCCACTGTTGGCATGGTTACCCCCTAAAGTATTGCCTTTTGTTGATGCCAGCTTTGATTGAAGTGTGCTGGGACCCTGCTAACCAGGTCCCAGCACCAGTGTTCTTTCCCTAAAACCGTACCTTTGTCTCCACAATTGGCACAGCCTTGGCACACAGATAAGTCCCTTGTAACTGGTACCCCTGCTACCAAGGGCCCTCTGGCCAGGCAGGGTCTCTAAGGGCTGCAGCATGTATTACGCCACCCTGGGGACCCCTCACTCAACACATGCACACTGCCCCACAGCTTGTGTGTGCTGGTGGGGAGAAAAAGACTAAGTCGACATGGCACTCCCCTCAGAGTGCCATGCCAACCAACCACTGCCTGTGGCATAGACAAGGCACCCCTCTAGAAGGCCTTACAGCCCTAAGGCAGGGTGCACTATACCACAGGTGAGGGCATAGCTGCATGAGTACTATGCCCCTACAGTGTCTAAGTCAATTCTTAGACATTGTAAGTGCAGGGTAGCCATATTGAGTATATGGTCTGGAAGTTTGTCAAAACGAACTCCACAGCTCCATAATGGCTACACTGAATTCTGGGAAGTTTGATATCAAACTTCTCAGCACAATAAACCCTCACTGATGCCAGTGTGGGATTTATTGAAAAATGCACACAGAGGGCATCTTAGAGATGCCCCCTGTATACCAGCCTTCTGCTAGTGTTTGACTGACCGGTCTGTGCCAGCCTGCCACTTTCAGATGAGTTTCTGGCCACATGGGGTGAGTGCCTTTGTGCACTCTGTGGCCAGAAACAAAGCCTGCAGGCTCCCCCTGCAGGAAATGTAACACCTGGCGGTGACCCTCAAAGGCTCAAGCAGGTGTTACAGTGCCCCACGGCACCCCAGCCAGTGCAGATGCCCGCCCCCTGGACAAGCCCCCACTTTTGGCGGCAAGTCCAGAGGGAGATAATGAGAAAAACAAGGAGGAGTCAGCCTCCCAGCCAGGACCAGAGCTGAGGTGACCACTTCCTTGGAAAATCCTCCATCTTGTCTTGGAGGATTTAGCCCAATAGGGATAGGGATGTGACCCCCTCCCCAAAGGGAGGAGGCACAAGGAGGGTGCAGCCACCCTCAGGGACAGTCGCCACTGGCTACTGCCCTCCAGCCCTAACACCCCCCTAAATTTAGTATTTAGGTGCAACCCGAACCCAGGAAATCAGATTCCTGACGACCTACAAAGAAGAAGGACTGCCTAGCTGAACAACCCCGCAGAGAAGAAGGAAGACGACAACTGCTTTGGCCCCAGCCCTACTGGCCTGTCCCCTGATTAAAAGAACCTGCACCAGCGATGCATTCTACAAGACCAACGACCTCTGCCGACTCAGAGGACTGCCCTGCAACTACAAAGGACCAAGAAACTCCCATGGACAGCAGACCTGTCCAACAAGAAGAAAGAAGAAACCATCTTTAAAGGGACTCCCACCTTACTCCTGAAGTGTGAGTCCCCACCACTCTGCCCCCGACACCCCTGGCCCGAGTCCAGAGGAACCAACGACCCAGCGAGGATCCCCAGGCGACTCCGACATCATGTCCACCATGGGCTGACCTCCCAGCGCCCCCACCACGACGCCTGCAGAGGGAATCCCGAGGACCCCCTGACCGTGACTGCCCAGGCCGAAGAAATCCAACGCCTGGAAGAAGCACTGCACCCGCAGCCCCCAGGCCTGTGAAGAACCGACCAACAGTGCAGCAGTGACCATCAAGCGGCCCTCACCCTTGCCCAGTCGGTGGCTGGCCCGAGAAGCCCCCCTGTGTCCTGCCTGCAACGTCTAAGAGACCCCCGGGTACCTCCATTGATTTTTATTACAAACCTGACACCTTGTTTTCACACTGCACCCGGCCGCCCCTGTGTCGCTGAGGGTACGCTTTGTGGGCCTACTTGGGACCCCCCCTGTGCTCTACTAAACCCCCCTGGTCTGCTCCCCGAGGACGCAGGTACTTACCTGCCAGTAGACTAGTACCGGAGCACCCCCTGTCTCCATAGGTGCCCATGTTATTTGGGCCCCTCTTTAACCTCTGCACCTTACCGGCCTGTGTTGCTGGTGCTGGGTGTTTGGGGTTGACTTGAACCCCCAACGGTGGGCTACCTATGCCCTGGAGACTGAACTTGTAAGTGCTTTACTTACCTCACAAACTTACTTCTACTTACCTCCCCCAGGAACTGTTGAATTTTGCAGTGTCCACTTTAAAAATAGCTTATTGCCATTTTATGAGAAACTGTGTACATTACTTTGATTCAAAATTCTAACTATACCTATGCAAAGTACCTTACATTTTATGTACTTACCCGTAATTTGACTCCTGTGGTTCTAAAATAAATTAAGAAAATAATATTTTTCTATATAAAAGCCTATTGGCCTGGAGTTAAGTCATTGAGTGTGTGTTCTCATGTATTGGCTGTGTGTGTACAACAAATGCTTAGCACTACCCTCTGATAAGCCTAACTGCTCGACCACACTACCATAAATAGAGCATTAGTATTATCTATTATTGCCTCTGTCAAGCCTCTTGGGAAACCCCTGGACTCTGTGCACACTATCTCTCATTTTGAGTTAGTATATATAGAGCCAGCTTCCTTAGATGTACTGAGATTAATTCAAAGCTCTATCTAAGAGAAATAGTCTTGAGTGCAAAATACATATTTTATGAGTGATCCATTTGGCTACACCAGGAAGGCCCATTAAAAGTAACAACCTGAAAGGAGATTAGTAACGGCTGTTCTCGTTATATACCCTTGATGTTACTCTTTCAAACTGTTCGACTCATTTGGAAGGCCAAAGCTAGGCCTCGATACTCCACCTGCACAGCACGGGTACCTACAGTATTGATGCTTCCGCTCATACTTCTGTGGCCCTGACAAATACTCTGGAGTGAACACCAATCAAGGCCCCTTTGGTGCTGGCAGATATCAGTACAAAACATGTACCCAGAGCAACTGCATTTCAGTGCCAGCCCTAATCCTGTATCAAGATGTGTCTCCTGCAGCAGTATTATCTAGGCACCTCTCTTCTTAGCCTAGCTGTGCACTTCACTTAAGTATGTTGTTCATGCACCTAACATTACAGTTCAGACCAGTGTACCTGAACCTCAAAGCAAGTGGGTCCCACTGTTATTTCAATCAGTTTTAATGGCACTTTGTTTACAGTTCTTCCCTTCTCCACACCCACCCACACATATGCTACTCCTCCCAAGGTGGTGCACCTACACCTCAGACCCATAAACCACCATCCCCCCTAAAACAACAACACTTCCTAAGCCCCAAAACCCACACAGAATGATCACCACTTTTTGTTCACAGATCTGAATTTGTGACAATATTATTTCACTGTCCACTGATCAGGGAGACATTAAGGTGGGTGTGTCAATGCTTAATTTGTAAAAAAAAAAAAAAAAAAAAAAAATGAAAATAAGTTCCAGGGCCCAAACATTTTTCAGGCAGCCAATGCAGCCTGCACCACTCACTGCCCCTACCGGCGCTGCCAAATGCAACTACAATCAATAACTACTAAGCACTATGTAACAACTTAGATTATTCATCCTCTCCCAAAGGGATAAGAATGGCCTGGGATGTGTTTTGTTAAAGGTATATTGAAATTTTAAATATACCTCTTATATTATTGGCTCAGAAATAGTCAGACAGGGTCAGCATGTCATGAGTTGTTATAAATGAGTGTCAATGTTGAGTCAGTCCAGGGGTATAAGCTAGAGTTCTACGACACCCCTGGTTAGAGTTTTCCTAGCCAGGAGATCTATTTTTCCCCGAAAAGGGCAGACTTTCTACTCCCCAGAAATTCAGACTCTTTTAGAGATGGGAGCGATCTGCCTTCCCTGCGGGTTTATCAGCCCCATCTTCTTAGTAGAGAAACTTGGTTCTGAACCTCAAAGATTCAACGCTTGGATTATCTACAGGAAATTTCAAGGTGGAAGGAATCCATCTTCTTTGCAACACTGTTTGAGAGGGTGACTGGATGGTACACCTAGACTTGAAAGACGCTTACTTGACAATTCTGATTTTTTTCTCCACATCAGCGCTTTCTGTGGTTCATGTGGCTAGGCCGTTGCTGCAGATTAAAAGTTCTTCCCTTTGGTATTTCCTCTGCTTCACAAAGATCATGATGACAGTCATGGATTCTCTGGGCACAAAAAGGGTGCGTGTGATCATTTAACTAGATGATGTCATCATTCTAACGCAGAACTGTCAAACAGTGCTGATGCCCCTGGACTGGGCTATTTGTCTCTTACAGGAGCTAGGCTTTGTGATCAACATGCAAATGTCCCTTTTGATCCCCTCTTAATGCATAGAGTTTCTGGGGTTCCAGAAATTCTATTCTTTCTCACCTCAATCGCCAGGTTCTGGTCTTCTTCAGCTGGCATCTGGATCCTGAAGCCCTAGCGACAGATGCATTCCTCCAGGATTGGTCTCCCTTCCTGGGTTATGCCTTTCCCCCATTCATGATGATCCCAGGGTTCTTTTACAGGTGAGGCATCAGAAAATGGAGATAGTTCTAGAGACTCTGTTTTTGAAAGCCCAACCTTGGTTTCCTGTACTTCTGGAGCTGTCTTATGTGCTTCCAGTGAAGATTCTGTTCTGTTAGAACCTGTTGCTTGACCCAGCCTCATCGATTGATTCTCTCGGGACCTCTTGCTACTGACATGGAGAGTTTCCAGAAGAGATGCAATTTGCAAGGTGTAGGAGGCTGGACTGGCTTGTAGTGAGTACCAAGGGGTACTTGCACCTTGCACCAGGCCCAGTTATCCCTTATTAGTGTATAGGGTGTCTAGCAGCTTAGGCTGATAGATAATGGTAGCTTAGCAGAGCAGCTTAGGCTGAACTAGGAGACGTGTGAAGCTACTACAGTACCACAAGTGTCACTTGCACAATATCATAAGAAAACACAATACAGTTATACTAAAAATAAAGGTACTTTATTTTTATGACAATATGCCAAAGAATCTTAGAGTGTACCCTCAGTGAGAGGATAGGATATATACACAAGATATATATACACAATAGCAAAAATATGTAGTAGTCTTAGAAAACAGTGCAAACAATGTATAGTTACAATAGGATGCAATGGGGACACATAGGGATAGGGGCAACAAAAACCATATACTCCAAAAGTGGAATGCGAACCACGAATGGACCCCAAACCTATGTGACCTTGTAGAGGGTCGCTGGGACTATTAGAAAATAGTGAGAGTTAGAAAAATAACCCTCCCCAAGACCCTGAAAAGTGAGTGCAAAGTGCACTAAAGTTCCCCAAAAGACAAAGAAGTCGTGATAGAGGAATAATGCAGGAAAGACACAAACCAACAATGCAACAACTGTGGATTTCCAATCTAGGGTACCTGTGGAACAAGGGGACCAAGTCCAAAAGTCACAAGCAAGTCGGAGATGGGCATATGCCCAGGAAATGCCAGCTGTGGATGCAAAGAAGCTTCTACTGGACAGAAGAAGCTGAGGTTTCTGCAGGAACAAAAAGGGCTAGAGACTTCCCGTTTGGTGGACGGATCCCTCTCGCCGTGGAGAGTCGTGCAGAAGTGTTTTCCCGCCGAAAGAATGCCAACAAGCCTTGCTAGCTGCAAATCGTGAGGTTAGCGTTTTTGTATGCTGCTGTGGCCCTGGAGGGACCAGGAGGTCGCAAATTAGACCAGGAGAGAGAGGGGACGTCGAGCAAGACAAGAAGCCCTCTCAGCAGCAGGTAGCACCCGGAGAAGTGCCAGAAACAGGCACTACGAGGATGTGTGAAACGGTGCTCACCCGAAGTTACACAAAGGAGTCCCACGTCGCCGGGGACCAACCTAGAAAGTCGTGCAATGCAGGTTAGAGTGCCGTGGACCCAGGCTTGGCTGTGCACAAAGGATTTCCGCCGGAAGTGCACAGGGGCCGCAGTAGCTGCAAAAGTTGCGGTTCCCAGTAATGCAGTCTAGCGAGGTGAGGCAAGGACTTACCTCCACCAAACTTGGACTGAAGAGTCACTGGACTGTGGGGGTCACATGGACAGAGTTGCTGGATTCGAGGCACCTCGCTCGTCGTGCTGAGAGGAGACCCAAGGGACCGGTAATGCAGCTTTTTGGTGCCTGCGGTTGCAGGGGGAAGATTCCGTCGACCCACGGGAGATTTCTTCGGAGCTTCTAGTGCAGAGAGGAGGCAGACTACCCCCACAGCATGCACCACCAGGAAAACAGTCGAGAAGGCGGCAGGATCAGCGTTACAGAGTTGCAGTAGTCGTCTTTGCTACTTTGTTGCAGTGTTGCAGGCTTCCAGCGCGGTCAGCAGTCGATTCCTTGGCAGAAGGTGAAGAGAGAGATGCAGAGGAACTCGGATGAGCTCTTGCATTCGTTATCTAAAGTTTCCCCAGAGACAGAGACCCTAAATAGCCAGAAAAGAGGGTTTGGCTACTTAGGAGAGAGGATAGGCTAGCAACACCTGAAGGAGCCTATCACAAGGAGTCTCTGACGTCACCTGGTGGCACTGGCCACTCAGAGCAGTCCAGTGTGCCAGCAGCACCTCTGTTTCCAAGATGGCAGAGGTCTGGAGCACACTGGAGGAGCTCTGGACACCTCCCAGGGGAGGTGCAGGTCAGGGGAGTGGTCACTCCCCTTTCCTTTGTCCAGTTTCGCGCCAGAGCAGGGCTAAGGGGTCCCCTGAACCGGTGTAGACTGGCTTATGCAGAATTGGGCACATCTGTGCCCAAGAAAGCATTTCCAGAGGCTGGGGGAGGCTACTCCTCCCCTGCCTTCACACCATTTTCCAAAGGGAGAGGGTGTAACACCCTCTCTCAGAGGAAGTCCTTTGTTCTGCCATCCTGGGACAAGCCTGGCTTGACCCCAGGAGGGCAGAAACCTGTCTGAGGGGTTGGCAGCAGCAGCAGCTGCAGTGAAACCCCAGGAAAGGCAGTTTGGCAGTGCCAGGGTCTGTGCTACAGACCACTGGGATCATGGAATTGTGCCAACAATGCCAGGATGGCATAGAGGGGGCAATTCCATGATCTTAGACATGTTACATGGCCATATTCGGAGTTACCATTGTGAAGCTACATATAGGTAGTGACCTATATGTAGTGCACGCGTGTAATGGTGTCCCCGCACTCACAAAGTTCAGGGAATTGGCTCTGAACAATTTGGGGGCACCTTGGCTAGTGCCAGGGTGCCCTCACACTAAGTAACTTTGCACCTAGCCTTTACCAGGTAAAGGTTAGACATATAGGTGACTTATAAGTTACTTAAGTGCAGTGTAAAATGGCTGTGAAATAACGTGGACGTTATTTCACTCAGGCTGCAGTGGCAAACCTGTGTAAGAATTGTCAGAGCTCCCTATGGGTGGCAAAAGAAATGCTGCAGCCCATAGGGATCTCCTGGAACCCCAATACCCTGGGTACCTCAGTACCATATACTAGGGAATTATAAGGGTGTTCCAGTAAGCCAATGTAAATTAGTAAAATTGGTCACTAGCCTGTTAGTGACAATTTAGAAAGAAATGAGAGAGCATAACCACTGAGGTTCTGATTAGCAGAGCCTCAGTGAGACAGTTAGTCACTACACAGGTAACACATTCAGGCACACTTATGAGCACTGGGGCCCTGGAGAACAGGGTCCCAGTGAAACATACAACTAAAACAACATATATACAGTGAAAAATGGGGGTAACATGCCAGGCAAGATGGTACTTTCCTACACAAGGCATTTGCAGGATGCTGTGGCCTACGTCAGACAGGCATGGTCTGCTAGTACCCATAAACCTTCTGCCTCAGCCTGGATGTGTTGATGTAGTTGGTGCAGTGAATGGAGTACTAATCCTGTTGGGGCTGATTGTTGCTTAGTGATACATTTTTGCCTTCCTTGGCATCCTCTGGTATGCTTTACAGATCAGTTAATAAATTTATAGCAGCAATCTCAGCAGGCCACCTCCCTGTAGAGAGTAAACAGGTTGGTGAACACCCTACAGTTTGTAAACTCATAAGTGGTATCAGGATGTCCAATCTTCCCCGACCTAGATACTCCGTGTTGTGGGATGTGAATGTTGCCCTTAACTTCCTGGATTGTTGGCCTGACAATAAGTATCTGTCCCGCAAGCAGTTGTCAGCAAAACTCACAATGTTGCTTTGCTTGATTTCTTGTAAAAGGGTCTTAGATGTGCAAGCCCTTGATCTCTAAAGTAGGGTTTTCTCCCCTAAAGGCATTTCCTTTTCCCTTACCAAACAAAATCAGATTCCACAATAGTTTCTTACCCTGTGTTCTCACGTAATGCTAAGCTTTGTGTGGTGCAATGCTTGTAGGATAAGGATAGGTTAATTGCAGTTGCAGCGGCATGTATACATGGTATGCAAAAATTCCAGGATGTAAAGATTCATCCCGCAATAGTTGTCATTCCAAATTGGGATGCATATCCTAATTCTACTCTTCTGTTAGGACCTCTGTTGGTAGTATAGTGCAAATAAATCTTTCCAACAAACACAAGAGTAGCAAGGGTGTATATGCAAACTTCTATTGTGAAGCCACCTCACCCCTCAACTTTGTGACCGACATTTCAAGCAACTGTATCGGACTTGAGAGAGACCTCTAGTAACAACTTGAGGAACTGCATTAGCTATGCTGCCCTGCACGTTTGTTTGAAACCCTAGTGCTGCAGGTACATGTATTCACTGTTGGCAAAAATCCCAGGGTGTTAGAGTCATTCCCGGAATAGTTCTGCAGTTTGAATTCTCCACCTATTTCCCAAAAATAAAGGGAAGGTTTGATGAAGGAAGTCAGCCCATGACAAATGTGCTCTTGCAGAAGTTAATAGGCTTGTTTATTGCACATCTTTGAAGAAAACTTTGACCTAGCAATGCTTTATGTTTTTTCTCAAGATGTCAACATTGTGTGCCTTTTGCATACAGCTAGGAAGGGCTAGAACGCCATTCTACTCTTGTGTGGGGACATTCCATCGCCATAACCACTGCATTCTTTTCTATGAGGACCTCTGTTGATAGAAGAGGGCAAATGCAGCTTTCCATGTCTACTGTACTCATCTATGAGGAGGTCTGCAGCTAGTACCATTGAACAAGTGTTCCATCTACACTGCACTCTTATGTGAGGATCTCTGTTGTAATATCGGGAAACGGAAGCTTTCCATCTTCACTAAACTCTTCCATGAAGATCTCTGTTGGTAGCACAGTGCAAGTTCAGTTTTTTAAGCGCTCTTGTAATCTCTTAAGACAATTGTTTGCAGTACAATGCTTTCCATCTGCAATGTCCTATAGGCTGCCATGTACCACCTTAGTTTTCCAGCACTTGTCTGAGGCCATGGAAAAGTTTAATCTAGATGCTGCACAGTACTGGATGCATTTTCTCAAGATATCAACGTTGTCAGTGCACACTCGTGTCTGTTTTGTATGGTGGGGGTATGGTTTCTTACTTACATAGAATAAATATGGAGGTGGCATAACTTATTCTTCTGAAGCCTATGTATGAATAATGCAAGAAGGCAAGCTTTGTTTACTTTTTGTTCTGGTGCTGCTATTCCTTTGTGTAGTTAACAAACAATTGCAAATAACAGAATGCAGGGAAAGGTTGAACCGGGTGAACCAGGTCTTTCACCCCTCTACATTATCATTTTTGTGAGGATGCCAGTTGCCCCATTAGTACAACTGCAGCCCCCGCCTCCTGTGAGGACATGTGTCAGTATTATACTACTGCTGCAGCCCTCCACCTCCTGTGAAGATATGTGTGAGTATTATACTACAGCTGCAGCCCTCAGTATTATACTACAGCTGCAGCCCTCCACCTCCTGCGAGGATATGTGTCAGTATTATACTACAACTGCAGCCCCCGCCTCCTGTGAGGACATGTGTCAGTATTATACTACAGCTGCAGCCCTCTGCCTCCTGTGAGGATATGTGTCAGTACTATACTACAGCTGCAGCCCTCCGCCTCCTGTGAGGACATGTGTCAGTATTATACTACAGCTGCAGCCCTCCGCCTCCTGTGAGGACATGTGTCAGTATTATACTACTGCTGCAGCCCTCCGCCTCCTGTGAGGACATGTGTCAGTATTATACTACTGCTGCAGCCCTCCACCTCCTGTGAAGATATGTGTGAGTATTATACGACAGCTGCAGCCCTCAGTATTATACTACAGCTGAAGCCCTCCACCTCCTGCGAGGATATGTGTCAGTATTATACTACAGCTGCAGCCCCCCGCCTCCTGTGAGGACATGTGTCAGGATTATACTACAGCTGCAGCCCTCCACCTCCTGTGATGATATGTGTCAGTATTATACTACAGCTGCAGCCCTCCGCCTCCTGTGAGGACATGTGTCAGTATTATACTACAGCTGCAGCCCTCCGCCTCCTGCGAGGATATGTGTCAGTATTATACTACAGCTGCAGCCCTCCACCTCCTGTGAGGATATGTGTCAGTATTATACTACAGCTGCAGCCCTCCACCTCCTGCGAGGATATGTGTCAGTATTATACTACAGCTGCAGCCCTCCGCCTCCTGTGAGGACATGTGTCAGTATTATACTACAGCTGCAGCCCTCAGTATTATCCTACAGCTGCAGCCCTCCACCTCCTGCGAGGATATGTGTCAGTATTATACTACAGCTGCAGCTCTCCGCCTCCTGTGAGGATATGTGTCAGTATTATACTACAGCTGCAGCTCTCCGCCTCCTGTGAGGACATGTGTCAGTATTATACTACAGCTGCAGCCCTCCGCCTCCTGTGAGGACATGTGTCAGTATTATACTACAGCTGCAGCCCTCCGCCTCCTGTGAGGATATGTGTCAGTATTATACTACAGTTGCAGCCCTCAGTATTATACTACAGCTGCAGCCCTCCACCTCCTGTGAGGATATGTGTCAGTATTATACTACAGCTGCAGCCCTCCGCCTCCTGTGAGGATATGTGTCAGTATTATACTACAGCTGCAGCCCTCCGCCTCCTGCGAGGATATGTGTCAGTATTATACTACAGCTGCAGCCCTCCACCTCCTGTGAGGATATGTGTCAGTATTATACTACAGCTGCAGCCCTCCGCCTCCTGTGACGATATGTGTCAGTATTATACTACAGCTGCAGCTCTCAGTATTATACTACAGCTGCAGCCCTCCGCCTCCTGTGAGAATATGTGTCAGCATTATACTACAGCTGCAGCCCTCAGTATTATACTACAGCTGCAGCCCTCCGCCTCCTGTGAGGACATGTGTCAGTATTATACTACAGCTACAGCCCTCCGCCTCCTGTGAGGACATGTGTCAGTATTATACTACAGCTGCAGCCCTCCGCCTCCTGTGAGGATATGTGTCAGTATTATACTACAGCTGCAGCCCTCCACCTCCTGTGAGGATATGTGTCAGTATTATACTACAGCTGCAGCCCTCCGCCTCCTGTGACGATATGTGTCAGTATCATACTACAGCTGCAGCCCTCCACCTCCTGCGAGGATATGTGTCAGTATTATACTACAGCTGCAGCCCTCCGCCTCCTGTGAGGACATGTGTCAGTATTATACTACAGCTGCAGCCCTCAGTATTATCCTACAGCTGCAGCCCTCCACCTCCTGCGAGGATATGTGTCAGTATTATACTACAGCTGCAGCCCTCCGCCTCCTGTGAGGACATGTGTCAGTATTATACTACAGCTGCAGCCCTCCGCCTCCTGTGAGGACATGTGTCAGTATTATACTACAGCTGCAGCCCTCCACCTCCTGGGAGGATATGTGTCAGTATTATACTACAGCTGCAGCCCTCCGCCTCCTGTGAGGACATGTGTCAGTATTATACTACAGCTGCAGCCCTCAGTATTATACTACAGCTGCAGCCCTCAGTATTATACTACAGCTGCAGCCCTCCGCCTCCTGTGAGGACATGTGTCAGTATTATACTACAGCTGCAGCCCTCAGTATTATACTACAGCTGCAGCCCTCCGCCTCCTGTGAGGATATGTGTCAGTATTATACTACAGCTGCAGCCCTCTGCCTCCTGTGACGATATGTGTCAGTATTATACTACAGCTGCAGCCCTCCACCTCCTGCGAGGATATGTGTCAGTATTATACTACAGCTGCAGCCCTCCGCCTCCTGTGAGGACATGTGTCAGTATTATACTACAGCTGCAGCCCTCAGTATTATCCTACAGCTGCAGCCCTCCACCTCCTGCGAGGATATGTGTCAGTATTATACTACAGCTGGAGCCCTCCGCCTCCTGTGAGGACATGTGTCAGTATTATACTACAGCTGCAGCCCTCAGTATTATACTACAGCTGCAGCCCTCAGTATTATACTACAGCTGCAGCCCTCCACCTCCTGTGAGGATATGTGTCAGTATTATACTACAGCTACAGCCCTCCACCTCCTGTGAGGATATGTGTCAGTAATATACTACAGCTGCAGCCCTCCACCTCCTGTGAGGATATGTGTCAGTATTATACTACAGCTGCAGCCCTCCGCCTCCTGTGAGGACATGTGTCAGTATTATACTACAGCTGCAGCCCTCCGCCTCCTGTGAAGATATGTGTCAGTATTATACTACAGCTGCAGCTCTCCGCCTCCTGTGAGGATATGTGTCAGTATTATACTACAGCTGCAGCTCTCAGCCTCCTGTGAGGACATGTGTCAGTATTATACTACAGCTGCAGCCCTCCGCCTCCTGTGAGGACATGTGTCAGTATTATACTACAGCTGCAGCCCTCCGCCTCCTGTGAGGATATGTGTCAGTATTATACTACAGCTGCAGCCCTCAGTATTATACTACAGCTGCAGCCCTCCACCTCCTGTGAGGATATGTGTCAGTATTATACTACAGCTGCAGCCCTCCGCCTCCTGTGAGGATATGTGTCAGTATTATACTACAGCTGCAGCCCTCCGCCTCCTGTGAGGACATGTGTCAGTATTATACTACAGCTGCAGCCCTCCGCCTCCTGTGAGGACATGTGTCAGTATTATACTACAGCTGCAGCCCCCGCCTCCTGTGAGGACATGTGTCAGTATTATACTACAGCTGCAGCCCCCGCCTCCTGTGAGGACATGTGTCAGTATTATACTACAGCTGCAGCCCTCCGCCTCCTGTGAGGACATGTGTCAGTATTATACTACAGCTGCAGCCCTCCGCCTCCTGTGAGGACATGTGTCAGTATTATACTACAACTGCAGCCCTCCACCTCCTGCGAGGATATGTGTCAGTATTATACTACAGCTGCAGCTCTCCACCTCCTGTGAGGACATGTGTCAGTATTATACTACAGCTGCAGCCCTCCACCTCCTGTGAGGATATGTGTCAGTATTATACTACAGCTGCAGCTCTCCGCCTCCTGTGAGGACATGTGTCAGTATTATACGACAGCTGCAGCCCTCCGCCTCCTGTGAGGACATGTGTCAGTATTATACTACAGCTGCAGCCCTCAGTATTATACTACAGCTGCAGCCCTCCGCCTCCTGTGAGGATATGTGTCAGTATTATACTACAGCTGCAGCCCTCCACCTCCTGTGAAGATATGTGTCAGTATTATACTACAGCTGCAGCCCTCCGCCTCCTGTGAGGACATGTGTCAGTATTATACTACAGCTGCAGCCCTCCGCCTCCTGTGAGGACATGTGTCAGTATTATACTACAGCTGCAGCCCTCCACCTCCTGTGAGGATATGTGTGAGTATTATACTACAGCTGCAGCCCTCTGCCTCCTGTGAGGATATGTGTCAGTATTATACTACAGCTGCAGCCCTCCGCCTCCTGTGAGGACATGTGTCAGTATTATACTACAGCTGCAGCCCTCCGCCTCCTGTGAATATATGTGTCAGTATTATACTACAGCTGCAGCCCTCAGTATTATACTACAGCTGCAGCCCTACACCTCCTGTGAGGACATGTGTCAGTATTATACTACAGCTGCAGCCCTCCACCTCCTGTGAGGACATGTGTCAGTATTATACTACAGCTGCAGCCCTCAGTATTATACTACAGCTGCAGCCCTCCACCTCCTGCGAGGATATGTGTCAGTATTATACTACAGCTGCAGCTCTCCGCCTCCTGTGAGGATATGTGAGAAAGTAGCCTCTTTCTAGCCTTGTTACCCCCACTTTTGGCCTGTTTGTGAGTGTATGTCAGGGTGTTTTCACTGTCTCACTGGGATCCTTCCAGCCAGGGCCCAGTGCTCATAGTGAAAACCCTATGTTTTCAGTATGGTTGTTATGTGTCACTGGGACCCTGCTAGTCAGGAGCCCAGTTCTCATAAGTTTGTGGCCTATATGTATGTGTTCCCTGTGTGGTGCCTAACTGTCTCACTGAGGCTCTGCTAATCAGAACCTCAGTGGTTATGCTCTCTCATTTCTTTCTAAATTGTCACTAACAGGCTAGTGACCAATTTCACCAATTTACATTGGCTTACTGGAACACCCTTATAATTCCCTAGTATATGGTACTCAGGTACCCAGGGTATTGCGGTTCCAGGAGATCCCTATGGGCTGCAGCATTTATTTTGCCACCCATAGGGAGCTCTGACAATTCTTACACAGGCCTGCCACTGCAGCCTGAGTGAAATAACGTCCACGTTATTTCACAGACATTTTACACTGCACTTAAGTAACTTGTAAGTCACCTATATGTCTAACCTTTACCTGGTAAAGGTTAGGTGCAAAGTTACTTAGTGTGAGGGCACCCTGGCACTAGCCAAGGTGCCCCCACATTGTTCAGGGCAAATTTCCCTGACTTTGTGAGTGCGGGGACACCATTACACGCGTGCACTACATTTAGGTCACTACCTATATGTAGCTTCACAATGGTAACTCCGAATATGGCCATGTAACATGTCTATGATCATGGAATTGCCCCCTCTATGCCATCCTGGCATAGTTGGCACAATCCCATGATCCCAGTGGTCTGTAGCACAGACCCTGGTACTGCCAAACTGCCTTTCCTGGGGTTTCACTGCAGCTGCTGCTGCTGCCAACCCCTCAGACAGGTTTCTGCCCTCCTGGGGTCAAGCCAGGCTTGTCCCAGGATGGCAGAACAAAGGACTTCCTCTGAGAGAGGGTGTTACACCCTCTCCCTTTGGAAAATTGTGTGAAGGCAGGGGAGGAGTAGCCTCCCCCAGCCTCTGGAAATGCTTTCTTGGGCACAGATGTGCCCAATTCTGCATAAGCCAGTCTACAGCGGTTCAGGGGACCCCTTAGCCCTGCTCTGGCGCGAAACTGGACAAAGGAAAGGGGAGTGACCACTCCCCTGACCTGCATCTCCCCTGGGAGGTGTCCAGAGCTCCTCCAGTGTGCTCCAGACCTCTGCCATCTTGGAAACAGAGGTGCTGCTGGCACACTGGACTGCTCTGAGTGGCCAGTGCCACCAGGTGACGTCAGAGACTTCTTCTGATAGGCTCCTTCAGGTATTGCTAGCCTATCCTCTCTCCTAAGTAGCCAAACCCTCTTTTCTGGCTATTTAGGGTCTCTGTCTCTGGGGAAACTTTAGATAACGAATGCAAGAGCTCATCCGGGTTCCTCTGCATCTCTCTCTTCACCTTCTGCCAAGGAATCGACTGCTGACCGCGCTGGAAGCCTGCAACACTGCAACAAAGTAGCAAAGACGACTACTGCAACTCTGTAACGCTGATCCTGCCGCCTTCTCGACTGTTTTTCTGGTGGTGCATGCTGTGGGGGTAGTCTGCCTCCTCTCTGCACTAGAAGCTCCGAAGAAATCTCCCGTGGGTCGACGGAATCTTCCCCCTGCAACCGCAGGCACCAAAAAGCTGCATTACCGGTCCCTTGGGTCTCCTCTCAGCACGACGAGCGAGGTCCCTCGAATCCAGCAACTCTGTCCAAGTGACTCCCACAGTCCAGTGACTCTTCAGTCCAAGTTTGGTGGAGGTAAGTCCTTGCCTCACCTCGCTAGACTGCATTGCTGGGAACCGCGACTTTTGCAGCTACTCCGGCCCCTGTGCACTTCCGGCGGAAATCCTTTGTGCACAGCCAAGCCTGGGTCCACGGCACTCTAACCTGCATTGCACAACTTTCTAAGTTGGTCTCCGGCGACGTGGGACTCCTTTGTGTAACTTCGGGTGAGCACCGTTTCACGCATCCTCGTAGTGCCTGTTTCTGGCACTTCTCCGGGTGCTACCTGCTGCTGAGAGGGCTCCTTGTCTTGCTCGACGTCCCCTCTCTCTCCTGGTCCAATTTGCGACCTCCTGGTTGTAGGAGGCTGGACTGGCTTGTAGTGGGTACCAAGGGGTACTTGCACCTTGCACCAGGCCCAGTTATCCCTTATTAGTGTATAGGGTGTCTAGCAGCTTAGGCTGATAGATAATGGTAGCTTAGCAGAGCAGCTTAGGCTGAACTAGGAGACGTGTGAAGCTACTACAGTACCACTTAGTGTCATATGCACAATATCATAAGAAAACACAATACACAGTTATACTAAAAATAAAGGTACTTTATTTTTATGACAATATGCCAAAGTATCTTAGAGTGTACCCTCAGTGAGAGGATAGGAAATATACACAAGATATATATACACAATAGCAAAAATATGCAGTATAGTCTTAGAAAACAGTGCAAACAATGTATAGTTACAATAGGATGCAATGGGGAAACATAGGGATAGGGGCAACACAAACCATATACTCCAAAAGTGGAATGCGAACCACGAATGGACCCCAAACCTATGTGACCTTGTAGAGGGTCGCTGGGACTATTAGAAAATAGTGAGAGTTAGAAAAATAACCCTCCCCAAGACCCTGAAAAGTGAGTGCAAAGTGCACTAAAGTTCCTCTAAGGACAAAATAGTCGAGTTAGAGGAATAATGCAGGAAAGACACAAACCAGCAATGCAACAACTGTGGATTTCCAATCTAGGTTACCTGTGGAACAAGGGGACCAAGTCCAAAAGTCACAAGTAAGTCGGAGATGGGCAGATGCCCAGGAAATGCCAGCTGCGGGTGCAAAGAAGCTTCGACTGGGCAGAAGAAGCTGAGGTTTCTGCAGGAACGAAAAGGGCTAGAGACTTCCCCTTTGGTGGACGGATCCCTCTCGCCTTGGAGAGTCGTGCAGAAGTGTTTTCCCGCTGGAAGGACGCCAACAAGCCTTGCTAGTCGCAATTCGTGCGTTTGACGTTTTTGGAGGCTGCTGGGGCCCAGGAGGGACCAGGAGGTCGCAAATTGGACCTGAAGAGAGAGGGGACGTCGAGCAAGACAAAGAGCCCTCACTGAAGCAGGTAGCACCCGGAGAAGTGCCAGGAACAGGCACTACGAGGATGCGTGAAACGGTGCTCGCCGAAGTTGCACAAAGGAGTCCCACGTCGCCGGAGACCAACTTAGAAAGTCGTGCAATGCAGGTTAGAGTGCCGTGGACCCAGGCTTGGCTGTGCACAAAGGATTTCCGCCGGAAGTGCACAGGGGCCGGAGTAGCTGCAAAGTCGCGGTTCCCAGCAATGCAGCCCAGCGAGGTGAGGCAAGGACTTACCTCCACCAAACTTGGGCTGAAGAGTCACTGGACTGTGGGGGTCACTTGGACAGAGTCGCTGGATTCGAGGGACCTCGCTCGTCGTGCTGAGAGGAGACCCAAGGGACCGGTAATGCAGCTTTTTGGTGCCTGCGGTTGCAGGGGGAAGATTCCGTCGACCCACGGGAGATTTCTTCGGAGCTTCTGGTGCAGAGAGGAGGCAGACTACCCCCACAGCATGCACAAGCAGGAAAACAGTCGAGAAGGCGGCAGGATCAGCGTTACAGAGTTGCAGTAGTCGTCTTTGCTACTATGTTGCAGGTTTGCAGGCTTCCAGCGCGGTCAGCAGTCGATTCCTTATCAGAAGGTGAAGAGAGAGATGCAGAGGAACTCGGATGAGCTCTTGCATTCGTTATCTAAAGTTTCCCCAGAGACAGAGACCCTAAATAGCCAGAAAAGAGGGTTTGGCTACCTAGGAGAGAGGAAAGGTTACTAACACCTGAAGGAGCCTATCAGCAGGAGTCTCTGACGTCACCTGGTGGCACTGGCCACTCAGAGCAGTCCAGTGTGCCAGCAGCACCTCTGTTTCCAAGATGGCAGAGGTCTGGAGCACACTGGAGGAGCTCTGGACACCTCCCAGGGGAGGTGCAGGTCAGGGGAGTGGTCACTCCCCTTTCCTTTGTCCAGTTTCGCGCCAGAGCAGGGGCTAAGGGGTCCCTGAACCGGTGTAGACTGGCTTATGCAGAATTGGGCACATCTGTGCCCAACAAAGCATTTCCAGAGGCTGGGGGAGGCTACTCCTCCCCTGCCTTCACACCATTTTCCAAAGGGAGAGGGTGTCACACCCTCTCTCAGAGGAAGTTCTTTGTTCTGCCATCCTGGGCCAGGCCTGGCTGGACCCCAGGAGGGCAGCTGCCTGTCTGAGGGGTTGGCAGCAGCAGCAGCTGCAGTGAAACCCCAGGAAGGGCAGTCTGGCAGTACCAGGGTCTGTGCTAGAGACCACTGGGATCATGGAATTGTACCAACAATGCCAGGATGGCATAGAGGGGGCAATTCCATGATCATAGACATGTTACATGGCCATATTCGGAGTTACCATAATGAAGCTACATATAGGTAGTGACCTATATGCAGTGCACGCGTGTAATGGTGCCCCCGCACTCACAAAGTTCAGTGAATTGGCTCTGAACAATGTGGGGGCACCTTGGCTAGTGCCAGGGTGCCCTCACACTAAGTAACTTTGCACCTAACCTTTACCAGGTAAAGGTTAGACATATAGGTGACTTATAAGTTACTTAAGTGCAGTGTAAAAATGGCTGTGAAATAACGTGGACGTTATTTCACTCAGGCTGCAGTGGCAGGCCTGTGTAAGAATTGTCAGAGCTCCCTATGGGTGGCAAAAGAAATGCTGCAGCCCATAGGGATCTCCTGGAACCCCAATACCCTGGGTACCTCAGTACCATATACTAGGGAATTATAAGGGTGTTCCAGTAAGCCAATGTAAATTGGTAAAATTGGTCACTAGCCTGTTAGTGACAATTTGAAAGTAATGAGAGAGCATAACCACTGAGGTTCTGGTTAGCAGAGCCTCAGTGAGACAGTTAGGCACCACACAGGGAACATATACATGCACACCTATGAGCACTGGGGCCCTGTGTGACAGGGTCCCAGTGACACATACATAAAGGCCACAAACCTATGAGCACTGGGGTCCTGACCAGCAGGATCCCAGTGACACATAACAAACATACTGAAAACATAGTGTTTTCACTATGAGCACTGAGGCCTGGTTATCAGGATCCCAGTGAGACAGTGAAAACAGTGACAAACACCCTGACATACACTCACAAACAGGCCAAAAGTGGGGGTAACAAGGCTAGAAAGAGGCTACTTTCTCACACAACCCCCCCCCCAAACGAAGGACAATAAGGCTAACCTTGGCCAGTTGAGACTTTATTGTCTAAGTGGTGATAAGTAGAGAGTAGCTCTGCAATAGACTGGTTACTCCCTTTATCATCCACTATATGGTTACTTCCCTGTGGGGATGTAAACCACCCTGTTTGAAGTTTTTTAGCTAAGTAACAATGTGGAGATTTATTTTCAGAGTTTCTATCAGTAAGTTTTAGTTTAGAGCAGTGGGAATTGTCCACTGAACCTATTTGTAGTGATGGAAATGCCAGACAGGGATGCTGTCTCAGAAAAGCCATAGCTGGGCAAAAACTTTGTCCATATGGCTGGAAGAGAGAACAGGGATGCTGTTTCTCTTGGGTTGGAGCAGGGCAGGGATGCTGTCCTATCAGCTCCACACTAGGGCAGGGATGCTGTCCTAAGTGTTGTGAGGCAGTGCAGAGTTTCTGCACTAAAGTTTCTCTGGGAGGGTTGGAGGGATGCTCCATGTTAACTAAAATGGTGCTCTTTTTCTCACCAATGTTAGTTATCCCACAGAGAGGTACTTCCACCTCAGGGAGTCCAGCTTTGCTAGCTGATGATTCCCTTGGAACAGGTGCCACCCCAGGAGAGGTTTCTCCCACCACAGGAATAGTATCCTGAATGGTAGGGTGGTTAGGGGATACTGTGATACTCTTTTTACCTGTTGATGGAGAGGGATCCAGAGTTTTCAGGCCTTCTCTCCTTTGCTTTTTCATTTCACTTGAAATGAGAGGGAACAATTCCTCAGGGATGCCCAGCATGGCTGCATGGGCATAAAACTCTACATCAGCCCAACCTGAGGCCTCTAGGTCATTACCTAAGAGACAGTCTACAGGTAAGCTAGGTGATACCACCACCTGCTTAGGGCCAGTAACTCCACCCCAACTAAACTGAATTATAGCTAAGGGAAGAAACTTAGTGGAGTTATGGACATCAATAATCTTATACTGTTGTCCAATGATGTGTTGATCAGGGTGCACTAGGTTTTCAGTCACCAAAGTGAAACTGGCACCTGTGTCCCTGTAGGCCAAGGCCTCAACACCATTTATTGAAACTGTCTGCCTGTACTTATCCATTGTAAGGGGACAAGCAGCCAGTGTGGCAAGGCCAATGCCACTAGGTGTGACAGAAACTGTCTTGGGACTGATTACATCAGTTTCCACTATGGACCCATAAGTGAACCCAACTACACCCTTTGCTTGACTGTTGCCAGCAGTCCCACCACTAGTACCACTACTGCTAGGGGCACTAGAGCTTGATGTATTAGTGGTGGTAGGCTCAGGGGGTTTACCTGGACAGGACTTATCCCCTGGCCTATGGCCTCTATTTTTACACACAAAGCACCAAGGCTTTTTAATGTGTGCAGGTTGGGAAGAAGAGGAAGAATTTGTTTTATCCCCACCCTCTGAAGAGTGTTTAAGATTTGAAGTGGGATCTTTGGTTTTACCCTTATCCCCATGCTTATCTTGAGATTTTTCACCATCTTTCTTCTTATTGCCATCTTTGTCACCCCCTGTATGAACTTTTCTGTTCACCCTTGTTCTGACCCATTTGTCTGCCTTCTTTCCCAATTCTTGGGGAGAGGTCAGATCAGAGTCTACCAGGTACTGGTGCAATAAATCAGACACACAATTATTAAGTATATGCTCTCTCAGGATTGTGTTATACAGGCTTTCATAATCAGTAACTTTACTGCCATGTAACCACCCCTCCAAGGCCTTCACTGAATGGTCAATGAAATCAACCCAGTCTTGTGAAGACTCCTTTTTGGTCTCTCTGAACTTTATCCTGTACTGTTCAGTGGTTAAGCCATAACCATCCAGGAGTGCATTCTTAAGAACTGTAAAATTATTGGCATCATTTTCTTTCACAGTAAGGAGCCTATCCCTACCTTTTCCACTAAATGATAGCCATAGGATAGCAGCCCACTGCCTTTGAGGGACATCCTGTACAACACAGGCCCTCTCAAGTGCAGCAAACCACTTGTTAATGTCATCCCCCTCCTTATAAGGGGGAACTATCTTGTGCAGATTCCTGGAATCATGCTCTTTTGCAGGATGACTATGGGGAATACTGCTGCTGCCACCATGGGTATCTAAACCCAACTTCTGTCTTTCCTTCTCTAATTCTAAAGACTGTCTATCCAAATCCAGCTGTTGCTTCTTGAGCTTCAGTCTGGTTTGTTCCACTCTCAATCTATTGAGCTCCCTTTCTAACAATCTGTCATCAGGGTGGGTGGGAGGGACATTTCTAGATACAGAGGTATGATGGGAATGAACAGAAGGAGACCTGTCCCTTACAGAGGGCACCCTAACAGCTTGGCTACCAGCATAATGTGAGAGCACACCATCAGTATGGTGTGATTCAACCTCTGTACCAACTATGCTAGACTGTCTAGTAATGGGCAGGCTGAGAAGTTTCTTTCCTGAACCTTTTCCTGGGGGAGTCCCTGGATCAGATTGAGAACCATTAGCTACTTTTTCACCAGATTGGGCACTTATGGCCTTATCCTGTACTCTAAGCATATTAATTAACAGTTCTAAGGAAGGATTCTTCCCTACACTCAAACCTCTCTCTATGCAGAGACTCCTTGCTCCTTTCCAGCTAAGGTGATCATATGCAATTTTGGACAGTTCAACATTTTGGCCTGTACCAGACATTTTTTAGAGAGAGTTAAAGTGATAGAAAAAGAGAAAAAAGTTTTCAGAACTTTTTGGAAAGACAGAAAAAAACTTTTTAAACTTTTAAGAACTTTTTGAAAGTTTAGGAGTACTTTTCAGCGCACTTAGAAAAGAGTGAAAAGAGGAAATGCAAAACTTTTTGGCTATGTGTATATACACTGACCTTGTTTTGTATATTTTTCTCTTATGAAAAGTACAATGACAAGAGTGGTAAGTAGTCTCAAGCACTTATCCCACCACTGCACAACCAATGTAGGAGGCTGGACTGGCTTGTAGTGGGTACCAAGGGGTACTTGCACCTTGCACCAGGCCCAGTTATCCCTTATTAGTGTATAGGGTGTCTAGCAGCTTAGGCTGATAGATAATGGTAGCTTAGCAGAGCAGCTTAGGCTGAACTAGGAGACGTGTGAAGCTACTACAGTACCACTTAGTGTCATATGCACAATATCATAAGAAAACACAATACACAGTTATACTAAAAATAAAGGTACTTTATTTTTATGACAATATGCCAAAGTATCTTAGAGTGTACCCTCAGTGAGAGGATAGGAAATATACACAAGATATATATACACAATAGCAAAAATATGCAGTATAGTCTTAGAAAACAGTGCAAACAATGTATAGTTACAATAGGATGCAATGGGGAAACATAGGGATAGGGGCAACACAAACCATATACTCCAAAAGTGGAATGCGAACCACGAATGGACCCCAAACCTATGTGACCTTGTAGAGGGTCGCTGGGACTATTAGAAAATAGTGAGAGTTAGAAAAATAACCCTCCCCAAGACCCTGAAAAGTGAGTGCAAAGTGTACTAAAGTTCCCCTAAGGACAAAATAGTCGTGTTAGAGGAATAATGCAGGAAAGACACAAACCAGCAATGCAACAACTGTGGATTTCCAATCTAGGGTACCTGTGGAACAAGGGGACCAAGTCCAAAAGTCACAAGCAAGTCGGAGATGGGCAGATGCCCAGGAAATGCCAGCTGCGGGTGCAAAGAAGCTTCGACTGGGCAGAAGAAGCTGAGGTTTCTGCAGGAACGAAAAGGGCTAGAGACTTCCCCTTTGGTGGACGGATCCCACTCGCCTTGGAGAGTCGTGCAGAAGTGTTTTCCCGCCGGAAGGACGCCAACAAGCCTTGCTAGTCGCAATTCGGCGTTTGACGTTTTTGGACGCTGCTGGGGCCCAGGAGGGACCAGGAGGTCGCAAATTGGACCTGAAGAGAGAGGGGACGTCGAGCAAGACAAAGAGCCCTCACTGAAGCAGGTAGCACCCGGAGAAGTGCCAGGAACAGGCACTACGAGGATGCGTGAAACGGTGCTCACCGAAGTTGCACAAAGGAGTCCCACGTCGCCGGAGACCAACTTAGAAAGTCGTGCAATGCAGGTTAGAGTGCCGTGGACCCAGGCTTGGCTGTGCACAAAGGATTTCCGCCGGAAGTGCACAGGGGCCGGAGTAACTGCAAAGTCGCGGTTCCCAGCAATGCAGCCCAGCGAGGTGAGGCAAGGACTTACCTCCACCAAACTTGGGCTGAAGAGTCACTGGACTGTGGGGGTCACTTGGACAGAGTCGCTGGATTCGAGGGACCTCGCTCGTCGTGCTGAGAGGAGACCCAAGGGACCGGTAATGCAGCTTTTTGGTGCCTGCGGTTGCAGGGGGAAGATTCCGTCGACCCACGGGAGATTTCTTCGGAGCTTCTGGTGCAGAGAGGAGGCAGACTACCCCCACAGCATGCACAAGCAGGAAAACAGTCGAGAAGGCGGCAGGATCAGCGTTACAGAGTTGCAGTAGTCGTCTTTGCTACTATGTTGCAGGTTTGCAGGCTTCCAGCGCGGTCAGCAGTCGATTCCTTATCAGAAGGTGAAGAGAGAGATGCAGAGGAACTCGGATGAGCTCTTGCATTCGTTATCTAAAGTTTCCCCAGAGACAGAGACCCTAAATAGCCAGAAAAGAGGGTTTGGCTACCTAGGAGAGAGGAAAGGCTACTAACACCTGAAGGAGCCTATCAGCAGGAGTCTCTGACGTCACCTGGTGGCACTGGCCACTCAGAGCAGTCCAGTGTGCCAGCAGCACCTCTGTTTCCAAGATGGCAGAGGTCTGGAGCACACTGGAGGAGCTCTGGACACCTCCCAGGGGAGGTGCAGGTCAGGGGAGTGGTCACTCCCCTTTCCTTTGTCCAGTTTCGCGCCAGAGCAGGGGCTAAGGGGTCCCTGAACCGGTGTAGACTGGCTTATGCAGAATTGGGCACATCTGTGCCCAACAAAGCATTTCCAGAGGCTGGGGGAGGCTACTCCTCCCCTGCCTTCACACCATTTTCCAAAGGGAGAGGGTGTCACACCCTCTCTCAGAGGAAGTTCTTTGTTCTGCCATCCTGGGCCAGGCCTGGCTGGACCCCAGGAGGGCAGCTGCCTGTCTGAGGGGTTGGCAGCAGCAGCAGCTGCAGTGAAACCCCAGGAAGGGCAGTCTGGCAGTACCAGGGTCTGTGCTACAGACCACTGGGATCATGGAATTGTACCAACAATGCCAGGATGGCATAGAGGGGGCAATTCCATGATCATAGACATGTTACATGGCCATATTCGGAGTTACCATGGTGAAGCTACATATAGGTAGTGACCTATATGTAGTGCACGCGTGTAATGGTGCCCCCGCACTCACAAAGTTCAGTGAATTGGCTCTGAACAATGTGGGGGCACCTTGGCTAGTGCCAGGGTGCCCTCACACTAAGTAACTTTGCACCTAACCTTTACCAGGTAAAGGTTAGACATATAGGTGACTTATAAGTTACTTAAGTGCAGTGTAAAAATGGCTGAGAAATAACGTGGACGTTATTTCACTCAGGCTGCAGTGGCAGGCCTGTGTAAGAATTGTCAGAGCTCCCTATGGGTGGCAAAAGAAATGCTGCAGCCCATAGGGATCTCCTGGAACCCCAATACCCTGGGTACCTCAGTACCATATACTAGGGAATTATAAGGGTGTTCCAGTAAGCCAATGTAAATTGGTAAAATTGGTCACTAGCCTGTTAGTGACAATTTGAAAGTAATGAGAGAGCATAACCACTGAGGTTCTGGTTAGCAGAGCCTCAGTGAGACAGTTAGGCACCACACAGGGAACATATACATGCACACCTATGAGCACTGGGGCCCTGTGTGACAGGGTCCCAGTGACACATACATATAGGCCACAAACCTATGAGCACTGGGGTCCTGACCAGCAGGATCCCAGTGACACATAACAAACATACTGAAAACATAGTGTTTTCACTATGAGCACTGAGGCCTGGTTATCAGGATCCCAGTGAGACAGTGAAAACAGTGACAAACACCCTGACATACACTCACAAACAGGCCAAAAGTGGGGGTAACAAGGCTAGAAAGAGGCTACTTTCTCACACTGGTCCCTCCAGGGCCAAAGCAGCGTCCAAAAACGCTAACCGCACGATTTGCAGCTAGCAAGGCTTGTTGGCGTTCTTTCGGCGGGAAAACACTTCTGCACGACTCTCCACAGCGAGAGGGATCCGTCCACCAAAGGAGAAGTCTCTAGCCCTTTTCGTTCCTGCAGAAACCTCCACTTCTTCTGTCCAGTAGAAGCTTCTTTGCACCCACAGCTGGCATTTCCTGGGCACATGCCCATCTCCGACTTGCTTGTGACTTTTGGACTTGGTCCCCTTGTTCCACAGGTACCCTAGATTGGAAATCCACAGTTGTTGCATTGTTGGTTTGTGTCTTTCCTGAATTATTCCTCTAACACGACTTCTTTGTCCTTAGGGGAACTTTAGTGCACTTTGCACTCACTTTTCAGGGTCTTGGGGAGGGTTATTTTTCTAACTCTCACTATTTTCTAATAGTCCCAGCGACCCTCTACAAGGTCACATAGGTTTGGGGTCCATTCGTGGTTCGCATTCCACTTTTGGAGTATATGGTTTGTGTTGCCCCTATCCCTATGTGTCCCCATTGCATCCTATTGTAACTATACATTGTTTGCACTGTTTTCTAAGACTATACTGCATATTTTTGCTATTGTGTATATATATCTTGTGTATATTTCCTATCCTCTCACTGAGGGTACACTCTAAGATACTTTGGCATATTGTCATAAAAATAAAGTACCTTTATTTTTAGTATAACTGTGTATTGTGTTTTCTTATGATATTGTGCAAGTGACACTTGTGGTACTGTAGTAGCTTCACACGTCTCCTAGTTCAGCCTAAGCTGCTCTGCTAAGCTACCATTATCTATCAGCCTAAGCTGCTAGACACCCTATACACTAATAAGGGATAACTGGGCCTGGTGCAAGGTGCAAGTACCCCTTGGTACTCACTACAAGCCAGTCCAGCCTCCTACATTGGTTGTGCAGCGGTGGGATAAGTGCTTTGAGACTACTTACCACTCTTGTCATTGTACTTTTCATAAGAGAAAAATATACAAAACAAGGTCAGTGTATATACACATAGCCAAAAGGTTTTGCATTTCCTCTTTTCACTCTTTTCTAAGTGCTGAAAAGTACTTCTAAACCTTCTAACAAGTTCTAAAAAGTTGTAAAAGTTTTTTTCTGTCTTTCTAAAAAGTTCTGAAAAGTTTTTTTCTCTTTTTCTATCACTTTAACTCTCTCTAAAAAATGTCTGGCACAGGCCAAAATGTTGATCTGTCCAAACTTGCATATGATCACCTTTGCTGGAAAGGAGCAAGGAGTCTCTGCATAGAGAGAGGTTTGAGTGTAGGGAAGAATCCTTCCTTGGAATTGTTGCTTAATATGCTTAGAGAACAGGATAAGGCTAAAAGTGCCCCATCTGTTGAAAAAGTAGCTAATGGTTCTCAATCTGATCGAGGGACTCCCCAGGAAAAGGTTCAGGAAATAAACTTCTTAGCCTTCCCATTACAAGACAGTCTAGCATAGTTGGTACTGAGGTGGAGTCACATCATACAGATGATGTGCTCTCACATTACACTGTCAGCCAAGCTGTTAGGGTGCCCTCTGTAAGGGACAGGTCTCCTTCTGTTCATTCCCATCATACCTCTGTATCTAGAAATGTCCCTCCCACCAACCCTGATGACAGATTGTTAGAAAGGGAACTCAATAAGTTGAGGGTGGAACAAACCAGACTGAAGCTTAAAAAGCAACAGCTGGATTTGGATAGACAGTCTTTAGAATTAGAGAAGGAAAGACAGAAGTTGGGTTTAGAAACCCATGGTGGCAGCAGCAGTATTCCCCATAGTCATCCTGCAAAAGAGCATGATTCCAGGAATCTGCACAAGATAGTTCCCCCTTATAAGGAGGGGGATGACATTAACAAGTGGTTTGCTGCACTTGAGAGGGCCTGTGTTGTACAGGATGTCCCTCAAAGGCAGTGGGCTGCTATCCTATGGCTAGCATTTAGTGGAAAAGGTAGGGATAGGCTCCTTACTGTGAAAGAAAGTGATGCCAATAATTTTACAGTACTTAAGAATGCACTCCTGGATGGTTATGGCTTAACCACTGAACAATACAGGATAAAGTTCAGAGAGACCAAAAAGGAGTCTTCACAAGACTGGGTTGATTTCATTGACCATTCAGTGAAGGCCTTGGAGGGGTGGTTACATGGCAGTAAAGTTACTGATTATGACAGCCTGTATAACTTGATCCTGAGAGAGCATATTCTTAATAATTGTGTGTCTGATTTGTTGCACCAGTACTTGGTGGACTCTGATCTGACCTCTCCCCAAGAATTGGGAAAGAAGACAGACAAATGGGTCAGAACAAGGGTGAACAGAAAAGTTCATACAGGTGGTGACAAGGAGAACAATAACAAGAGAGATGGTGAAAAATCTCAAGATAAGCATGGGGATAAGGGTGAAACCAAAGATCCCACTTCAAATCTTAAACACTCTTCAGGGGGTGGGGATAAAACAAATTCTTCCTCTTCTTCTCAACCTACACAATTTAAAAAGCCTTGGTGCTTTGTGTGTAAAAATAGAGGCCATAGGCCAGGGGATAAGTCCTGTCCAGGTAAACCCCCTGAGCCTACCACCACTAATACATCAAGCTCTAGTGCCCCTAGCAGTAGTGGTACTAGTGGTGGGACTGCTGGCAACAGTCAAGTTAAGGGTGTAGTTGGGTTCACTTATGGGTCCATAGTAGAAACTGGGGTAGTCAGTCCCAAGACAGTTTCTGTCACACCTAGTGGCATTGGCCTTGCCACACTGGCTGCTTGTCCCCTTACAATGGATAAGTACAGGCAGACAGTTTCAATAAATGGTGTTGAGGCCTTGGCCTACAGGGACAGAGGTGCCAGTATCACTTTGGTGACTGAAAACCTAGTGGCTCCTGAACAACACATCATTGGACAACAGTATAAAATTATTGATGTCCATAACTCCACTAAGTTTCTTCCCTTAGCTATAATTCAGTTTAGTTGGGGTGGAGTTACTGGCCCTAAGCAGGTGGTGGTATCACCTAGCTTACCTGTAGACTGTCTCTTAGGTAATGACCTAGAGGCCTCAGGTTGGGCTGATGTAGAGTTTTATGCCCATGCAGCCATGCTGGGCATCCCTGAGGAATTGTTCCCTCTCATTCCTACTGAAATGAAAAAGCAAAGGAGAGAAGGCCTGAAAACTCAGGATCCCTCTCCATCAACAGGTAAAAAGGGTATCACAGTATCCCCTAACCACCCTACCATTCAGGATACCATTCCTGTGGTGGGAGAAACCTCTCCTGGGGTGGCACCTGTTCCAAGGGAATCATCAGCTGGCAAAGCTGGACTCCCTGAGGTAGAAGTACCTCTCTGTGGGATAACTAACATTGGTGACAAAAAGAGCACCATTTTAGTTAACATGGAGCATCCCTCCAACCCTCCCAGAGAAACTTTAGTGCAGAAACCCTGCACTGCCTCACAACACTTAGGACAGCATCCCTGCCCTAGTGTGGAGCTCATAGGACAGCATCCCTGCCCTGCTCCAACTCAAGAGAAACAGCATCCCTGTTCTCTCTTCCAGCTATATGGACAAAGTTTTTGCCCAGCTATGGCTTTTCTGAGACAGCATCCCTGTCTGGCATTTCCATCACTACAAATAGGTTCAGTGGACAATTCCCACTGCTCTAAACTAAAACTTACTGATAGAAACTCTGAAAATACATCTTCACATTGTTGCTTAGCTAAAAAACTTCAAACAGGGTGGTTTATATCCCCACTGGGAAGTAACCATATAGTGGATGATAAAGGGAGTAACCAGTCTATTGCAGAACTACTCTCTACTTATCACCACTTAGACAATAAAGTCTCAACTGGCCAAGGTTAGCCTTATTGTCCTTCGTTTGGGGGGGGGGGGGTTGTGTGAGAAAGTAGCCTCTTTCTAGCCTTGTTACCCCCACTTTTGGCCTGTTTGTGAGTGTATGTCAAGGTGTTTTCACTGTCTCACTGGGATCCTGCCAGCCAGGGCCCAGTGCTCATAGTGAAAACCCTATGTTTTCAGTATGGTTGTTATGTGTCACTGGGACCCTGCTAGTCAGGACCCCAGTGCTCATAAGTTTGTGGCCTATATGTATGTGTTCCCTGTGTGGTGCCTAACTGTCTCACTGAGGCTCTGCTAATCAGAACCTCAGTGGTTATGCTCTCTCATTTCTTTCTAAATTGTCACTAACAGGCTAGTGACCAATTTCACCAATTTACATTGGCTTACTGGAACACCCTTATAATTCCCTAGTATATGGTACTCAGGTACCCAGGGTATTGGGGTTCCAGGAGATCCCTATGGGCTGCAGCATTTCTTTTGCCACCCATAGGGAGCTCTGACAATTCTTACACAGGCCTGCCACTGCAGCCTGAGTGAAATAACGTCCACGTTATTTCACAGACATTTTACACTGCACTTAAGTAACTTGTAAGTCACCTATATGTCTAACCTTTACCTGGTAAAGGTTAGGTGCAAAGTTACTTAGTGTGAGGGCACCCTGGCACTAGCCAAGGTGCCCCCACATTGTTCAGGGCAAATTTCCCTGACTTTGTGAGTGCGGGGACACCATTACACGTGTGCACTACATATAGGTCACTACCTATATGTAGCTTCACAATGGTAACTCCGAATATGGCCATGTAACATGTCTATGATCATGGAATTGCCCCCTCTATGCCATCCTGGCATAGTTGGCACAATCCCATAATCCCAGTGGTCTGTAGCACAGACCCTGGTACTGCCAAACTGCCTTTCCTGGGGTTTCACTGCAGCTGCTGCTGCTGCCAACCCCTCAGACAGGTTTCTGCCCCCCTGGGGTCAAGCCAGCCTTGTCCCAGGATGGCAGAACAAAGGACTTCCTCTGAGAGAGGGTGTTACACCCTCTCCCTTTGGAAAATGGTGTGAAGGCAGGGGAGGAGTAGCCTCCCCCAGCCTCTGGAAATGCTTTCTTGGGCACAGATGTGCCCAATTCTGCATAAGCCAGTCTACACCGGTTCAGGGGACCCCTTAGCCCTGCTCTGGCGCGAAACTGGACAAAGGAAAGGGGAGTGACCACTCCCCTGACCTGCACCTCCCCTGGGAGGTGTCCAGAGCTCCTCCAGTGTGCTCCAGACCTCTGCCATCTTGGAAACAGAGGTGCTGCTGGCACACTGGACTGCTCTGAGTGGCCAGTGCCACCAGGTGACGTCAGAGACTCCTTCTGATAGGCTCCTTCAGGTATTGCTAGCCTATCCTCTCTCCTAAGTAGCCAAACCCTCTTTTCTGGCTATTTAGGGTCTCTGTCTCTGGGGAAACTTTAGATAACGAATGCAAGAGCTCATCCGGGTTCCTCTGCATCTCTCTCTTCACCTTCTGCCAAGGAATCGACTGCTGACCGCGCTGGAAGCCTGCAACAAAGTAGCAAAGACGACTACTGCAACTCTGTAACGCTGATCCTGCCGCCTTCTCGACTGTTTTCCTGGTGGTGCATGCTGTGGGGGTAGTCTGCCTCCTCTCTGCACTAGAAGCTCTGAAGAAATCTCCCGTGGGTCGACGGAATCTTCCCCCTGCAACCGCAGGCACCAAAAAGCTGCATTACCGGTCCCTTGGGTCTCCTCTCAGCACGACGAGCGAGGTCCCTCGAATCCAGCAACTCTGTCCAAGTGACTCCCACAGTCCAGTGACTCTTCAGTCCAAGTTTGGTGGAGGTAAGTCCTTGCCTCACCTCGCTAGACTGCATTGCTAGGAACCGCGACTTTTGCAGCTACTCCGGCCCCTGTGCACTTCCGGCGGAAATCCTTTGTGCACAGCCAAGCCTGGGTCCACGGCACTCTAACCTGCATTGCACGACTTTCTAAGTTGGTCTCCGGCGACGTGGGACTCCTTTGTGTAACTTCGGGTGAGCACTGTTTCACGCATCCTCATAGTGCCTGTTTCTGGCACTTCTCCGGGTGCTACCTGCTGCTGAGAGAGCTCCTTGTCTTGCTCGACGTCCCCTCTCTCTCCTGGTCCAATTTGCGACCTCCTGGTCCCTCCAGGGCCAAAGCAGCGTCCAAAAACGCTAACCGCATGATTTGCAGCTAGCAAGGCTTGTTGGCGTTGTTCCACAGGTACCCTAGATTGGATATCCACAGTTGTTGCATTGTTGGTTTGTGTCTTTCCTGCATTATTCCTCTAACACGACTTCTTTGTCCTTAGGGGAACTTTAGTGCATTTTGCACTCACTTTTCAGGGTCTTGGGGAGGGTTATTTTTCTAACTCTCACTATTTTCTAATAGTCCCAGCGACCCTCTACAAGGTCACATAGGTTTGGGGTCCATTCGTGGTTCACATTCCACTTTTGGAGTATATGGTTTGTGTTGCCCCTATCCCTATGTGTCCCCATTGCATCCTATTGTAACTATACATTGTTTGCACTGTTTTCTAAGACTATACTGCATATTTTTGCTATTGTGTATATATATCTTGTGTATATTTCCTATCCTCTCACTGAGGGTACACTCTAAGATACTTTGGCATATTGTCATAAAAATAAAGTACCTTTATTTTTAGTATAACTGTGTATTGTGTTTTCTTATGATATTGTGCAAGTGACACTTGTGGTACTGTAGTAGCTTCACACGTCTCCTAGTTCAGACTAAGCTGCTCTGCTAAGCTACCATTATCTATCAGCCTAAGCTGCTACAGTAGACACCCTATACATTAATAAGGGATAACTGGGCCTGGTGCAAGGTGCAAGTACCCCTTGGTACTCACTACAAGCCAGTCCAGCCTCCTACAGGATATGTGTCAGTATCATACTACAGCTGCAGCCCTCCACCTCCTGTGAGGATATGTGTCAGTATTATACGACAGCTGCAGCCCTCCACCTCCTGTGAGGACATGTGTCAGTATTATACTACAGCTGCAGCCCTCCACCTCCTGTGAGGATATGTGTGAGTATTATACTACAGCTGCAGCCCTCAGTATTATACTACAGCTGCAGCCCCCGCCTCCTGTGAAGATATGTGTCAGTATTATACTACAGCTGCAGCCCTCAGTATTATACTACAGCTGCAGCCCTCCACCTCCTGTGAGGATATGTGTCAGTATTATACTACAGCTGCAGCCCTCCGCCTCCTGTGAGGATATGTGTCAGTATTATACTACAGCTGCAGCCCTCCGCCTCCTGTGAGGATATGTGTCAGTATTATGCTACAGCTGCAGCCCTCCGCCTCCTGTGAGGACATGTGTCAGTATTATACTACAGCTGCAGCCCTCCGCCTCCTGTGAGGACATGTGTCAGTATTATACTACAGCTGCAGCCCTCCGCCTCCTGTGAGGATATGTGTCAGTATTATCCTACAGCTGCAGCCCTCAGTATTATACTACAGCTGCAGCCCTCCTCCTCCTGTGAGGATATGTGTCAGTATTATACTACAGCTGCAGACCTCCGCCTCCTGTGAGGATATGTGTCAGTATTATACTACAGCTGCAGCCCTCCACCTCCTGCGCGGATATGTGTCAGTAATATACTACAGCTGCAGCCCTCCACCTCCTGTGAGGATATGTGTCAGTATTATACTACAGCTGCAGCTCTCCGCCTCCTGTGAGGACATGTGTCAGTAATATACTACAGCTGCACCCCTCAGTATTATACTACAGCTGCAGCCCTCAGTATTATACTACAGCTGCAGCCCTCCACCTCCTGCGAGGATATGTGTCAGTATTATAGTACAGCTGCAGCCCTCCGCCTCCTGTGAGGATATGTGTCAGTAATATACTACAGCTGCAGCCCTCCACCTCCTGTGAGGATATGTGTCAGTATTATACTACAGCTGCAGCTCTCCGCCTCCTGTGAGGACATGTGTCAGTAATATACTACAGCTGCAGCCCTCAGTATTATACTACAGCTGCAGCCCTCCACCTCCTGTGAGGATATGTGTCAGTATTATACTACAGCTGCAGCCCTCCACCTCCTGTGAGGATATGTGTCAGTATTATACTACAGCTGCAGCCCTCAGTATTATACTACAGCTGCAGCCCTCCACCTCCTGTGAGGATATGTGTGAGTATTATACTACAGCTGCAGCCCTCAGTATTATACTACAGCTGCAGCCCTCCACCTCCTGTGAGGACATGTGTCAGTATTATACTACAGCTGCAGCCCTCCACCTCCTGTGAGGACATGTGTCAGTATTATACTACAGCTGCAGCCCTCCACCTCCTGTGATGATATGTGTCAGTATTATACTACAGCTGCAGCCCTCAGTATTATACTACAGCTGCAGCCCTCCACCTCCTGTGAGGATATGTGTCAGTATTATCCTACAGCTGCAGCTCTCCACCTCCTGTGAGCATATGTGTCAGTATTATCCTACAGCTGCAGCTCTCCACCTCCTGTGAGGACATGTGTCAGTATTATACTACAGCTGCAGCCCTCCGCCTCCTGTGAGGATATGTGTCAGTATTATCCTACAGCTGCAGCTCTCCACCTCCTGTGAGGATATGTGTCAGTATTATACTACAGCTGCAGCCCTCCGCCTCCTGTGAGGACATGTGTCAGTATTATACTACAGCTGCAGCCCTCCGCCTCCTGTGAGGACATGTGTCAGTATTATACTACAGCTGCAGCCCTCCACCTCCTGCGAGGACATGTGTCAGTATTATACTACAGCTGCAGCTCTTCGCCTCCTGTGAGGACATGTGTCAGTATTATACTACAGCTGCAGCCCTCCGCCTCCTGTGAGGATATGTGTCAGTATTATACTACAGCTGCAGCCCTCAGTATTATACTACAGCTGCAGCCCTCAGTATTATACTACAGCTGCAGCTCTCCGCCTCCTGTGAGGATATGTGTCAGTATTATACTACAGCTGCAGCTCTCAGCCTCCTGTGAGGACATGTGTCAGTATTATACTACAGCTGCAGCCCTCCGCCTCCTGTGAGGACATGTGTCAGTATTATACAACAGCTGCAGCCCTCAGTATTATACTACAGCTGCAGCCCTCCACCTCCTGTGAGGATATGTGTCAGTATTATCCTACAGCTGCAGCTCTCCACCTCCTGTGAGGATATGTGTCAGTATTATACTACAGCTGCAGCTCTCCACCTCCTGTGAGGACATGTGTCAGTATTATACTACAGCTGCAGCCCTCCGCCTCCTGTGAGGATATGTGTCAGTATTATCCTACAGCTGCAGCCCTCCGCCTCCTGCGAGGATATGTGTCAGTATTATCCTACAGCTGCAGCTCTCCACCTCCTGTGAGGATATGTGTCAGTATTATACTACAGCTGCAGCCCTCCGCCTCCTGTGAGGACATGTGTCAGTATTATACTACAGCTGCAGCCCTCCGCCTCCTGTGAGGACATGTGTCAGTATTATACTACAGCTGCAGCCCTCCACCTCCTGTGAGGATATGTGTCAGTATTATACTACAGCTGCAGCCCTCAGTATTATACTACAGCTGCAGCCCTCAGTATTATACTACAGCTGCAGCCCTCCACCTCCTGCGAGGATATGTGTCAGTATTATACTACAGCTGCAGCTCTCCGCCTCCTGTGAGGACATGTGTCAGTATTATACTACAGCTGCAGCCCTCCGCCTCCTGTGAGCATATGTGTCAGTATTATACTACAGCTGCAGCCCTCAGTATTATACTACAGCTGCAGCCCTCAGTATTATACTACAGCTGAAAGTTATCAGCAAAGAGGATTCCTATGAAGCTGGTTCAGGAACTTGGAAATCAACAGGTAGAGAAGCAAACCTTAACCCCAGACTAAAGATCTCTCTACACAAGGGGTAACTAAAATATAATTGTCCCTTAAAGCAGGGAAGTTATTCAAAAGCTGAAAAAAGGTTATGAAATTTAGGTAGGAATCATGTTAGGGTGAATAAAAGGCCATATTCATTACACTTACCTGTGTTTAATTTTCTTTTACGGGGATTCGGCGGTCTGGCAGAGGCTATACATAAAAAATGGAAAAGAAGTATTGTTAGATCAGACAGTCTTAGGGGGGTCTTTCCCTAAACTTTTTGCCTGCTTGCTTCATATTTTTGCTGATTCTTTTTGTTGGCTTTAGGGCTCTGAGCACTTTACCACTCCCAACCAGTGCTAAAGTGCATGTGCTTCACCCCTAAAACAAGGCTTGATTGACTTATCCACAACTGGAATATTTATTCTATCTATAAGTCCTTAGTAGGTGCATTACCTTTGCCCAGGGCCTGTAAATTAAATGCTACTAGTGGGCATGCAGCACTGGTTGTGGCACCCACACAATGGCACTGTAAAACATGTCTTAGGCCTGCCACTGCAGAGCCTGTGTGTGCAGTTTACACTGCTATGTCATCGTGGCATTTAAAACCCCTTGCCAAGCCTTAAACTCCCCTTTTATTACTATAAGCCACCCCTAAGGTAGGACCAATGTATCCCATAGAACAGGATGCTGTGTAATCAAAACGTAGGACATGTAATTTTAAGTTTTGCATGTCCTGGTAGTGAAAAACAACCAAATTAGTTTTCACTACCATGAGGCTTACCCCTCTCTTAGGTTAATGAATGAATGAATGATTAACTTTTATATAGTGCATGGCTACTCAGTGAGTATCCAGATGCTTGGCATGAAAGAACCGGCAGGAGGGTGGACAGTCAGGTGTGAGCTGTCTGATGAAAGCTTAAATAAGTAAGTTTTCAAGGCTTTTTTAAAGGTTGCTTAATCTCTAATTGATCTCAGATGGACAACCATCTGGGTCCAAATCTTTGCGGCAAGGACAATGAAGAAGGATCCCTACTACGCTTTCTTCTAAAACGCGGGACTGATAATAGGCGAGCATTACTAGAGCGCAACACCATACTTGGTCTGTACTCGAGGATCCTCCCATTCAAGTAACTGGTGTAGGAAGTTGACCTGGTGTGGTGTGAGCACCTATGGTGTTATCAACTTATACCAGGTCCGGGTATCCCCTATTAGTGAAGTGTAGGCAGTGTCTAGGAAGTCAGGCTCTCTAGAGGTAGCTGTGAATGAGCAGCCAAGACTTATCTAGGAGACATGCAAAGCTTATGCAATATCACTATAGTTACACAGTCCTTACACACATGAAAGAACCACACAGTGTTATAAAAATAAAGGTACTTTATTAGGGTGACACAAATACTAGACAATCCCCCAACTGGAGGTAAGTAAACACACTATTACATACACATTAGCAATTAGTAAATAGTAGAGAAAGCAAGAGGCATTGGTAAGAGCAAATGGTGAGGGCCCTAGGGAAGGACCAAACCATATACTAAAAAAGTGGAATGTGAAAGCCAGTCCCCTACCTAAGGAAGTGAAATCAGTAGAGGGGAGCTGGAGGAACTAGGAACCACAGGAGGTGAGTGCCAGAGTGATCCCCAGCGACCAGGAGAGCAAAGGTAAGTACCTGTTTTTCCACAAAATCAACAAGAGGACTTTGGAAAAGTATTGTGCAAGACCCAACCAAGACTGGAAGAACCCAAAGATGGATCCTGGCAGAAGAGGACCTGCAAAGGAAGGGAACCAAGTCCAGTTTGAGATGGAGTGTCCGGTTGCGGCAGGAGCCACTACCCCCCCTTCTGTGGATTCAGGACCAGGTCAACAGTGGATGAAGAAGGTCAGCAGTTAAGCAAAGGAGCCCAAGAGGAGTCCAAGAAGTTATGGAAGTGATGTCCCACGTCGGCGGTCGAGATGCAGTTGGTCAGTGGTGCTACAAAACCACCAACAAGCCTTGGCAAATACAAGAGACATGGAAGAAGGTTTTGCAAGGCTGAAGAGGACCAGCAAGGTCCAGGGGACTCGACCCAAGAAGGGGAGTCCGGGGTGACCCTCAGCAGCTGGAGAGTCACAAGAATAGGAGACAGCCCCCACAGGCAAGCCACTGGCAGCAGGCACAGGAGTCGCAGTGAGGCCCACTCAGCACACCTGGAGGAGTGTCCCACGTCACTGGAGCAACAGGCAGGAGACTGTGCTTTGCAGGAAGAAGTGCTGGGGACGGGGGCTACACAGAGCATGAAGATCCCTTGGGGGAGGAACAAACAAGCCTTGGTAGCTGCAAGAGTCACTCTGCACAGGGGTACTGTCCTGCAAGGAGAGGCAAGGACTTACCATCTCCCAAGTTGGACAGCTGGTAGAGAGGACCAAAGGGACCACTCCAGACCATCACCTGTGATGCAGGATCCATGCAGCTCCGGAGGAGAGAAGATCCACGCAGCCAGTTGTTGTTGCAGTTGGTGCCTGCAGATGAAGTGGAGTGACTCCTTCACTCCAAGCAAGATTCCTTCTTACTTCTTGTGCAAGCTGAAGACTTGTCACCCTCAGAAGATGCGCACCCGGGGAAATGTTTCAGTTGATGGAAGGAGCCGGCGAAACAATGGTGTTGCTGAAGTTGCAGATTGTCAGTTCCTGGAGGGTCCAGTTGCAGTCCTGGTGGCCAGAAAATGAAGTAAGGATGCAGAGGAGTCCTGCTTGAATCTTGCATGTCGAATCAGAGGACCCACCCGAGAGGGAGACCCTAAATAGCCTAGGAAGGGGGATTGGTCACCTAGCAGGGTGACCACCTATCAGGAGGGGTCTGTGACGTCACCTACCTGACCTGGCCACTCAGATGCTCCCAGGGGCCTCTGCCCACCTTGGATTCAAGATGGCAGAATCAAGTGGCCACCTGGAGGAGCTCTGGGTACCACCCCTGGGGTGGTGATAGACAGGGGAGAGTTCACTCCCCTTTCCTTTGTCCAGTTTCGCACCAGAGTAGGGACCGGGGGTCCCTAGACTTGTGCAAACCAGCTTATGCCAGGAGGGCACCAAATGTGCCCTTCAAAGCATGCCGGTGGCTTGGGGAGGCTACCCCTCCCAAGTCATGTAACACCTATTTCCAAGGGAGAGGGTGTTACCTTCCTCTCCCACAGGAAATCCTTTGTTCTGCCTTCATATGCCTGAGCTTGGTCAAGCAGCAGGAGGGCAGAAACATGTCTGAGGGCTGGCAGCAGTGCTTGCTGCCCTGAAAACCCCAGAGGACTGGTAGGAGCAATGCTGGGGGTCCTGTAAGGACCCCCCAGAGTGCACAGAATCATACAACCAATACCAGCAAGAGTATTGGGGTATGATTCCAACATGTTTGCTACCAAACATGCCCAGGATCGGAGTTACCATTATGTAGCTGGACAACGGTAGTGACCTGTGTCAAGTACACTCAGGAATTTCCTGAGCATTCTTAGGATCCAAATGCAGGATTTCACTCATGTTGCAATCTAGGTTTAAAGGAAAGTTGAGTGTCAAACTGAATGCCCAGATTTCTTGCCACGCCTGTTGGGAAGAGGGGTGTTGCTACTAGGCCAGGATCCTGTCCACCCTGGCTGGGGATCGGCCTCAAACAACAGAATCTCTGTTTTGTCTGGGCTGCATTGCAGTCGATTTGTTCTAAGCCAGCACAGTAGAGCCTTAATACAGCTTGAGAATGTTTGTTTAGCTCCGAGTCTCTTTCGTATGTGAGCAAAAGCTGTGTATCATCAGCAAATTATATGACCTTCATGCCGAAAGACTCGACCAAAAATGCCAGTGGGGTCATATAAACAGTAAAAGAATGGGGCTCAGGGGGGAACCTGTGGGACCCCCCCTCCCCATTTCAAAGGTTTTACCCCAGAGGTGTAGGGCTTCATCCGTACATCCTGATTGCTGTTTTAAAAAAAGAAGCCCAGCCAGTTCAGAGTATGTCTGGTTACCCCCAAGTACTCCATCCTGTGTAGGAGAATTTTTTAGTCCACAGTGTCAAAAGCTGCTGGCAAGTCTAATAGCACCAAGGCTACATTGAGTCCTGGTTCCAAACCTTCTTTAATGGATTTGGAGATCTCCAATAGTTCTGTCTCCGTGCTACGTCGTGCCCTGAACCCAGAAGGGTGCCAGAGGCTGCCTTCTGCGAGAAAGCTGTGAGCTGGTGAATAAAAAAGATTTTTTTTTTTAAACTTTTAAAATCTCGGCACATGTCACAGTAATAATAACAGAGTTTTAAAATGCAATTTGTAAAATGCAAAGCTCAGTACACTCCAGATTCACTACAGTATTTTTCGAAGCTGATATGGAGTGCAAAGAAGTTATTTCTAGAAACTCCCACTTCCTCTCTGTGCAAATACCAGTATAACAGCCTCTAAACATCAAGTAATTTTGACACAGTTAATTGTTTTAGAAGTTTTTAGAAAATTGCACCGACTGAGACTGCCACAGCCATCCTGATCTATGTCTAGTAATTAGCAGCTAAAATTGGGATTTCCTTCATCACTTGACCCAGAGTGACTCCAACGGCTAGTTGACTGGCCTCCAGTTCATCAAAGACTTGGGGACAACAAAGTATTTAACCCTGCTTCTGTGCCTGGTTCTTTGGAAGTGAACCCAGGTGCTTGCTCCAGCTGAATCGATGGATCCTCTGCAGCGACGAGCAGAACGAATCTCCACTGTTGCGCGAACAGAACCAGTGCATCACATGTGGAAATTGCACATTTGCCATTGGAACCACTGCATCAGAACCACCACATCGCCTCCACAACAGCAAAAGACAATCGATGCATCCCCTCGGCTGCGTAGACAAAACCCGGCGCATCGGCTTCAGAACTAACTCATCTTGTCACCGGCGCTTCGCTTCGAACCAGCGCACTGCCATCATTGTGATGAAAAAAACAACACAGCTCCTCAAATGCGGGACTGACACCACATGCACCCCATGCCTCGCTGTTTGCTACCAGGATTAAGGTACTTTTGCTCAGCGGGCCTTGCATGGGTCCTGCATCCGGCTCACGATCCATCACGGTCAGCCTGAACTCTTGACTTTGTCCCGGTCCAGCGCGACCATTTAACTCTTTAAGTGCTTACTGCTTCTAAGCGCTATTTTTGCATTAAATCTTTAAAAATTAATATCTTTACTTCTACTTATTGGATTTTTGTTGTTTCTGTCTTGTTTTCATTTATAAAATTATACTCTATTTTTCTAAACTGCTGTGAAGTGTTTTTGTGGTGTTTTCACTGTTTTACTGCTTGCTGTATTGCACAAATACTTTACATATTGCCTTTAAAGTTAAGCCTGCCTGCCTGCTCTGTGCCAAACTACCAGAGTGTAAGTGTAAGAAAGTCACTATTTTTGGCATGGTTACCCCCACTTTTTGCCCGTTATCAGTGTGTTTAGATTGTTTTCATTGGGATCCTGCTACCCAGGACTCCAGTGATTGTGCTCTCTCCTCTACATTTGGTTGCTTTGGTACCCTTTACACCCCACAAATGGCATACTGGTGCACCCCTGGTACATGGTACTTAGGTACCCAGGGCATTGGTACACCAGGGGTCTTAATGGGCTGCAGCATGTATTATGCCACCCATGGGAGCCCATGCAAACTCTCTGAAGGCCTCCCATTGCAGCCTGCATGAAAAGGTGAATGCACCCTTTCACTGCTTGTCACTGCACTAGGTCACTGCAAGTCACCCCTATGGTAGGCCCTCCAAGCCCAAAGGGCAGGGTGCAAGTCCCTGTGTGTATGGGCACCCCTGCATGAGCAGAGGTTCCAATGCACTGGACTTTGTAAGTGAGGGGAAGCCATTTTACCCATGTACTGGCCACAGTGGTCCACCTGTGGTCCAGCAACATAAAATAATGGTAACTCTGAACCTAGGTATGTTTGGTATAAAAAAATGTCGGAATCATACCCCAATACTAATGCCAGTATTGGTGGCATGACTCCATGGACTCTGGGGGATTCTTAGAGGACCCCGAGTATTTCTCCTACCATTCTTCCATGGTTGTGCGAGCAGCCCCTCAAACAGGTTTCTGCCCTCCTGCTGCTTGACCAGCTCAAGCAGGAGACGAAAGAACAAAGAATGTCCTGTGAGAGAGGGGATGCACCACCCTCTCCCTTGGAAATAGGTGTTACAAAGCTGGGGAGGGGTAACCTCCTCAGGCCACCGGCTTGCTTTGAAGAGCACATTTGGTGCCCTCCTTGCATAATCTGGTTTGCACTAGTCCAGGGACCCCCGGTCCCTGCTCTGGCATGAAATCACACAAAGGAAAGGAGAGTGACCACTCCCCTGTCCATCACCACCCCATGGGTGGTGCTCAGAGCTCCTCCAGGTGGCCACTTGATTCTGCCATCTTGGAAACAAGATGTGCAGAGGCCCCTGGGAGCATCTGTTTGGTCAGGACAGGTAACTAACGTCAGTGACCCTCTCTGATAGGTGGTCACCCTCCAAATTTAACTTCTTCCCTTTAAACCGCCAATATCTCGCTCGTCTGTCTCTTGAGGCCGCCTATGTTAATTGATCAATTGGAGAAATGACACATGGAATGGAAGTGGTGAAAATATAATCAAAGTAGGAAATTCCTATGTACTTCGGATTTGGGTTGAGTTGAAGCGATATTGGAGAAGATTGTTGCTTCAAGAGATGTGTTGAAATGAGGAGGTCCCCTATCGACTAGTCCTGAAGAAGACCCATTGAGGAGCCCGGAATTAGCCCGAGAGCTAGAGGGGGTCGAAACGTCGACGATGATGTTTGAGCCTGGATGTGGTTTCTTTCCGTAGAGATAAGGAAGGACTGAAATGGGGATTCAATGCTGTTAAAATTAAATATTGATTCAATGCGGAAAAAGGATTAACCAACGGGCTGTTCTTTTAAGTTTATGTTTTTGAATGGATAGGTGTGAGATTTATGCTCTCTTTCTTCTTTTTCTAATCACGAGCACTTGATCTTTTTGCACTTTTCTTTGTCCTTCTTTTTTGGTGTTACCATAGGGGACTTTTTTGTACTAATTTTTATATGAGTAAAGAATATTTTTTTTTATATAAAATAAAGGATTTTTTCCAAATAATCATGGACCTATGCTGCATGTAAATAATATGGGATGGTTTTGTTATTAAGTTTGTCTCCCAAGAGGGCAATGTAGTTCTAGAATTCGCTGGCAGTGTGAGCAGCTGGCACTGACAGACTGTGAGAAGCTCAAATGTAACAGGCAGTGTAAGAAGCAGACACTAGTGGGCGGTACTAGGAGCACATTCTGGTGGGAGGAGAATATCCTGGCTCACAATGGGAGGTGCTTGCACTAGTGGCCACAGTTAGGAAATACCAGAGGGCAGTGTTAGAAGCTGGCAGTGGTGGGCAGAATAAGAATCATACATTAGCTAGAAGTGTGAGGTGTGGGGAGGCAACACTGAGGGTACTGTGGTGAAAGGGAACAGTGGGGGGCAGTATGGTGAAAGGGAACACTGGAGGGCCGTATGGTGAATGGGAACACCGGAGGACAGTATGGTTAAAGGGAACACCGGAGGACAGTATGGGGAAAGGGAAGACTGGAGGGCAGTATGGTGAAAGGGAACACCAGAGGACAGTATGGTTAAAGGGAACACTGGAGGGCAATATGGTGAAAATGAACACTTGAGGGCAGTATGGTGAAAGTGAACACTTGAGGGCAGTATGGTGAAAGTGAACACTGGAGGGCTGTATGGTGAAAGGGAACACTGGAGGGCAGCATGGTGAAAGTGAATACTGTAGGGCAGCATGGTGAAATGGAACCCTGGAAGGCAGTATGGTGAATGGGAACTGTAAGAAGCTGGTTATCTATGCAATGTCCCAATGTAAGGGGCACTATGCAGATAGTCTCCCAAAAGCTCTCTTTTGTGGTAGTGCGGGCGAGCAGTTAGGCTATCAGAGGGTAGAGTTAAGCACTTTTTTGAATGTGCAGAGTCAGTAAATGAGACACACACTCAAGAAGCAACTCGAGCTTGGAAAAAATAGTTACTTTGTTTGTACTATAAGTAAACACCAGAACATTTGCAGAAAAATACATACTATTGCAGTTCTTAGAATGATTTGCAAGTAAGTAACACTTTTGTAGATAAATGCATTTTATGGCAGCACCGGTTCCAGAGTACTGAGTCTGCATAGGAGTCCTTACACTCAGTTTTTGGGAGGGTGTTAGGAGTGCAAAGTTATAGGTAAGACCAGCCGTTCAGGTGTACCTACCCAGGGGCGACTTGGTGCAGTGGTTCCTGCTCACCAAACACTTGGCAACGAGGGGGTCCACTTAGAAAGGGAAAGCAAGGCGGGGACTTGGGACAAGTCTGGGATATCCGAACAGGGGGTCTCGGTCGGTGGGCATCCAGAGAGCAGGAGGACACCATTGGAAGTTGTGGACTTGGGCTGGGGCGCTTGGGTGCAGTAGATCCTTGGCGGTGGTGCTCCTGCATCGAGGCGCACACGGTTCTTTGGGTGACCTGCAGCAGGAGAGACGGAACAAGGCAACTGGACAACTGAGAAAGCTGTCCTCTGAAATACTGATGTCCCTCACCGGCAGGTCTCTGGTTCAGCTGTTGGAGTCGGGGAAAGGCTTTAACAAGCCTTGGTTGGTGCAAGGGGTCCAGTACCCCAGGTGTTGGTGCAGCTCAATTCCGGTGGATCCTTGGGACTTCTCACTTGGTGGGGAGACAGGATTGACTTCTTAAGAGTACAGGGACCTCCTCCTGTATATCTGCTGTGACGGTGGACCAGGGAGTCAGTAGGCCTGTGAACTAGACGTTGCGGTTGGTGCCTGCAAGAAGTAGGGAACTGGCTTCTCCACTCCAAGGGAGATGCTGATGGGCTGGCGAAGTGCTGGAGAACCTCAAAGGCTTTTGGAGTCCCCACAGCTGCAGGAGGAGTCGTGATGTTGCGACTGTCAGGACAGCACCAAGTAAGCAGGCAGCGTTTTGCGCCAAAAGTTTACCAAGTTTCCGAGGTTCTCGCTCTTCCAGCTCTTCTGTGACCTCTTGTTCTTGTTGTATGGCGAATCTGGCTTCTGGTGTCGGGAAGCCACCTAAATGCTGAATTTAGGGATGTCTTAGAGGAGTGTAGAGTAGCAGCCAATGGGCTACTTGCCCTTGACGGTGCCTACACCACATTATCACCACTTCCTGTGGGGAGTGGGCATATCCCTATCCCAGAAAGCCTAGTTTTGACCAAAACCAAGATAGTGGAACCCTTCTGTGAGTGTCCACGTCGGTTGGCCCACCTTAGGGGTGTGGTTAGCCCTGAGGTGGTACCCACCTACTGACTAGCTAATTTTCCCACCTGTCCTGATGTCAAATGGGCCTCAGAGAAGGGGGTGGCTACACCCAGGACTGGGGAAGCTAGGGGTGTCCATACCAAAGGCGGGAGGGTCTTTGAAGATCCGGCCTTGGTATGCAAATCTGCTCGCCATCCTGCTGGAGTGGGTGTAAACACCCACCTCCAGAGTAGGCATTGTTTCTGACCTCTGAAAGCACAGGCTGTCACCTCCAGGGTGTCCGAAACGTGTCTGGTGGTGGCAGACTGGGCAAATCTAGTCAGTCAGCACACCAAGAGACTGGTGGGGATCAGCGGGCACCTCTAAGGTGCCCATTGGGTACATGTCCGAATAAATCTGAGGCTGGCATCAGCCCAGATTTATTAAGACGAAGTGTTGGATACACAACACCATAGGGCTTGGTGAAGCCATTATGGGGGTTATTCTAACTTTGGAGGAGGTGTTAATCCGTCCCAAAAGTGACGGAAAAGTGACGGATTTACCACCAGCCGTATTACGAGTCCATTATATCCTATGGAACTCGTAATACGGCTGGTGGTATATCCGCCACTTTACCGTCACTTTTGGGACGGATTAACACTCCTCCAAAGTTAGAATAACCCCCTATGTGACTGGGTCACTCGTGTTGCAGAGTGCCCACCACATATCTTCAAATGAATTCCCAGTTCACTTGCAATGCTCAGCAGTGAGGCTGAGCATCACAGGGCTATGTCCACTCGTGCAGATATGGCCACACAGTAAATGTACTGCAGCCTGCCCTAAGGCTCTTAGGCCTGCCTTAGGGGTGACTTACATAGACTTAGATGCAGTGATGGGGGCATGTCACACCATGTCGTGCCTTCTGGCTTGCACCAGGGCACGCAGACTGCATTGACAACTGTGTGCTTCTCATTTTTTAGGGGGTGTCCCTGGGGGTGGCACAATCTGTGCTGCAGCCCTTAGAGACCATCTCCTCTACCCAGGCCCTAGGTACCAGGGGTACCACTTACTACAAACTTACACGGGTGGAGGAGGGAGCCAAATGTACACCATGGTACCTTTTTATGGGAAAGGGCTCTAGCTCTGGGGACCTGTTCAGCAGGAACCCAGTGCACCTCAGTCGAAAAACCTCAGTACCAGTGGCAAAAATTGGCAGGTGGCTATGTCAAAAGGGGCACTCTCCTAAGGGAACACTGGAGTTAAAGCATGGTGAAGGGGAACACTGGAGGGAAGCATGGTGAAAGGGAACACTGGAGGGCAGTATGGGGGAAGGGAATACAGTTAACCACTGGTGTTGAACAGAGGAAGACAGGAGTGACCAAAGAGCTGCAGGTGGATGTAAGGAAAAGCCTCTTTTTATGGTTACCATAGGAAAGTACCCTCTTTTTGGCATGGTTACCCCCACTTTTTGCCTGCTATCAGTGTGTTTTGACTGTGTTCACTGGGATCCTGTTAACCAGGACCCCAGTGACTGTGCTCTCTCCCTCTATATTTGGTTGCTTAGGACTTTGCACACCCCACAATTGGCATATTGGTGCCCCCATATAAGTCCCTAGTATATGGTACTTAGGTACTCAGGGCAATGGGGCACCAGGGGTTCCCCATGGACTGCAGCATGTATTGTGCCATCAATGGGAGCCCATGCAAAATGTGTATGCAGGCCATTGCAGCCTGCATGAAAAGGTACATGCACCCTTTCACTAGAGGTCACTGCACCAAGTCACTATAAGTAACCCCTATGGTAGGCCCTCCTAGCACAGAGGGCAGGGTGTGAGGGCACCTTTGCATTAGCAAAGGTGCCTCTACGAAGTCCAGCTCCAGTACACTGGACTTTATAAGTGTGGGGAAGCCATTTTACCTGTGTACTGGACACCTGTATCCAGCTACATAATGGTAACTGCACAACCAGTGACCTCCACGCCCTCAATCCAGGACGCTCCTCCGTCTGCTTCCAGTTCACTCCGAAGCACACCAAGGGACCCTTCTCCTGCAGAGCCTGCAGCTTCACCTGCACCCTAACTACCAAGCACCGCAACAGACCCGCCGACAACCACCTCAGCTGCATTCTCCTAAACACCCGCTCTGTCCACAAACACGCAATCGAACTCTGGGACCTACTGACCTCATCATCACCTGACGTCGCTTTCCTCACCGAAACCTGGATGAAATCGGCCTCGGAACCAGACATAGCCATAGCCATCCATGAAGGCTACAAAATCACAAGAAGAGACTGTAGGAAAGTACCATCTTGCCAGGCATGTTACCCCCATATTTCACTGTATATATGTTGTTTTAGTTGTATGTGTCACTGGGACCCTGCCAGCCAGGGCCCCAGTGCTCATAAGTGTGCCCTGTATGTGTTACCTGTGTTATGACTAACTGTCTCACTGAGGCTCTGCTAATCAGAACCTCAGTGGTTATGCTCTCTCATTTCTTTCAAATTGTCACTAACAGGCTAGTGACCAATTTTACCAATTTTCATTGGCATACTGGAACACCCTTATAATTCCCTAGTATATGGTACTGAGGTACCCAGGGTATTGGGGTTCCAGGAGATCCCTATGGGCTGCAGCATTTCTTTTGCCACCCATAGGGAGCTCTGACAATTCTTACACAGGCCTGCCACTGCAGCCTGAGTGAAATAACGTCCACGTTATTTCACAGCCATTTTACACTGCACTTAAGTAACTTATAAGTCACCTATATGTCTAACCTTTACCTGGTAAAGGTTGGGTGCTAAGTTACTTAGTGTGTGGGCACCCTGGCACTAGCCAAGGTGCCCCCACATTGTTCAGGGCCAATTCCCCGGACTTTGTGAGTGCGGGGACACCATTACACGCGTGCACTACATATAGGTCACTACCTATGTGTAGCTTCACAATGGTAACTCCGAATATGGCCATGTAACATGTCTAAGATCATGGAATTGCCCCCTCTATGCCATCCTGGCATTGTTGGTACAATCCCATGATCCCACGGGTCTGTAGCACAGACCCGGGTACTGCCAAACTGCCTTTTCAGGGGATTCACTGCAGCTGCTGCTGCTGCCAACCCCTCACACAGGTTTCTGCCCTCCTGGGGTCCAGCCAGGCTTGGCCCAGGAAGGCAGAACACAGGACTTCCTCAGAGAGAGGGTGTTACACCCTCTCCCTTTGGAAAAAGGTGTTCAGGCAGGGGAGGAGTAGCCTCCCCAGCCTCTGGAAATGCTTTCATGGGCACAGATGGTGCCCATTTCTGCATAAGCCAGTCTACACCGGTTCAGGGACCCCTCAGCCCTGCTCTGGCGCGAAACTGGACAAAGGAAAGGGGAGTGACCACTCCCCTGATCTGCACCTCCCCTGGGAGGTGCCCAGAGCTCCTCCAGTGTGCTCCAGACCTCTGCCATCTTGGAAACAGAGGTGCTGCTGGCACACTGGACTGCTCTGAGTGGCCAGGGCCAGCAGGTGACTCCTTCTGATAGGCTCCTTCAGGTGTTACTAGCCTTCTCTCCTAAGTAGCCAAACCCTCTTTTCTGGCTATTTAGGGTCTCTGCTTTGGGGATTTCCTTAGATAACGAATGCAAGAGCTCATCAGAGTTCCTCTGCATCTCTCTCTTCACCTTCTGCCAAGGAATCGACTGCTGACCGTGCTGGAAGCCTGCAAAACTGCAACAAAGTAGCGAAGACGACTACTGCAACTCTGTAACGCTGATCCTGCCGCCTTCTCGACTGTTTTCCTGGTGGTGCATGCTGTGGGGGTAGTCTGCCTCCTCTCTACACTAGAAGCTCCGAAGAAATCTCCCGTGGGTCAACGGAATCTTCCCCCTGCTACTGCAGGCACCAAAGAACTGCATCACCGGTCCCCTGGGTCTCCTCTCAGCACGACGAGCGAGGTCCCTTGAATCCAGCAACTCTGTCCAAGTGACTCCCACAGTCCAGTGACTCTTCAGTCCAAGTTTGGTGGAGGTAAGTCCTTGCCTCCCCACGCCAGACTGCATTGCTGGGAACCGCGTCTTTTGCAGCTACTCCGGCCTCTGTGCACTTCCGGCAGAAATCCTTTGTGCACAGCCAAGCCTGGGTCCACGGCACTCTAACCTGCATTGCACGACCTCCTGAGTTGTCCTCCGGCGGCGTGGGACTCCTTTGTGCAACTTCGGGTGAGCACCATTTCACTCCTCTTCGTAGTGCATGTTACGGCACTTCTGCGGGTGCTGCCTGCTTCTGAGAGGGCTCCTTGTCTTGCTGGGCGCCCCCTCTGTCCCCTGACGCAATTGGCGACATCCTGGTCCCTCCTGGGACACAGCAGCATCCAAAAACCCTAACCGCACGACTTGCAGCTAGCAAGGCTTGTTTGCGGTCTTTCTTCAGGAAAACACTTCTGCACGACTCTCCACGGCGTGGGACATCCATCCTCCAAAGGGGAAGTTTCTAGCCCTTGTCGTTCCTGCAGAATCCTCAGCTTCTTCTGTCCAGTAGCAGCTTCTTTGCACCCACAGCTGGCATTTCCTGGGCATCTCCCCACTCCCGACTTGATCGTGACTCTTGGACTTGGTCCCCTTGTTCCACAGGTACTCTTGTCTGGAAATCCATTGTTGTTGCATTGCTGGTGTTTATCTTCCTGGCAGAATTCCCCTATCACGACTTCTGTGCTCTCTGGGGAACTTAGGTGAACTTTGCACCCACTTTTCAGGGTCTTGGGGTGGGCTATTTTTCTAACCCTCACTGTTTTCTTACAGTCCCAGCGACCCTCTACGAGCTCACATAGGTTTGGGGTCCATTTGTGGTTCGCATTCCACTTCTAGAGTATATGGTTTGTGTTGCCCCTATACCTATGTGCTCCCATTGCATTCTATTGTGACTATACATTGCTTGCACTGTTTTCTATTGCTATTACTGCATATTTTGGTATTGTGTACATATATCTTGTGTATATTTGCTATCCTCATACTGAGGGTACTCACTGAGATACTTTGGCATATTGTCATAAAAATAAAGTACCTTTATTTTTAGTATATCTGTGTATTGTGTTTTCTTATGATATTGTGCATATGACACTAGTGGTACTGTAGGAGCATCACTCGTCTCCTAGTTCAGCCTAAGCTGCTTTGCTAAGCTACCATTATCTATCAGCCTAAGCTGCTAGATACCCTATACACTAATAAGGGATACCTGGGCCTGGTGCAAGGTGTATGTACCCCTTGGTACTCACTACAAGCCAGTCCAGCCTCCTACAGAGACCACACCAACAAACCAGGAGGAGGAATCACCATAGTCCACAAAAGCACCATCAGAGTCTCAACCAGCACCCACGACACCCTCAACCCAGCCGAGCACCTCCATTTCAAAATTCACATCAACGCCAACACCACCCTCAGAGGAACACTGGTCTACAGACCTCCGGGCCCCCGACCTCACTTCTGCGACGCCATCGCCGACATCATCAGCGCCCAAGCCTTAGCCTCAACAGACTACATCCTCCTCAGCGACCTGAACTTTCACTTAGAAAACAACAACGATATCAACACCACCAACCTGCTCGACAACCTCGACAACCTCAGCCTTAAGCAACTCGTCACGTCGCCCACTCACACCGCAGGCCACTGGACCGACCACCGCTGCATCCATTTTTCCTTCCAGAAGCCAGTCACTCACCACCACCCTACACAACCCCCCCGCCGCTACTGGAGCAAAATCTTGTCAGAACAGCTGGTCTCCATCCTCACCTAGGCCGCACCTCCTAGGATCCCAGACCCCAACACAGCCGCCACCAACCTGCATCAATGGATCGACGATTTTGCCAACACCCTCGCGCCACTCAAACAACTCTCACACATCCACTACAGAACCAAGGCGAGCTGGTCCACTCCCGACCTACAGGCCACCAAACGGGAATGCAGAAAAATCGAGAAAACCTGGCATTATGAACCTACCAAATCCAACCACATCGCCCTCAAGACTGCCATCCGCACACATCACCAGCTGATCCGCACCACCAAAAGAGCCTACTACAAAAGCTGCATAGACACCAATGATCAAAACAGCAAAGAGCTCTTCGGCATCATCAAAGAGCTCTCCAACCCCAGGCCCTGCTCCAACGAACCCCCGCCATCACAGGAGCTCTGCAGCTCCCTCGCCACCTACTTTCATCGAAAGATCGAAAACATCCACAACAGCTTCAACCCCCAGACCCACCAGCCAACCACATACACCCACGACCTTAATGCCTCAAGCGACACCAACCTCCTTTGTGCCTGGACCCACGTCAACAATGAAGACACCGTCAACGCCATGGCCTCCATCCACTCCGGCTCAACGCCAAGTTGAAGAAACCCAAGGCGGACCAAGACGACCCCAAGAACTACCGGCCCACCTCCCTCCTCCCCTTCCCAGCAAAGGTCATCGAGAAAATTGTGAACGGCCAACTATCTCGCTTCCTGGAAGACAACAAGACGCTCGACACCTCCCAATCCAGATTCCGCAAGAACCACAGCACTGAGACCGCACTCATCGCTGCTAGAGATGACATCAGGACCATGCTCGACGAAGGCGAAACCACAGCGCTCATCCTCCTGGACCTCTCCACAGCCTTCAACACCGTTTGTCACCATACCCTTCGCACACGCCTCCACAACCCCGGGATCCGCGACAAGGATCTCAACTGGATCTCATCATTCCTCTCCGGCAGAACCCAGAGAGTCGCCTTCCACCATTTTTGTCCGAAGCCTCCAAGACAATATGTGGCGTCCCCCAAGGATCCTCCCTCAGCCCAACGCTCTTCAACGTCTATATGGCCCCACTCGCCAACATCGCACAAACCCACCACATCAACATAGTATCCTACGCAGACGACACCCAGCTGATCCACTCGCTCACGAAAGACCCTGCAACTGCAAAAAACAATCTCCACAATGGACTTCACGCCATCACCAACTGGATGGAATCAAGCCGCCTCAAGTTAAACACTGACAGAACAGAGATCCTCATCTTCAGCACCGACCTCTCAGCTTGGAACGACTCCTGGTGGCCTACCTCCCTAGGAACCGTACCCACACCCACCACTCAAGCATGCAACCTAGGATACATCCTAGACTCAGCACTCAGCATGACTCAGCAGGTCAATGCAATCTCCTCTTCCTGCTACAACACCCTCTGCATGCTTTGCAAGATCTTCAAATGGATTCCCGTCGAAACCAGGAAAACAGTCACCCGCACTCTTATCAGCAGCCGATTAGACAACGGAAACGCACTCTACGCGGGAACCACGGCCAAACTCCAAACGAAAATGCAACTAATCCAAAACGCATCTGCCCGCCTCATCTACGACGTCCTACGCCGCGACCAGATCTCATCCCGCCTCAGAGACCTACACTGGCTACCCGTAACAAAGAGGATCACCTTCAAACTCCTCACCCACGCACACAAAGCCCTCCACAACACTGGTCCGGCCTACCTCAACAACAGACTCACCTTCCACACTCCCACCCGCCATCTCTGCTCCGCCAGCCTCGCCCTCGCCTTCGTCCCCTGCATCCGCCGCACCACTGCCTGAGGAAGATCCTTCTCTCACATCGCCGCCAAGACCTGGAACTCCCTACCGCTCCACCTACGCCAGACCCAGGACCTCCTGACATTCAGGAAACGCCTCAAAACATGGCTGTTCGATCAGTAGCTTCCCCCCCCCCTCCAGCGCCTTGAGACCCTGACAGGTGAGTAGCGCGCTTTATAAATTACTTGATTGATTGATTGAATTTGGTATCAAACATGTCGGAATCATACCCCAATACTGTTGCTACTATTGTTTTACGATTCCATGCACTCTAGGGGCTCCTTAGAGGACCCCCAGCATTGCTTCTACTAGTCTTCTGTGGTTTTCTTGGTAGCACGTCCTGCTGCCACCCCTCAGACAGGCTTCTGCCCTCCTGCTGCTTGACCAGCTCGGGCAGAGGAAGGCAGAACAAAGGATCTTCTGTGGGAAAGGGAGGTAACACCCTCTCCCTTGCAAATAGGTGTTACATGTCTTGGGAGGGGTAGCCACCCCAAGCCACTTGTATGCTTTGAAGGGCTCATTTTGTGCCCTCCTTGCATAAACCGGTTTGCACCAGTCTAGGGACTCCTGGTCCCTGCTCTGGCGCGAACATGGACAATGGAAAGGGGAGAGAGCACTCCCCTGCCCATCACCACCCCTGGGGTGGTGCCCAGAGCTCCTCCAGGTGGCCACTTGGTTCTGCTATTTTGAATCCAAGGTGGGCAGAGGCTCCTGGGAGGATCTGAGAGGCCAGGTCAGGCGGGTGACATCACAGCCCCCTCCTGATAGGTGGTCACCTTACAAGGTGACCAATCCCCCTTCCTGGGCTATTTAGGGTATCCCTCTTGGGTGGGTCCTCAGATTCGACATGCAAGATTCCAGCAGGACTCCTCTGCATCGTTTACTTCATTTTCTGGCCACCAGGACTGCAACTGGACCCTCCAGGAACCGACAATCTGCAACTCCAGCAATGACTCCACTTTGCATCATTGTTTCTCTGACTCCTCCCAGCAACTGCAACATTTCCCTGGCTGTGCACCCTCTGAGGGTGGCGAGTCTTCAGCTTGCACAAGAAGTAAGAAGGAATCTCCTTGGAGTGAAGAAGTTGCTCCCCAACATCCGTAGGCACCAACTGCAACGACGACCGGCTGCATGGATCCTCTCTTCTTCGGAACTGCGTAGATCCTGCATCACGGATGGTGGTCTGGAATGACCCCTTGGTCCTGTCTACCAGCTGTCCAACTTGGGAGACGGTAAGCCCATGCCTCTCCTTGCAAGACAGTACCCCTGTGCACCGTGACTCTTGAAGCTACCAAGACTTGTTTGTTCCCCCTCAAAGGGATCTTCAGGCTCCGTGTAGTTCCGCACCCCAGCACTCCTTCTTGTAAAGTACAGTCTCCTGCATGCTGCTCCAGCGACATAGGACTCCTCTTTAGGTGTGCTGAGTGGGCCTCCTTGAGACTCCTGTGTGTAGGAGGCTGGACTGGCTTGTAGTGAGTACCAAGGGGTACTTGCACCTTGCACCATGCCCAGTTATCCCTTATTAGTGTATAGGGTGTCTAGCAGCTTAGGCTGATAGATAATGGTAGCTTAGCAGAGCAGCTTAGGCTGAACTAGGAGACGTGTGAAGCTACTACAGTACCACAAGTGTCACTTGCACAATATCATAAGAAAACACAATACACAGTTATACTAAAAATAAAGGTACTTTATTTTTATGACAATATGCCAAAGTATCTTAGAGTGTACCCTCAGTGAGAGTATAGGAAATATACACAAGATATATATACACAATAGCAAAAATATGCAGTATAGTCTTAGAAAACAGTGCAAACAATGTATAGTTACAATAGGATGCAATGGGGACACATAGGGATAGGGGCAACACAAACCATATACTCCAAAAGTGGAATGCGAACCACGAATGGACCCCAAACCTATGTGACCTTGTAGAGGGTCGCTGGGACTATTAGAAAATAGTGAGAGTTAGAAAAATAACCCTCCCCAAGACCCTGAAAAGTGAGTGCAAAGTGCACTAAAGTTCCCCAAAAGACAAAGAAGTCGTGATAGAGGAATAATGCAGGAAAGACACAAACCAACAATGCAACAACGATGGATTTCCAATCTAGGATACCTGTGGAACAAGGGGAACCAAGTCCAAAAGTCACAAGCAAGTCGGAGATGGGCATATGCCCAGGATATGCCAGCTGTGGGTGCAAAGAAGCTTCTACTGGACAGAAGAAGCTGAGGTTTCTGCAAGAACGAAAAGGGCTAGAGACTTCCCCTTTGGTGGACGGATCCCTCTCGCCGTGGAGAGTCGTGCAGAAGTGTTTTCCCGCCGAAAGAACGCCAACAAGCCTTGCTAGCTGCAAATCGTGCGGTTAGCGTTTTTGGACGCTGCTGTGGCCCTGGAGGGACCAGGAGGACGCAAATTGGACCAGGTGAGAGAGGTGACATCGAGCAAGACAAGGAGCCCTCTCAGCAGCAGGTAGCACCCGGAGAAGTGCCAGAAACAGGCACTACAAGGATGTGTGAAACAGTGCTCACCCGAAGTTACACAAAGGAGTCCCACGTCGCCGGAGACCAACTTAGAAAGTCGTGCAATGCAGGTTAGAGTGCCGTGGACCCAGGCTTGGCTGTGCACAAAGGATTTCCTCCGGAAGTGCACAGGGGCCGGAGTAGCTGCAAAAGACGCGGTTTCCAACAATGCAGTCTGGCGTGGGGAGGCAAGGACTTACCTCCACCAAACTTGGACTGAAGAGTCACTGGACTGTGGAAGTCACTTGGACAGAGTTGCTGGATTCGAGGGACCTCGCTCGTCGTGCTGAGAGGAGACCCAAGGGACCGGTAATGCAGCTTTTTGCTGCCTGCGGTTGCAGGGGGAAGATTCCGTCGACCCACTGGAGATTTCTTCGGAGCTTCTAGTGCAGAGAGGAGGCAGACTACCCCCACAGCATGCACCACCAGGAAAACAGTCGAGAAGGCGGCAGGATCAGCGTTACAGAGTTGCAGTAGTCGTCTTAGCTACTTTGTTGCAGGTTTGCAGGCTTCCAGCGCGGTCAGCAGTCGATTCCTTGGCAGAAGGTGAAGAGAGAGATGCAGAGGAACTCGGATGAGCTCTTGCATTCGTTATCTAAAGTTTCCCCAGAGACAGAGACCCTAAATAGCCAGAAAAGAGGGTTTGGCTACTTAGGAGAGAGGATAGGCTAGCAACACCTGAAGGAGCCTATCACAAGGAGTCTCTGACGTCACCTGGTGGCACTGGCCACTCAGAGCAGTCCAGTGTGCCAGCAGCACCTCTGTTTCCAAGATGGCAGAGGTCTGGAGCACACTGGAGGAGCTCTGGACACCTCCCAGGGGAGGTGCAGGTCAGGGGAGTGGTCACTCCCCTTTCCTTTGTCCAGTTTCGCGCCAGAGCAGGGCTAAGGGGTCCCCTGAACCGGTGTAGACTGGCTTATGCAGAATTGGGCACATCTGTGCCCAAGAAAGCATTTCCAGAGGCTGGGGGAGGCTACTCCTCCCCTGCCTTCACACCATTTTCCAAAGGGAGAGGGTGTAACACCCTCTCTCAGAGGAAGTCCTTTGTTCTGCCATCCTGGGACAAGCCTGGCTTGACCCCAGGAGGGCAGAAACCTGTCTGAGGGGTTGGCAGCAGCAGCAGCTGCAGTGAAACCCCAGGAAAGGCAGTTTGGCAGTACCAGGGTCTGTGCTACAGACCACTGGGATCATGGAATTGTGCCAACAATGCCAGGATGGCATAGAGGGGGCAATTCCATGATCTTAGACATGTTACATGGCTATATTCGGAGTTACCATTGTGAAGCTACATATAGGTAGTGACCTATATGTAGTGCACGCGTGTAATGGTGTCCCAGCACTCACAAAGTTCAGGGAATTGCCCTGAACAATGTGGGGGCACCTTGGCTAGTGCCAGGGTGCCCTCACACTAAGTAACTTTGCACCTAACCTTTACCAGGTAAAGGTTAGACATATAGGTGACTTATAAGTTACTTAAGTGCAGTGTAAAATGGCTGTGAAATAACGTGGACGTTATTTCACTCAGGCTGCAGTGGCAGGCCTGTGTAAGAATTGTCAGAGCTCCCTATGGGTGGCAAAAGAAATGCTGCAGCCCATAGGGATCTCCTGGAACTCCAATACCCTGGGTACCTCAGTACCATATACTAGGGAATTATAAGGGTGTTCCAGTAAGCCAATGTAAATTGGTAAAAATTGGTCACTAGCCTGTTAGTGACAATTTAGAAAGAAATGAGAGAGCATAACCACTGAGGTTCTGATTAGCAGAGCCTCAGTGAGACAGTTAGTCACTACACAGGTAACACATTCAGGCACACTTATGAGCACTGGGGCCCTGGTGAACAGGGTCCCAGTGACACATACAACTAAAACAACATATATACAGTGAAAAATGGGGGTAACATGCCAGGCAAGATGGTACTTTCCTACACAACCCCCCCCCCCCCCAAACGAAGGACAATAAGACTAGCCATGACCTGATGAGTCTTCATTGTCTAAGTGGAAATATCTGGAGAGTCCATCTGCATTGGAGTGGCTACTCCCAGGTCTATGTTCCACTGTATAGTCCATTCCCTGTAGGGATATGGACCACCTCAACAATTTAGGATTTTCACCTTTCATTTGTTTTAGCCAAAGTAGAGGTTTGTGGTCTGTCTGAACAATGAAGTGAGTGCCAAACAAGTATGGCCTCAACTTCTTCAGAGCCCAGACCACAGCAAAGGCCTCCCTCTCTATGGCAGACCAACGCTTTTCTCTAGGGGTCAACCTCCTACTAATAAAAGCAACAGGTTGATCCTGGCCCTCAGAATTAAGTTGTGATAGGACTGCCCCTACTCCTAATTCAGATGCATCAGTTTGGGCATAGAATTTTTTAGAGTAACAAGGGCTTTTCAGGACAGGTGCAGAGCACATGGCCTGCTTCAGCTCCTCAAAAGCTTTCTGACAGTTTGCTGTCCATAATACCTTTTTAGGCATTTTCTTGGATGTGAGGTCATTAAGAGGGGCTGCAATGGAGCCATAGTTCTTAATGAACCTCCTGTAATACCCAGTGAGGCCTAGGAAGGCTCTCACCTGAGTCTGAGTGGTAGGGGGAACCCAATCAATAATTGTTTGGATTTTCCCCTGAAGTGGTGCAATCTGTTCCCCACCAACAAGGTGTCCCAGATAAACCACCTTACCCTGCCCTATCTGGCACTTTGAAGCCTTGATAGTGAGGCCTGCCTTTTGCAGGGCCTCCAAAACTTTCCATAGGTGGACCAGGTGATCATCCCAGCTGGAGCTAAATACAGCTATATCGTCCAAATATGCTGCACTGAAAGCTTCCAGCCCTTGCAGGACTGTATTCACTAACCTCTGAAAAGTGGCAGGTGCATTTTTCAAACCAAAAGGCATTACAGTAAACTGGTAATGGCCTCAAATGGTTGAAAATGCAGTTTTAGGTTTAGCATCTTCTGACAATTTGATCTGCCAATACCCTGCAGTCAAATCAAAAGTGCTTAGATACTTGGCAGATGCCAGTGTATCTATGAGCTCATCTGCCCTGGGTATAGGGTGAGCATCAGTTTTGGTTACCAAGTTGAGACCTCTATAGTCTACACAAAACCGCATTTCCTTCTTTCCATCTTTGGAATGGGGTTTTGGTACAAGTACCACAGGAGAAGCCCATGGACTTTCAGAGTGCTCAACCACTCCTAGTTCTAACATTTTCTGCACCTCTTGCTTTATGCAGTCCCTGACATGGTCAGGCTGCCTATAGATCTTACTTTTGACAGGTAAACTGTCTCCAGTATCTATAGTGTGCTCACACCAAGAAGTGGTACCTGGCACAGTAGAGAAGAGTTCAGAGAATTGATCTAGGAGATTTATGCAATGGTCTTTCTGCTCAGCAGTAAGACAATCAGCCAAAACTACCCCTTCCACAAGAGCATCTTGTTCTGTGGAAGAGAAGAGATCAGGTAGAGGATCACTGTCTTCTTCCTGTCCCTCATCAGTTGCCATGAGCAGGGTGAGATCAGCCCTGTCATAGTAGGGTTTCAGGCGGTTTACATGGAGTACCCTAAGGGGACTCCTTGCAGTGCCTAAGTCAACTAAATAGGTGACTTCACCCTTTTTCTCAACAATTGTGTGGGGACCACTCCATTTATCTTGGAGTGCTCTTGGGGCCACAGGCACCAAGACCCACACTTTCTGCCCTGGTTGGTACTGAACCAAAACAGCCTTCTGATCATGCCATTGCTTCTGGAGCTCTTGGCTGGCCTGAAGGTTTTTACTGGCCTTTTTCATATACTCAGCCATCCTTGATCTGAGGCCAAGTACATAGTCCACAATATCCTGCTTAGGAGCTTTTAAAGGTTGTTCCCAACCCTCCTTTACAAGTGTGAGTGGACCCCTAACAGGGTGTCCAAAAAGAAGTTCAAAGGGGCTGAAGCCCACTCCTTTCTGGGGTACCTCCCTGTAGGCAAAAAGGAGGCATGGTAACAGGATATCCCATCTCCTGCGGAGTTTTTCAGGGAGACCCATAATCATGCCTTTGAGAGTTTTGTTAAATCTCTCCACCAGTCCATTTGTTTGTGGATGATAGGGTGTAGTGAACTTGTAAGTTACACCACACTCCTTCCACATGGCCTTTAAGTATGCAGAAATGAAATTGCTTCCCCTGTCTGATACATACTACTTCCTTTGGGAAGCCCACCCTGGAAAATATTCCCAGGAGGGCCTTTGCCACTGCAGGAGCTGTAGTGGTCCTTAAAGGAATAGCTTCAGGATATCTTGTGGCATGGTCCACTACCACCAAGATGAATCTATTGCCTGAAGCAGTAGGAGGGTCAAGGAGGCCAACTATGTCAACCCCTACCCTTTCAAAGGGAACCCCAACCACAGGCAGTGGAATAAGGGGTGCCTTTGGGGTGCCACCTGTCTTGCCACTGGCTTGACAGGTTTCACAGGACTTACAAAAATCTTTTGTTTCCTCAGACATTCTAGGCCAATGAAACAAGGGAACAAGTCTGTCCCAAGTTTTCATTTGTCCCAGATGCCCAGCTAGGGGAATGTCGTGGGCAAGAGTTAGGAGGAACTTTCTGTACTCCTGAGGAATCACTAATCTCCTGGCAGCTCCAGGTTTAGGATCCCTATGCTCAGTGTACAAGAGGTTGTCCTCCCAGTAAACTCTGTGAGAGTCACTGACATCCCCATTAGCTTGTTTGACAGCTTGCTGTCTTAGACCCTCTAATGTGGGACAGGTTTGCTGTGCCACACTCAGCTCCTCCCTGGCAGGCCCCCCTTCACCCAAAAGCTCAGCAGTATCTGCTTCCAGCTCCTCTGGTGTAGGTTCTGCACATGGAGGGAATTCTTCTTCCTCAGAAGTTGAATCCACTGTAGAGGGAGGGATAGTAGGAAGTGGTTTTCTTCTACTAGCCCTAGCTTTAGGGAGCACTTGGTCCATTGTTCCAGGATCCAAGCTTCCCTGTCCTTTTTGCTTTTTGGCCTGAGCCCTTGTCAAAGCAAAAATATGCCCTGGGATGCCCAGCATTGCTGCATGGGCCTCCAACTCCACATCTGACCAAGCTGATGTCTCCAAATCATTTCCTAGTAGACAGTCTACAGGTAAATCTGTGGCTACCACAGCTTTCTTTGGACCAGTAACCCCCCCCCCCAGTTGAGATTTACAACAGCCATGGGGTGGCTAAGTGTGTTGTTGTGAGCATCGGTTACTTGGTACTGGTGACCAAGTAGGTGTTGTTCAGGGTGGACCAGTTTCTCTATGACCATAGTCACACTGGCACCAGTATCCCTGTAGGCCTGAACCTCAACACCATTTATTAGGGGTAGCTGCTTGTACTTATCCATATTAAGGGGACAAGCAACTAAGGTGGCTAAATCAATAGCCCCCTCAGAGACTAACACAGCCTCTGTGGCCTCCCTAACAAGGCCAACCCCAACTAAGTTACCAATAGTGAGCCCAGCTACTCCCTTGGATTGGCTATTAGTAGGTTTGCTCCCACCACCACTGCTATTAGTAGGGACACTAGGTGTAGCAGTAGGGGTTGTAGTGGTAGGAGGCTTGGTGCCTTTCTTTGGACAACTGGGATCTGTTGTCCAATGGCCTTTTACTTTACATAAATAGCACCATGGTTTCTTTTCTTTGTTTTGATTAAAGGAGGATTTGGACCCACCACCCCCACCAGAGTGTTTTTGTGGGCCTGATGAAGACTCATTTTTAGATTTGTCCCCACCTTTGTCAGAAGACTTACCATCCTTCTTTTTGTTGCCATCGTTGTCACCCCCTGTATGAACTTTTCGGTTCACCCTTGTTCTGACCCATTTGTCTGCCTTCTTTCCCAATTCTTGGGGAGAGGTCAGATCAGAGTCCACCAAGTACTGGTGCAACAAATCAGACACACAATTATTAAGAATATGCTCTCTCAGGATCAAGTTATACAGGCTGTCATAATCAGTAACTTTACTGCCATGTAACCACCCCTCCAAGGCCTTCACTGAATGGTCAATGAAATCAACCCAGTCTTGTGAAGACTCCTTTTTGGTCTCTCTGAACTTTATCCTGTACTGTTCAGTGGTTAAGCCATAACCATCCAGGAGTGCATTCTTAAGTACTGTAAAATTATTGGCATCACTTTCTTTCACAGTAAGGAGCCTATCCCTACCTTTTCCACTAAATGATAGCCATAGGATAGCAGCCCACTGCCTTTGAGGGACATCCTGTACAACACAGGCCCTCTCAAGTGCAGCAAACCACTTGTTAATGTCATCCCCCTCCTTATAAGGGGGAACTATCTTGTGCAGATTCCTGGAATCATGCTCTTTTGCAGGATGACTATGGGGAATACTGCTGCTGCCACCATGGGTTTCTAAACCCAACTTCTGTCTTTCCTTCTCTAATTCTAAAGACTGTCTATCCAAATCCAGCTGTTGCTTTTTAAGCTTCAGTCTGGTTTGTTCCACCCTCAACTTATTGAGTTCCCTTTCTAACAATCTGTCATCAGGGTTGGTGGGAGGGACATTCTTAGACACAGAAGAATGAACAGAAGGAGACCTGTCCCTTACAGAAGCCACCCTAACAGCTTGGCTAACAGAAACATCACTTCCACTGTGGTGTGAATAAATGCTCTTGCTATGATGTGAGACAACACTATTTGTATGGTGTGGCTCTTCATCATTACCAACTATGCTAGACTGTCTAGTAATGGGCAGGCTAGGAACTTTCTTTCCTAAATCTTTTCCTGGGGGAGTCCCTGGATCAGATTGGGAACCATTTGCTACTTTTTCAACAGATGTGGCCCCTATGGCCTTATCTTGTTCTCTAAGCATATTAAGCAACAATTCCAAGGAAGGATTCTTCCCTACACTCAAACCTCTCTCTACACAGAGACTCCTTGCTCCTTTCCAGCTAAGGTGGTCATATGCAAGTTTGGACAGATCAACATTTTGGCCTGTGCCAGACATTTTTAGAGAGAGTTAAAGTGATAGAAAAAGAGAAAAAAGTTTGTCAGAGCTTTTAGAAAGACAGAGAAAAAAAAACTTTTACAACTTTTTAGAATTTTTTAGAAAGTTTAGAAGTACTTTTCAGCACTTAGAAAAGAGTGAAAAGAGGAAATGCAAAACTTTTTGGCTATGTGTATATACACTGACCTTGTTTTGTATATTTTTCTCTTATGAAAAGTACAATGACAAGAGTGGTAAGTAGTCTCAAAGCACTTATCCCACCGCTGCACAACCAATGTAGGAGGCTGGACTGGCTTGTAGTGAGTACCAAGGGGTACTTGCACCTTGCACCATGCCCAGTTATCCCTTATTAGTGTATAGGGTGTCTAGCAGCTTAGGCTGATAGATAATGGTAGCTTAGCAGAGCAGCTTAGGCTGAACTAGGAGACGTGTGAAGCTACTACAGTACCACAAGTGTCACTTGCACAATATCATAAGAAAACACAATACACAGTTATACTAAAAATAAAGGTACTTTATTTTTATGACAATATGCCAAAGTATCTTAGAGTGTACCCTCAGTGAGAGGATAGGAAATATACACAAGATATATATACACAATAGCAAAAATATGCAGTATAGTCTTAGAAAACAGTGCAAACAATGTATAGTTACAATAGGATGCAATGGGGACACATAGGGATAGGGGCAACACAAACCATATACTCCAAAAGTGGAATGCGAACCACGAATGGACCCCAAACCTATGTGACCTTGTAGAGGGTCGCTGGGACTATTAGAAAATAGTGAGAGTTAGAAAAATAACCCTCCCCAAGACCCTGAAAAGTGAGTGCAAAGTGCACTAAAGTTCCCCAAAAGACAAAGAAGTCGTGATAGAGGAATAATGCAGGAAAGACACAACCCAACAATGCAACAACGATGGATTTCCAATCTAGGGTACCTGTGGAACAAGGGGACCAAGTCCAAAAGTCACAAGCAAGTCGGAGATGGGCATATGCCCAGGATATGCCAGCTGTGGGTGCAAAGAAGCTTCTACTGGACAGAAGAAGCTGAGGTTTCTGCAGGAACGAAAAGGGCTAGAGACTTCCCCTTTGGTGGACGGATCCCTCTCGCCGTGGAGAGTCGTACAGAAGTATTTTCCCGCCGAAAGAACGCCAACAAGCCTTGCTAGCTGCAAATCGTGCAGTTAGCGTTTTTGGACGCTGCTGTGGCCCTGGAGGGACCAGGAGTTCGCAAATTGGACCAGGAGAGAGAGGGGACGTCGAGGAAGACAAGGAGCCCTCTCAGCAGCAGATAGCACCCGGAGAAGTGCCAGAAACAGGCACTACAAGGATGCGTGAAACAGTGCTCACCCGAAGTTACACAAAGGAGTCCCACGTCGCCGGAGACCAACTTAGAAAGTCGTGCAATGCAGGTTAGAGTGCCGTGGACCCAGGCTTGGCTGTGCACAAAGGATTTCCGCCGGAAGTGCACAGGGGCCGGAGTAGCTGCAAAAGACGCGGTTTCCAACAATGCAAGGACTTACCTCCACCAAACTTGGAGATTTCTTCGGAGCTTCTAGTGCAGAGAGGAGGCAGACTACCCCCACAGCATGCACCACCAGGAAAACAGTCGAGAAGGCGGCAGGATCAGCGTTACAGAGTTGCAGTAGTCGTCTTAGCTACTTTGTTGCAGGTTTGCAGGCTTCCAGCGCGGTCAGCAGTCGATTCCTTGGCAGAAGGTGAAGAGAGAGATGCAGAGGAACTCGGATGAGCTCTTGCATTCGTTATCTAAAGTTTCCCCAGAGACAGAGACCCTAAATAGCCAGAAAAGAGGGTTTGGCTACTTAGGAGAGAGGATAGGCTAGCAACACCTGAAGGAGCCTATCACAAGGAGTCTCTGACGTCACCTGGTGGCACTGGCCACTCAGAGCAGTCCAGTGTGCCAGCAGCACCTCTGTTTCCAAGATGGCAGAGGTCTGGAGCACACTGGAGGAGCTCTGGACACCTCCCAGGGGAGGTGCAGGTCAGGGGAGTGGTCACTCCCCTTTCCTTTGTCCAGTTTCGCGCCAGAGCAGGGCTAAGGGGTCCCCTGAACCGGTGTAGACTGGCTTATGCAGAATTGGGCACATCTGTGCCCAAGAAAGCATTTCCAGAGGCTGGGGGAGGCTCCTCCTCCCCTGCTTTCACACCATTTTCCAAAGGGAGAGGGTGTAACACCCTCTCTTAGAGGAAGTCCTTTGTTCTGCCATCCTGGGACAAGCCTGGCTTGACCCCAGGAGGGCAGAAACCTGTCTGAGGGGTTGGCAGCAGCAGCAGCTGCAGTGAAACCCCAGGAAAGGCAGTTTGGCAGTACCAGGGTCTGTGCTACAGACCACTGGGATCATGGAATTGTGCCAACAATGCCAGGATGGCATAGAGGGGGCAATTCCATGATCTTAGACATGTTACATGGCCATATTCGGAGTTACCATTGTGAAGCTACATATAGGTAGTGACCTATATGTAGTGCACGCGTGTAATGGTGTCCCCGCACTCACAAAGTTCAGGGAATTGGCCCTGAACAATGTGGGGGCACCTTGGCTAGTGCCAGGGTGCCCTCACACTAAGTAACTTTGCACCTAACCTTTACCAGGTAAAGGTTAGACATATAGGTGACTTATAAGTTACTTAAGTGCAGTGTAAAATGGCTGTGAAATAACGTGGACGTTATTTCACTCAGGCTGCAGTGGCAGGCCTGTGTAAGAATTGTCAGAGCTCCCTATGGGTGGCAAAAGAAATGCTGCAGCCCATAGGGATCTCCTGGAACTCCAATACCCTGGGTACCTCAGTACCATATACTAGGGAATTATAAGGGTGTTCCAGTAAGCCAATGTAAATTGGTAAAAATTGGTCACTAGCCTGTTAGTGACAATTCAGAAAGAAATGAGAGAGCATAACCACTGAGGTTCTGATTAGCAGAGCCTCAGTGAGACAGTTAGTCACTACACAGGTAACACATTCAGGCACACTTATGAGCACTGGGGCCCTGGTGAACAGGGTCCCAGTGACACATACAACTAAAACAACATATATACAGTGAAAAATGGGGGTAACATGCCAGGCAAGATGGTACTTTCCTACACAACCCCCCTGTAGGAGGCTGGACTGGCTTGTAGTGAGTACCAAGGGGTACTTGCACCTTGCACCAGGCCCAGTTATCCCTTATTAGTGTATAGGGTGTCTAGCAGCTTAGGCTGATAGATAATGGTAGCTTAGCAGAGCAGCTTAGGCTGAACTAGGAGACGTGTGAAGCTACTACAGTACCACCTAGTGTCATATGCACAATATCATAAGAAAACACAATACACAGTTATACTAAAAATAAAGGTACTTTATTTTTATGACAATATGCCAAAGTATCTTAGAGTGTACCCTCAGTGAGAGGATAGGAAATATACACAAGATATATATACACAATAGCAAAAATATGCAGTATAGTCTTAGAAAACAGTGCAAACAATGTATAGTTACAATAGGATGCAATGGGGAAACATAGGGATAGGGGAAACATAAACCATATACTCCAAAAGTGGAATGCGAACCACTAATGGACCCCAAACCTATGTGACCTTGTAGAGGGTCGCTGGGACTATTAGAAAATAGTGAGAGTTAGAAAAATAACCCTCCCCAAGACCCTGAAAAGTGAGTGCAAAGTGCACTAAAGTTCCCCTAAGGACAAAGAAGTCGTGTTAGAGGAATAATGCAGGAAAGATACAAACCAGCAATGCAACAACTGTGGATTTCCAATCTAGGGTACCTGTGGAACAAGGGGACCAAGTCCAAAAGTCACAAGCAAGTCGGAGATGGGCAGATGCCCAGGAAATGCCAGCTGCGGATGCAAAGAAGCTTCTACTGGACAGAAGAAGCTGAGGTTTCTGCAGGAACGAAAAGGGCTAGAGACTTCCCCTTTGGTGGACGCATCCCTCTCGCCTTGGAGAGTCGTGCAGAAGTGTTTTCCCGCCGAAAGGACGCCAACAAGCCTTTCTAGACGCAAATCGTGCGTTTGGCGTTTTTGGACGCTGCTGGGGCCCAGGAGGGACCAGGAGGTCGCAAATTGGACCTGAAGAGAGAGGGGACGTCGAGCAAGACAAAGAGCCCTCACTGAAGCAGGTAGCACCCGGAGAAGTGCCAGGAACAGGCACTACGAGGATGCGTGAAATGGTGCTCGCCGAAGTTGCACAAAGGAGTCCCACGTCGCCGGAGACCAACTTAGAAAGTCGTGCAATGCAGGTTAGAGTGCCGTGGACCCAGGCTTGGCTGTGCACGAAGGATTTCCGCCGGAAGTGCACAGGGGCCGGAGCAGCTGCAAAGTCGCGGTTCCCAGCAATGCAGCCCAGCGAGGTGAGGCAAGGACTTACCTCCACCAAACTTGGGCTGAAGAGTCACTGGACTGTGGGGGTCACTTGGACAGCGTCGCTGGATTCGAGGGACCTCGCTCGTCGTGCTGAGAGGAGACCCAAGGGATCGGTAATGCAGCTTTTTGGTGCCTGCGGTTGCAGGGGGAAGATTCCGTCGACCCACGGGAGATTTCTTCGGAGCTTCTGGTGCAGAGAGGAGGCAGACTACCCCCACAGCATGCACAAGCAGGAAAACAGTCGAGAAGGCGGCAGGATCAGCGTTACAGAGTTGCAGTAGTCGTCTTTGCTACTATGTTGCAGGTTTGCAGGCTTCCAGCGCGGTCAGCGGTCGATTCCTTATCAGAAGGTGAAGAGAGAGATGCAGAGGAACTCGGATGAGCTCTTGCATTCGTTATCTAAACTTTCCCCAGAGACAGAGACCCTAAATAGCCAGAAAAGAGGGTTTGGCTACCTAGGAGAGAGGATAGGCTACTAACACCTGAAGGAGCCTATCAGCAGGAGTCTCTGACGTCACCTGGTGGCACTGGCCACTCAGAGCAGTCCAGTGTGCCAGCAGCACCTCTGTTTCCAAGATGGCAGAGGTCTGGAGCACACTGGAGGAGCTCTGGACACCTCCCAGGGGAGGTGCAGGTCAGGGGAGTGGTCACTCCCCTTTCCTTTGTCCAGTTTCGCGCCAGAGCAGGGGCTAAGGGGTCCCTGAACCGGTGTAGACTGGCTTATGCAGAATTGGGCACATCTGTGCCCAAGAAAGCATTTCCAGAGGCTGGGGGAGGCTACTCCTCCCCTGCCTTCACACCATTTTCCAAAGGGAGAGGGTATAACACCCTCTCTCAGAGGAAGTCCTTTGTTCTGCCATCCTGGGACAAGCCTGGCTTGACCCCAGGATGGCAGATGCCTGTCTGAGGGGTTGGCAGCAGCAGCAGCTGCAGTGAAACCCCAGGAAGGGCAGTTTGGCAGTACCAGGGTCTGTGCTACAGACCACTGGGATCATGGGATTGTGCCAACTATGCCAGGATGGCATAGAGGGGGCAATTCCATGATCATAGACATGTTACATGGCCATATTCGGAGTTACCATTGTGAAGCTACATATAGGTAGTGACCTATATGTAGTGCACGCGTGTAATGGTGTCCCCGCACTCACAAAGTTCAGGGAATTGGCTCTGAACAATGTGGGGGCACCTTGGCTAGTGCCAGGGTGCCCTCACACTAAGTAACTTTGCACCTAACCTTTACCAGGTAAAGGTTAGACATATAGGTGACTTATAAGTTACTTAAGTGCAGTGTAAAATGGCTGTGAAATAACGTGGACGTTATTTCACTCAGGCTGCAGTGGCAGGCCTGTGTAAGAATTGTCAGAGCTCCCTATGGGTGGCAAAAGAAATGCTGCAGCCAATAGGGATCTCCTGGAACCCCAATACCCTGGGTACCTCAGTACCATATACTAGGGAATTATAAGGGTGTTCCAGTAAGCCAATGTAAATTGGTAAAAATGGTCACTAGCCTGTCAGTGACAATTTGGAAAGAAATGAGAGAGCATAAGCACTGAGGTTCTGGTTAGCAGAGCCTCAGTGAGACAGTTAGTCACTACACAGGTAACACATTCAGGCACACTTATGAGCACTGGGGCCCTGGGTTACCAGGGTCCCAGTGACACATACAACTAAAACAACATATATACAGTGAAAAATGGGGGTAACATGCCAGGCAAGATGGTACTTTCCTACACAACCCCCCCCCAAACGAAGGACAATAAGACTAGCCATGACCTGATGAGTCTTCATTGTCTAAGTGGAAATATCTGGAGAGTCCATCTGCATTGGAGTGGCTACTCCCAGGTCTATGTTCCACTGTATAATCCATTCCCTGTAGGGATATGGACCACCTCAACAATTTAGGATTTTCACCTTTCATTTGTTTTAGCCAAAGTAGAGGTTTGTGGTCTGTCTGAACAATGAAGTGAGTGCCAAACAGGTATGGCCTCAACTTCTTCAGAGCCCAGACCACAGCAAAGGCCTCCCTCTCAATGGCAGACCAACGCTTTTCTCTAGGGGTCAACCTCCTACTAATAAAAGCAACAGGTTGATCCTGGCCCTCAGAATTAAGTTGTGATAGGACTGCCCCTACTCCTAATTCAGATGCATCAGTTTGGACATAGAATTTTTTAGAGTAACAAGGGCTTTTCAGGACAGGTGCAGAGCACATGGCCTGCTTCAGCTCCTCAAAAGCTTTCTGACAGTTTGCTGTCCATAATACCTTTTTAGGCATTTTCTTGGATGTGAGGTCATTAAGAGGGGCTGCAATGGAGCCATAGTTCTTAATGAACCTCCTGTAATACCCAGTGAGGCCTAGGAAGGCTCTCACCTGAGTCTGAGTGGTAGGGGGAACCCAATCAATGATAGTTTGGATTTTCCCCTGAAGTGGTGCAATCTGTTCCCCACCAACAAGGTGTCCCAGATAAACCACCTAACCCTGCCCTATCTGGCACTTTGAAGCCTTGATAGTGAGGCCTGCCTTTTGCAGAGCCTCCAAAACTTTCCATAGGTGGACCAGGTGATCATCCCAGCTGGAGCTAAAGACAGCTATATCGTCCAAATATGCTGCACTGAAAGCTTCCAGCCCTTGCAGGACTGTGTTCACCAACCTCTGAAAAGTGGCAGGTGCATTTTTCAAACCAAAAGGCATTACAGTAAACTGGTAATGTCCTCCAATGGTAGAAAATGCAGTCTTAGGTTTAGCATCTTCTGACAATTTGATCTGCCAATACCCTGCAGTCAAACCAAAAGTGCTTAGATACTTGGCAGATGCCAGTGTATCTATAAGCTCATCTGCCCTGGGTATAGGGTGAGCATCAGTTTTGGTTACCAAGTTGAGACCTCTATAGTCTACACAAAACCGCATTTCCTTCTTTCCATCTTTAGAATTGGGTTTTGGTATCAGTACCACAGGAGAAGCCCATGGACTGTCAGAGTGCTCAACCACTCCTAGTTCCATTTTCTGAACTTCTTGCTTTATGCAGTCCCTGACATGGTCAGGCTGCCTATAGATCTTACTTTTGACAGGTAAACTGTCTCCAGTATCTATAGTGTGCTCACACCAAGAAGTGGTGCCTGGCACAGTAGAGAAGAGTTCTGAAAATTGTCCTAGGAGATTTATGCAATTGTCTTTCTGCTCAGCAGTAAGACAATCTGCCAAAACTACACCTTCCACAAGAGCATCTTGTTCTGTGGAAGAGAAGAGATCAGGTAGAGGATCACTGTCTTCCTCCTGTCCCTCATCAGTTGCCATGAGCAGGGTGAGATCAGCCCTGTCATAGTAGGGTTTCAGGCGGTTGACATGGAGCACCCTAAGGGGACTCCTGGCAGTGCCTAAGTCAACCAAGTAGGTGACTTCACCCTTTTTTTCAACAATTGTGTGGGGTCCACTCCATTTATCTTGGAGTGCTCTTGGGGCCACAGGCTCCAAGACCCACACTTTCTGCCCTGGTTGGTACTGAACCAAAACAGCCTTCTGATCATGCCATTGCTTCTGGAGCTCTTGGCTGGCCGGAAGGTTTTTACTGGCCTTTTTCATGTACTCAGCCATCCTTGATCTGAGGCTAAGTACATAATCCACAATATTCTGCTTAGGAGCTTTTAAAGGTTTTTCCCAACCCTCCTTTACAAGTGTGAGTGGACCCCTAACAGGGTGTCCAAAAAGGAGTTCAAAGGGGCTGAAGCCCACTCCTTTCTGGGGTACCTCCCTGTAGGCAAAAGGAGGCATGGTAGAAGGATATCCCATCTCCTGCGGAGTTTTTCAGGGCGACCCATAATCATGCCTTTGAGAGTTTTATTAAATCTCTCCACCAGTCCATTTGTTTGTGGATGATAGGGTGTTGTGAACTTGTACGTTACAACACACTCCTTCCACATGGCCTTTAAGTATGCAGACATGAAATTGCTTCCTCTGTCTGATACTACTTCCTTTGGGAAGCCCACCCTGGAAAATATTCCCAGGAGGGCCTTTGCCACTGCAGGAGCTGTAGTGGTCCTTAAAGGAATAGCTTCAGGATATCTTGTGGCATGGTCCACTACCACCAAGATAAACCTATTGCCTGAAGCAGTAGGAGGGTCAAGGGGGCCAACTATGTCAACCCCTACCATTTCAAAGGGAACCCCAACCACAGGCAGTGGGATAAGGGGTGCCTTTGGAGTGCCACCTGTCTTGCCACTGGCTTGACAGGTTTCACAGGACTTACAAAATTCCTTTGTGTCCTCAGACATCCTAGGCCAATGAAACAGGGGAACAAGCCTGTCCCAAGTTTTCATTTGTCCTAGATGCCCAGCTAAGGGAATGTCATGTGCCAGTGTTAGGAGGAACTTTTTGTACTCCTGAGGAATCACTAATCTCCTGGCAGCTCCAGGTTTAGGATCCCTATGCTCAGTGTACAAGAGGTTGTCCTCCCAGTAAACTCTGTGAGAGTCACTGACATCCCCATTAGCCTGTTTGACAGCTTGCTGTCTGAGACCCTCTAATGTGGGACAGGTTTGCTGTGCCACACTCAGCTCCTCTCTGGCAGGCCCCCCTTCACCCAAAAGCTCAGCAGTGTCTGCTTCCAACTCCTCTGGTGTAGGTTCTGCACAGGGAGGGAATTCTTCTTCCTCAGAATTAGAATCCACTGTAGAGGGAGGGATAGTAGGAAGTGGTTTGCTTCTACTAGCCCTAGCTTTAGGGAGCACTTGGTCCATTGTTCCAGGATCCAAGCTTCCCTGTCCTTTTTGCTTTTTGGCCTGAGCCCTTGTTAAAGCAAAAATATGCCCTGGAATGCCCAGCATTGCTGCATGGGCCTCCAACTCCACATCTGACCAAGCTGATGTCTCCAAATCATTCCCTAATAGACAGTCTACAGGTAAATCTGAAGCTACCACAACTTTCTTTGGACCAGTTACCCCCCCCCAGTTGAGATTTACAACAGCCATGGGGTGGCTTTGTGTTATGTTGTGAGCATCGGTTACTTGGTACTGGTGTCCAAGTATGTGTTGTTCAGGGTGCACCAGTTTCTCAATCACCATTGTGACACTGGCACCTGTGTCCCTGTAGGCCTGGACCTCAACACCATTTATTAGGGTTAGTTGCTTGTACTTCTCCAAGTTATGGGGGCAAGCAACCAAAGTGGCTAAATCAATAGCCCCTTCAGAGACTAAAGTAGCCTCTGTGGTCTCCCTAATCAGACCAACCCCAACTAAATTACCAAAAGTGAGCCCAGCTACTCCCTTGGATTGGCTATTAGTAGGCTTGCTCCCACCACCACTGCTATTAGTAGGGACACTAGGTGTAGCAGTAGGGGTTGTAGTGGTAGGAGCTTTCTTTGGACAACTGGGATCTGTTGTCCAATGGCCTTTTATTTTACATAAATAGCACCATGGTTTCTTTTCCTTGTTCTGATTAAAGGAGGATTTGGACCCACCACCCCCACCAGAGTGTTTTTGTGGGCCTGATGAAGACTCATTTTTAGATTTGTCCCCACCCTTGTCTGAAGACTTACCATCCTTCTTTTTGTTGCCATCTTTGTCACCCCCTGTATGAACTTTTCTGTTCACTCTTGTTCTGACCCATTTGTCTGCCTTCTTTCCCAATTCTTGGGGAGAGGTCAGATCAGAGTCCACCAAGTACTGGTGCAACAAATCAGGCACACAATTATTAAGAATATGCTCTCTCAGGATTAAGTTATACAGGCTGTCATAATCAGTAACTTTACTGCCATGTAACCACCCCTCCAAGGCCTTCACTGCCTGGTCAATGAAATCAACCCAGTCTTGTGAAGACTCCTTTTTGGTCTTTCTGAACTTTATCCTGTACTGTTCAGTGGTTAAGCCATAACCATCCAGGAGTGCATTCTTAAGAACTTGGAAATTATTAGCATCATTTTCTTTTACAGTAAGGAGCCTATCCCTACCTTTTCCACTAAATGATAGCCATAGGATAGCAGCCCACTGCCTTTGAGGGACATCCTGTACAACACAGGCCCTCTCAAGTGCAGCAAACCACTTGTTAATGTCATCCCCCTCCTTATAAGGGGGAACTATCTTGTGCAGATTCCTGGAATCATGCTCTTTTGCAGGATGACTATGGGGAATACTGCTGCTGCCACCATGGGTATCTAAACCCAACTTCTGTCTTTCCTTCTCTAATTCAAAAGACTGTCTATCCAAATCCAGCTGTTGCTTTTTAAGCTTCAGTCTGGTTTGTTCCACCCTCAACTTATTGAGTTCCCTCTCTAACATTCTGTCATCAGGGTTGGTGGGAGGGACATTTCTAGAAACAGAGCTATGATGGGAATGAACAGAAGGAGACCTGTCCCTTACAGGAGCCACCCTAACAGCTTGGTTTACAGAAACATTACTACCAGTATGGTGAGAATAAATGCTTTTGCTATGATGTGAGACAACACTATTTATATGGTGTGGCTCATCATCATTACCATCTATGCTAGACTGTCTAGTAATGGGCAGGCTAGGAAGTTTCTTTCCTGAATCTTTTCCTGGGGGAGTCCCTGAATCAGATTGAGAACTATTAGGTACTTTTTCAACAGATGGGGCACCTATGGCCTTATCCTGTTCTCTAAGCATATTAAGTAACAGTTCCAAGGAAGGATTCTTCCCTACACTCAAACCTCTCTCTATACAGAGACTCCTTGCTCTTTTCCAGCTAAGGTTGTCATATGCAAGTTTGGACAGATCAACACTTTGGCCTGTGCCAGACATTTTTAGAGAGAGTTAAAGTGATAGAAAAAGAGAAAAAAGTTTTCAGAACTTTTTGGAAAGACAGAAAAAAACTTTTTAAACTTTTAAGAACTTTTTGAAAGTTTAGGAGTACTTTTCAGCACTTAGAAAAGAGTGAAAAGAGAAACTGCAAAACTTGTTGGCTATGTGTATATACACTGACCTTGTTTTGTATATTTTTCTCTTATGAAAAGTACAATGACAAGAGTGGTAAGTAGTCTCAAGCACTTATCCCACCACTGCACAACCAATGTAGGAGGCTGGACTGGCTTGTAGTGAGTACCAAGGGGTACTTGCACCTTGTACCAGGCCCAGTTATCCCTTATTAGTGTATAGGGTGTCTAGCAGCTTAGGCTGATAGATAATGGTAGCTTAGCAGAGCAGCTTAGGCTGAACTAGGAGATGTGTGAAGCTACTACAGTACCACCTAGTGTCATATGCACAATATCATAAGAAAACACAATACACAGTTATACTAAAAATAAAGTTATTTTATTTTTATGACAATATGCCAAAGTATCTTAGAGTGTACCCTCAGTGAGAGGATAGGAAATATACACAAGATATATATACACAATAGCAAAAATATGCAGTATAGTCTTAGAAAACAGTGCAAACAATGTATAGTTACAATAGGATGCAATGGGGAAACATAGGGATAGGGGCAACACAAACCATATACTCCAAAAGTGGAATGCGAACCACGAATGGACCCCAAACCTATGTGACCTTGTAGAGGGTCGCTGGGACTATTAGAAAATAGTGAGAGTTAGAAAAATAACCCTCCCCAAGACCCTGAAAAGTGAGTGCAAAGTGCACTAAAGTTCCCCTAAGGACAAAGAAGTCGTGTTAGAGGAATAATGCAGGAAAGACACAAACCAGCAATGCAACAACTGTGGATTTCCAATCTAGGGTACCTGTGGAACAAGGGGACCAAGTCCAAAAGTCACAAGCAAGTCGGAGATGGGCAGATGCCCAGGAAATGCCAGCTGCGGATGCAAAGAAGCTTCTACTGGACAGAAGAAGCTGAGGTTTCTGCAGGAACGAAAAGGGCTAGAGACTTCCCCTTTGGTGGACGGATCCCACTCGCCTTGGAGAGTCGTGCAGAAGTGTTTTCCCGCCGAAAGGACGCCAACAAGCCTTTCTAGACGCAAATCGTGCGTTTGGCGTTTTTGGACGCTGCTGGGGCCCAGGAGGGACCAGGAGGTCGCAAATTGGACCTGAAGAGAGAGGGGACGTCGAGCAAGACAAAGAGCCCTCACTGAAGCAGGTAGCACCCGGAGAAGTGGCAGAAACAGGCACTACGAGGATGCGTGAAACAGTGCTCGCCGAAGTTGCACAAAGGAGTCCCACGTCGCCGGAGACCAACTTAGAAAGTCGTGCAATGCAGGTTAGAGTGCCGTGGACCCAGGCTTGGCTGTGCATGAAGGATTTCCGTCGGAAGTGCACAGGGGCCGGAGTAGATGCAAAGTCGCGGTTCCCAGCAATGCAGCCCAGCGAGGTGAGGCAAGGACTTACCTCCACCAAACTTGGGCTGAAGAGTCACTGGACTGTGGGGGTCACTTGGACAGTGTCGCTGGATTCGAGGGACCTCGCTCGTCGTGCTGAGAGGAGACCCAAGGGACCGGTAATGCAGCTTTTTGGTGCCTGCGGTTGCAGGGGGAAGATTCCGTCGACCCACGGGAGATTTCTTCGGAGCTTCTGGTGCAGAGAGGAGGCAGACTACCCCCACAGCATGCACAAGCAGGAAAACAGTCGAGAAGGCGGCAGGATCAGCGTTACAGAGTTGCAGTAGTCGTCTTTGCTACTATGTTGCAGGTTTGCAGGCTTCCAGCGCGGTCAGCGGTCAATTCCTTATCAGAAGGTGAAGAGAGAGATGCAGAGGAACTCGGATGAGCTCTTGCATTCGTTATCTAAACTTTCCCCAGAGACAGAGACCCTAAATAGCCAGAAAAGAGGGTTTGGCTACCTAGGAGAGAGAATAGGCTACTAACACCTGAAGGAGCCTATCAGCAGGAGTCTCTGACGTCACCTGGTGGCACTGGCCACTCAGAGCAGTCCAGTGTGCCAGCAGCACCTCTGTTTCCAAGATGGCAGAGGTCTGGAGCACACTGGAGGAGCTCTGGACACCTCCCAGGGGAGGTGCAGGTCAGGGGAGTGGTCACTCCCCTTTCCTTTGTCCAGTTTCGTGCCAGAGCAGGGGCTAAGGGGTCCCTGAACCGGTGTAGACTGGCTTATGCAGAATTGGGCACATCTGTGCCCAAGAAAGCATTTCCAGAGGCTGGGGGAGGCTACTCCTCCCCTGCCTTCACACCATTTTCCAAAGGGAGAGGGTGTAACACCCTCTCTCAGAGGAAGTCCTTTGTTCTGCCATCCTGGGACAAGCCTGGCTTGACCCCAGGAGGGCAGATGCCTGTCTGAGGGGTTGGCAGCAGCAGCAGCTGCAGTGAAACCCCAGGAAGGGCCGTTTGGCAGTACCAGGGTCTGTGCTACAGACCACTGGGATCATGGGATTGTGACAACTATGCCAGGATGGCATAGAGGGGGCAATTCCATGATCATAGACATGTTACATGGCCATATTCGGAGTTACCATTGTGAAGCTACATATAGGTAGTGACCTATATGTAGTGCACGCGTGTAATGGTGTCCCCGCACTCACAAAGTTCAGGGAATTGGCTCTGAACAATGTGGGGGCACCTTGGCTAGTGCCAGGGTGCCCTCACACTAAGTAACTTTGCACCTAACCTTTACCAGGTAAAGGTTAGACATATAGGTGACTTATAAGTTACTTAAGTGCAGTGTAAAATGGCTGTGAAATAACGTGGACGTTATTTCACTCAGGCTGCAGTGGCAGGCCTGTGTAAGAATTGTCAGAGCTCCCTATGGGTGGCAAAAGAAATGCTGCAGCCCATAGGGATCTCCTGGAACCCCAATACCCTGGGTACCTCAGTACCATATACTAGGGAATTATAAGGGTGTTCCAGTAAGCCAATGTAAATTGGTAAAAATGGTCACTAGCCTGTCAGTGACAATTTGGAAAGAAATGAGAGAGCATACCCACTGAGGTTCTGGTTAGCAGAGCCTCAGTGAGACAGTTAGTCACTACACAGGTAACACATTCAGGCACACTTATGAGCACTGGGGCCCTGGGTTACCAGGGTCCCAGTGACACATACAACTAAAACAACATATATACAGTGAAAAATGGGGGTAACATGCCAGGCAAGATGGTACTTTCCTACACCCCCCCCCCCAAACGAAGGACAATAAGACTAGCCATGACCTGATGAGTCTTCATTGTCTAAGTGGAAATATCTGGAGAGTCCATCTGCATTGGAGTGGCTACTCCCAGGTCTATGTTCCACTGTATAGTCCATTCCCTGTAGGGATATGGACCACCTCAACAATTTAGGATTTTCACCTTTCATTTGTTTTAGCCAAAGTAGAGGTTTGTGGTCTGTCGGAACAATGAAGTGAGTGCCAAACAAGTATGGCCTCAACTTCTTCAGAGCCCAGACCACAGCAAAGGCCTCCCTCTCTATGGCAGACCAACGCTTTTCTCTAGGGGTCAACCTCCTACTAATAAAAGCAACAGGTTGATCCTGGCCCTCAGAATTAAGTTGTGATAGGACTGCCCCTACTCCTAATTCAGATGCATCAGTTTGGACATAGAATTTTTTAGAGTAACAAGGGCTTTTCAGGACAGGTGCAGAGCACATGGCCTGCTTCAGCTCCTCAAAAGCTTTCTGACAGTTTGCTGTCCATAATACCTTTTTAGGCATTTTCTTGGATGTGAGGTCATTAAGAGGGGCTGCAATGGAGCCATAGTTCTTAATGAACCTCCTGTAATACCCAGTGAGGCCTAGGAAGGCTCTCACCTGAGTCTGAGTGGTAGGGGGAACCCAATCAATAATTGTTTGGATTTTCCCCTGAAGTGGTGCAATCTGTTCCCCACCAACAAGGTGTCCCAGATAAACCACCTTACCCTGCCCTATCTGGCACTTTGAAGCCTTGATAGTGAGGCCTGCCTTTTGCAGGGCCTCCAAAACTTTCCATAGGTGGACCAGGTGATCATCCCAGCTGGAGCTAAATACAGCTATATCGTCCAAATATGCTGCACTGAAAGCTTCCAGCCCTTGCAGGACTGTATTCACCAACCTCTGAAAAGTGGCAGGTGCATTTTTCAAACCAAAAGGCATTACAGTAAACTGGTAATGGCCTCAAATGGTTGAAAATGCAGTTTTAGGTTTAGCATCTTCTGACAATTTGATCTGCCAATACCCTGCAGTCAAATCAAAAGTGCTTAGATACTTGGCAGATGCCAGTGTATCTATGAGCTCATCTGCCCTGGGTATAGGGTGAGCATCAGTTTTGGTTACCAAGTTGAGACCTCTATAGTCTACACAAAACCGCATTTCCTTCTTTCCATCTTTGGAATGGGGTTTTGGTACAAGTACCACAGGAGAAGCCCATGGACTTTCAGAGTGCTCAACCACTCCTAGTTCTAACATTTTCTGCACCTCTTGCTTTATGCAGTCCCTGACATGGTCAGGCTGCCTATAGATCTTACTTTTGACAGGTAAACTGTCTCCAGTATCTATAGTGTGCTCACACCAAGAAGTGGTACCTGGCACAGTAGAGAAGAGTTCAGAGAATTGATCTAGGAGATTTATGCAATGGTCTTTCTGCTCAGCAGTAAGACAATCAGCCAAAACTACCCCTTCCACAAGAGCATCTTGTTCTGTGGAAGAGAAGAGATCAGGTAGAGGATCACTGTCTTCTTCCTGTCCCTCATCAGTTGCCATGAGCAGGGTGAGATCAGCCCTGTCATAGTAGGGTTTCAGGCGGTTTACATGGAGTACCCTAAGGGGACTCCTTGCAGTGCCTAAGTCAACTAAATAGGTGACTTCACCCTTTTTCTCAACAATTGTGTGGGGACCACTCCATTTATCTTGGAGTGCTCTTGGGGCCACAGGCTCCAAGACCCACACTTTCTGCCCTGGTTGGTACTGAACCAAAACAGCCTTCTGATCATGCCATTGCTTCTGGAGCTCTTGGCTGGCCTGAAGGTTTTTACTGGCCTTTTTCATATACTCAGCCATCCTTGATCTGAGGCCAAGTACATAGTCCACAATATCCTGCTTAGGAGCTTTTAAAGGTTGTTCCCAACCCTCCTTTACAAGTGTGAGTGGACCCCTAACAGGGTGTCCAAAAAGAAGTTCAAAGGGGCTGAAGCCCACTCCTTTCTGGGGTACCTCCCTGTAGGCAAAAAGGAGGCATGGTAACAGGATATCCCATCTCCTGCGGAGTTTTTCAGGGAGACCCATAATCATGCCTTTGAGAGTTTTGTTAAATCTCTCCACCAGTCCATTTGTTTGTGGATGATAGGGTGTAGTGAACTTGTAAGTTACACCACACTCCTTCCACATGGCCTTTAAGTATGCAGAAATGAAATTGCTTCCCCTGTCTGATACTACTTCCTTTGGGAAGCCCACCCTGGAAAATATTCCCAGGAGGGCCTTTGCCACTGCAGGAGCTGTAGTGGTCCTTAAAGGAATAGCTTCAGGATATCTTGTGGCATGGTCCACTACCACCAAGATGAATCTATTGCCTGAAGCAGTAGGAGGGTCAAGGGGGCCAACTATGTCAACCCCTACCCTTTCAAAGGGAACCCCAACCACAGGCAGTGGAATAAGGGGTGCCTTTGGGGTGCCACCTGTCTTGCCACTGGCTTGACAGGTTTCACAGGACTTACAACAATCTTTTGTGTCCTCAGACATTCTAGGCCAATGAAACAAGGGAACAAGTCTGTCCCAAGTTTTCATTTGTCCCAGATGCCCAGCTAGGGGAATGTCGTGGGCAAGAGTTAGGAGGAACTTTCTGTACTCCTGAGGAATCACTAATCTCCTGGCAGCTCCAGGTTTAGGATCCCTATGCTCAGTGTACAAGAGGTTGTCCTCCCAGTAAACTCTGTGAGAGTCACTGACATCCCCATTAGCTTGTTTGACAGCTTGCTGTCTTAGACCCTCTAATGTGGGACAGGTTTGCTGTGCCACACTCAGCTCCTCCCTGGCAGGCCCCCCTTCACCCAAAAGCTCAGCAGTATCTGCTTCCAGCTCCTCTGGTGTAGGTTCTGCACATGGAGGGAATTCTTCTTCCTCAGAAGTTGAATCCACTGTAGAGGGAGGGACAGTAGGAAGTGGTTTGCTTCTACTAGCCCTAGCTTTAGGGAGCACTTGGTCCATTGTTCCAGGATCCAAGCTTCCCTGTCCTTTTTGCTTTTTGGCCTGAGCCCTTGTCAAAGCAAAAATATGCCCTGGGATGCCCAGCATTGCTGCATGGGCCTCCAACTCCACATCTGACCAAGCTGATGTCTCCAAATCATTTCCTAGTAGACAGTCTACAGGTAAATCTGTGGCTACCACAGCTTTCTTTGGACCAGTAACCCCCCCCCCCCCAGTTGAGATTTACAACAGCCATGGGTGGCTAAGTGTGTTGTTGTGAGCATCGGTTACTTGGTACTGGTGACCAAGTAGGTGTTGTTCAGGGTGGACCAGTTTCTCTATGACCATAGTCACACTGGCACCAGTATCCCTGTAGGCCTGAACCTCAACACCATTTATTAGGGGTAGCTGCTTGTACTTATCCATATTAAGGGGACAAGCAACTAAGGTGGCTAAATCAATAGCCCCCTCAGAGACTAACACAGCCTCTGTGGCCTCCCTAACAAGGCCAACCCCAACTAAGTTACCAATAGTGAGCCCAGCTACTCCCTTGGATTGGCTATTAGTAGGTTTGCTCCCACCACCACTGCTATTAGTAGGGACACTAGGTGTAGCAGTAGGGGTTGTAGTGGTAGGAGGCTTGGTGCCTTTCTTTGGACAACTGGGATCTGTTGTCCAATGGCCTTTTACTTTACATAAATAGCACCATGGTTTCTTTTCTTTGTTTTGATTAAAGGAGGATTTGGACCCACCACCCCCACCAGAGTGTTTTTGTGGGCCTGATGAAGACTCATTTTTAGATTTGTCCCCACCTTTGTCAGAAGACTTATCATCCTTCTTTTTGTTGCCATCTTTGTCACCCCCTGTATGAACTTTTCGGTTCACCCTTGTTCTGACCCATTTGTCTGCCTTCTTTCCCAATTCTTGGGGAGAGGTCAGATCAGAGTCCACCAAGTACTGGTGCAACAAATCAGACACACAATTATTAAGAATATGCTCTCTCAGGATCAAGTTATACAGGCTGTCATAATCAGTAACTTTACTGCCATGTAACCACCCCTCCAAGGCCTTCACTGAATGGTCAATGAAATCAACCCAGTCTTGTGAAGACTCCTTTTTGGTCTCTCTGAACTTTATCCTGTATTGTTCAGTGGTTAAGCCATAACCATCCAGGAGTGCATTCTTAAGTACTGTAAAATTATTGGCATCACTTTCTTTCACAGTAAGGAGCCTATCCCTACCTTTTCCACTAAATGCTAGCCATAGGATAGCAGCCCACTGCCTTTGAGGGACATCCTGTACAACACAGGCCCTCTCAAGTGCAGCAAACCACTTGTTAATGTCATCCCCCTCCTTATAAGGGGGAACTATCTTGTGCAGATTCCTGGAATCATGCTCTTTTGCAGGATGACTATGGGGAATACTGCTGCTGCCACCATGGGTTTCTAAACCCAACTTCTGTCTTTCCTTCTCTAATTCTAAAGACTGTCTATCCAAATCCAGCTGTTGCTTTTTAAGCTTCAGTCTGGTTTGTTCCACCCTCAACTTATTGAGTTCCCTTTCTAACAATCTGTCATCAGGGTTGGTGGGAGGGACATTCTTAGACACAGAAGAATGAACAGAAGGAGACCTGTCCCTTACAGAAGCCACCCTAACAGCTTGGCTAACAGAAACATCACTTCCACTGTGGTGTGAATAAATGCTCTTGCTATGATGTGAGACAACACTATTTGTATGGTGTGGCTCTTCATCATTACCAACTATGCTAGACTGTCTAGTAATGGGCAGGCTAGGAACTTTCTTTCCTAAATCTTTAACTGGGGGAGTCCCTGGATCAGATTGGGAACCATTTGCTACTTTTTCAACAGATGTGGCCCCTATGGCCTTATCTTGTTCTCTAAGCATATTAAGCAACAATTCCAAGGAAGGATTCTTCCCTACACTCAAACCTCTCTCTACACAGAGACTCCTTGCTCCTTTCCAGCTAAGGTGGTCATATGCAAGTTTGGACAGATCAACATTTTGGCCTGTGCCAGACATTTTTAGAGAGAGTTAAAGTGATAGAAAAAGAGAAAAAAGTTTGTCAGAGCTTTTAGAAAGACAGAGAAAAAAAAACTTTTAAAACTTTTTAGAATTTTTTAGAAAGTTTAGAAGTACTTTTCAGCACTTAGAAAAGAGTGAAAAGAGGAAATGCAAAACTTTTTGGCTATGTGTATATACACTGACCTTGTTTTGTATATTTTTCTCTTATGAAAAGTACAATGACAAGAGTGGTAAGTAGTCTCAAAGCACTTATCCCACCGCTGCACAACCAATGTAGGAGGCTGGACTGGCTTGTAGTGAGTACCAAGGGGTACTTGCACCTTGCACCAGGCCCAGTTATCCCTTATTAGTGTATAGGGTGTCTAGCAGCTTAGGCTGATAGATAATGGTAGCTTAGCAGAGCAGCTTAGGCTGAACTAGGAGACGTGTGAAGCTACTACAGTACCACAAGTGTCACTTGCACAATATCATAAGAAAACACAATACACAGTTATACTAAAAATAAAGGTACTTTATTTTTATGACAATATGCCAAAGTATCTTAGAGTGTACCCTCAGTGAGAGGATAGGAAATATACACAAGATATATATACACAATAGCAAAAATATGCAGTATAGTCTTAGAAAACAGTGCAAACAATGTATAGTTACAATAGGATGCAATGGGGAAACATAGGGATAGGGGCAACACAAACCATATACTCCAAAAGTGGAATGCGAACCACGAATGGACCCCAAACCTATGTGACCTTGTAGAGGGTCGCTGGGACTATTAGAAAATAGTGAGAGTTAGAAAAATAACCCTCCCCAAGACCCTGAAAAGTGAGTGCAAAGTGCACTAAAGTTCCCCAAAAGACAAAGAAGTTGTGATAGAGGAATAATGCAGGAAAGACACAAACCAACAATGCAACAACGATGGATTTCCAATCTAGGGTACCTGTGGAACAAGGGGACCAAGTCCAAAAGTCACAAGCAAGTCGGAGATGGGCATATGCCCAGGAAATGCCAGCTGTGGGTGCAAAGAAGCTTCTACTGGACAGAAGAAGCTGAGGTTTCTGCAGGAATGAAAAGGGCTAGAGACTTCCCCTTTGGTGGACGGATCCCTCTCGCCGTGGAGAGTCGTGCAGAAGTGTTTTCCCGCCGAATGAACGCTAACAAGCCTTGCTAGCTGCAAATCGTGCGGTTAGCGTTTTTGGACGCTGCTGTGGCCCTGGAGGGACCAGGAGGTCGAAAATTGGACCAGGAGAGAGAAGGGACGTCGAGCAAGACAAGGAGCCCTCTCAGCAGCAGGTAGCACCCGGAGAAGTGCCAAAAACAGGCACTACGATGATGCGTGAAATGGTTCTCACCCGAAGTTACACAAAGGAGTCCCACGTCGCCGGAGACCAACTTAGAAAGTCGTGCAATGCAGGTTAGAGTGCCGTGGACCCAGGCTTGGCTGTGCACAAAGGATTTCCGCCGGAAGTGCACAGCGGCCGGAGTAGCTGCAAAAGACGCGGTTTCCAACAATGCAGTCTGGCGTGGGGAGGCAAGGACTTACCTCCACCAAACTTGGACTGAAGAGTCACTGGACTGTGGGAGTCACTTGGACAGAGTTGCTGGATTCGAGGGACCTCGCTCGTCGTGCTGAGAGGAGACCCAAGGGACCGGTAATGCAGCTTTTTGGTGCCTGCAGTTGCAGGGGGAAGATTCCGTCGACCCACAGGAGATTTCTTCGGAGCTTCTAGTGCAGAGAGGAGGCAGACTACCCCCACAGTATGCACCACCAGGAAAACAGTCGAGACGGCGGCAGGATCAGTGTTACAGAGTTGCAGTAGTCGTCTTAGCTACTTTGTTGCAGGTTTGCAGGCTTCCAGTGCGGTCAGCAGTCGATTCCTTGGCAGAAGGTGAAGAGAGAGATGCAGAGGAACTCGGATGAGCTCTTGCATTCGTTATCTAAAGTTTCCCCAGAGACAGAGACCCTAAATAGCCAGAAAAGAGGGTTTGGCTACTTAGGAGAGAGGATAGGCTAGCAACACCTGAAGGATCCTATCACAAGGAGTCTCTGACGTCACCTGGTGGCACTGGCCACTCAGAGCAGTCCAGTGTGCCAGCAGCACCTCTGTTTCCAAGATGGCAGAGGTCTGGAGCACACTGGAGGAGCTCTGGACACCTCCCAGGGGAGGTGCAGGTCAGGGGAGTGGTCACTCCCCTTTCCTTTGTCCAGTTTCGCGCCAGAGCAGGGCTAAGGGGTCCCCTGAATCGGTGTAGACTGGCTTATGCAGAATTGGGCACATCTGTGCCCAAGAAAGCATTTCCAGAGGCTGGGGGAGGCTACTCCTCCCCTGCCTTCACACCATTTTCCAAAGGGAGAGGGTGTAACACCCTCTCTCAGGGGAAGTCCTTTGTTCTGCCATCCTGGGACAAGCCTGGCTTGACCCCAGGAGGGCAGAAACCTGTCTGAGGGGTTGGCAGCAGCAGCAGCTGCAGTGAAACCCCAGGAAAGGCAGTTTGGCAGTACCAGGGTCTGTGCTACAGACCACTGGGATCATGGAATTGTGCCAACAATGCCAGGATGGCATAGAGGGGGCAATTCCATGATCTTAGACATGTTACATGGCCATATTCGGAGTTACCATTGTGAAGCTACATATAGGTAGTGTCCTATATGTAGTGCACGCGTGTAATGGTGTCCCCGCACTAACAAAGTTCAGGGAATTGGCCCTGAACAATGTGGGGACACCTTGGCTAGTGCCAGGATGCCCTCACACTAAGTAACTTTGCACCTAACCTTTACCAGGTAAAGGTTAGACATATAGGTGACTTATAAGTTACTTAAGTGCAGTGTAAAATGGCTGTGAAATAACGTGGACGTTATTTCACTCAGGCTGCAGTGGCAGGCCTGTGTAAGAATTGTCAGAGCTCCCTATGGGTGGCAAAAGAAATGCTGTAGCCCGTAGGGATCTCCTGGAACCCCAATACCCTGGGTACCTCAGTACCATATACTAGGGAATTATAAGGGTGTTCCAGTAAGCCAATGTAAATTGGTAAAATTGGTCACTAGCCTGTTAGTGACAATTTAGAAAGAAATGAGAGAGCATAACCACTGAGGTTCTGATTAGCAGAGCCTCAGTGAGACAGTTAGTCACTACACAGGTAACACATTCAGGCACACTTATAAGCACTGGGGCCCTGGTGAACAGGGTCCCAGTGACACATACAACTAAAACAACATATATACAGTGAAAAATGGGGGTAACATGCCAGGCAAGATGGTACTTTCCTACACTGTGCCTGCTGCCCTTAGGGGCTGCATCCTCTTCTTGTTACTCTCCCAGATGCTGAGGGTCACCTTGGACTCTCCGCCTTGGGTCGAGTGCCCAGGGCCTCGCTGGTCCTCTTCAGCCTTGCAAAACCTTCTTCTCTGACTCTTGCATTTGCCAATGCTGGTTGGTGTTTTTCCAGCACCACTTACTGACTGCATCACGACCACTGACGTGGGACATCACTTGCATCACTTCTGGAACTCCTCTTCTGCTCCTGTGCTGCACTGCTGACTTTCTTCATCCACCGTTGACCTGGTCCTGCATCCACAGAATGGTGGGTAGTGGCTCCTGCCACAACCAGACACTCCAACTCGAACTGGACTTGGTCCTCTTCCTTTGCAGGTCCTCTTCTGTCAGGATCCACCTCTGGTTTCTCCTAGTCTTGTCTGGGACTTGCACAGTCCTTTTCCAAAGTCCTCCTGTTGGTTTTGGGGAAAACCAGGTACTTACCTCTTCTCTCCTGGTTGCTGGGGGGAACCCTGGTACTCATCTCTTGGGGTTGCTAGTTCCTCCAGCTCTGCTCTACTGATTCCACTTCCTTGGGTGAGGGACGGCCTTTCAGATTCCACTTTTTTAGGATATGGTTTGGCCCTCCCGTAGGGCCCTCACTGTTTTCTATTGCTTTTACCAATGCCTATTGCCTTCTCTGCTATTTCCTGATTGCTAATGTGTATATAATAGTGTGCTTACTTACCTCCGGTTGGGGTACTGTCTATACAGTATTTTGGTATTTGTGTTACCATAATAAGGTACCTTTATTTTTCTAAATCTGTGTGGTTCTTTCTTGTGTGTAAGTGCTGTGTGACTATAGTGATATTGCATAAGCTTTGCATGTTTCCTAGATATGTCTCAGCTGCTCATCCACTGCTACCTCTAGAGAGCCCTGGCTTCCTAGACACTGCCTACACTTCACTAATAGGGGATACCTGGACGTACCTAGTATAAGCTGCTTACACCATAGGTGCTCACCACACACCAGGCCAGCTTCCTACAGTCAGCCCTAGGTATATGTCGAATTGATTCTACCCAATTGGAAATGGTTAACTTACCTGTAAGTCCCAAGTAAATGGTACCTTGGTATCCAGAGCAAGTAAGTTCGAAGGGTACTCCAGGGCTTGCAGCACTGATTGTGCCACCCTGGAGGTCCCTCAAACAAAACATGTCCTCCAGCCTGCCACTGCAAACTGGTAGAGCAGTCACGCACTGCTAGCCCAACCTTGCCATTGAAAGCAATGGCAAAGCCTCCACTTTCCCTGGACATGTGTATAAGTCACTCCTCTGGCAGGCCTATCGAGCCCTAAAGGCAGAGTGCAACATATGACACAGGAAGGACATGTACTTTACATGTCCTGACAGTAAAGCATGCAAAACAATCGTTTTTACTGTGGAAAGGATTGGTCGTCCAATTAGTGAGTGCAGGGTTATATGCTGAGCCCTCAGCTGTGCTAACTCCTGAACGATGCAACCAAAGTGGCCACTCCACAATATCAAACAACCTGTTACATTAAGCCAGACTTGTCTTTCAAGTCAAAATTAAGGTAACTTGTTGCAGTGTGCAGTTTTAGAAAAGCTGACACTTTGTTGTTTTTAAAACTCCTGTGCCTTGTCGGGCACACCTGGAGCCTGCTCCACAAGAAAGTTGTCTGCCCTTCTGCAGAGATGTGCTAAAGACTCTCAGGAAGAGAACAATTAGGGATTGCAGGCCATTGAGGCGTCATCTCCCTCCTGCAGGAAACCCTTGGGTGTCAGCCTCAAAAGGCAGGCTTCAAAGGGGAAGACCATGGGGAGGGCTGCCCCATTATTGAGGCAGATAAGCTGGCATGGGAAGCAAAGAGGGAAACTCGTTGTCAATCTGGTTCCCACCGGGGCCTGCAGGCCCAAGTTAGCCACACCCCGGGGTGGGCTATGGAGATCTGAACATCGAGAGAGGGGTCAGAATTATGTATCTTGGGATAGCCAGATGCCACACTCCACAGGAAGTGGTCACCAGGTGGAAGGGAACCCTATAGCCCATGGACTATCAATTGCAGCCTAACCTGAGGGCATTTGCTGAGCATAATGGAGGCACCCTTGGAATCCAGACATCAGATCTCGACCAACTTGGAAGAAGGACCAAAGAAACACTGGCCTGCTGCTCAGAGGGATCAGCAAAGAGAGGCAGCTCTGACAAAGACTGCACCTGGCGGCTAGAGAAGAGTGTGTCCTGCTCAAGGAGAAGTTGTCTTCTGAGCCCGTTGAAGCCAAGAAAACTCCAAGGGCAAGTTGACTGACCTCCTGTTCGCAGCATAGGGCACACAACAGCTTTGGTAGCCCAAAGTCTTCATGCTGTTACCACAGTCACCGTGCAACGCTGAGGACCAAGACCGGATCCACATAGTTTCACCCAAGTTTACTGAGTCCAGGAGGGGTCCAGGGTGTTCCTGAAGTCCCTCAACAGGGGCTTCCTCCTGGTCCTTTTTCCACCTGGGGCGGCTGGTTTTCCTTGTGTCTGACGTCAGCTGACCAATAGCCCCACACCCAGGACATATTGTTTGGGGTCAAGGGCAACAAGTTTTCATGTTTATTTTGTCCTTGGGACAAGTAGGCCCAACCCCCTGCAGCACAAACCCTTTGGTTGCCAGTTTACAGATAAGGGAACTCTCTGCAGTTGAGGTAATATGGGTGTCCATATGTTAAGACTGTTCGAACTTGTATTTATGGTTCATTATTGAAAAGCCTTTACTATTAAAGGAGCGCTGTAAATAAACGTTTTAAGGTCACACTGCACTACTGACAGTAGTTCCAGTAAAAAAAAGTATATGCACTTGTTTGAAAAGTTTAACAATATGAGGCTAAGTATAATGCTCCCAGAATGCTCTCTGACTAGATGCAAATTTTTGCAGAAGGTTGTAAGCAAGAGTGATGATTATTTGCTTTTGAAATAAAACGTTCAGGAAAAAAATGCAAGTATGAAAAAAACATTTTGATACTATGAAATTTTAGGTGCTATTTCTTTAAAGCGTCATTTAGTAACATTTGTTGACGCATGCTAATATTTCAAAAAAATATTTCTAATGGAAAATAAGTGTAACCATTTTCAACAAGATTATGGGAAGCATGAAAATAAACAAGCACTGGCAAAGCCAACCGATCCGACATTTGTTGTGAGTCTTTTGGCTTTGTCAATGCGTGTCTTGTTTTGACATGGCTTTTGTAACACCTTATTAATGGAGAAGCTGCCAGGCCCTCACCATTGTAACAAACATTGGCAAAAAGCAAAAACATTTTTTTTTGGTCTCAAAAAGCACACATTGCCACCAGTGGTGTAACAAAGGCCCCAGAGCCCCTGCGGTGTCGGGGGACCCCTCCAAGAGGCCCCATTAGCACAGCACCTGCCCTGAGTGAGTATGTAGGGGGGATTCCTTCCATGTTCTTTGCAGGGGGGCCCCCGCCAGTTTTGTTATGTCACTGATTGCCACAGCAGGTCCTGGCACTGAACAAAACTACTTTGTGTGCCAATATGCTCCTTGTGGAAGAGCAGAATATGATCACTCTCAGTAAAGCCAACCCATGCATACAGAGAGAAATAGAAGTTTAATAAAAACAAAATGTATTGGTTAACGCCAGACTTAATTAAGGACCAAGTTCTTAAAGAAAACCACAACAGTGCACCCTTTGTATATGTCTTTGAATTAGTGGCTTTTGTGAATTCACAAGAACCTACAGAAGTAGACCAGGAAAATGTACTCCTAGAAAGTATTTGTGATCTGTATTTTAGCACTAGCAAATATGCATGTGTAGATTTGCTCATGTGAAAATCTATTGAGCGTTTACAAGTTCACTTTCCCTCCAACCATTTGTTTCCTAACCTTAGAAGAACTTCTACTTCTGCCATTTTCAGAAGTACATTTCCAACCTTTCTCAGTATCGGAAGAGATTAGAGAAGAGCTGGTGAAAATCCTTAAACATACAAGTTAGCAGGTTTGCAGACTCAAAGGCATTCCAGCCCTGTAACCATTGCCTACTGCTTTCTCCAGACCCAGTATGTATATCTGCGAAAAGGTGGCAAAATAAGGAAATTGCTAAAGTAGGGAATGAAATTGCAAGAATTTAAGCCCTACTAAATTAGTAGCTAAAGCATAATCATAGAGGCTATCATCAAAGCTCTTACATAATGAGATTGCTGCCATAATTTGTAAACTACATGGCACCAAAGGGACAAGTAGATTTTTTTATAGGACAAGTAGATTTGAGAAGCAACCTGTCCCATGGACAAGTAGATATTTTATTAAATTCCACACCCCTGCAATATGGCTGCCATCTATACAGAGTAGGTCAAGATGGTCACCATCCTTATAGACTAGGCTAAGATCGCCGCCATCCTTGGACACTAGGTTAAGATAGTTACCATCCTCAAGTTTCTTGTGTGGTTTCAGAACTTTTAGTGGCCATCATGCTACCTGCACTGCTTAAGGGGCCCACTGACATAATTGCGTGCCTGTTATTCAGATTCCAAGGGACCCAACAGCTTCAGCACGCAAGCAGCTGGAAGGAGGGAACTTTGAATTCAGTTCTGCAGGAAATCGACGAGGAAGGCACAGGCCGACTTGGTGGCCACTTCCTTTCTGCCTCCGTGTCACTGCGATGCAACGCCTACCCTGTGCAGATGGAGAAACAGTAGGAAATACCCTAATTATTCTTGCTGTCATGTTCCAAGGAGTGTGACCCGGAAATATCTTTTGAGGCAGGCACACTATAAAGACTTTATCGAAAATGAGGTGCAGTCTAGGAACTTCCTTGAACCCTCAGAGTGAAGTAACTCTGAGTGGACAAAGAACTTATTCTTATTATTGATTAAGGATGTATTGAATTAATAGTGCACACTGCATGCAAGTTGTGATTTTACATATTTGGTAAAAGACACCCATTATATCCAGGCTGTGATACAAGGTTTGTGGTAATTAACACTGATGTAATCTCAGATCAGTGTTGTAGGAGGCTGGCCTGGTGTGTGGTGGACACCTATGGTGTTGGCACCTTATACCAGGTCCAGGCAACCCTTGTTAGTAAGCATTATAGTATTTAGGAAGCCATGGCTCTATAGTGGTAGCTCTGGTGAGCAGCCAAGACTTATCTAGGAGGAGTGTGAAGCACTTGCAATACCACAGTAACTTATCACACATGAAAGGAACCACACAGTGTTGCAAAAAATAAGGTACTTATTATAAGAACACTGAACTAGAATACTATAGGCAATGACCACTTTCTGGAGGTAAGTACACACAAAATGTACACAGGTGAATACTACGAATTAGCATAAAATCTTTAGAAATAGTATAGGCCCCATAGGGGGGCCAAACCATATACCAAAATAGTGGAATGTGAGAATGGGTCCCTACCAAAGGATATGGAGTTGTTAGCCAAGGGCTGGGAGAGTATGGAACCCCAAAAGGTGAGTATCTAGAAGACCCCCAGCGACCAGGAGAGCACAGGTAAGTTACCTGGTTGTCCCATAGGCTAACATGAGGAACTGGAACAATGCAAGGACAGGACCAGTCCAGTGGAACCCAATGGTGGATTCCTGATGAATAGGGCCTATAAAAGAAAGGGTCAGAGTCCAGTCCATGCAGGAGTGTCCAGGTGGGGCAGGAGACAATGCCCACCCTTCTGTGGGTGAAGTTCCGGGTCGACGGTGGTGGATGGACTGCAAGATCCAGGAGATGCAGAGGAGTCCCTGAAGTTGCTTAGGAGCTGTCCCTCGACAGTCGTCGGATTGCAAATGGGTCAGTGGTCTGGATGACCACCAACAACCACAAGCAAATGCAAATTTGAGCTGAAGGATATGTCCAGGTCCTGGGGTCTTGACCCTTGGAGGGGAGTCTGGGCTGACCCTAAGAAAAAAGGAGAGCCAGCAGAAGCAGTCAGCCCCCCACAAGAAACCCACTAGCAACAGGCACAGCAAATTGCAGTGAGGCCCAGGCAGCACACCTGAAGAGGAGTACTACGTTTCTGGAGCAGCAGAGTGGAGACTGTCCTTGTAGAGATAGAATGCTGGGGGCTGGGGCTACTTGGAGCTTGAAGTTCCCTCAGAGCAGAAGTCAAAAAGCCTTGGTTGCTGCAACAGTCGTGGTGCACAGGGATTCCGTCCTGGAGGAAGAGGCAAGGGCTCACTGTCTCCCAAGTTGGAAGGAAGGAAGAGAGGACCCAGAAGACTCCTCAGAACTACCACCTGTGTTAAAGAATCTTTACAGGTCCAGAGGACAGCAGATCTCAACACAACAGCCAGACGTCGTTGCCTTAGGGCCTGCAGATGCAGGGGAGTGACTCCTTCACTCCAAGGGAGATTCCTTCTTGCTTCTTTGGCACAGCTGAAGTCTTGCCGACCCCAGAGGAGAGAGTTTGGTATCAAACTTCTCAGGACAATAAACCTACACAGATGCCAGTGTTGGATTTATTGTAAAATGCACTCAGAGGGCATCTTAAAGATGCCCCCTGTATTTTACCCAGCCCTTTAGTGTAGGACTGACCAGTTTGTGCCAGCCTGCCACTAACAGACAGGTTTCTGACCCCATGGGGAGCCTTTGTGCTCTCTGGGGTCAGGAACAAAGCCTGCTCTGGGTGGAGGTGCTTCACACCTCCCCCCTGCAGGAACTGTAACACTTAGCGGTGAGCCTCAAAGGCTCAGGCTTCGTGTTACAGTGCCCTAGGGCATTCCAGCCAGTGGAAATGCCCGCCCCCCCCCGGACCAAGCCCCACTTTTGGCAAGTCTGGAGGGAACATTACGAAAAAGAAGGAAGAGTGACCACTTCAGCTGGGACCACTCCAGAGCTGAAGTGACCCCCTCCTTGCAGAATCCTCCATCATGGTTTGGAGGAAAGGGACCAATAGGGATAGGAATGTGCCCTCTCCCCAAAGGGAGTGGGTGTAGGAATGGTGTAGCCACCCTCGGAGACAGTAGCCATTGGCTACTGCCCACTGACCTTTGTAACGCATCTAAATCTAGTATTTAAGGGCACCCCTGAACCTTACTCATCAGATTCCTGGCAACCTAAAGACAAGAAGAAAGAAGGTCTGCTAAGCCGACCCTCCAGCAGTGAAGATTCCAGACGACAACTGACTTGCCCCCAGCCCTTCCGGCCTTTCTGCATCTTCAATGACTCAGCTATAAAAAGGCGATACATCCTGCAGGACCAGCGACCTCTACAACCCCCTAGATGACTGCCTGCCCAGCAGAGGACCAAGAACTCCAGAGGACAGCTGCCCTGTCCAACAACAAAGGACTCCAGAACCGCCCCGGAGCTGCGAGCCCTGCCCACTCTGCACCTGATGCCCACGACCCGAGTCTAGCTGGCCCACCGGCCCAGAGCAGGACCCCGGGTGATTCTGACCTTGAGCTCACCCTGGGTTGACCCCTCCTGCCCAACACGACGACGCCTGAAGCCTAAATCCAGAGGACCCCCTTGATCGTGAGAGAACCGGACGAAGATACCCGATGTCCAAAGGTACCCCTGCACTTGCAGTCCCCTGGCCTTGGGGAATCCGACCAATGGTCCAGCAACGTTCAGCAAGCGGCCCTCGCCCTTGTCCAGCCTTTGGTTTTCCAGAATCCACCCCTTGGACCCAGCTTGCCTTATCTTTGTGATCCAGAGGGGCCACCAATTGAAAAGCATTAGGAGCCCGACACTGTGTTGGGACCCTGCACCCGGTCTCCCCAGTGCTGCTGTGTTTGGTGCTAACCTGTGGCCCCCCGGGTGCTCACCTAAATTGCCAGGACTGGCCTCCGAAGTCGAGGGTACTTACCTGCCAACAGATCTGTTTCCGAGTGCCCCCAGTCTCTATAGGATCCCATTCTAAATACAGCACCAACTTTGACCTCTGCACCCGACCGGCCTGTGTAGCTGGTGGTGCATGTTTGGGGTCAACTTGAACCATGACCAGTGGACATCCTAACCCCGGACACTGGAACTGTAAGTCGAGTACTTATCTCAAAACTGCATTAACACTTTTCCTACCCTCGGACTGTACTGAAAACTGCACTGTCAACTCTTGAAAGTGAGAAGTGTTACTTGCCTGTAAACTGTTTTATTTGCCAAACCTAAACAAAATACATTTGATACATATGCTTGATACATACTTACAACTGTATTTACCTGCAACAAGAATCTTTTGATTCTAGAGATAAAGTAAAAAATATATTTTTACTACATAAATACATTGGCCCGGAGTTAATCATTCAGTGTGTGCCTTATTTCTTGACTGTGTGTATACAACAAATGCTTTGCACTACCCTCTGATAAGCCTAACTGCTCGACCACACTACCACAAAAGAGAGCATTAGAATTATCTACTTTAGCCTCTGTAAAGCCTGTTGGGAACCCCTGGACTCTGTGCTTACTGTATCCCATTTTGATATATACAGAGGCAGCTTCCTACACTGCCTTCCCCCGCTTGAGCTGGTCAAGCAGCAGGAGGGCAGAATCCTGTCTGAGGGGCTGCAGCAGCGTGGGCTGCCCGCAGACCCTGGGAGACCGGTAGGAGCAATACTGGAGCCCCCAGAGTGCTGGAAATCATGCCACCAATACTGGCATTAGTATTGGGGTATGATTCCAACATGTTTGATACCAAACATGCCTAGTTTCGGAGTTACCATTAGGTAGCTGCCCTATGCCGGTACATACCTAAAATGGCTTCCCCACACTTACCAAGTCCAGGGAATTGGAACTGGAGTTCGTATGGGCACCTATGCTCTTGCAAGGGTGCCCCCACAGACTGGGACCTGCACCTTGCCCTTAGGGCTTGCAGGGCCTACCATAGGGGTGACTTACAGGGGACCTTGTGTAGTGACCAGCAGTGAAAGGGTGCATGCACCTTTTCACGAAAGCTGCAAATGGCAGGCCTGCAGCCACAGTTTGCATGGAATCCCACGGGTGGCATGATACATGCTGCAGCCCATGGGGGACCCCTGGTGTACCAATGCCCTGGTCACTTAGGTACCATATTCTAGGGACTTACAGGGGTACACCAGTATACCAATTGTGGGGTGTAAAGGGTACCAAGGTAACCAAATTTAGAGGCGAGAGCGCAATCACTGGGGTCCTGGTTAGCAGGATCCCAGTGAAAACAGTCTAAGCACACTGACAACAGGCAAAAAGTGGAGGTAACCATGCCAAAAAGAGGGACTTTCCTACAAGTGTATTCTCTGCTTTTTGGTTGTGCATCCCCTGAATCTAAAGAGAGGCCAAGCTAACTGCACTGAAGGGTGAGGTACTTCATGGGCTGTGATGAAGGGGTGTAAAGACTAACCCTGATGGCACCTCAATCTTGCGTGTTTTATAATTGCTGATTATGTATCTCCAGAGACTAAGGAAAGGCGAGGCTCAAACTTTCTAAAAGGTTTGGTGTATATGTGCATTTTCTTTGCATGTTTCCTTACTCTCTACTCTTTTAAGTTCCCTCCCCTGGTCTAGCTGCTCTGATACTCTGTGGAATTCCAACCAGAATCGGAGCTGCTGGAAGGTGGGCATTTGGAAGGTACTACTCCCGAGGATCACCAACAATCTTTTTCGCTGTACTGTCTAAATTCTTTTAAAAATACAGTCTATTTTTATAAATTGCTGTGAGTGTTGCGTTGATTTTTAATTTTTGGGTGCTGTTTAAATGCTTTACACTTGTTCCTCTGAGTAAGCCTTGCTGCTCAGTCCAACAGCTACCCAGGGTTGAGCTGGGGGTTGACAGACAAACCCTCCTGGACCTACAGGGGATAGTAAGTGTATTACACAGTGAGGTTGCACAACCACACCATATAATACACCCCATTTCCTCACAGTGGATAAGTGTAGAAGAATATGTACTTACTTTTTGACAATACACCAATAGAGGCAGACAGAAGAAACCAAGTATAAAGTAGGGATGATTTTAGGGGGATCCTGAAGACATGTTGTGTTTCTATGTTTCCAAACGCTATGCTCACCAACGCACTTCACCAACTACAATTTGTTGGGAAGAATGATTGGAATATGCAGTCAATCTGTTCCCTGAGAGGTTATGTATACAGGAAGACTGCTATCACATAGACTTCATTTTGTGTTCTGCATTGATTTGCATGAAACAGATCCCTGCACCATGCTCACACACAGGTGCACTGCATATCTGTGCAAACCAATCAAGGGGGTCTTCTCTGGAGCATAAATAATCAGTATAATTTGCCATCTGCTTACCTAGGCCCACACTTTTATAATATCAATAGAGTAGTTCCCACCATGTGCCCCTAGAGTATTCCTACACCAGAGGTAATACATACTGGAATCCTACTGCGTAACATGTATGCTTTACACTATGGCTCATACTTGTCTTCCCTTCATAATTACAGTGTTGCTCTGCTTTACCTACATGAATTACGTGTTCCCTGGGAGTCACTTTTCACCATGGCTGCTACCGTAGGATGTCTGTAATGAGAAAGCACAAAGACTGACTTAATCACTGATCAATAAAGCATAAGGTTATAATTAATTCTTAAATATAGGCAAATTTGACGCAGCATCCCTTCCTGAAGCAACATCACCTGCTCCCTTTGTCGGCCCTGGACAATCTTTTAAACCAGCTGAATCATCTGATTACAAGCAACTTCCCCTTATCTGGCTGAAGAGTTCTCCACCTCTGGTGGTCCTGGGCACACCCACAGCCTGGACACCCACAGCCAACAAATCCAAAGCCAGCACACCCACAGCCAACGAACCCACAGCCAGCAAACCCACTGCCTGGACAACCACTGCCAGCACACCCACAGCCAGACAACCCACAGCCTGGGCAACACACAGCCTGGGCAACCCACAGCCTGGGCAACCCACTGCCTGGGCAACCCACTGCCTGGGCAACCCACTGCCAGGACAACCACTGCCTAGACAACCACAGCCAGCACACCCACTGCCAACAAACCCACTGCCTGGACAACCACTGCCAGCACACCCACAGCCTGGGCAACCCACTGCCTGGGCAACCCACTGCCTGGACAACCACTGCCTGGACAACCACTGCCAACAAACCCACTGCCTGGACAACCACTGCCAGCACGCCCACAGCCAGCACACCCACAGCCAGCACACCCACAGCCAGCACAACCACAGCCAACAAATCCAAAGCCAGCACACCCACAGCCAACAAACCCACAGCCAGCAAACCCACTGCCTGGACAACCACTGCCAGCACACCCACAGCCAGACAACGCACAGCCTGGGCAACCCACAGCCTGGGCAACCCACAGCCTGGGCAACCCACTGCCTGGACAACCCACTGCCTGGACAACCACTGCCTAGACAACCACAGCCAGCACACCCACTGCCAACAAACCCACTGCCTGGACAACCACTGCCAGCACACCCACAGCCGGACAACCCACAGCCAGCACACCCACAGCCAGCACATCCACAGCCAACAAATCCAAAGCCAGCACACCCACAGCCAACAAACCCACAGCCAGCAAACCCACTGCCTAGACAACCACTGCCAGCACACCCACAGCCAGACAACCCACAGCCTGGGCAACCCACAGCCTGGGCAACCCACAGCCTGGGCAACCCACAGCCTGGGCAACCCTCTGCCTGGACAACCACTGCCTGGACAACCACAGCCAGCACACCCACTGCCAACAGACCCACTGCCTGGACAACCACTGCCAGCACACCCACAGCCAGACAACCCACAGCCTGGGCAACCCACTGCCTGGACAACCACTGCCTGGACAACCACAGCCAGCACACCCACTGCCAACAAACCCACTGCCAACAAACCCACTGCCAGCACACCCACTGCCGGACAACCCACAGCCAGGACACCCACAGCCAGCACAACCACAGCCAACAAATCCAAAGCCAGCACACCCACAGCCAACAAACCCACAGCCAGCAAACCCACTGCCTGGACAACCACTGCCAGCACACCCACAGCCAGAAAACCCACAGCCTGGGCAACCCACAGCCAGCAAACCCACTGCCTGGACAACCACTGCCTGGACAATCACAGCCAGCACACCCACTGCCAACAAACCCACTGCCTGGACAACCACTGCCAGCACACCCACAGCCGGACAACCCACAGCCAGCACACCCACAGCCAGCACATCCACAGCCAGCACATCCAAAGCCAGCACACCCACAGCCAACAAACCCACAGCCAGCAAACCCACTGCCTGGACAACCACTGCCAGCACATCCACAGCCGGACAACCCAAAGCCTGGACAACCCACAGCCAGCAAACCCACTGCCTGGACAACCATAGCCTGGGCAACCACAGCCAGCACACCCACTGCCTGGACACCCACTGCCTGGACACCCACTGCCTGGACACCCACAGCCAGCACACCCACAGCCTTCACCACCTCAGCCTTCACCACCACAGCCTTCACCACCACAGCCTTCACCACCACAGCCTTCACAACCACAGCTAGGATAGCCACAGCCAGGAAAGCCACAGCCTGGTCATCCACAGCCACAGCCAACAAACCCACAGCCAGCAAACCCACAGTCTGGACAACCACAGTCTGGACAACCACAGTCAGCACACCCACAGTCAGCACACCCACAGCCACGACGCCCACAGCCAGGACACCCACAACCAAGACACCTGTAGGAGGCTGGCCCTCTATGTAGTGTGCAAAGCTAGGCACACTGTGCAGGGGGTCCAGGCAACCACACGTTGGTTTACAGGGGTAAAAACTAGATCACCTTTAATTTTTAGGGTAGCTTGGTCGCGCAGTTATTCCAATCTTGGAGAAGTGCAAAGTATTCTTGTACTCACAGTATCAATCATGCAACTCACACTCAAAGGAATAACTCGAGACCAATTTCTAAAAATACGTACGATTTTGTGTAATTTTTAAGACCAAGATTATCAAAATTGGTTAAGTACTTTTTGAGATATGAATTTTTTGAAGTTTAATAAAAAATTTATTTTTGTGCTTCATTACACACCATAGGAATTAATGGAAAGTCACATTTAAAAATACATATAAAATTGTACAGTTGGTTTACCAAGTTCTTCTTTTGCAGGTTGGTTGAGGTCGTCAGTGGGCACAGTGTGACTAGAAAGTTTGGGCGGTTCCCGGTTCTGCAGAAGCAACAATGAAAGGTCTCTGGAGCTGGTGCAGGGTCACTGCGAAGGACCACTTGGAAAAGCAGTGCACAGGTAAGGCTAAAGATGGTTCCTTGGGGTCCCCTTGGAGTGGCGAGGTCGCAAAGGGTGGGGGACACTTAGGGCACACAGCAGGTTCTTCTCTGCAGGGCACAGGGCTGCCAGGTGCAGAGCGAATCGGTGAGTGAGGAGCTGTGCGCAAGGATGCCCTCTGGAGCAGGAGATAAGTTAGTTTTGCAGGACAACTGCGGCACTCTGGCAGGAGGCCCAGGTGTTCCTGAAGTCCCTCGACTGGGGCTTCCTCCTGGTCCTTCTTCAGCCCCGGTTGGCTGGTTTTCTTGATGTCCAACGCTGCCTGACTAATACCCAGGGTATTGGTATGGTTTTACCACTGGAGAGCACAGTGCCACCAAACTTGCCACACTTGCAGGGTTTGTCCTTGCAGTCGTTGGTGTGTCGTCGGTTTCAGCTGCGACTTCCGGTTCGGGAGTTAGCGGCTGGTCAGTGAAGTGACCCTCACTGGCTTGCTGGTTACTTGCTGTTGCAGAGTGGTACCTCCACTCTGGAGGGAGTTCTATGGTGGTTTTCGAAGTCTGGAGGTCCTCTGGGATTCTTTAGAGTTTTTCCAGTTGTCCAGCAGCTCCTCAGTGGCGATTGTCGTGTCCTGGGTGCAGCAAACAGGCTTTGGCACCTTTCCTTTGTGCAGCAGGTCCACAGTTCTTGTACTTTGGATCTTCTTGCTGCTGGTCTTCTTTTGTCTGTCGAATATGATTACCTGGTCTAGAGATTCCTGCTAAATACTGAATTTAGTGGGCGTTTTAGGGGGAACCTGGTAGTGACCAATGGGACACCAACCTTTGGGTGGCTACACCCACTACAGTGGACACTTCCTGTGGGATGGTTCACTTCCCTATCTGTGATTGGCTATTTTCCTTCCATCCAAGATGGAGGAAAATGAAATGGAGTGCCCACCTCGCAGGCGACATCTTAGGGGTGGTGCATGCCAGGTGGGCCCACTCCTGCTCTTTGTGTAGTTTCCCGCCTTTGCTCCCGCCAAACGTGGGGGTTTGCAAAGGGGGTGACCATCTGTTGCCAGCAGCAGGCCTGGGGGTCAAGTTTCAAAGGCAGTAAGACCTTTGAAGCTCGTCGCTAGGGCAGTGCACATTCCTGAGGAAGGGGGTGTTAGAACCTCCACCCAGGAAGGGCATTGTCCTACAAACCAGAGACAGATCTCTCTCCCCAAGGTTTGTAGATTTGGTGTCTGGAGGTGGCAGGCTGGATAGGACCAGTCATCAATCATGCCAGGGTAGTTAGCTTTAGCAGGGGGCACCTCTAAGGTGACCCCTGGATACATTTATGGATAAATCCAATACTGGTACCAGATTGGATTCATCATTCTGCATGTGGATTCATGGCCCTAGAGAGTGGCACAATCAGTGCTGCTACTCTCAGGGGCCTACACTTAGTACTCCATGCCCTGGGTCCCCAATACATTTTACTAGGGACTCATAGTGGTAGCTAAAGGTGTATCCAATTGTGCCAATGCATCACAACAGTTTTAGGGAAAGAGTTCTGGCCCAGAGAACCTGGTTAGCAGGAGCCAAGGACACTACAATTTCTAGGCTACATCATACATCAGGCAAAAAGGGGGGACTAACCATGTCAAAAAAGGCCTTTTCTCACAACACCCACAGCCAGGACACCCACAACCTAGAAACCCACCCACAGCTCGGACACCCACGGCCAGGACACCCACAGCCAGGACACTCACCCATAGTCCGGGCACCCACCCATAGTCCGGGCACCCACCCATAGTCCGGGCACCCACAGCCTGGACACCCACCCACAGTCTGGGGACACCCACAGCCTGGACACCCACAGCCTTGAGGCAAAGATGTATATTCATGATCTGGAACACCATCCCTGTATCTACCAGGACTGCCCCAACCCTGCTCTAGTTTAGGAAATAGCTGAAGAACTTCTTCCTTACAGAACACTAAACCATGATGCAGTAACCAACCATGTCTCCTATCACTCATTAACTGTACCTTGCTACCTTTGGTCTCCTATCACTCGTTAACCTTTGAACCTATACAGCTCTCTGCTGCCTTTTGGTTAAGTCTGTGCAGTACAAATGTCACATATATGCATACATACCATACAGACGTACCATACAGACATACGGATGAATTCAAAGTGACCTAGCGGAGGGCCTGGGAGCAGGATCTTGGAGGGGAATTTTAAAAGGCAGAGTGGAAGAAGATGCTTTTCAGAGCTCAGACCTTTTGTCACCTTGAGCGGTGCCTGACCTTGATACGAGTCATAGAAGGGTTCCTGACATTTTTCCTTTAGTAATCACATTTCTGCCATTCCTTCTGGGGATGTCTGATGGTTCACTTTCTATGAAAACTCCCTAAAAATGTTTAACCTCCGAAAAACAAGAAAAAATTATAATAATTGGGGAGACTTATTCGGGGAAATAGTTATAATCTGTCTTTCTGGAATTAGTGTTTCACAGAACGTTAACATCATCAGAGCAGGTGATGTCACTTACTGTAACATGTGCATTCAGTGATTGGATCAGAGGGTACCTAAGTGGGTCACTGAATGTCCAAGAGGCGTGATTAGCATTAGAGATTTTTTAGTTGCGGGGGGGGGAAGAGTTGCATAGGTCTAGAGTTTGAGTTGTAGTCTTAAGAGTCCTGGGTTTGTTACCCAGATTCCCACCTTGGTCAAATAGTGTGACCTTAGGCAAATCATGCTACGCCCATGTACCTCAATTTGATTCCCAAGGTTTGATATGCAATAAAATGTCATTTTTATGGTCGAGCGCTCAAGCGCTCTGTCCCTGTTGTAATCTCTCAGTGGGCTTACCACACAACCATCAGTTTGGTTGGTTCGTGGGCTTGCCTTTTAAAATTCGCTTGATTTCATTAGTGAAAGACATGCATATGTCAAGTCTTCTCTGGTGTTTAGCTCTCCCCGAGCGCACCGGTAAACTCCTGAAAATGTACGAGGCTCGATGTTTTCTACATAGTTTCTGGACTACTTTTTTTCTTTATTTCATAGGCAGAGCAATCTTGCTGGCCAGTAGTCAGGCGCTTTGCATGACATCGACCCTGTTACATGGATAATTGCACTTTTGCCGGTTACATGGATAATTGCACTTTTGCTGATACTTTCGACTACAAGCGAACTTCTGTTTCCTTTTCTGTGTCTCCTTCACGCTTTATGGTGGTCGTGGGCTCGCATATGTAAAACTGAAACTGTTTTACTTTTCATTTTCAGTTTATGTGGCAAGAAAAGACCGGTTAGGAGTTTACAACGCTAATAGCTTTAACCCGAGCCAATGCTAGACCCATTGCATTGCAAATGCTGTTTAAATATCTCAGCAAAGCAAATCCGCTGCAAATGCTGCTCGCATTTTAGGGCCTCACCTGTCCCCTGCTGTAAGGTGCCTCGAGGCTTCTCCGGTTGAGTAGGGTCTGCATGCCTGCTCCTCCCCCACAGCCCCAGCTCTGTAAACCACACCCTGGGTGCCACATCTACCAACCCACGGGCATGCATGCCACGTGCCCAGACCTGAAACTGAAAGTAAGTTTCTGTTCCTGTAATAGGGCCGTTTCTGAGAAATCACTGATCCCAAAGCAGCCGGAGGGGTGGGCTGCAGTATTCTCAGCAGTCCTACAAGGAGACCTCATCAGCAGCACCTACCCGGAAGGAGACATTTTATAGGACTGGCGGCTACGACTTAAGCCACTATGGACCTCATGTTATCGAATTCTTCAAGCATCATTCGCAAAGCCGAGGCAGTCTGTCGTCCTCACAGAGAGCTCTTTTCCCCCCCAGGTGTCATTAAAAAATCATAATCATTCCGATAAAACTCGCTGAACTTGAGCGAGTGAGGGTCATTGAGAGAGAGACCCAGGAATGAGTTAACTTTACTGGCTCCAACCTCATTGTGGCCCATCTGCATAAACATGACAACTCTTCTGAAGGGTTAGGAGGAGGGAGTCCAAGGAGGCAGCTCTGCTTATAAATCATAATAATGATCTATAAGAAAGAGCAGAAGACACACACGTGCAGAGGTGATACTCCGTCCTAGGTGAGGAAGAGAGGGTGGGCAGAGAAGATGGAACTGAATAAATTAGAAAGGAAGGGAGAGAGGAAGGAGGGAGGCAGATGATGGGAAGAGGGGAGGAACCGGGCACTCAAGGAGTGAGACAATGAAGGGGAGATGGGGCGAGAGTGGAGCAGAGGGATAGAGTAGAAGGGAAATGCTTGGGAAGCAGTCAATCAATCAATCAGGATTTGTAAAGCGCACTACTCACCCGTGAGGGTCTCAAGGCGCTGAGGAGAGGAGGGGAGAACGAGGGGGGGGGTGCTGCTACTGCTCGAACAGCCAGGTCTTGAGAAGTTTCCTGAAGGTAAGGGGGGGTCTTTGGTCTGGCGCAGGTGGGTGGGAAGAGTATTCCACGTTTTGGCGGCGAGGTGCGAGAATGATCTACCGCTGGTTGTAGTTCTGCGGACGCGTGGGACGGTTGCGAGGGCGAAGTCGGCGGAGCGGAGATGCTGGGTCAGGGTGTAGAAGGAGAGCCGTCTGTTGAGGTATTCTGGTCCGGTGTTGTGCAGTGCTTTGCGAATGTGGGTGAGGAGTTTGAAGGTGATTCTCTTGTTGATTGGGAGCCAGTGCAGGTTTCTCAGGTGGTCTGTGATGTGGCAGTGGTGGGGGGATGTCCAGGATGAGGCGTGCGGAGGCGTTCTGTATACGTTGCAGCCTCTTTTGGAGTTTGGCCGTGGTTCCTGCGTAGAGGGCATTGCCGTAGTCCAGTTTGCTGCTTACGAGGGCTTGGGTGACTGTTCTTCTGGTTTCAGTGGATATCCATTTGTAGATCTTTCGGAGTATGCGGAGGGTGTTGAAGCAGGAGGAGGAGATGGCGTTGACTTGCTGGGTCATGGATAATGAGGAGTTTAAGATGAATCCTAGGTTGCGTGCGTGGTCGGTGAGAGTTGGAGCGGCTCCGAGAGTGGCAGGCCAGCAGCAGTCAGTGTGGCACAACAGAGAGGGCAGAACAGGGGGGGGGGAGTGCGAAGGCGCCCAGAAGAGACTGCAAGGGGGAGGATAGACAAGGGGGAGGGTGCAGAACTGGAGGGAAAAGGAATAAGGGTGTGATGTAAGCACATAGGCTAAAATAAGTCAGGTGACGAATAGAGGGACAGAGCCATGAGTGAAGATTGGGTGGGGGGTCAAAAAAAGAAGAGTGAGAGAAAAACTAAAGACATACAAGTTAGAAAGGAGACAGAGAAGTTGAGAGGGAATGGGGCTCATCTGCAAGGAAATGAATGCCTTGGTTGGTTGATGCAAAGCTCAGGACTGTGTGGAGGTTCCCCAGTCACCCTCCCACCCCCCGTGGCGTCTGGCACATGGGCTGCCCCCAGGGGCGTAGGAGACAATACATTTCTGGGGGGGACAGGGACAGCCTTGGGGACTTTCAATCAACCCTATACAAATTGCTCGTTGTTTACGAACTGCAGGCTCCGATAAATATACACAATCATATATATTGGAAGTAAAATAGGGAGAAAGGAAGGCATGTTTACACAGTCTGAAAGTATCTTTTATTGTTATTTACATTCACAAAGTAATTAGCTAAAATGTGAAAATAACATGTTGATTAACCTTGCATCTTCATGCACCAAGCAAATAAAGGTAGGAGGGTAAAAAGGAAGAACATACCCTTTGCGCCCCCCCCCCCTGCGTACATAAGGATATTGCAAGTCACCTTGAAGTTCATACCTTATAAACAAGCATTGGCAAAGCCAATAGGTCTCGCCTATGCAAGTTCTGTTGCCTTTGCCAATGTGTTTTAGCCATGCTGTACACTAGTGAGACTACTATTCAGCATGGCTCAAAGTTAATGGCATAAAGGAGAATGATGTGTCATTGACTGGTGTGGTGTAGTGTCATGGAGTAAGTAGGGTGTCCTAAAATGGAGCAGTAAACTAACTTTAAAGGAACAGGGGTCCCTTGAATAAAATGCAACACCACTCCCATAAACAATGATATTAAAGTAGTATGCAAATGGATTGTTTCATACATTTATTCAATCACAATATAAAAGATCAAATGTAGTGGGAAAACATCAACAGGGGAAATCGAGAAAGACTGGTATTCGGGCATTACACAAGTTATCTGGATGACCCAATGTCACCAATTACAAGAAAAATGTAAAAAGTAACCTATATAGTACAGTGGTTTAGAGGAGGCTGGCCTGGTTTGTATTGGGTACCTATGGTACTTACACCTTATACCAGGTCCAGTTATCCCTTATTAGTGAAATGTAGGCAGTGTCTAGAAGCCAGGCTCTCTAGGGGTAGCTGTAGCCAAGGCTTATCTAGGAGACGTGCAAAGCTCATGCAATACCACTGTAGTCACACAGCACTCACACACATGAAAGAAAATACTCAGTGTTACAAAAATAAAGGTACTTTATTTTAGTGACACAAATGCCAAAAATACCATAGAGACTATACTCCCTTAGGAGGTAAGTAATACACCAATTATATACACTAGTATGCAGCAATAGCAATAAAAAGTTAGAAAAGTGCAATTAGTGAAAATCACAATGGTTAGAAATGGGCCTAGGGTAAACACAAACCATATACTAAGAAATTAGAATGCGAATGTCGGTTTCCCACCTAGACAAGTGTGGTGTGTAGAGGGGCGCTGGGAGTATTAGAAAACACCAAAGGAAAGTAATAGAACCCACCTCAGAGCCCAGGAACGCAGGAGTAAATGACAGTAACTTTCCTAGAACACACAAGAACACGAGAAAGAAGATAATGCAAGAACCAGAAGATACTTCAAGACACAAAGGGGGGAATCCTGGACCTAAAGACCTGTGGAATAATGGGACTAGGTCCAAGAAGCACAGAAGAGTCCAGGGAGGACAGGAGCCCCTGCTAACCCGAATAAAGGTGCAAAAGAAGAACCACTGGTGAAGAACAACAGTCAGTACTGCACCCAAGAAGATGGATGCGGGTTCCTGGTTGGTGCAGATGATATCCCACACCGGATGGATGATTGCAGTCTGGTTGCGTGGCTGGATTCTGCCAACAAACCTTGGCACACGCAAAGCTCACAGTTAGCGGGAAATGGCAATGCCTGGGACCAGGAGGAACCTGGTGGACTCTACCCAGGAGGAGGAGTCAGATGGGGCTCTCAGCAACTCAGAGAGCCCACAGAAGACCAGCCAGTGCACACAGGAGTCCTCCAGCACAGGGACAAAGGAGTTGCAAAAGGAGGCCCACGCAGCACAAAAACAAAGGATCCCACACCGCCAGAGAACCGCTCAGGAAGCTGTGCATTGCCGGAAGGAGTGCTGGGGGCCAGAATTACATTGTGCACAAAGAATTTCATAGAAGGATGCCAACAAGCCTTGGCAACTGAAAAACACGTGGTGAACAGGGTTACTGTCTTGCGTGGGAAGGCAAGCTCTTACCTCCACCAAAGTTGGACAGTAGGACGTCAGGACCATCGGGACCACTTCAGTCCACCACCCGTGATGTAGGATCCATGCAACTCAACAGGAGAGGGGACCCAAGCAGATGGTCGTCGTTGAAGAGAGGTGCCTGCTGAAGCAGGGGAGTGACTCCTTCACTCCAAGGGAGATTCCTTCATTCTTCTGGTGCAGGCTGAAGACAGGCTGTCCTCTGAGGATGCACGACCGGGAAACAGTTGCATATGCTGGCAAGAGCTGAAGATACAATGTTGCAGAAGTCGTCTTTGCTTCGTTGTTGCAGTTTGTGGAGTTCCTGGAGGGTCCAGATGCAGTTTCTTCGGTGAGAAGGTGAAGTAAAGGATGCAGAGGATTCCTGGTGGAGTCTTGCAATCCGAATCTGAAGAACCTCCCAAAGGAGAGACCCTAAATAGCCATGAAAGGGGGATTGGTCAGCTAAACAGGTAAGCACCTATCAGGGGACGGCTCAGACACCACCTGCTGGCACTGCCCACTCAGATGCTCCCAGAGTTTGCTGCCAACTTGGAATCCAAGATCGCAAAACACAGGGACCCTCTGGAGGAGCTATGAGCACCACACCTTGGGTGGTGATGGACAGGGGAGTGGTCACTCCCCTTTCCTTTGTCCAGTTTCGTGCCAGAGCAGGGACAGGGGGTACCTGAACCGGTGTAGACTGGATTATGCAAGGAGGGCACCAAATGTGCCCTTCAAAGCATTTCCAGTGGCCTGGGGAAGGAAGCTACCCCTCCCAAGCCTGTAACTCCTATTTCCAAAGGGAGAGGGTGTAACACCCCTCTCCCAAAGGAAATCCTTTGTTCTGCCTTCATGGGCTTGAGCTTCTCAAGCAACAGGAGGGCAGAAACCTGTCCGAGAGGTGGCAGCAGATGGGCCTGCCTGGAAAACCTCAGAAGGCTGGAATGGCAATACTGGGGGTCCTCTAAGGAGCCCCAGAGTGCATAAAATCATACAACCAATGCTTGCAAAAGCCTTGGGTTATGATTCCAACATGTTTGATACTAAACATACCTGTGTTACGAGTTACCATTATGTAGCTGGGAATAGGTAGTGACCTACTTCAAGTACATGTGTAAAATGGCATCCCGCACTCAGGAAGTCTGGGGAAATGGTCCTGGAGGTCGTGGGGGCACCTCTGCTAGTGCAGGGGTGCCCTCACACACAGTTACTCTGCACCCTGCCCTCAGGGCTGGAGGGCCTGCTATAGGGGTGACTTATAAGTGACCTGGTGCAGTGCAACTGGCAGTGAAAGGGTGCATGCACCTTTTCACGCAGGCTGCAATAGCAGTCCTGCAGAAGCCTTTGCATGGGCTCCCTATGGGTAGCAAAAGAAATGCTGCAGCCCATATGGATCTCCTGGAACCCCAATGCCCTGGGTACCTAAGTACCATATACTAGGGACTTATAAGGGGGCACCAATATGCCAATTTTGGGTGAAATACTGGGTTACCAGTATGCAAAACCAATAATTTAAGGGAGAGAGCATAACTACTGGGGTCCTGATTAGCAGGATCCCAGTAGACACACGCAAACACACTGGCAAACAGGCCAAATGTGGGGGTAACCAAGCTAGAAAGAGGCTACTTTCCTACAAGGTTAGCATCCACAACAATGATTTACAAGCTTTTATACACCGACTTTTTCATGAATGACTCAAATAGTGAATCAAGAAGTCATTAGCTCATAGTACCTATGCTTATGCCAACTTATGTACAATATCACAAATTCAAGTCAAGGTACTTTGACCGACAATATTTCGATCCCCTAGACAAGTATCAGGATCCTCCTAAGCCTTCGTTAAGCTTGAGTTAAAAGGGTTACAGAGTGCTTGTAACCATAACGGCGAAGATAAATCGGACTCACGTCTCATATGAGTGACAAGGCAATCAATGGAGATCTGAATCTCTAATCAAGCCCCAATGCCATAAAGTAGTAGTAGAGTGGAGTAGTGTCACAGTGTAATAGAGTGTCATAGAGTGGAGTGGCAGAGTGTCGTAGAGTGAAAAGGCATAAGGAAGAGTGAACTGGAGTAGAGTGAAGTAAAGTAACATGAACTAGCATAGAGAAAGTTGGGTAGAGTGTTGTTGAGCACAGTACATTGTTGTATATTGGAGTGGCGTAGAGGGTTGTGCAGTGGCGTTGAGTAGAGTATCGTAGATTGAAGTGACATAGAGTGGTGTGGAGTGGCATACAGTGGAGTAAAGTGGAATGGAGTGGCATATAGCGAGTTGTGTAGGGAGTTACAGAGTGGAGAAAGTGTTAGAGTTTAATGGAATAGAGTGTCAGAGTCTAATATCATGGAGTGTAATGTCATAGTGAAGTGTCATAGAGTGGAGTTGGGTGGTCTAGAGTGAAGTGGCATAGAGTACAGTGGTGCAAACTAGATTGGTGTAGAGTGTAGTGGTATAGAGTGCATTGGTTTTGAGTAAAGTGGTGTAGAGTGCATTGGCGAATACTGCACTGGTTTAGCGTACAGTGCAGTAGCGTAGAGTGGTGAAGAGTAGAGGGGAGCACAGAATAGATTGCAGTGGTTCAGAGTACTGTGTCATAGAGTGATCCGGTGCAAGGTAGAGTAGACTAGTGTAGAGTGCAGTGGTGGAGTGCAGTGATGCAGAGTAGAGTGGCATAGAGTGTAGTGGCATATAGTACGCTGGTGTAGAGTGCAGTAGAGTGGCATATAGTTGAGCGGTGCAGAGTAGAGTGCCGTGGTGCAGAGTAGAGAGGAGTATAGTTCAGTGGCAGAGTGCAGTGTTGCAGAGTAGAGTGTCATAAAGGGCAGTGGTGTAGAGTAGCGTGGCATAGAATGCATTGGTGTAGACTGCAGTGATGCAGAGTAGAGAAGAGTGGCTTAGAGTACAGAGGTGCAGAGTAGATTAGAGTTGCATAGAGTGCCGTGGCATAGAGTAGATTGCTGCAGAGTACAGTATAGTGGTGAAGAGTAGATTGTTGCAGAGTGGAGCATAGTGATGTAGAGTGCAGTAGCATAGAGCGGTGCAGAGCAGATTGGAGTGGCGCAGGGTACATTGGTGTGGTGCAAGATAGATTAGACTGGCATAGCATAGAGTAGAGTTGCGTAGATTGCAGTGGCATAGAGGAGATGATTTCAAAGTAGAGTGAAGTGCCCTACAGTGGAGTGGTGTAGAGTAGATTACAGTGCAGTGGTGCAGAAAAGAGTGCAGTGGGACAGAGCACAGTGGCATTGAGTGCAGTGGTGCAGAGTAGAGTGGCGTGGAGTTCAGTGGCAGAAAGTGCAATGTTGCAGATTAGAGGGTCGCAAAGTACAGTGGTGTATTGTAGAGTGACATAGAGTGCAGTTGCATAGAGTGCTGTGGTGCAGAGTACAGTGGCATTGAAAGCAGTGGAATAGAGTGCTGTGGTGCAGAGTAGATTGGCAGTGGGATAGAGTGCATTGGTTTTGAGTAAAGTGGTGAATAGTGCACTGGCAGAGTGCAGGGGTGTAGTGTACAATGGTTAGAGTAGAATAGCATAGATTGAAGTGGCGTGCAGTGGAGTGGTACAGCATAGATTGCAGTGGCGTAGAGTGGCACAGAGTGGAGAAAAGTGGTGTAGGGTGCAGTGGCATAGGGTAGATTGTTTCAGAGTAGAGTGAAGAAAAGATAGAGAAAAGATAATATACTTCAATATGCTGAAGTATGTAACGATAACAACAACATAAATAATAACGCTAGGCATAACGGCCCAAAATGAAATATGGCTTCTCCCTGTTAGCCACGCTGTAATCAAGCCCTTCATTACCTAGAAAACAAAACATTAAACATAAATGTTAGAAAAATATACCCTTCTAATAGCTAAATTGTTGTGTAAAAATGTAAAATCTGGGCTCAGTCTCGTCTTCACTGTTTCACCAACTGGTGTGATCTTAGGCAAATACAAATATTGTGTTTCACAGAGTCTCCTTTCTAGCCTGCAGGCATCACGGTGAGTGGGACTCTGTTCTCTCTTTAGATCTTCCTCATTGTTTTGCAGCTCCTCTTGAAGGCATCCTGCAGTGCTCCTCTTCAAGGCAGCAGGTGACAGTAATCATCCAAAACTCTTTTCTCCTCCTGTGCCCTTTGTTCTTATGAGCACCCTTAGAACAGGACAAAAGGGCAGAGGGCGCAGGGGGCCTCCTGACTCACCTTCATTTGGTTACCATCAGCTTGGAGGATTTGTCTGTACAGGGCTATCGTAAGTAGCGCTTTTGTGCGCTAATGGCCCTCTGAATGACAGATGTGAGAGGGGAAATTATTGTGTCCCCTTGTCCCCCCCACCTTCGTCCCCCGTGTCCCCCACCCTCCAAAATCTGGGGGGGATACATCCCCCGCGTCCCCCACACTTCCTACGCCCATGGCTGCCCCATCCGGCGTCACTGCTCCAGCCAGGCCTGGATCTTTATTTGCCTCTCTTGGTGTCTCATTACTTATAATGTGAGCGGAAATGCACTTTATCACTAGAAACAATGAGACTTCAGAAGTAAATGCGCGTTGTTGTTGAGGAACCTACAAAGTACTTCCCTGAAAATGAGTAAAGTGGCAGACAGAAACATCAAATAAAGGCGTGCATAAAGAGAGGAAAGGAACACATGCACTTTAGGCGACAGCACTTTCTGTGATGAGATCTTTGAGCACACTCCTGCAATGTGAAAAGCTCAACTACAAGTTCCAGGGCACATTGCGCTGCTGGTTAAAACTGGGAATGACCCAAGGTGTCCCACGACATGGGCCTCTCTTGGCCGTTAAGGATCTGGTTAATGTAACAACTTCAAGGGTGGTAGTCTGCTAGCAAAAATCAAGGCAAAGGCACCAACTCCCACAAAAAGTAGGAAACCAACACCTGTAAAAGTACTCCTACGTACAGGTGCAGATTTAGTATTTGTTAATAGTCACATACGTTTCCAGCAGTGCGCCTGGAAGGCTGCGCCAGGCGCTTGTTTCCAGGTGGCTACCAGAGTGTCATGTGACAAATCATCTGGGTTCCAATTTTCTCTATAGGGAACTGTATATAATAGCACAGACGTCCGCACAGGGAAACGGAGCAGGCTACACAAATGATTTTTTTGTTAACTTAATGGGGTATTCATCTTTCCTGGTGGAAATCCCCACCAAGGCTGGAGGTGGTCCGTTCCCCGTCCCATCTTGGAAGGTTGGAGGACATCCCAGACCATTTCCAGGGTAGGCCAGGGATAGATTTGACCTTGTGGGGAAAGGTTTGTTGGTGCATACAAACTTGCACAGCTGAGCACGCCATATCACACTCCGTTAATGACACCACCCATTAGGTCTCTTTCTGTCATGCAATTCATTTTAAATGTACTCCTCATTATGTCGTACAGACCCTGCAGCCATTACGAAGCTATGTCTTTGTGCGATTAACACCCATTTACCACCAATGTTTCACTGGGAAGTTGGGGTGCGGTGAGCCACTTCAGCACCCAGAAGCCTTTGAGTTTGTAGAGCGCTATAGAAGTTCAAAGCAGAACGTAATATCAATAAACCATTAAAAGGGCACCTCCTGGGCAGAGAGGCGCCCTGGCGTCCAGGCGCTGCATTATACAATAACTGCGTGTTCACAAGTTACAATGACTTAAACGGCTTGGATCCGTGTTTATTCTGGTGTAGCAGCAGCCACTCTTTGTTCCTCTCCACACTGTCCGCCCTCCATTAATCCACTCATTCGTCCAGTCCCGACAATCTCTATTTTGCAACATAATAATTCTTCCTTTACTTCACCGTCGTGCCTGTCTACCTGTCTTGCAGGTTCCATAGTTGTTATTACTGTGAATTTGTAGTGTTTGTTAGCTGCTGCTTGAAGTGCTTAAACCCGTATAGGCGCTATTGAAGCGTACATCATAAAGCAAAAGGCTGAATCTGAAAACAAATGGCACCCCAGTATAGAGAAGCCCCGCCCCGCACATAGAACATAAACACTGCAGATAACAGGAAGTGTGTGCCAGGGTTATGGAGGCGCTGAGAATCTGATGCCGTAGCAGCTTCTCTGCCCTCTCCCTTCACCCATCCGAAGCGCCTCTGCAGCAGTTCCCTCCTTTGCTATATCTCGGAGTCTGGAAATCTATTGCCTACAGTAGTAGAGGTTGCTGGCTGCTGCAGCGCCTAGGTGCCCCAGAGCTCGTACTGGGCGCTATGCAGAGTCACAACATAACGCAGCGCGTTAATGCCGCAAACAAACGCTACTCGCATAGCAGGAACCCACCTGTGCCAAGCTGTAAAGCGCCTCGAAGCTTCTCCGCGTGAGTAGGGTCTGCCTGCTCCTCCCCCACAGCCCCAGCTCTGTAAACCACCCCCAGGGCGCCCCATCTACAGACACACGGGCGCGCGCACCTCGTGCCCAGACCCGAAACTGAAAGTAAGTTTCTGTTCCTACAATGCGGCCTCTTCCGAGAAATCAGTGATCCCGAAGCGGCCGCAGGGTGGGCTGCGGTATCCTCAGCAGCCCTCCAAGGAGACCTCATCAGCAGCACCTACCCAGCGGAGACACCTTATAGGACTGGCAGCGAGAACTTCAACCACTGCGGACCTCATGTTATCGATTCTTCAAACACCATCATCAAAGCCAATTGGTCCGGCCGTGGCAAGCTGGTGCAATGGTTCTTTTATTTTATTTGGTAATATGCAACAAAGTCAAAATATACATAGAATGTGCCACCTAAAAGTGTCATCTTATGGATTTTGGTGGCCGTGGCCAAGACCTATTTTAGGGGTCCTTGTTTGGAATAATGTTGACTATTATTACCCATTTGTACTAATTATACGTTAAACTTTCAGTAAGGAGGTCCCACAAAAAAAACACTTGAAATATGTCTTGCCTGAGATGACTATGGGCACAGAGAGGCGGAGTCTGGGGAAGAGGAAGGCAGAGAAAGATTGAGATAGCGAAACAGACAGGTTAAAAAAAGAGAGCCGTCACTTTCCCCGGAAAACCCCCGGAAGGTAGGTCAGGTGCCCACTTCGCTCATGCCTTTTACCATGTCTTTCCGCGGCATGTCACACCGGTTTCTTTTGCCAATCTCATTCCTTCTCTTCTACTCATGCTTTCTTCTTATTTCTCAGTGCCAGGCGCGGCTCCCCCATTAGGGGAGAGGAGCGTCGCCCCCCGCCAGCAGCTGCAAAACCTTTACAAGAAAACAATTATAAACTGTGTTTATTATTGTTTTCATGTAAAGGGGCGGGGCCACGGGGGTGACGAGCAGTGAGGGGAGTGCACTGTGCACTCCCCTCAGAGCGCATGTGTGTTTGTCCGGCTGTCTCAGACCGCCCAATCACACAGAAGAGTTCGGAATAGGAGGGAGAGAGGAAGGGGGAAAGAGAGAGAGAGGGGGAGGGAGAGAGAGAAAGAGATAGGGGGGAGTGAGTGAGTGTGTGTGAGAGAGAGAGATGTATGCGTGTTTAGTGTCCAGAATGCCCCAGAGCCAGCCACAGCTGATGCCTCTTTGATGCCATAGCTGGGCCTCGGTGCCACAGAGTAAATGCTGGCCAGCTTGGTGTTGGGCATTGAACAGTAAAGGGGTGGAGGCCAGGAGCTGCGTCCACTGTTGTCTCAGCCACTGGTGAGGCCTTGCCACAGGTAGCCGGGGTCAGCTCTCCGTTTCAGTGTGAGAGCTCCACCCTCGGCTTCATTGGACCTCACTCCCTTCTTCAGGGTGAACGATGCACGTTGAGAGATAAACCCGGAGTTTCCGTGCACGCAGAAAAATCACGAGGAGTCCGTATTCTGGCAGCCGTGACATAACGGACCCCTTTTCCTGATGTGATGGACAACACTCACAACTGAGCGAAAGTGAGGGGTGATTGACGTGTGTGGAACATGGCTGGTAGCAGCTATCCGGAGTTCATCCTGTCAGAGAGAGGGTGTAGTAACGGCACTGAGTATCTAGAGGAAACTCACTCCCAGCCAGGTGTGCTCGTCAGTCATAAAAAAAAGTATTCACTGATACTCAGAGGTTGAGAAACAAACAGAAGACTTTAGGGGTTCCATGACTTGTTGAATGCAATGTTACGGGGAGACAGTCAGTTTCCCAGTGCCCTATAAACGTGCTGGATTCCCAAAAGAGGTCATCATGTCACCTCTGACTCCGAAAGCGTTTATCTATTGAGCTATCTTTACAAATGAGTGATATATATGTTGTTTCCGTGCTTGGCATGTTCGTGGGTCATTGCATGGCTCCTGGGTGGGTTATCTATGAATTCCTGCTCTCATCTTATCACACTTATCTACCCATCATCATGTGTCATGTCTCTATCAATCTATCCTCCATTCTCACTCTGACTCATCCTAAATCCTTTCTACTACTTTCATCTCCTAAATAACTCTGCCTAAGCTCTTCCCTCCGCTTCTCATCTAACTCACCAAACCTCACTTTACTACCATGACCTCCCACACAACCCTACTAAATTCTCCCGCATTTATCTCACCCTGCTACTATGATCTCCCTAACCCTTCCACATACTCTTCCCTCCTCTGTAGGAGGCTGGACTGGCTTGTAGTGGGTACCAGGGGGTACTTACACCTTGCACCAGGTCCAGGTATCCCTTATTAGTGTAGAGGGGTGTCTAGCAGCTTAGACTGATAGAAAAGGTAGCTTAGCAGAGCAGCTTAGGCTGAACTAGGAGACGAGTGAAGCTCCTACAGTACCACTAGTGTCATATGCACAATATCATAAGAAAACACAATACACAGATATACTAAAAATAAAGGTACTTTATTTTTATGACAATATGTCAAAGTATCTCAGTGAGTACCCTCAGTATGAGGATAGCAAATATACACAAGATATATGTACACAATACCAAAATATGCAGTAATAGCAATAGAAAACAGTGCAAACAATGTATAGTCACAATAGAATGCAATGGGGGCACATAGGGATAGGGGCAACACAAACCATATACTCTAGAAGTGGAATGCGAACCACGAATGGACCCCAAACCTATGTGACCTTGTAGAGGGTCGCTGGGACTGTAAGAAAACAGTGAGGGTTAGAAAAATAGCCCACCCCAAGACCCTGAAAAGTGGGTGCAAAGTGCACCTAAGTTCCCCAAAGAGCACAGAAGTCGTGATAGGGGAATTCTGCAGGAAAGACCAACACCAGCAATGCAACAACGATGGATTTCAAGACAAGAGTACCTGTGGAACAAGGGGACCAAGTCCAAAAGTCACGATCAAGTCGGGAGTGGGCAGATGCCCAGGAAATGCCAGCTGTGGGTGCAAAGAAGCTGCCACCGGATGGTAGAAGCTCTGGATTCTGCAAGAACGACAAGGGCTAGAAATTTCCCATTTGGAGGATGGATATCCCACGTCGTGAAAAATCGTGCAGAAGTATTTTCATGCAGAAAGACCACAAACAAGCCTTGCTACCTGCAAGGGTCGCGGTTAGGGTTTTTGGATGCTGCTGTGGCCCAGGAGGGACCAGGATGTCACCAATCGCGTGAGGGGGCAGAGGGGGTGCCCAGCAAGACAAGGAGCCCTCTCAGAAGCAAGCAGCACCCGCAGAAGTGCTGGAACAGGCACTACGAAGTGGAGTGAACCGGAGCTCACCCGAAGTTGCACAAGAGGGTCCCACGAAGCCGGAGGACAACTCAGGAGGTCGTGCAATGCAGGTTAGAGTGCCGGGGACCCAGGCTTGGCTGTGCACAAAGGAAATCCTGGAAGAGTGCACAGGAGCCGGAGTATCTGCAAAACACGCGGTTCCCAGCAATGCAGTCTAGCGTGGGGAGGCAAGGACTTACCTCCACCAAACTTGGACTGAAGAGTCACTGGACTGTGGGAGTCACTTGGACAGAGTTGCTGAGTTCAAGGGACCTCGCTCGTCGTGCTGAGAGGAGACCCAGGGGACAGGTGATGCAGTTCTTTGGTGCCTGCGGTTGCAGGGGGAAGATTCCGTCGACCCACGGGAGATTTCTTCGGAGCTTCTAGTGCAGAGAGGAAGCAGGCTACCCCCACAGCATGCACCACCAGGAAAACAGTCGAGAAGGCGGCAGGATCAGCGTTACAAGGTCACAGTAGTCGTCTTTGCTACTTTGTTGCAGTTTTGCAGGCTTCCAGCGCGGTCAGCAGTCGATTCCTTGACAGAAGGTGAAGAGAGAGATGTAGAGGAACTCTGATGAGCTCTTGCATTCGTTATCTAAGGAATTCCCCAAAGCAGAGACCCTAAATAGCCAGAAAAGGAGGTTTGGCTACCTAGGAGAGAGGATAGGCTAGCAACACCTGAAGGAGCCTATCAGAAGGAGTCTCTGACGTCACCTGGTGGCACTGGCCACTCAGAGCAGTCCAGTGTGCCAGCAGCACCTCTGTTTCCAAGATGGCAGAGGTCTGGAGCACACTGGAGGAGCTCTGGGCACCTCCCAGGGGAGGTGCAGGTCAGGGGAGTGGTCACTCCCCTTTTCTTTGTCCAGTTTTGCGCCAGAGCAGGGCTGAGGGATCCCTGAACCGGTGTAGACTGGCTTATGCAGAGATGGCCACCATCTGTGCCCATCAAAGCATTTCCAGAGGCTGGGGGAAGGCTACTCCTCCCCAGCCCTGACACCTTTTTCCAAAGGGAGAGGGTGTAACACCCTCTCTCTGAGGAAGTCCTTTGTTCTGCCTTCCTGGGCCAAGCCTGGCTGGACCCCAGGAGGGCAGAAACCTGTCTGAGGGGTTGGCAGCAGCAGCAGCTGCAGTGAAACCCCGGGAAAGGTAGTTTGGCAGTAGCCGGGTCTGAGCTAGAGACTCGGGGGATCATGGAATTGTCTCCCCAATGCCAGAATGGCATTGGGGTGACAATTCCATGATCTTAGACATGTTACATGGCCATGTTCGGAGTTACCATTGTGACGCTATACATATGTCGTGACATATGTATAGTGCACGCGGGTAATGGTGTCCCCGCACTCACAAAGTCCAGGGAATTTGCCCTGAACAATGTGGGAGCACCTTGGCTAGTGCCAGGGTGCCTACACACTAAGTAACTTAGCACCCAACCTTTACCAGGTAAAGGTTAGACATATAGGTGACTTATAAGTCACTTAAGTGCAGTGGTACATGGCTGAGCAATAAAGTGGACGTTATTTCACTCAGGCTGCACTGGCAGGCCTGTGTAAGAATTGTCAGATCTCCCTATGGGTGGCAAAAGAAATGCTGCAGCCCATAGGGATCTCCTGGAACCCCAATACCCTGGGTACCTCAGTACCATACAGTATACTAGGGAATTATAAGGGTGTTCCAGTATGCCAATGTAAATTGGTGAAATTGGTCACTAGCCTGTTAGTGACAATTTGGAAAGAAATGAGAGAGCATAACCACTGAGGTTCTGGATAGCAGAGCCTCAGTGAGACAGTTAGTCATAACACAGGTAACACATACAGGGCACACTTATGAGCACTGGGGCCCTGGCTGACAGGGTCCCAGTGACACATACAACTAAAACAACATATATACAGTGAAATATGGGGGTAACATGCCAGGCAAGATGGTACTTTCCTACATCCTCCATCCCCCTTTACTCATCCCAAGCCTAAATCCTATTACCATATACTCCCAATTAACACTCCTGGATTTCTTTCCTCCTCCACCCCTCCATTACTCCTGTCAATCTAACTAACAAACTCTCATATCCGCCGCTCAAATTAACTCATAATAATACTAAAACTGTACTCATTATTTCCCGATACTAATCCATCACTAATTCTTGTTGGGTTCCAGAGTAGCGTGCTACTCACCGAAAAGCGCTTCGACGCCTCGTCAGGGGTAGTAAGCGCTATATAAATACGATTACAATACAATACATGCACAGTAGGCTCTCTCCAACTCAGCAACACGGTTGCCAGGCTGGAGAGAGCCTGACCAGGCTCCCAGTATTCCTGAGAGCGCCCTCTGGAATGCACTTCTTAGTTTAAAGAAGACATTTATTAATACTTCACCACAAAGTTCCTGAGAGAGACTAGTAGGTTGGAGGCACACGTTTAAAAATAGTCACAGCAATGAAAGGAAAATATATCAAAGTGATTTTATAGCATAACTGCAAAGCAAAGAATAAAGTCAAAATTCATCACCGTAGGGCCTGTCACTGCTCTTCATCTTTCTCATGCCAGCAAGTTGATGACCCCTTTTCAACTGCGAGAAAGAGTTTTCCACCCTCACAGGAGGACAGGAATTTGACATCCAATCCTGACTGAAGTCTCGGAAAATTCCCCTCACTGTTGCCCAGGGACACATTTTATAGATTAAATAATCATGGGAAAAAGCCTTCTGAAAGGCCCTTCCCTCTCAGATGTGAATTATTAAAAAAATGCTGGCTTGTTTAGGTAAACCTTGACAGGAATGTGTTGAAAGCTGGCCACCGTTTCGAGACACGCCTTTCAAGGTCAATCTGTTTTCTGCACTAAAGAAAAACACAAAATATGCACTTCTTTATCATGCTATCGTGTTCGGTGAGAGAAAATACGAAAAAGACAAGCTTAGTTTACCATGTGGAAACACACAGCTCATCTGCAATGTCTCAACTGCAATGTCTAACGCCATGATAAAGCCAATAGGCAGCTAAACTGAATACAAAATGTAATCTGCAACTGGTGAACATTAAACAACTAATATGCACTGTGGTGAAACACAAAGTCAGTGGTCAAACATACTTATTTTCATTACATGCAGTAAGGCGTTGGGTGCCCAATGGTTTCCTATGGGAGCTGGTCCTAGTGAAGACAGGCTGCTGGCTCTTCCTAGGAAGCCAGTTGGGGACAACACACAGGTAGGTAGTAGACTTGGGGTGTCGTTAGGGGTCGGGTTTCTCCATCCGGAAACACTCGCAGTCAGGGGGTCCTGGGCATTGTGAGGCTGCAGGTGTCATCGGGTAGTCCAGCCGGTGGGGGGGACTCGGGGTGGACCTGAGCTCAGGAGAGCCAGGGGATGTCATTGGCACTGGTGACCCCCAAGACTGCAACGGGGGCGATGGATGCAGTGGTTGCTGGAGGTGTCGGGTTTTCATTCATGACAAAGCTGTAGAAAAAGAAGCCTGCTTGCAGAGGCTGCAGGCAACTTGGGGGAGTCCAAGAGGAGTGAAACCTGAGTGGACTTGGACTCCGGGCAGCTAGAGAACCTTGCTGGCACCATTGGTTGGCTTCACCTCGGGACATGGACGTTGGGTGCAGAGGTCACTTCAGGTGTCTGGTCTTTACTATTCCTGAAGGCTTCAGAGTCCTTTCTTGAAAACTTTGTTGCAGAGCAGATCCGCAGTTCATGGAAGTCTGAGTCTTTTTGGAAGGCAGGCAGTCCTCCTGGGTTTCTTGGAGACTCAGCTGCAGGAAAAGTCATCTTTTTGAGAAGAGTCCGTTAAGGTCAGCAGGCAGGACGGTGGGGCTGGTACCAAGCCAGCTGCTTCTTCTTTTCTTCTTTTGCAGGTGTGATTCCTTGTGTCTTTTTCTTTGCAGGTAGTCAGGATCTGAATCCTAGAGTTTAGGGGCCACCTAAATTCTCAATTTAGGGGCGCTACAGGGAGTGCCAGGTGGTAGCCAATGAAGAGACCTGAGTCTCATTACAAAGACGGCTAGGCCTTTCAAGCTTCCCACCCTGGAATGTCCATCCTGCCTGGGCGAGGGGCTAACACCCCCACCCAGTGCAGGCTTTTATCTCTGGCCCTCGAGAGCACTGGCTTTCACCTTGGGGGACATAAATGCATCCAGGGTGGCTGAACTGGTAAGGACCAGTCAGTCAATAACCTAGTAGCTGTTAGGTTTTCAGGGGGCACCTCTAAGGTGCCCTCTGGGTGCAATTATTAATAAATCTCTTACTGGCATCAGTGAGAGGTTTTTTAATCTGAGATATTTGATACCAAGCATCCCTTTTTTCAGAGTAGCCATCATGTAGCTGGTTAACTTGTAATGACCAGTGTCCAGCACATGCATTTAAAATGGCTTCCCTGGTCACTTACTATGTCTGAGAGTCGCCAAAGCCATAGCAGGGGCATATCTGCTCATGCAGATTCACCCTGACATGTAACATAATGCACCCTGCTTTAGGGCTGTAAGGCCTGCTAGAGGGGTGACTTACATATGTTGCATGAAGTGTTAGGGGACATGGCACACAGGCTGTGTGCCATGTCGTATTTTCACTTTGGTCTGCACCAAGACACGCAGCCTGCAAGGGCAGCTGGTCATGTGCTTGGTGAGGAGTCTCATAGGGTGGCACAGTTTGTGCTGCAGCCTTTAGGGACCCTCTTTAGTACCCCAGGCTCTAGGTACCAGGGGTACCATTTACTAGGGACTTACAGTGGGTGCTAAAGCTTTTGCCAATTGGGAAAAATGATTTTGCAGTTTTGGGGGAAAGAGATCCGGCACTGCGGTCCAGGTTAGCAGTAATCCAGCGCACTTTCAGTAGAGATTACATCAGAAACCAGGAAAAAAGTGTGGGGGTGACCTTGTCAAAAGAGGCACTTTCCTACATGACACCCTCCCAAATGAAAGAGGATGAAACTAACCCTTCCACGGAGAGACTTCATCTTCCAAGTGGAAGAACCTGGAAAGGCAATCTGCACTGGCATGGTCAGCCCCAGGCCTGTGTTCCACTTAAAGTCCATTAACTGTAGGTAGATGGGCCACCTTAACAGTTTGGAGTTTTCACCTTTCATTTGTACTAGCCATCGGAGAGGCCAATTTGAACTAGGAAGTGAGAACCAAACAGGTATGGTCTCAGCTTCTTCAGGTACCAAACCACAGAAAAGGCTTCCCTTTCATTGGCACTCCAACGCTGATCTCTGAAGAGTAACCTCCTGCTAATAAAAGCAAGAGGTTGGTAATGGCCATCATCGATTTGGGACAGGACTGTTCCTATCCCATGTTCAGAAGCATCTGTCTCCACTATGAACTGCTTGGTGTAATCTGGAGCCTTAAGAACAGGTGCTGAACACATTGCTTTTTTCAGGGTGTCAAAGACCTTTTGACAGCTTACTATCCAGTTTACTTTTTTGGGCATTTTCTTGGAGGTCAGTTCTGTGAGAGGGCCCACAATGGAGCCGTATCCTTTTACAAACCTCTTGTAGTACTCAGTCAAGCCAAGAAACGCCCAGACTTGAGTATGGGCTGTTGTAGCTACCCAGTCCAGAATTGTCTGGATCTTGGCTTGTAGTGGTTGAACTTGTCCTCCACCTACAAGATGGCCCACATATATAACCTGTCCCTGCCTTATCTGTCACTTACTTCCCATGATAGTGAGGCCTGCCTGTCACAGAGCCTCACAGACCTTTCCAAGGTGGATAAGGTGATCCTGCCTGGTAAAGATAAAGACAGCAATATCATCAAGATATGCTACACTAAAGTCTTGCTCGAGGGGTCAGACCTATCTGCCAGTACCCTGATGTGAGATTAAACGTACTGAGATACTTGGCTGCCCCTACTCTGTCAATCAATTCATCAGCCCTAGGAATTGGGTGGGCATCTGTTTTGGTCATATCATTGAGACCCCTATAATCCACACAAAACCACATTTCTTTCTTTCCACCCTGGGAATGAGACTTGGGAACTAACACCACTGGACTGGCACAGGGGCTCTCAGGGTGATCAATGACTCCCAATTCCATCATCTTGCTGACCTCAGCTTTGACGCTCTCTTTGACATGATAGATAGATTTTGTTTTTGACAGGCAAACTATCCCCAGTTTCCACATCATTGTACACCGGGAAGTCTGACCAGGGGTCAAGGAGAAGAGCACAGCATACTAATGCAAGATTTGGTTGCAGTCAGTCTGCTGTTGGTCAGTGAGGGTGTCTGAAAAGACCACTCCTTCAAGTGAGTCATTTTTTGGTTTGCTGGAGAGGAGATCAGGGAGAGGTTCACTCTCAGCTTCCTGTTCCTCATTAGTGACCACGACCATGGTCATCTCAGCTGTGTTGTGATAGGGTTTAATGCGGTTTATAAAGATAACCCTTTTGAGGTTCCAGCAAGAGCCAAAGTCCACCAGGTAGGTGGCTTCCCCCTTTCTCTCTTAGATAAGGTAGGGCACACTCCGCTTGTCTTGGAGGGCCCTAGGAGCCACAGGCTCCAAAACCCATACCCTTTACCCTGGTCGGAACTCCACCAGTGCAGCCTTTTCTGTCATAGCAGAGCTTCTGGAGCTCTTGGCTGGCCGCTAGGGTTTTGGATGCTTTCTCCATGTACTCAGCCATTCTGGAACATAGCCAAAGTACATTGTCCACAATATCCTGTTTAGACTCTCTGAGAGGTCTCTCCATCCATCCTTCCCAAGACAGAGTGGTCCCCTCACAGAAGGCCCAAACAGAAGCTCAAAGGGGAAAAACCTACTCCCTTCTGTATCACTTCCCTGTAAGCAAAAAACAGGTATGGAAGCAAGACATCCCATCTCCTGAGTGTTTCAGGGAGTTCACCAACCATACCTTTCAATGTCTTGTTGAATCTCTCAACAAGCCTATTGGTTTGTGGGTGCTAGGGGGTAGTGAACTTATAGGTCATACCACATTCAGCCCACATGTGTTTCAGGTAGCCAGACGTGAAGTTTGTACCTCTGTCTGACACAGCCTCCTTTGGAAAGCCCACTCTGGTAAAGATACCAATGGGGGCCCTAGCTACTGCAGGGGGCAGTAGTAATCCTCTGGGAATTGTGTTAGGGCACCTGGTTGCATGATCCCCCACAACCAGTATGAATCTGTTCCCTGATGCAGTTGGAGGGTCAAGTGAACCGACTATCAATCCCTACCCTTTCAAAGGGAACCTCAATCACTGGAAGTGGAATTAAGGGGGCCTTTGGGTGACCACCTATCTGCGCCTTCTGGGACATACCAGACCAGTGTAAGTGGTTCACCAACCTACTCCATGTTTTTGCATGGTCAAGATGACCAGCTAGGGGGATATCACGGGCCAAAGTGAGGAGAAACTCTCTAAACTGCTGAGGGACTCCCACTCTGCTAGTGGCACCGGGTTTGGGGTCTCTGACCTCAGTGAATAGCTCCAATGTCAGTGTCACTGTCTAAAGTGAATTCACAACCAGCCCAACTATCAGTCTGACCCTGGTGTATATTCAGCAGCCAAGCAGAGGCACAGAATGGTTAAGCAAGAAAATGCCCACTTTCTAAAAGTGCCATTTTCAAACTTACAATCTAAAAACCAACTTTACCAAAAGATGTATTTTTAAATTGTGAGTTCAAAGTCCCCAAACTCCATATCTATCTGCTCATAATGGGAAAATACACTTAAAAGACATTTAACGGCAATCCCCATTTTAACCTATGGAAAGATAGGCCTTGCAATAGTGAAGAATAAAATTTGCAGTATTTTACTATCAGGACATGTAAAACACACCAGTACATGTCCTACCTTTTAAATACACTGCACCCTGCCCATGGGGCTGCCTTGGACCTACTTTAGGGGTGACTTATATGTAGTAAAAGGGAAGGTTTGGGCCTGCAAAGTGGGTACACTTGCCAGGTCGAACTGGCAGTACAAAACTGCTCACACACACACTGCAGTGGCAGGTCTGAGACATGTTTACAGTGCTACCCATGTGAATGGCACAATCAGTGCTGCGGGCCCACTAGTAGCATTTGATTTATAGGCCCTGGGCACCTCTGGTGCATTTTACTAGGGACTTACTAGTAAATCAGGTATGCCAGTCATGGATAAACCAATCACCAATACAATTTACACAGGGAGCACTTGCACTTTAGGACTTGTCAGCAGTGGTAAAGTGCCTAGAGTCCTAAAGACAACAAAAACAGGTCAGAAAAAATAGGAGGACGGAGGCAAAAAGTTTGGGGATAACCCTGTGTTAGAAATGGGGTCTTTGGTTGGCAGTCAGGTTACCACCTGTCCAAGCAAGGACCCTCACTCTAGTCAGAATAAGTCACACACAATCCAAATTATCCTGTGCCCACCCTCTGGTAGCTTGGCACTGAGCAGTCAGGCCTAACTTAGAAGGCCATGTGTAAAGTATTTGTGCAATAAATCATGCAATAACACAGTAGAACACCACAAAAATACACCACACAGTGTTTAGAAAAAATATATAATATTTATCTGGTAAAATGCAGGTCAAAATGATTAAGATGCAATAAGTATATGTTGAGATATCACTGTAAAAGTGATATAAAGTGTCTTTTAGTCTCTTAAAAGCAACAATTGTCTCTTGCAAGCACAACGTACCTGGTTTGCGTTCAAAATCTCCGCAAGGAGTATCACAGAGGAGGAGATGCGTGGAAGACAGGGAGGTGTGCGTCAATCTCTCGGGCCACACAAGGTGATGCGTCGTTTATTTTTCACGCAGGGAAGGCTTTGCGTTGATTTCCGGCGCTCGGTCTTGGATCCTTTTCGGGTTGCGGTGTTTTCGGACACCCCGGGGACGATGCGTTGAATTCCGGCGCTGGCAGGATGAAGTCACAGGGGCTGCGTCGATCTGGTGGGTGCTGTGTGGAAATTTCCACCGCATCGATTCCGGTCAGGAAGTCGAGCTGCATCGTTCCGGCTCGGCTTTGCATCGAAGTTCTGGTTGCTACACTGGTGCTGCGTCGATCTTCTCCTTGCAAAGTCGGGCTGTGTCATTCCGGTTCTGCGTGCAGTGAATCTTTCACCACAATGCAGGCTGTACGTCATTTCTGGCAGGCTGTGCATCGATGTTCGCCGCACAGGGAGTTCTTCTTGCAGGATTGAAGACTTTTTGGTCCTGAGACTTCAGGGAACAGGAGGCAAGCTCTATCCAAGCCCTTGGAGAGCTCTGCTCAGCACAGCCAGAGAGCAGCAAGGCAGCAGGGCAACAGCAAGGCAGCAGTCTTTCTCAGAAAGTAGTCAGGTGAGTCCTTTAGGCAACCAGGCAGTTCTTGCCAGGTTGCAGATTCTGGTTCAGGCTCTCTTCTCCAGGAAGTGTCTGAGTTGGTAGGGCCAGAGGCACTGTTTAAATATCCAAATGTGACTTTGAAGTTGGGGAGACTTCAAAGAGTGGCTTAGAAGTGTACAAGGTCCCCTTTCAGTTCAGTCCTGTCTGCCAGGGTCCCAGTAGGGGGTGTAGCAGTCCTTTGTGTGAGGGCAGGCTACTGTCCTTTGACATGTAAGTGTCACACCCTCCATCCTCCCAGCACAGGAAGACTCATTCAATATGCATATGTATGCAAGTGAGGCTGAGCATCCTGTGTTTGGGGTTTGTCTGAGTGAATGCATAAGGGAGCTGGCCAGACGTGGATTGTAACGCACAGAAGGATGTAAGTGCAGACAAATGCTCACTTTCTAAAAGTTGCATTTCTAAAATAGTAATAATAAATCCAACTTCACCAGTCAGCAGGATTTTGTATTACCATTCTGGCCATACTAAATATGACATTCCTACTCCTTTCAGATCAGCAGCTACCACTCAAACAGTATATGAGGGCAGCCCTGATGTTAGCCTATGAAAGGAGCAGGCTTCACAGCAGTGCAATATGAATTTAGGAGTTTTATACTGCCAGGACATGTAAACTACACAGGTCCATGTCCTGCCTTTTGTCTAAACAGCACCCTGCCCTAGGGGTTACCTAGGGTCTACCTTAGAGTGACTTATATGTAGAAAAAGGGGAGTTTTAGGCTTGGCAAGTACCTTAAAATGCCAAATCGAATTGGCAGTGAAACTGCACACACAGGCTTTGCAATGGCAGGCCTGAGACATGGTTAAGGGGCTACTCAAGTGGGTGCCACAATCAGTGCTGCAGGCCCACTAGTAGAATTTAATCTACAGGCCATGGGCACATGTAGTGCGCTCTACTAGGGACTTACAAGTACATTAAATAATCCAGTTGGGTATGAGCCAATGTCATTATGTTTAAAGGGAGAGAGCATATGCTCTTTAGCATTGGTTAGCAGTGGTAAAGTGCACAGAGTCCTAAAAGCAGCAAAAACAATGTCCAAAAAGTGGAGGGAGGCAGGCAAAAAGTTAGGGGTGACCACCCTAAGCCTGTCAGGTCTAACACCCTGCAAAAAGGGCCATTTCCAACAGCACATATTCACCCAAGGTACTGGAGCGCTTTACATGTGGGAAGAAGACATTCATTTTTGGTTGGCACAGGGAGATTAAGTGGTTTGCCCAGAATCACATGATGTTGAGCCGTCACCAAGACTGGAACCTGGATCCCCAGCTCCAAGGTCAGCAGCTCTGACAGTTAGGTTACATCCTCTTCCCTAAATACTGCTACACAACTAGGGCTGTTTGTAGGCGTCAGACAGCACATGGAAGTTGTGTGAGGGATTGCACCACTTAATCTTATTTTGTGTGCGTAATTTATGGAACATAGGCTTGGACATTCATCCTTTCAAGGTTTTGTTTGGTTTGATTAACTCTAATTATTTAAACCCTATAAGGCAGTTTACCTTGTGGCGTGCACCATTTAACTGCATCAAACTATTATCAAAAGTTAATAATGTCAACTAAAGGTTCCTAATGAAGAGGACAGCTGGGCTGTTACAAAATCAGGGCGTTCCCGTAGGACTGTAGTCATGTCAGCTGCAGGTCAGACATAAACCCAGCACTAACAGCCTTTCCTGGCCATGCACTGGCTTGTTCAGAACTCTAAAGGATCTTATATTTGGCTTCCCCCTCTCTTTAATTAACAGTTATAAATATACTCGCGAATAGCACTTTAGATAGTCAACTCCGAGTTGAAGTCAGATGCCTCCACAGGCCTTTGCTGTCGCCTCTTCTCTGAATACAAAATACAATTTCCCTTCTGAGGCACTCCCATTTAAATTTAGTAGGGCCTTTTTGCGCATGACTGTGTCACTGTCAGCCTTGGAGAACAGGAAGTGTGCTCAGGGGAAAGCAGCACAGATGCTCTCCTCTCTGTGATTAATGAGACCCCGAGCACTGTTAAACCATAGCTGCCATGGTTTCAGATTGCTATGTGTGACATTTTCATAATTTCAGTGTAATTATGAGTGACACTTCAATGACTATGATTGACACTTTCTTGCAAGCAAAATCAAGCGATGAAGATGAGGGAACCATATATATATCAAGAATCCTATATCTCCTGTTGTTCACTATCGCCAACTTGTGGCCTTTGGTAAACACTCCTCGGAGCTTATCTAGCAAAGTGACAAACTGGAACATGAAGGTTTTAACGCACTTCAGGACATGCGTGACAATCTCAGGCATTGCGGTAATGCAGGAAAATGACCGGAAAAGTGTTATTCTAACACACAATGCATGACAATTGGCAGGGCTGCGGTTACTTGTTAACCCTGTTTTCTTTCCTCGTTTGGACTTTGTTAATTACACGAGTCTCTCCTTTTCTTCTAATGCCAGGGGAAGCTTCGGGGAATACAGATCAGTAACCTCCAAACACCTCTTTTGGTGGTGATGAAAGTCGATGAGCCAGGGACGGTTGCACAAGTTACAGTCTCTAGTCGTAACTAATGCGTTATGTAGGTGTGGCTACAGCTCTCACCACCAACCAGTGCCTAATTTATGCTTGATGTTTCCGGTGCGGGACACCGCCACTCATTTTTGAGGGCCGACGCTTATTTTTCTGCCTCAAGCATTTACTGCGAGCAAAAGACACATATGGGAGGAAGAGAAAAAAAAAAAGCATCACAATGGGAGAAAGCAGAAAGCTGTAAAGGTGAGCTGAAGGGGTAGGGAATGGCTGTAATTAGATTGAAGGGGCCCGAGATGGCTTCAGGATTACTCTGCCTCAGTATTCCCTGTTCGCACATTTAATTGCAGCAGCCGCATGTTTAAGAGGAGGGCGTTGGGCCCCGGCACATTTTTATTTACAAATTAAGCACTTCCACTGCCTTCCTCTCACCACTACTGATTAAGTGACCTCTCAGTTTTTTCACCTTCTCTGGACCTCACAAGCTTGTTAATTCTACTGTCAAGATATAGTGTAAATGGGCAGAGCTACTGACTTTAGAACTGACAGACCTGGTTCGAGTCTCTGTATAATTTCAACATCCCACAATTCTAGGCAAATTACTTAATGTCCCCATGCCTATATAGAAAACAAGCATTGGCAAAGCCGATAGATTTTGCCTTTGTTTTTTTCTTTTTATATAACTAGATTACAAATTATAAGAACATTTTTAGAAAAATGTTTTTTTAATTTGATAAACCGTTAATAGTTGTTTATTAATTCAACATACATCCCAACATAAACAACTATTAATGGTTTATGCCATTTAAAACTAACATTATTATCATATTTTTCTAAGATGTATAATCCAGTTAAATAGTAAAATAGAATGCAAAAGAAAAAACAAAGGCGAAACCTATTGGCATTGCCAGTGCTTACATATAATTGTGAAGGCCGGCACCAGGCCTCGAACAGTTTGTAGGACTCTAATGCAAAAGTGGTAGGAATTTCTAATAAGAGGTGGCCTACCACGCAAATCGATAGGGGTGAAGAGCATCCCCTTCTGGTGCAGCAGAGCCACGTCATTCCAATAGGGATGCTTGTGGGACAGAAAGGTGCCAGTTCATTTCCTGACGCTGTGAAAAGTTTGAAAGCGGAGGCTTCCTACTTCGAAGCTCTCAGGAGTTGGAATGGCACAGAGCCCCCCCAAGGTGGACTGCTTACACAGCCTGTCCTTAATCAATCTTCAAGAGGACAAAGTCCATTTTCTTGAAAATGTAGGCTCTGCCCAGCTATTTCACAGTGCACGTTATGTTTCAGAGCCTCTGTGGCACCATTTGGCACGTGATGATGCCAGACAATGTCCTGTAGCACATGGATTGTGAGAGAACCACCGAGTGACCACCGATGGGGACACTGCGAGGTCTGCGTCTGCCAAAGAGGACTTTCCTTGTGAGAGAGGGTCGATGCCTTTCACGCATGAGGAGGTCCCCATGATCTAGCACAGGGCTCACATGTGTGAGCCCTTTTTGGAAGCATGCCTGACCTGGGAAGGGAAACAAAGGCCTGACGGGCCTCCAGGGCCTTCAGGCCACTGCTATGTTTTTATCAGAAGCAAAATGCAGAAACTGAACAAAAAGTGTCGAGCATGATAAACAAACATAGCATCCTACATCCTTTTAGGGAAGAAATCTCTGCTAGGCAGGTGGCTTCTCTCCATGCAGTGGGCGATCCTCTGCTGGGAGAGTTTCGGGCAAGAGGCAAAATCTACCAACCACCCACCAGGCTATCGGACCGAACTCCAAAGTCTAAATGACCCCATTAACTTTCCTGTACACAAAATTGTAAATATGTGTGAAATGTTAAGCGCCGGTTAATATGTTAGATGTAATATTATGCAGTTTAAATATGTAAAAACCCCAATAGCTTTAGCCAAGCTTGTAATGTCTCCCAAACAATCACCAATAACGTACAACACTTACCTGCTTCCCAGCTGGGTACAGCAAATACTAACAAATACAGTGCTTTAAATACCGGAACTTCTCCTTGCGTCAAGAGAGTACCGCTACTCCTAGAGGCAAGGTGGGGGCAGGCTTTGGGTTATGGGTACCTGCAGCCTAAGTGCTGCTGATTGCGAGGCCTTCAGAGCAGTGCTTAATTTGTGCTTGTTGTTTCCGGTGCTGAGCACCGGCACTTATTTTTGAGTGCTGGGGCTTCTTCTGCCTCAAGCATTTGCTGCGGGCAAAAGACACAGAATGGAAAGACGGAGAAAGGGAAAAATGAAAAAGCGTCACAAAGAGAGAAAGTAGAAAGCTGCAAAAGTGACCTGAAGCGTTGGAGTGGCTTTAAATGGATTAAAGAGGCCCGAGATGGCTTCAGGATTACGCCGCCTCCGTATTCCCTGCTCCTACATTTAACTGCAGCAGCCGCGTGTTTCAGAGGAGAGCTCTGAGCACCGGCACTTTTCTATTTACAAATTAAGCACTGCTTCAGAGGGAGGGTTTCTGTGAGGCCCTCTGTCAGTCAGCAGAGAGTATACTCCAGCGGTAGGTTGCCGCCGCAGCATACACTCTGACAGTGCGACAGGAATAACACTGGGCCTGACAGCTAGAGCCCCCAACACTGGAGCAGTTGCGTTGTCAGTTCGAGAGCAAGGCGGCAGCGCTGAGATACATTCGCCATCCTTTGTTCATGTGTACAGAGCGCAGTGGGCGCTTTTATCCAGGTGTTGCGCACACTGGAAAGGAGGGTATTAAAGAGCTTTAAATATGAAGCGCAAGTTTTACACGAAAGCATACCTTATTTTGTTTTTATAGCACAAGAAGTTGAAATCCCAGTCCTGTTATTCTGGGAAAGTCACTTAATCAACCTGTGCCATAAAAACAAGAAAAGTATGCTTTCATGTAAAACGTCTGCTTCTTAAGTAAAAAGCTTTAATGCCCGCTTGCCAAGTTCGGACTGTTAAAAACTGCAAAAACTGCCATTGTGCCCTGCACATGTGAAAAAACGTGGCCGAAGGACAACAAGGCGTTTTGCACTGAATAAGAAAATTCCACTTAAGTTGCCTCAAAGCCACGCCCCCAGACACTCCCCCAGACACGCCCCTACAAGGCCCATATGTAGGAAGTTGGCTTTGTATATACTATCTCAAAGTAAGAGATAGTGTGCACAGAGTCCAAGGGTTCCCCTAAGAGGTTGATAGTGGCACAATTAGATAATACTAATGCTCTATTTTGTGGTAGTGTGGTCGAGCAGTAGGCTTATCAAAGGAGTAGTGTTAAGCATTTGTTGTACACACACTGGCAATAAATGAGAACACTCACTCAAAGACTTAACTCCAGGCCAATAGGTTTTTATATAGAAAAATATTATTTTCTTAATTTATTTTAGAACCACAAGATTCAAAATTTAGGTAAGTACATAAATTGTAAGGTACTTCACGCAGGTAAGTATGGAACTTTGAATTAAAACAGTAGTACACACAGTTTTGGCAAAAATGGCAATGAGCTATTTTATAAGTGTACAGTGCAAAAATAAACAGTTCCTGTGGGAGGTAAGTATTAGTTAGTTTCTCAGGTATGTAAAGCACTTACAAGTTCAGTCTCCTGGGTATAGGCAGCCCGCCGTTGGGAGTTCAAAGCAACCCCAAAACCTCAGCACCAGCAACACAGGGCTGGTCAGGTGCAGAGGTCAAAGGAGGGCCCAAATAACATAGGCGCCTATGGAGAACAGGGGTGCTCTGGTTCCAGTCTGCTAGCAGGTAAGTACCTGTGTCCTCGGGGAGCAGACCAGGGGGGTTTTGTAGAGCACTGGAGGGGGACACACACAGGCACACAAAATACACCCTTAGGGGCACAGGGGTGGCTGGGTGCAGTGTGCAAAGTAGGTGTCGGGTTTGTCGTTGAAAACAATGGAGGGACCCAGGGGTCACTCTGGCGATGCAGGCAGGGCACAGGGGGGCTTCTCGGGCCAGCCACCGACTGGGCTAGGATGAGGGCCGCCTGCTGGTCACTCCTGCACTGGTAGGTGGTTCCCCGCTTGGTTCAGGCGTCGGGTTCCTTTGTTATTAGGCAGTCGCGGTCAGGGGGAGCCTCTGGATCCTCTCTGCAGGCGTCGCTGTGGGGGTGCAGGGAGGTCAACTCAGGGTGTCCACGTTGTTGGAGTCGCCTGGGAGTCCTCTCTGCGGTGTTGGTTGTCCTGAACTCGAGCCGGGGGAGTCGGGTGCAGAGTATGAAGACTCACGGTTCTGGCGGGAAGTTGGAGTCTCTTTAAAGATGGTTTCTTTGCTATTGTTTCTGGACAGAGCTGATGTCCTCGGGAGGTTCTTGGTCCTTTAGGTGCAGGTCAGTCCTCTGAGTCCTCAGAGGTCGCTGGTCCAGCTGGCTGCGTCGCTGTGCAGGTTCTTTGAGTCTGGAGACAGGCCGGTAGGGCTGGGGCCAAGTCAGTTGTTGTCTCTGTCGTCTCTGCGGGGCTTTCAGGTTAGAAGTCCTTCTTCTTTCTTCAGGTTGCAGGAATCTGGTTTCCTGGGTTAAGGGTTGCCCCTAAATACTCAATTTAGGAGGGTGTTTAGGTCTGGGGGCAGTAGCCAATGGCTACTGTCCTTGAAGGTGGCTACACCCTCTTTGTGCCTCCTCCCTGTGGGGAGTGGGGCACATCCCTAATCCTACTGGAGGGAATCCTCCAAAGCAAGATGGAGGATTTTCTAAGGCAGGGGTCACCTCAGGTCAGGACACCTTAGGGGCTGTCCTGGCTGAAGGGTGACTCCTCCTTGTTTTTCTCATTATCTTCTCTGGACTTGCTGCCAAAAGTGGGGGCTGTGTCCGGAGGGGCGGGCATCTCCACTAGCTGGGATGCCCTGGGGTGCTGTAACAAAAGGCATGAGCCTTTGAGGCTCACCTCCAGGTGTTACAGTTCCTGCAGGGGGAGGTGAGAAGCACCTCTACCCAGTGCAGGCTTTGTTCCTGGCCACAGAGTGACAAAGGCAATCACCCCATGTGGCCAGAAACCCATCTGGTTGTGGCAGGCTGGCAGGAACTGGTCAGCCTAGCACTAGGAATTGGACTGGTATACAGGGGCCATCTCTAAGATGCCCTCTGTGTGCATTTTTCAATAAATCCCACACTGGCATCAGTGTGGATTTATTGTGCTGAGAAGGTTGATGCCAAACTTCCCAGTATTCAGTGTAGCCATTATGGTGCTGTGGAGTTCGTGTTTGACAGACTCCCAGACCGTATACTCTTATGGCTACCCTGTACTTACAATGTCTAAGGTTTTGCTTAGACACTGTAGGGGCATAGTGCTCATGCAGCTATGCCCTCACCTGTGGTATAGTGCACCCTGCCTTAGGGCTGTAAGGCCTGCTAGAGGGGTGACTTACCTATGTCACAGGCAGTGAGTGGTGGGCATGGCACGCTGAGTGGAGTGCCATGTCGACGTAGTCCTTTTCTCCCCACCAGCACACACAAGCTGTGAGGCAGTGTGCATGTGCTGAGTGAGGGGTCCCCAGGGTGGCATACGACATGCTGCAGCCCTTAGAGACCTTCCCTGGCATCAGGGCCCTTGGTACCAGGGGTACCATTTACAAGGGACTTATCTGTGTGCCAGGGCTGTGCCAATTGTGGAGACAAAAGTACAGTTTAGGGAAAGAACACTGGTGCTGGGACCTGGTTAGCAGGATCCCAACACACTTTCATTCATATCTAGCATCAACAAAAGGCAAACATTTAGGGGGTAACCATGCCATGAGAGGCATTTTCCTACACCATCCCAATCAATTTGGTGAGTACCAGCACTTCTCTTTTTCCATTTAAATAGGGTGACCAGACGTCCCGGTTTTCCCCGGATGGTCCCAGTCTTTTGGGAAGTGTCCCGGTGTCTCGACACTTTTGTCAGAAGTCAAACATAGGCTTGGGAAAAGATACCCCACCACTCACAAGAATAGACCATCTCTTGTTAATGAGTTTTTTTTATAGTATTGGACAGTGGAGTATATGTGGAAACACAAGTTGGACGAGTATCAGGCTCCTTGAGTGTTGTTGTCAGCAGTGCCTCTCTATGATTGTTCCGTGCCCGTTGCCGGGCTATATTGATTACGTGACATGGGTAGTGTCTTTCGTGCAGCTTGGCCGAAAGGTCATTATCTTGTGTGTCAACAGACTGGGCACTACTACAGTTGCCACGTAGTCGCAGAAACTGTCCATAAGGTAAATTGTCCTGTAGTGCTTTTGGATGGTGACTTTCATAAAGTAGCAAGCTGTTAACGATCTGTGGTTTTTTGATAAGTACAGGTTTTCAGTTTGCCCTGTTCAGTAGTAATCATAAACTCCAAAAAAGGAATTTGAGTTAGAGAGATGGTAGAAGTGAACTTCAAATATGGGGTAAGATTATTGATCCACGTAGTGAAGGAATCCACATTCAAGGTCTAATTGTTTAATAGTGCCCATGAACTAAATAATATGTTTTCATATGTATGTATGTATGTATGTATACTTTCTTCATATGTATTGATTTTGAGATGTAAAGTGTAATATGCTATCAGTACTGTGTGGCCAGGGGGCTATGACTCACGAGAGACAACTGCTAGTCATGAAATCACACCAGGCTGTAGTAACCTTAGATGCACTGTACTTGTGCTAGGGGCAACCCTCAAAACTATGTGCAAGGAGTGCACCCTAAACGTAACCTGGTGTAGTGTAATATCTCTTCATTTAGGCTGCTGCAGATATTAATCAATGTGCTTTCATGGTGCTCAAGACATTTCTTGTGGTTCTTACATTTGGAATCTGTTTTTATGCACTGCGTGCTCGCAAGGAAAGCCCCTCGCACTAGCTTACCAAATGAAAATGCTGAGCCACAGCCCGCTCTCCATGTTGCTTTTGGCCTTCGGCGAGAGCGTCCGGTTGCAAGGTGAATTGTCAAAATGCAGTTATTACATTTTCAGGGTTTCTTTCAATGTCGAAGCCTCTTTCATTTCACTTTTTTTTAGGTCGAGCCCAGGGAGAGCGCATGGGAGGTCTCTCGACATGTTGTAATCTACATCTGTGGGCTTTAACCACGCCCATCTCACATCCATCACTTTCATTCGTTCCTTGGCCTGCCTTTCGGAATTCCCTTCATTTTGTATATAAATGCTTTACGTTTGTCCCGCCTTGAGGCTGCATTGTTACCGCCTTGAAGACTGACCCTGCTACATGGATTATAGCATGATTAGCCATATACCTTAGTGTGGCATACTACTTTTTTCTTTCGCCTCGCTACTTCTCACTGGGTAGCTGTATGTTGTTTCTTCCTCTTCCTTGTTTTGGCCATGCCTCTGTTTCTTTGTGGTGTCTGCGCACAAAGGCTTCAGGCCTCTAGGGGTTTTTTAAATATTTTTTTTAAAGGTTCATATAGCGCAAACTCGATCGGAGGAGCGCTTTTCAAAGTTTCATATAGCGGGAACTCAATCGGAGGAGCGCTTTACATGAGTCTGTTAAGTATCATATAGTGCGAACGCGATCTAAGGAGCACTTTACATGACTACCACTTACCTACAAGTTTAGCAGTTGAAAAATATTCAAAAGGGAGCATTTAAAACATAAAAAACCCACAGATATCCTCAATACGTCTCTCCCAACATAGTGGGAGAGCCGATGCTACAACATTCACTGCACTTGGGAAACTCGTCCCAAAATGCTTTTTGGAGCATTTCTTTATCAAAACATTTTTGCACAGAACTCAGCCTGTGGTGGTCCTACGCCAGTGGGACCACCATCAAACCGTTCAGCACAATGTGCTCTTTCTGTCTAGGTGTTTGGGTCCCCACGCTAGGTTGGTGGGACTCCAAAATAGTAACCTCTCCCACCATTCAGTTTCTTTCAAAGCTCTTTTATAGCTGAAACTTTTGTTTTACAGCTGGGCGTAGTTTGTGTTTTAAGGGCCTTGTTTGTAATAGTATTGCAGTAGGCGTGCTAGGTCTGAAAATATGTAAGGCACAGTTCCCCCTATGGGCTACATATATGGTTACACTGCATTACTTTCTGCCATTCTGTTTTCATGTCGTTAGGCCCTCTAGGGGTTGGCTATATGGTAACATGCCCATTTTTTCTTACAAATGCTATTTTTATTATGGTGTCCTCTATGGGCTGTTCTGAGCATTACAGTCAAAATACTACAATATTCGCTGCATGCGAAAACTTGCCCCATAATGCTTTGTGGGGCATTCCTTTTACAAAACATTTTTGCCCATAACTCACCACACAAGGTGCTCTTTCTCTCTAGGCCATCTCTGCGTACACACACTAGGTTGGGGGACCCCAAAATAATAATATAAAAATATAATAAATAATGGCAATATTTTCATTTTTTGCTGCAGATAGAGGAAGAAGGTAAATGGAAATGCTTTAGTTATATGCAGGGTCACTGGAATTATGTGGCAAAGGACCAAACTATGTGGCAGGGCTGACCAATGTATGCAAGAAAAGTCAAGTTATGCATTTACAACACTAATAGTTCTAATTCAAGCAAATGCAAGACCTATTGCATTGCAAATGCTTGTTTAATTTGGGGTTTGCAATCTCCCTCCCACACTCTGTCGTGCCCTAGTCCTGGCCCTTGTCATTGCTTGCCGCATTCCTCTCCTGCCTGTCCGCGTTGTTTGTACCCCATCCTCCCTCCTGGGTTGCAAGGACTCACTCGTTATACCAGCTGGAGTGGGGGTCGTTACAAGAGAAGATTCAATTGTTTTATGAACCTTCTTAACTTTTAGCTCAGACTCGCAGGTCAAAGCAAGTCAGGAGAAAAGGTTTCAAAGAAAATGAAAAAATATTAAATGGCAAAAGATAAAAATTAAATAGTGGCAAATGAAGGGATACAGCATAAGGTAAAGAAATTAAAATGCAAATAATGAAAGGAGGAAGGAAAAAGAAGCATGAAGGAAAGAGTGTACACAAGGGCACAGGAAATATGAAAAGAAGCAAAAGAAGAAAAGGAAGGAAAAAGACAGAAAAGAATGAAGAGTACAATAGAAAGAAAGGGAAGGAATAACAAAACAAATAAATAAAAGAGGAGAATGAAAGAAAACAGAAAAATATATTGAAAGAAGAGAATAAAAGTAACTAATGGAACAAACATAAAATGAAAAGATGGAAAGAAGGTATGACGAAACAACGTGGGCAGGATTAGAATAAAGGGATATGAAGAAGGATGGAAAGCCAGAAAAAGTTCTAATGGAATGGGAGAAGAATAGACAGAAGGAAAGGGATGGAACTAGATAATGAAATAGGCATTAAAACAAGGAAAAGATGATGGACGGAAAGAAGCAGAAAAGGAAAGAAAGAAGGTGGAACGGATGAATAAGAGGCATGCACCAGTACTGGTTAATGTATAACATTTGGCCAAATTCGTTTGAGATCTCTCTGTCATATTCGTAATTTTGCAACAATTTCTGCAAATTTTCCCCAGGGGTACAATTCATAGGAAGAGTTAGGATCACTTACTTGCCCATTTATTGCTACATATGGGTCAAAGTGGGGGGTATTTTATGTTTTTGGCTACTCCCTTGCTGAGTTGTCTTTTGCCTTTCCTCCTTCCTGTTTTGGTTTTGCTTTTTTCCCATTTCTCACTAGCACAGTGCACTCTCTTGTTTTACTTCTCTGCCCCACTCACTTCCATGCAGGAAAGGAACACAGGATCTGTTCCTTTCTCCTGGATTGGAGTTGCCAGCAGATACGGCAAGCGTTGTGCTCCCTCGCAAAGCTGTGGGCTGTCGGTACAGCGCTTCGAAGTGCCTGTGAGTTCACCCACCAAATGAGTGAATTGAAAATGAATTCCAATGGTCTTCAGCATTACAATTTCATATCTTTAAGGTGAACATTTAGCAACATGCTTAAACTCACACATTTATTTCAATGATCTGTATTGGAGGATTAACTCCCTGTGACCGGAACTGTGGCACTATGTACCAGCTAACCTAAGTTTTTCGAATGCAGTTTTATAAATCACTTTTATTAAAGTTCATTACCTCCATGTCCATCTTCCCTGATCAAGTCCTTGCAACAGAGATCTAATCTCCTTCTGACAAACCCTATTCTCTACTTGACTCAAAATACTTCCCACAACATGGCGGCCATTATTGAGGTGCCACTACAAAGGGGAAGTAGTCGAGCCACACATCCTGTAGTACCAAGCAAACCACAGAACAAAAGTAGCACATATAACCAATCCCCCCCAAAGGGATGGGAGGGGGAGAATCCCAGGGCTGTATCAGGGAAGACTTGCACTGGATGAAGATTACCAGTAAATAACCGGAGCATTAGTGAACAAAGATGAATGTTGCGGGCTACCACCTAACCTCCATGTCCCTCCGTGTTGTTGCATGCACCCTCTTATCCTTCCCGTCCCTCTGTGTTGTTGTGTGCACTCTCCCCATTCCTGCCATGCTGTATAGAGCACTCTCTGTCCCTCTGTGCTGTATAGTGCACCCCATCTCTCCGTGCTGTATAGTGCACACTACTTGTCCCTCTGTGATGTTTCAAGCACCCTCCCTGTCCCTCTGTGGGGGATGAGATTTCTGAGCCATCACTCAGGCTTTCCTCTCTCCGAGATAAGGAGAAACAATGGCTTGTCTGGGCTGGTCTTCCCGCCTTCACCGTGGCCCTCTGTGGACGAGTGTGCCTCCCTGTGCCCAACCCGTGCCATGAAATTGGGGCAGATCCTGGGTGCCTGAACTTTCTTAAACTGCTCAGAGCTACTATAAGTAGACAAGGACCTCTTGTGGACTTATGCTACTTTACCAGTGCTTGGGTCATGAATGGTGCGAGGTTAAACTTAACTTAAGTGTCGCACCATACACCAAGCCCACCTAAAATGGCACTGTACCCTTTTCCCAGTGCCGTATCGGTGAAGAGCTCCAACTTCTTTGTTGCTACCTAAGGGGCCAGTGATATGAATGTTCCGTTAAAGTTGGCAAGGATGGTCAGCCATTGCAAAGGTCCAGCTTGACCCCGGCGGACAGCCTGACCTGGTGGTGCTCCTTGGGAAGGACCTTTCACCTGCCAAGTGTGCGGCAAATGCTCTTTTAAGTCTCATTAAGTCGTCCTTAATGCAAAATTCGGCTTTCTGAGTAACTGCTCTGGACCTCCCCAAGAGTTGCCTTCTTCTTTGCCAGCAGCCCCCAGATTGCCTGCCTCAGGTCTGTGGCAGTTTAGCCATTGGGCCGGTTGTTTTGTCATGCTCTTGAGGCATGCCCAGCTTCTCTGTCAGCAGGACAAATTGCCCAAGGAGGGTCCCACATTCTGCCTATTCCGGTTCACCAATACACAAGAAGGCATCAAGGTAGTGCAGTTTCCCTCCCTCTGTGTGATTAGCATTGAGTTCCCGTTCCAGTAAAGTACTAAGACCCTCATTACAACATTGTCGGTAAAAAATGGCTACCACCGTGGCGACGGCGCCCAAAAAACCGTCACCGCGGCTACCAGCCGTCCACCATATAATGACCACAGCTGTATTTACGCCAGAAGGATGGCGGAAATCCGGCTGTGGCCATGCCGGTGGATGGCGGTAAGGTGGCGCTGCTGCCAGCAGCAGCACCACGCCAGTAGTTCTCCACCAGCCGTATTATGACCAATGCTGGCAGACACTGCTGCTGGCAGCAGCGCCCTGTCCCGTTTCCTGCCGGAGGACCCCCTAAACACAGGTAAGTGGGTGCTCCGACAGGGGAGGCGAGTGGGGGGGGGTGTTGAGTGTGTGGGTGTGTGTGTGTATGTTTGTATGTGCGTGTATGCGGGTGTGTGTTGTGTGTTGGATGTGAGTGTGCATGTATGAAGGTGTGAGTGCGTTTATGTTGTTTTGTGAATGCATGTGTGCGTGCATGTTTGAAAGTGTGTGCGGGTATGTGTGAGTGAAAGTATGCATGCGTGGATTTTTGTGGGAATGTGTGTGTATGTGTATGTGTGTGAAGGGAGGCATGAATGTTGGGTGGTTGGCGGGCTTTGGAGAGGCAGGGGGTGAGGAGGGGGTAACTGGAGAGGGAGTGGGAGGGGGAATTCCCTGTCACTGATAGTGCCTACCGCCATGGTTTTCGTGGCGGTAAGGAAGCCATGAAAACCATGGCAGTAGGCGGGGTCCTAATCCTGCGGGTAGAACAGTGACGGCCGCCGCGCTGGAGATAGATATCTCCAGCCCAGTGGCTGTCACCGCCATGGCGGTCGGAGTGGTACATTGGCGGATTGGCTTCAGCCAACCCGTCAATGTCATAATATGGCGGTAGGTACTGCCAGCCTGTTGGCAGTACTTACTGCCATGTTACCACCGACCGCCGGGGTCATAATGACCCCCTAAATGCCTATAAGTAGGAGTAGGAGATTGCTCAACCCAAGGGGAGGCCTTTATCGACGTAGAATAGTCCATCCAGCTGAAAGCACAACAAATAGAAGCTATCTGGGTGGACGAAAGGCAGATTCTATGCAGACCTTGGCTATCAACACACCTTTTCCTACAGCCTTCAGCATGTTGAATGCATCATTTAGAGTGGTGTATGACACTGAGCACTTTTCTTTGCGCAACCATATTGACTGATGCTCCCTTGAGGTGTGAAAGGTATTGGAGCAGTCTAAACTTCCTTCTTGGGAACTGTAGGAAACTACCATCTTGCCTAGCATGTTACCCCCATATTTCACTGTATATATGTTGTTTTAGTTGTATGTGTCACTGGGACCCTGCCAGCCAGGGCCCCAATGCTCATAAGTGTGCCCTGTATGTGTTCCCTGTGTGATGACTAACTGTCTCACTGAGGCTCTGCTATCCAGAACCTCAGTGGTTATGCTCTCTCATTTCTTTCCAAATTGTCACTGACAGGCTAGTGACCAATTTCACCAATTCACATTGGCATACTGGAACACCCTTATAATTCCCTAGTATATGGTACTGAGGTACCCAGGGTATTGGAGTTCCAGGAGATCCCTATGGCCTGCAGCATTTCTTTTGCCACCCATAGGGAGCTCTGACAATTCTTACACAGGCCTGCCACTGCAGCCTGAGTGAAATAACGTCCACGTTATTTCACAGCCATTTACCACTGCAATTAAGTAACTTATAAGTCACCTATATGTCTAACCTTTACCTGGTAAAGGTTGGGTGCTAAGTTACTTAGTGTGTGGGCACCCTGGCACTGGCCAAGGTGCCCCCACATTGTTCAGGGCAAATTCCCCAGACTTTGTGAGTGCGGGGACACCATTACACGCGTGCACTATACATAGGTCACTACCTATGTATAGCGTCACAATGGTAACTCTGAACATGGCCATGTAACATGTCTAAGATCATGGAATTGTCACCCCAATGCCATTCTGGCATTGGGGAGACAATTCCATGATCCCCCGAGTGTCTAGCACAGACCCGGGTACTGCCAAACTACCTTTCCCGGGGTTTCACTGCAGCTGCTGCTGCTGCCAACCCCTCAGACAGGTTTCTGCACTCCTGGGGTCCAGCCAGGCTTGGCCCAGGAAGGCAGAACAAAGGACTTTCTTTTGGAAAAAGGTGTCAGGGCTGGGCAGGAGTAGCTTCCCCCAGCCTCTGGAAATGCTTTGATGGGCACAGATGGTGCCCATCTCTGCATAAGCCAGTCTACAATGGTTCAGGGATCCCCCAGCCCTGCTCTGGCGCGAAACTGGATAAAGGAAAGGGGAGTGACCACTCCCCTGACCTGCACCTCCCCTGGGAGGTGCCCAGAGCTCCTCCAGTGTGCTCCAGACCTCTGCCATCTTGGAAACAGAGGTGCTGCTGGCACGTGACGTCAGAGACTCCTTCTGATAGACTCTTACCTGTGTTGCTAGCCTATCCTCCTTCCTAAGTAGCCAAACCTCCTTTTCTGGCTATTTAGGGTCTCTGCTTTGGGGAATTCTTTAGATAACGAATACAAGAGCTCATCAGAGTTCCTCTGCATCTCTCTCTTCACCTTCTGCCAAGGAATCAACCGCTGACTGCTCTGGACGCCTGCAAAACCGCAACAAAGTAGCAAAGACAACTACTGCAACCTTGTATCGCTGATCCTGCGGCCTTCGCAACTGTTTTCCTGGTGGTACATGCTGTGGGGGTAGTCTGCCTCCTCCCTGCACTAGAAGCTCCGAAGAAATCTCCCGTGGGTCGACGGATTCTTCCCCCTGCAACCGCAGGCACCAAAAGACTGCATCACCGGTCCTCTGGGTCCCCTCTCAGCACGACGAGCGTGGTCCCTGGAACTCAGCAACTCTGTCCAAGTGACTCCCACAGTCCAGTGACTCTTCAGTCCAAGTTTGGTGGAGGTAAGTCCTTGCCTCCCCACGCTAGACTGCATTGCTGGGTACCGCGTGATTTGCAGCTGCTCCGGCTCCTGTGCACTCTTCCAGGATTTCCTTTGTGCACAGCCAAGCCTGGGTCCCCGACACTCTAACCTGCAGTGCACGACCTCCTGAATTGTCCTCTGGCGTCGTGGGACCCTCTTTTGTGACTTTGGGTGAGCTCCGGTTCACTCTTCTTCGTAGTGCCTGTTCCGGCACTTCTGTGGGTGCTGCCTGCTTCTAAGAGGGCTCCTTGTCTTGCTGGGTGCCCCCTCTGTCTCCTCACGCAATTGGCAACATCCTGGTCCCTCCTGGGCCACAGCAGCATCCAAAAACCCTAACCGCGACCTTTGCAGCTAGCAAGGCTTGTTTGTGGCCTTTCTGCACGGAAACTCCTCTGCAAGCTTCTTGACGACGTGGGCCAACCATCCTCCAAAGGGAAAGTTCCTAGTCCTCTTCGTTCTTGCAGAATCCACAGCTTCTACCATCCGGTGGCAGCTTCTTTGCACCCTCAGCTGGCATTTCTTGGGCATCTGCCCACTCACGACTTGAGTGTGACTCTTGGACTTGGTCTCCTTGTTCCACAGGTACTCTCGTCTGGAAATCCATCATTGTTGCATTGCTGGTGTTGGTCTTCCTTGCAGAACTCCCCTATCACGACTTCTGTGCTCTCTGGGGAACTTAGGTGCACTTTACACCTACTTTTCAGGGTCTTGGGGTGGGCTATTTTTCTAACCCTCACTGTTTTCTTACAGTCCCAGCGACCCTCTACAAGCTCACATAGGTTTGGGGTCCATACGTTATTCGCATTCCACTTTTGGAGTATATGGTTTGTGTTGCCCCTATACCTATGTGCTCTCCTTGCAATCTATTGTGACTGTACATTGCTTGCATTGCTTTCTATTGCTATTACTGCATATTTTTGGTATTGTGTACATAAATCTTGTGTATATTTGCTATCCTCATACTGAGGGTACTCACTGAGATACTTTTGGCATATTGTCATAAAAATAAAGTACCTTTATTTTTAGTATATCTGTGTATTGTGTTTTCTTATGATATTGTGCATATGACACCAGTGGTATAGTAGGAGCTTCACAAGTCTCCTAGTTCAGCCTAAGCTGCTCTGCTAAGCTACCTTTTCTATCAGCCTAAGCTGCTAGACACCTCTTCTACACTAATAAGGGATAACTGGACCTGGTACAGAGTGTAAGTACCCCTTGGTACCCACTATAAGCCAGGCCAGCCTCCTACATTGGTTGTGCAGCGGTGGGATAAGTACTTGCAACTACTTACCACTTTGTCATATTGTACTTTTCATAAGAAAAAAATATACAAAACAAGTTCAAAGTATGTACACCTAACCAAAAAGTTTTGCTTTTCTTCTCTTACTCTATTGCTAAGTGCTGAAAAGTACCTCTAAACTTTCAAAAAGTTTCTTAAAAAGTTTAAAAAGTTTTTTTCTGTTTCCTTAAAAAGTTCTGAAACTTTTTCTTTCTTTATCTATCCCTTAAACTCTTTTCTATCATGTCTGGTACAGGCCAAACTCTTGATCTTGCCAGCACAGCGTATGACCACCTTAGCTGGAAAGAAGCAAGGAGTCTCTGCATTGATAGAGGTTTAGGGGTAGGGAAGAATCCCTCTAGAGGATTGTTGGTTAATATGCTCATTGAAAATGATAAGTCCTTAGGTGGCACATCAGGTGAGAAATTAGCAGATGGGTCACACTCTGATTCTGGGGTAGCCCCAGTAAAAGTATTAGATAGTATTCTTCCCAACCTGCCCCTTAGCAGGCCACCTAGCATGGCTGGTACTAATGTGAGTTCTCATCACAGTAGGAGTGTTACTTCTGCAGGCCAGGTTGTTAGAGTGCCATCTGTTAGGGACAGGTCTCCCTCTGTTCATTCACACCATTCTTCTGTGTCAAGGCATGCCCAACCCACCCACCCTGATGACAGACTGTTAGAAAGGGAACTCAATAGATTGATAGTGGAAGAGTCCAGGCTGAAGCTTAAAAGCTTAAAAAGCAACAGCTGGATCTAGACAGGGAAGCATTTTTAGAAAAAGAAAGGCAGAGGTTGGGGTTTGAACCCCATGGTGGCAGCAGCAGTATTACAGATAGTAATCCTGTAAAAGAGCATGATTCTAGGAATCTGCACAAGATAGTTCCCCCTTACAAGGAGGGGGGTGACATTAACAAGTGGTTTGCTGCACTTGAGAGGGCCTGTGTTGTACAGGGGGTCCCTCAAAGGCAGTGGGCTGCCAATAATTTTACAGTTTTAAAGAATGCACTCCTAGATGGTTATGGCTTAACCACTGAACAGTACAGGATCAAGTTCAGAGAAACCAAAAAGGAGTCTTCACAAGACTGGGTAGACTTTGTTGACCATTCAGTGAAGGCCTTGGAGGGGTGGTTACATGGCAGTAAAGTTTCTGCCTATGAAAGCCTGTATGACTTAATCCTGAGAGAGCATATTCTTAATAACTGTGTGTCTGATTTGTTGCACCAATATCTAGTGGACTCAGATCTGACCTCTCCCCAAGAATTGGGAAAGAAGGCAGACAAATGGGTCAGAACAAGAGTGAACAGAAAAGTTCATACAGGGGGTGACAAGGATGGCAAGAAGAAGGATGGTAAGTTTTCAGACAAGGGTGGGGACAAATCTAAAAATGAGTCTTCATCAGGCCCACAAAAACACTCTGGTGGGGGTGGTGGGCCCAAATCCTCTTCAAATCAAGTAAAGAAACCATGGTGCTATTTATGTAAAGTAAAAGGCCATTGGACAACTGATGCCAGTTGTCCAAAGAAAAGCACCAAGCCTCCCACCACTACAACCCCTGCTGCTACACCTAGTGCCCCTAGTAATAGCAGTGGTGGTGGGAGCAAACCTACTAATAGCCAATCCAAGGGAGTAGCTGGGCTCACGTTTGGTAATTTAGTTGGGGTTGGTCTTGTTAGGGAGACCACAGAGGCTGTGTTAGTCTCTGAAGGTGCCATTGATTTGGCCACCTTAGTTGCTTGTCCCCTTAATATGGATAAGTACAAGCAACTTCCCCTAATAAATGGTGTTGAGGTTCAGGCCTACAGGGACACAGGTGCCAGTGTTACCATGGTAATAGAGAAACTGGTCCACCCTGAACAACACCTACTTGGTCACCAGTACCAAGTGACTGATGCTCATAACAACACTCTTAGCCTCCCCATGTCTGTTGTGAATCTCAACTGGGGGGGGTTACTGGTCCAAAGAAAGTTGTGGTTGCCTCAGATTTACCTGTAGACTGTCTACTAGGGAACGATTTAGAGACATCAGCTTGGGCAGAAGTGGAGTTGGAGGCTCATGCAGCAATGCTGGGCATTCCTGGGCATATTTTTGCTTTGACAAGGGCTCAGGCCAAAAAGCAAAAAGGACAGGGTGACTTGGATCCTGGAACAATGGACCAAGTGCTCCCTAAAGCTAGGGTTAGTAAAAGTAAAACACTACCTACTATCCCTCCCTCTACAGTGGATTCAACTTCTGAGGAAGAAGAATTTCCACCCTGTGCAGAACCTTCACCAGAGGAGCTGGAAGCAGACACTGCTGAGCTTTTGGGTGGAGGGGGGCCTGCCAGGGAGGAGTTGAGTGTGGCACAGCAGACCTGTCCCACACTAGAGGGTCTAAGACAGCAAGCTGTCAAACAGCTAAATGGGGATGTCAGTGACTCTCACAGAGTTTACTGGGAGGACAACCTCTTGTATACAGAGGCAAGGGACCCAAAACCTGGAGCTTCCAGGAGATTGGTGATCCCTCCCAACTCTAGCCCACGACATTCCCTTGGCTGGACATTTAGGACAGATGAAAACATGGGATAGGCTTGTCCCCCTGTTTCATTGGCCTAGAATGTCAGAGGACACAAAAGAATTTTGTAAGTCCTGTGAAACCTGTCAAGCCAGTGGCAAAACAGGTGGCACTCCAAAGGCACCCCTTATTCCACTACCTGTGGTTGGGGTTCCCTTTGAAAGGGTAGGGGTTGACATAGTTGGCCCCCTTGATCCTCCTACTGCTTCAGCCAATAGGTTTATTTTGGTGGTAGTGGACCATGCCACCAGATATCCTGAAGCAATCCCTCTAAGGACCTCTACAGCTCCTGCAGTGGCAAAGGCCCTCCTGGGAATCTTTTCCAGGGTGGGCTTCCCAAAAGAGGTGGTATCAGACAGGGGTAGCAACTTCATGTCTGCTTACTTAAAGGCCATGTGGAAGAAATGTGGTGTGACATACAAATTCACCACACCCTATCATCCACAAACAAATGGACTGGTTGAGAGATTTAACAAAGCTCTCAAAGGAATGATAATGGGACTCCCTGAAAAACGCCAGAGAAGATGGGATGTACTGTTACCTTGCCTCCTTTTTCCTTACAGGGAGGTACCCCAGAAAGGAGTGGGCTTCAGCCACTTTGAACTCCTATTTGGACACTCTGTAAGAGGTCCTCTAACACTTCTGAAGGAGGGTTGGGAACAACCTTTAAAAGCTCTTAAGCAAGACATAGTGGACTATGTACTTGGACTAAGATCCAGAATGGCTGAGTACATGAAAAAGGCCAGCAAAAACCTTCCGGCCAGCCAAGAGCTCCAAAAGCAATGGCATGACCAGAAGGCTGTTCTGATTCAGTACCAACCAGGGGAGAAAGTGTGGGTCTTGGAGTCTGTGGCCCCAAGAGCACTCCAAGACAAATGGAGTGGACCCCACATTATTGTTGAGAAAAAGGGAGAAGTCACCTACTTGGCTGACTTAGGCACTGCCAGGAGTCCCCTTAGGGTACTCCATGTCAATCGCCTGAAACCCTACTATGACAAGGCTGATCTCACCCTGCTCATGGCAACAGATGAAGGACAAGAAGAAGAGAGTGACCCTCTCCCTGATCTCTTCTCTTCCACAGAGCAAGATGCTCTAGTGGAAGGTGTAGTTTTGGCAGATTGTCTTACTGCTGAGCAGAAAGACCACTGCATAAATCTCCTGGGTCAGTTTTCTGAACTCTTTTCTACTGTGCCAGGCACCACTTCTTGGTGTGAGCACACTATAGATACTGGAGACAGCTTGCCTGTCAAAAGTAAGATCTATAGGCAGCCTGACCATGCCAGGGACTGCATAAAACAAGAGGTTCAGAAAATGCTGGAACTGGCAGTGGTTGAGCACTCTGAAAGTCCATGGGCCTCTCCTGTGGTACTTGTACCAAAACCTCATTCCAAAGATGGAAAAAAGGAAATGAGATTTTGTGTGGATTACAAAGGTCTCAACCAGGTAACTAAAACTGATGCTCACCCTATACCCAGGGCAGATGAGCTAATAGATACACTGGCATCTGCCAAGTATCTAAGCACCTTTGATTTGACTGCAGGGTATTGGCAAATCAAGTTATCAGAGGATGCTAAAGCAAAAACTGCATTTTCGACTATTGGAGGGCACTACCAATTCACAGTAATGCCCTTTGGTTTGAAAAATGCACCTGCCACTTTTCAGAGGTTGGTGAATACAGTCCTGCAAGGGTTGGAGGCTTTTAGTGCAGCATATCTAGATGATATAGCTGTCTATAGCTCCACCTGGGATGATCACCTGGTCCACCTGTGGAAAGTTTTGGAGGCCCTGCAAAAGGCAGGCCTCACTATCAAGGCTTCAAAGTGCCAGATAGGGCAGGGGAAAGTGGTTTATCTGGGACACCTGGTAGGTGGAGAACAGATTCCACCACTTCAGGGAAAAATCCAAACTATTATAGATTGGGTTCCCCCTACAACTCAGACCCAGGTGAGAGCCTTCTTAGGCCTCACTGGGTATTACAGGAGGTTCATAAATAACTATGGCTCCATAGCAGCCCCTCTTAATGACCTCACATCTAAGAAAATGCCTAAAAAGGTATTATGGACAGACAGCTGTCAGAAAGCTTTTGAGGAGCTGAAACAGGCCATTTGGTCTGCACCTGTCCTAAAAAGCCAATGTTACTCCAAGAAATTCATTGTTCAAACTGATGCATCTGAATTAGGGGTAGGGGCAGTCGTATCACAACTCAATTCTGAGGGCCAGGATCAACCTGTTGCTTTTATCAGCAGGAGGTTGACCCCTAGAGAAAAGCGTTGGTCTGCCATAGAGAGGGAGGCCTTTGCTGTGGTCTGGGCACTGAAGAAGTTGAGGCCATACCTGTTTGGCACTCACTTCATTGTTCAGACAGACCACAAACCTCTACTTTGGCTAAAACAAATGAAAGGTGAAAACCCTAAATTGTTGAAGTGGTCCATATCTCTACAGGGAATGGACTATACAGTGGAACATAGACCTAGGAGTACCCACTCCAATGCAGATGGACTCTCCAGAAATTTCCACTTAGACAATGAAGACTCATCAGGTCATGGCTAGTCTTATTGTCCTTCGTTTGGGGGGGGGGTTGTGTAGGAAAGCACCATCTTGCCTGGCATGTTACCCCCATATTTCACTGTATATATGTTGTTTTAGTTGTATGTGTCACTGGGACCCTGCCAGCCCGGGCCCCAGTGCTCATAAGTGTGCCCTGTATGTGTTCCCTGTGTGATGACTAACTGTCTCACTGAGGCTCTGCTAACCAGAACCTCAGTGGTTATGCTCTCTCATTTCTTTCCAAATTGTCACTAACAGGCTAGTGACCAATTTCACCAATTCACATTGCCATACTGGAACACCTTTATAATTCCCTAGTATATGGTACTGAGGTACCCAGGGTATTGGGGTTCCAGGAGATCCCTATGGGCTGCAGCATTTCTTTTGCCACCCATAGGGAGCTCTGACAATTATTACACAGGCCTGCCACTGCAGCCTGAGTGAAATAACGTCCACGTTATTTCACAGCCATTTTCCACTGCACTTAAGTAACTTATAAGTCACCTATATGTCTAACCTTTACCTGGAAAGGTTGGGTGCTAAGTTACTTAGTGTGTGGGCACCCTGGCACTGGCCAAGGTGCCCCCACATTGTTCAGGGCAAATTCCCCGGACTTTGTGAGTGCGGGGACACATTACACGCGTGCACTATACATAGGTCACTACCTATGTATAGCGTCACAATGGTAACTCCGAACATGGCCATGTAACATGTCTAAGATAATGGAATTGTCACCCCAATGCCATTCTGGCACTGGGGAGACAATTCCATGATCCCCGAGTCTCTAGCACAGACCCGGGTACTGCCAAACTACCTTTCCCGGGGTTTCACTGCAGCTGCTGCTGCTGCCAACTCCTCAGACAGGTTTCTGCCCTCCTGGGGTCCAGCCAGGCTTGGCCCAGGAAGGCAGAACAAAGGACTTCCTCAGAGAGAGGGTGTTACACCCTCTCCCTTTGGAAAAAGGTGTCAGGGCTGGGGAGGAGTAGCCTCCCCCAGCCTCTGGAAATGCTTTCATGGGCACAGATGGTGCCCATCTCTGCATAAGCCAGTCTACACCGGTTCAGGGATCCCCCAGCCCTGCTCTGGCGCGAAACTGGACAAAGGAAAGGGGAGTGACCACTCCCCTGACCTGCACCTCCCCTGGGAGGTGCCCAGAGCTCCTCCAGTGTGCTCCAGACCTCTGCCATCTTGGAAACAGAGGTGCTGCTGGCACACTGGACTGCTATGAGTGGCCAGGGCCAGCAGGTGACGTCAGAGACTCCTTCTGATAGGCTCTTACCTGTGTTGCTAGCCTATCCTCCTTCCTAAGTAGCCAAAACTCCTTTTCTGGCTATTTAGTGTCTCTGTTTTGGGGAATTCTTTAGATAACGAATGCAAGAGCTCATCAGAGTTCCTCTGCATCTCTCTCTTCACCTTCTGCCAAGGAATCGACCGCTGACTGCTCTGGACGCCTGCAAAACCGCAACAAAGTAGCTAATACGACTACTGCAACCTTGTATCGCTGATCCTGCGGCCTTCTCGACTGTTTTCCTGGTGGTGCATGCTGTGGGGGTAGTCTGCCTCCTCCCTGCACTAGAAGCTCTGAAGAAATCTCCCGTGGGTCGACGGAATCTTCCCCCTGCAACCGCAGGCACCAAAAGACTGCATCATCAGTCCTCTGGGTCCCCTCTCAGCTCGACGAGCGTGGTCCCTGGAACTCAGTAACTCTGTCCAAGTGACTCCCACAGTCCAGTCACTCTTCAGTCCAAGTTTGGTGGAGGTAAGTCCTTGTCTCCCCACGCTAGACTGCATTGCTGGGTACCCCGTGATTTGCAGCTGCTCCGGGTCCTATGCACTCTTCCAGGATTTCCTTTGTGCACAGCCAAGCCTGGGTCCCCGACACTCTAACCTGCAGTGCACGACCTCCTAAGTTGTCCTCCGGCGTCATGGGACCCTCTTTTGTGACTTCGGGTGAGCTCCGGTTCACTCTTCTTTGTAGTGCCTGTTCCGGCACTTCTGCGGGTGCTGCCTGCTTCTAAGAGGGCTCCTTGTCTTGCTGGGCGCCCCCTCTGTCTCCTCACGCAATTGGCGACATCCAGATCCCTCCTGGGCCACAGCAGCATCCAAAAACCCTAACCGCGACCCTTGCAGCTAGGAAGGCTTGTTTGCGGCCTTTCGGCACAGAAACACCTCTGCAAGCTTCTTCACGACGTGGGACATCCATCCTCGAAAGGGGAAGTACCTAGTCCTCTTCGTTCTTGCAGAATCCACAGCTTCTACCATCCGGTGGCAGCTTCTTTGCACCCTCAGCTGGCATTTCTTGGGCATCTGCCCACTCACGACTTGAGTGTGACTCTTGGACTTGGTCCCCTTGTTCCACAGGTACTCTCGTCTGGAAATCCATTGTTGTTGCATTGCTGGTGTTGGTCTTCCTTGCAGAACTCCCCTATCACTACTTCTGTGCTCTCTGGGGAACTTAGGTGCACTTTACACCTACTTTTCAGGGTCTTGGGGTGGGCTGTTTTTCTAACCCTCACTGTTTTCTTACAGTCCCAGCGACCCTCTACAAGGTCACATAGGTTTGGGGTCCATACGTTATTCGCATTCCACTTTTGGAGTATATGGTTTGTGTTGCCCCTATACCTATGTGCTCTCCCTGCAATCTATTGTGACTGTACATTGCTTGCATTGCTTTCTATTGCTATTACTGCATATTTTTGGTATTGTGTACATATATCTTGTGTATATTTGCTATCCTCATACTGAGGGTACTCACTGAGATACTTTTGGCATATTGTCATAAAAATAAAGTACCTTTATTTTTAGTATATCTGTGTATTGTGTTTTCTTATGATATTGTGCATATGACACCAGTGGTATAGTAGGAGCTTCACACGTCTCCTAGTTCAGCCTAAGCTGCTCTGCTAAGCTACCTTTTCTATCAGCCTAAGCTGCTAGACACCTCTTCTACACTAATAAGGGATAACTGGACCTGGTACAGAGTGTAAGTACCCCTTGGTACCCACTACAAGCCAGGCCAGCCTCCTACAGGAACCATTCTGAGTGATGGCACCACAAAATTATCCAAAGGTGGGTGCCAAAACAGGTATACCATGTGGCCCAGCTGGAGTTCCTTCGCCTAGCTACCTCGGCATTCTCAAGCACTGGCTTGAGATTCTTGCTGAAACACTCCAGTTGGGGGGCCACTGTATCATATTGGGAACTCTTCTTCAAAGCCTTTACCTAGTAGCTATGCATCCCCTTACTTGTTCAGTGTAGGAAAGTGCCACTGTTGGCATGGTTACCCCCCACTTTGTGCCTAGTGTTGATGCCAGCTTTGATTGGAAGTGTGCTAGGACCCTGCTAACCAGGCCCCTGCACCAGTGTTCTTTCCCTAAAACTGTGCCTTTGTTTCCACAATTGGCACAGCCCTGGCTCACAGTTAAGTCCCTTGTAAAAGGTACCCCTGGTACCAAGGGCCCTGTGGCCAGGGAAGGTCCCTAAGGGCTGCAGCATGTATTATGCCACCCTCAGGGACCCCTAATTCAGTACATGCACACTGTTTTGCAGCTTGTGCATGTGGGTAGAAAAGACAAAGTCAACATGGCACTCCCCTCAGAGTGCCATGCCCACAAACCACTGCCTGAGGCGTAGGTAAGTCACCCCTCTAGCAGGCCTTACAGCCCTAAGGCAGGGTGCACTATACCACAGGTGAGGGCATAGCTGCATGAGCACTATGCCCCTACAGTGTCTGAGTCAATTCTTAGACATTGTAAGTGCAGGGTAGCCATACTGAGTATATGGTCTGGGAGTTTGTCATTACGAACTCCACTGCACCATAATGGCTACACTGAATACTGGGAAGTTTGGTATTAAACCTCTCAGCACAATTAACCCCCACCGATGCCAGTGTGGGCTTTATTGAAAAATGCACACAGAGATGCCCCCTGTATGTTAGCCCATCTGCTAGTGCAAGGCTGACTGGTCTGTGCCAGCCTGCCACTTCCAGAAGAGTTTCTGACCACATGGGGTGAGTGCCTTTGTGCACTCTGTGGTCGGAAACAAAGCCTGTCCTGGGTGGAGGTGCTTCACACCACCCCTGCAGGAACTGTAACACCTGGTGGTGAGCCTCAAAGGCTCAAGCCTGGTGTTACAGTGCCCCAGGGCATTCCAGCTAGTGGAGATGGCCACCCCCAGATGAGCCCCCACTTTTGGCGGCAAGTCCAGAGGGATAATGAGAAAAACAAGGAGGAGTCACCAACTCAGCCAGGACCACCCCTAAGGTGTCCAGAGCGTAAGTGACCCCCTCGTTAAGAAATCCTCCTTCTTGCTTTGGAGGATTAGGACCAATAGGGATAGGGATGTGCCCCCCTCCCCAGAGTAGCCATTGGCTTTTGCCCTCTGACCCTAACATACCCCTAAATTTAGTATTTAGGGGTGACCCTGAACCCATCTCTTCAGATTCCTGACAACCTCAAGAAAGAAGAAGGACTGCTGAGCTGAAAACCTAGCAGAGACGAGAAGGAGACACCAACTGACTCAGCCCCAGCCCTACCGGCCCGTCTCCTGCTTCAAAAAGCTGCAAGAAAAGAAGCAATGCGTTCTGCAGGACTAGCGACCCCTGAAAAGCCTCCAGAAGGCTGCCTGCATCACCAAGGATCAATTAACTCCCATGGACAGCGGACCTGTCCAAAATGAAGACCAAGAAACCCACTTTAAAGGGACTCTCACCTCACTCCCGAAGGGTGAGTACAACTACTCTGCACCTGACGCCCAAAGCCCTTATCCAGGTGGCCCAACCAGGTAGAGAGGATCCCCAGGCGATTCTGAGCAAGTGCCCACCCTGCGTTGACCTCTCCACCCCTCCACGACGACGCCTGCAGAGGGAATCCCCCCTGACCGTAACAGCTCTGAACAAAGATGTCCGATGCCAAAGAACCCACTGCACCCGCAGCCACCAGGCCTTGGAGAAACCGATACCCAGAGCAGCCACGTTCAACAGGTGGCCCTCCTCCCTGTCCAACCGGTGGTGTGTCTGAGACACCCCTCTTGACCTCGCCTGAAGCCTCTGAGTGACCCCTGGGTTCCCCCCTTAGACCAGCATTGGAAATCCGACATCCTGTTTGCACCCTGCACCCGGCCGTGCCGGTGCCGCTGAGGGTGTATGTTTGGTGCCTACTTTTGGCCCCTCCAGTGCACCTTTAATCCCCCCTGGTCTGCCCTCCGAGTCACAGGTACTCACCTTCAGGCAGACCTGACTCTGAGTACCCCCTTTCTCCATAGGAGCCCACATTAAAATTGCTCATCTTTGACCTTTGCACTTGACCAGCCCCTTGTTGCTGGTGGTGGGTGTTTGGGGTTAAGTTGAACCCCAACCGGTGGACTTCCTAAAACCCGGATACTGAAACTGTAAGTGTTGTACTTACCTGCAAATCAAACGAACATTTCTTCCCCCCGGGAACTGTTTCTGAAAATTGCAGTGTCCTTTTTAAAACAGATTATTGCCAATAATTAAAAAACTGTATAACTTATCGATTTCAAACAAAGTACTGTTGATAAATATGTGAAATGCAAATGTATTGAAGTACTTAACTGCAACTTGAATCTTGTGGTTCTAAAATAAATTAAGAAAATATATTTTTGCTATATAAAAACCATTCGTCTGGAGTTAAGTCATTGAGTGTGTGCTTCGTCTATTGTCTGTGTGTGTACAAAAATGTTTTGCACTACCCTCTGATAAGCCTAACTGCTCGGCCACACTACCACAAAAGAGACTATTAGTATTATCTACTTTAGCCTCTGTTAAGCCTCTGGGGAACCCCTGGACTCTGTGCACACCATATCTAATTTTCATATAGTATATACAGATCCAGCTTCCTACATTGAGCAATTGTCTGAGTTGCCTCACGTTAATGGGTGTGGGCACATGGTCTGCTCACCTTCCCCGCACCCTAAATGATCCCCACTGCTACTGCTTCTGTGGGGATCTTTTTTATCAGTGGTGTCTTCCTCTTTTCGGCACTCCCTAGCCCAGTAAGAACCCCCGCAGTTTCCACAGACATGTTTGAACTTGCATGCTTGCCTCCAGTGGCATTCACCTCTATCATACTTCCAACAGGCTGCTGTTTGTCTTCTACCAGCTTCCTCCCCAGGGCAAGGTCTAGGTTTGCCGCTTTGATGTAAACACTCCTACTTCACTTTTTTCCCACAGACTCGAAATCAAGTCTCTATTTTGCTTGCCCCCTCCCACACTGCTACCATATTGAGTGTGGAACCTGTCACATCCTGGTGGTCCCATTCTATAATAGACCACATATGCATCTTTTCTTTGAAATCTTCATCTTTCTTTAAGCACACCTCACCTTGGTACACGCACTGTGTATCATTGATCTTTTTGCTGATAGACGAAGAGTGCCACCGTGCTTGAGGGAACGTCTCCACTACTACACAGACCAATGTCCTAAGTGCGTGCAGCCAATTTTTAGTGGACCTCTCAATCACAGGGTTGCCCTTCTCCCTTCTATCGTCATATTTTTTACTGCGCACATGCCACTAGGTCTAACCCAACATGCCTTTACCTCCAACAAGGAGAAAATGTCAATGAATTCCTTGCTACATATTCTTTCCTTCACTGTTAAAGGTACGAGGATGGGTAATCCTGTCTCATTAACAATCCTGGGGGGTGTTCACCTTGGGAAGCCATTATGTACTCGCAAGCTGGCTTCTCAATTCTGAGCCTTGCGTGCTACTCCCTCCTTATGCCCCAGTCAGGTTGGGTACTTCTGCTTGGCTCCCTGCTGTGAAGTGAGGCATGGGGGCCTGCTGCAGAGATGGGGAGGGATAGCATTGTGTCCTGCCTCCTTATCTTTTCCCTCCACTTACTGTGCTTGTCCTCTGGGCAGTACATCACCTTTAGCAGGAGCCCCGTCTTTGTCGCTGGTCGTCATGTCCTTTCTTTACTAGGTCCCCTGACCCCTTTGATCCAAGCCCTGCAGGGCAACCCTGGGTGTTGCTTTGCATTGTCTGCACAGGCCACTGGCCAGGTCAGTGGCCGGCATAGGGTATGGTTAGAGACTAAATGGATACTGGGAATGCCAGCTTCCTGCCATGGTATCCAAGCAAAGGCTGTGGAGGGGAACTGAGCTTGTGCTCCACTACTGTGGAAACCGTGGAAGCCCTTCATTCTTGAATTACACTCCTGATTTGTAGTGGTGGCCAGCTGACCTGCAGCTGTGAGTGACAGCATGTGCCTACTTCTGGCAGGTAATAGGACCTTGGATGTGCGCTTTCAGAATGGGCCTGCCATGTGGCACAGCTGGAGTTCCTTCGCTACCTTTCGACTAGCCACCTCAACATTCTTAAGCACTGATTTGAATCTCTTGCTGAAGAACTCTACTTGGGGGCCATTGTATGGTATCAGAAACCTTCTTCAAATCGTTTAGGTATTAGCTGTACCTGTTGAGTAGCTGTATGAATTACCTGACTTTAATGGATGTGGGTGCTCTGCACATTGCCTTCTCGCCTTTCCCTCACCCTAAAAGATCCTCGTTGCTATTGCTTCTTGGGGGATTTTTTTTTATCAGTGATGACTTTCTCTTTTCAGAACTCACGGGCTGGGTGAGAACCTCTGCAGTTCCCACAGGCACGTTTGAACTTCCATGCTTGCCCTCACTGGCATTCACCTCTATTATACTTCCAACAGGCTATTGTTTGGCCTTTACCGGCTTTCCACCCCTGGTAGGGTTTAGCTTTACTGCCTTGTTGGAACCACTCCTCCTTCCCTTTATTCCTGTAGACTCAAAATGAAGTCTCAGTTTTGCTCATCCCCTCCCGCGCTGCCACCATAATGTGTGTGAAACCCATTACATTCTTGTGATCCCATTCTATAATGGGCCATGTTTGCACTTTTCTCTGTTTTTATCATACTTTAACGATGTCCCACCTTGGTACATGAACTGAGCGCCATAAATCTTTTGCTGGTAGAGGAAGAGTGCAGCCGCACGTCGCGAGAACCTCTGCACTACCACACAGGCCAATGTCCTAAATGCATGCAACCAGTTTTTGATGGACATCATGGCTAAACAAAACTTTGACAAAGCTAATAGCTCCTGTGTAGGCGAGACCTGTTGGCTTTGCCAATGCTTGTTTATTGGGGAGAGGAATGTTGTGTTTGGCTTCAGCCTCTCCATACTGTCCTGCCTGGATATCTGGCTGCAACTCCAACTTGTCCCAGGGTTGCTTGCTCTTAAGAGACTGCAATGGGCTGGTGCTTTCTGTTTGTGTTTCCTTCATGGATATGGGCTTTGAGGGCACAGTGTTTCTATATAACTAGGAAGATTATAGTTTTTTGTTTTTCATTTAAGCAGGGCAGAGGGCCCGCCTTTTTAACGAAGGAGAGATAAGGCTTTGTATTGTTTAGCAGCCTAGTTTGTTGCTGCAGCGGTGAAGCAGTCAGCAGGGGCAGACATTTAATTCCTGACTCTACGGTAAGTCTTTTGAAACAATGTATTTACCATGTTCTTATTTTCTTGCTTTTACTGTTGCTGTGATGCGTTTAATTAACAAGCCTGTTGTGTTGTCCCGCTATTCTTATTTTTTAAGGGAAACCAGAGGGAACAGTGTTTCAGCAAAAACGACTGAAAGGCTGCCGCCTTTAATGCCTGTTAGGTATTGTTTTCTTTTTCTTTTTTTCAAGAGGTTTTTGTCTTTATTATGTTTGTCAGGAGTTGATTGCATTACTTACTTACATTTTAATTGTGAATTTGAATGGATTTTGAGTCTCAGCCTCTTCTGATTAGGGGTCTTTCAGGGGGTGTAGGTACCATCTCACTTTGATCCTGTCTATATGTGAGTGTTCACAATGGAACTACAGTGAGAAGTGTAGGCATCCATCCCCTTCTCCCTCTAGGCAAGAGTTACCCCTAAGTTATCTAAGAACTAGTTCAAGAGAGCGCTCCTGGGAGAGCTTTGAACATTTCTGATAAAAAGCTCCAGTGTTGATTAAATCCATTTCTGAGACCTTTAACAGGAAAAGACTGGCTATTTATCTCCAGCTTCAGTCTCTTCTTTTTGGTCTAGTTCCAGCTATTGTGTTGTATTTTATAGCAACATTTATATAGCACTTTCTGTCCTGATGTGGGGTGCTGAAGCAGTTGCCTACACGAGTAGCAATCTAAACGGTGTAGGATGTGTGGTTGCAAGCATGTTGTCTTTGTTTTGATCCTATGAGGGAAGTGCTTCCGTGGTGTGCATGAGGACTACAGAGGCACACACTGATGATGAAACTGGTGCCTCTGAGTGCCCTGAGAAAAATACATTCAAATGAGATTGGGATCTTATAATTCCTCTGATTTGCATCCCCTTTGGATGAGGAGCAGCCTTCTCCACGTGGTGACTGTTTAGGATAGTTTTATAAACCAGTCTTTCTAGATTTCCCATCAATTCAGCAGAACATGGACCCTTAAGAAAGGGATTGGAAGAATCTCAAGAAGACTTCTATCCCAAGATTTATAGGAAGACTGTATTATTTTACTACGAGAGAATTGGAACTTCCTGAAAAGCCCCGTACCGACACTTTGCTTGCTAACAGACAATCAGTCAGCTAAGCTCTTGTCAGATGATGTGTTGAGGGGAGAAGTGTGCACTAAACAGCACAGAAAAACGGAGAGAGTGCACTTTCATCTGCTATCTAGGAGGTAGAAAATTACACATATTTGTTGGAAGCTATGGAGTTGAAATCTGTCTCAGTAATTACCTTTGATAATCTAAAGGCATCAGCCATGACAGCTAGTGGATTGGTGTCTGCTAGGAGACAGTTGTATGTGACGGGTTGGAAGACGGAATCTTCTCAAAAGATGTGCCTTTTGAAGATGCCTTTTTCGGTGGTAAACTATGCAGAGAGAAATTAGAGAACATGATACACAAGTCTTTCAAGAGTAGAAAGCATACTCTTTCTTTTGAGCATGATTGAAAATCTTCTTGAAAGAGGAGAAAGCCCTATCATTATTCCAGAGGGAAGAAATTTGACACCTCATTTAACAAGATTCGGTTCCACCCCATATATGCAGCGATAATTTAAAGGATTCCCAAGGCCCAAAGAGCAATCCGCGCTCCAGACTATGCTGGGAATGGTTTGATGGATGAAGGTGTTGGTAGGAGACTATCTCTCTTTGTCTACTCTTGGAAGGATCTAGTCAGGGACAACTAAATTCTTCAGGTAGTTTCCCAGGATTATTCCCTAGAATTCCAATCTCTTGCTCTGAAGAATTGTGTTCTATTGACTCAGCTCCCCAGTTCCATAGGGAAGACCCATGCATTGTGGCAGTACATTGCTTTTTTGATTCAGAACAACACCAAGTGCCTGTTACAGATTCTGTAATGGGATAGGGCTGGTACTCTCCTATATTAATGGTACAAAAACACAACGGGATGATCGCCTTATCACATCTCCAAAAGACCTGAATCTTTTTTTAAATACAATTAATTTCAAGATGAATTCGCTTCATCACATTCCCGTTATCACAGAGCATCAGAGGTTTCTATGATTGCAGTGGGCAAAAATCATTGGCGATTTTGAGTCCTCTCACTTGGATTAAACGCTTTCCTGTGGGCATTCACTAAGACTTTGGCTCCAGTAATTGCTATCTTGCACTTGATGAGTATTCAGGTTCATCCTTATCTGAACAATCTTCTCATGGTTTTCAGTTCTGCTCAGAAGTTTACATCAGACGTTAGGAAAGTAGTACGGACCCTGACAAGGCTTATATTTCTCCCCAATCTCATATTGAATCTGCTTACTTCTCAGAGCTTGGTTAATATTGGAGCCTGGTTCTGGACAGATTTGGGGTTGGTCTGTCTTCCACTACAGAGAAGGCTAAAACTCATTTACGGATTGTCAACACTTCTGAGCATGGAACATGCATTGTCAGGAGAGTTCCAACAAGTTTAGGGAGACATGATAAGTGTTTCCTGTTCTCCACAGTTCCTTTTATGATTTTTGATGGGCAGTACTCGCTTATTAAACAAATAGATTTTGATATTTCTGTCTTTCAGGTGGCCTCTCTGTTTGGGGTTCCTTGGGCCAGACAACATTAGGTGCCTCTTATATTCCACATTCTTTAGCACTGACTTTCGATATGCAACTATTTTGAGCTCCTGTTACTGGTAACAAAGTCTCGGAGGATTCAACTTCAATGGTGGTTGTCTCCTGCCATTCTGGAAAAGGTGGTTGCTCTTTTCCCTCAACAGCCAGCTATGATAACAACAGATGCAAGCAGCAGGGGCTGAGGGGCAGGTCTGGGTTCGTCCCTAGTGCAGGGAGTTTGGAAGGTTCAGAAAAGGAACGATTCTTTAAACTGGAGTGAACTCAGAACAGTTTCAATGGCTCTCCAGATTTTTCAGTCCAGAATCTTTAAGAAGAATGTACTGATAAGAATAGACAGTGCAGTAGCATTGTCATATTTTAACAGACAGTTTGGAACAGGCTACAGGTCCCTGTATCTACTAATGTGAAGGGTAATAGACTGTGCATAGAGGAAGCTATTATCCTTGAGAACAATTCATATCCAAGGCAGGGACGACATAATAGCAGACACCTTGAGCAGGGTTTTTGCCTCATTCTAGAATTTAAGAATCACAAAGGATGTGCTTCAAGTGATTTGTGAAACACACAGCAGTTTCTCTGTAGATCTCCTTGAGAAGGAAGACTGGACATGCTCCCATCATCCCAGGCTAACTGAGTGACTCTGAGAATCAGTTGGGTGACCTCGTGTTGTGACGTAAAGGGACATAACAAGTTGTAGAGGCATCCCTGTAACTGCGCAGCCGACCTGCTGCAACTGGTCATGCCTGTACTTATAAATTTGCCATCTTGGACCTGCAAATAGATCTGCAACCGGACCTGCCTGAGTTCTGCTGGCATCTGATGGAGTGAGTTCCTGATCCCCAAGAGGACCTGGACCCTTAGTTAGCATCAGCTGAGCTCCTCCTGTGAAATGCTGAAGGTTTGAACTCAGTACTCCGGACTTTGAGAAGGTATCTTTTCCAGCTGGATTAACCTGGACCCTGTATTCGGCCCACACTTCATCGCAGTCGGCTGGAGCTTGTGACTTTCTCCCAGTCTAGTGCAACCATTTAACTACAGTTATCGTTTTCTGCTTCTGGAAGCTATTTTTACTTAAAGATTTAAATTTGCATATTTCTGGTTCTACTAATTGTATTTCTGCCCTTTTAGTTTCATTTAATTACTTACATGTTACTCTTTTTTCTAAATTGTTGTGCGGTATCTCTTGTATTGTGTTATCACTTTATTACAGTTTGTGTGCTGCATAAATATGCAGTACATTGCCTCTAAGGTAAGCCTGACAGGCTAAATTAGTGATTTTTGTGGCTTACCCTGACAAGGAATTTGGTTGTTCCTTGAAAATGCCCCCCCTCTTCAATCAAAAGTCTAACTTCCTACATGTGGAAATAATTTGTTTATGTTACTTTAAAAAAAAAAACTGGGAATTAACTTTAAAAACAAAGGTGAAATTGAGGTCAGAGGTAGGTGAAAATGACATTTACAATACAATTTCAAACTCCAAAATGCACTAGAAATTAATTAATTATTTAAAGTTCCTGCGTCAAACCTGTTCCCCCACTATGCACTGCCAATGACCTCACATATGACATCACTCATGACATGTTCAGTGACATCATTGATCCTACACACCAACCAGATCTGTTGGTGTCTGGTTTTTACATGTTTAAAAGGACATCGTGGTCTGGTAACTTCACTACCTTTCCCCATTCTTCTCATGGATGACAGCCTCCTCTCAAAGAGATCCATTCAGAACTGATTATCAGGGTCAGACTGGCCAGTTAGCTCCTTAGGCATTTCCCCAGAGGGCTGGTGCCACTGGAGGCCTGTTTTTTAATACCCCGAACTGCTTCTTGGCCTTTAAAAGCTCTCCTCACAGCAGACACAGTGAGGCATGTGCTGGTGGAAGAATGTTAAGGGGGAGAGAGAAAGGTAAGGATGCTTTTGGTTTCCAGTCCAGCTCTGCTAATTGTTAATCTAATATGAATGTAGTTCACATTACCCCAATGTTTAAATTGCACCCTGAGGTCACTTTGGCTGTATGAAGTAAATTACAAATTTAATTTACGATGAAGATGAAATCAAAGAAAGTTGGAGGTGGATTCTGTGGAGTCCAGCACCCCAGACTGTGGAATCCCTTAGCCCTACCTTGAGATCTGAACCAAACCACTTTTAATTCGGGAAACTCTTAAGAACCAAACTTTACACTTTCCATCTCACTCTCACTGTTTCTTGCATAATAGAAGTTATTATTGAAGGGCATGGATATAGATTCTTCCCTTTCATTGCATGTATGTATGTATTTGTAGAGTGCAAATCTAGCTCAAGAGCAGAAGGACATTGAACAGGCATGATGACCTCCCAGAAAGGTAGGCCCTTGGGGCAGGGATAGTGCTCCTTGAAGAGGTGAATCTTCAGCTGTTTGTGAATTGTACAAGAGGTTGTGCTGATCTAATGTTGATAGAGATGGTGTTCTTGATCTTGAGAGCATGAACAGAATAGGCGGGTATTCGGTTTTACTTTTTTCTTTCAAAGATTTGTCTTCAGTCTCACAAAATCCAGACTCCTGTCTTGTTTTAATTGATGGAGCTCATCTTGAAGATGATTCGGGCCTGATGAGATGAGCCACAGTAGGGCTTTTCACAAGAGGGAAATGTGGTTGTATTTCTTCAGGCCCATGATGAGCTATGCTGCTACGTGTAGGATACCTTCTATTGATGCTATAGTATTATAATGGAGATTGTTGAGCAGAGTGCTGCCTCCATCCAAATGGGAAAGGACAAAAGCTTGCATGATTGTTCTGAAGTCGTCTTTTTGGAGAAATGGCTCAATTTTCTTCAAGTTGAAGTCAATCTTTCTTGGTCTTCTTTGCAATGTGGTGCCTGAATGTGAGGTCTGTGTTAAGGGTTGATCCAGAGTAATTTGCATGGTCTTTGAACTAGGGGTGAAGTCAGGTGGGGTTAAGTAGGAGAGCCAGGCTTGAATGTTTGTTTGATGCTGTAGGCATTTAGTCTGTGTCAGGTTTATTTTTAGGAAGTTAGTTGACATCCAAGATTGGATGAGTTTGAGGCAGGAATTGAACCTCTGTAGGTCTTCAGTTGAAGATATTATATTTACAGTTGAGCACTGATAGAGATAAAATTTTACTAATACATTAGTGGCATAGAAGTTAGCATATGGCGACTTACAAACCTTTGATTTAAAATTCTCACAGATAATTTAACATGAAGATGTGCACCTTTAAATTTGGTGGACAATGTGGCCGCCACTCATATTATGAGTATTAAATGTACCCAAATTAATCATACTTATATTGACTTGAATGGATTTTATTACCACGAGTTACATGTGTGCAGAAAAATAGAAAAATATATTAATTGAATTAATATGCATTAAGGTTTTCTTAGATAAATTAGGCCTGAAGTTTATTCTTGCAGCAGTAGAGGAAAATTATTTGTTTATTCTGTTCTCTCTGACCTGAATTTGTTTCCTAGGTTGCTGACGTGATGGTGAAGGCAAAGAACATATTTCAGAACTAACCATGTAACAATATTTGTTCTAGCTGTTGAACAAGCTGTTGAACAAGACAGGAAAACTCATGATTCCCATATGAGAACTGTTTAGCACTTCTTGTGTATCGTGAGAAAGGCATCTGAAATAACAAATACCTAGAAAATGTAATCTTTTTTTCTGAACTGTTTGAAATCACTGAAATGACAACACACTTTTGCCGAGAAAATCCAGAAGAGTTGCAATATTGGTGGTGCCATTGACAGCCTCTGGATCTTGTGTGAAAAATTGACCCACCCGGAGGACCAATCACAAGCCTGTGGATATTTCTAATTAGTGAGAGACTTTGAAACTTGAAGTTAGTCTTGGTCTTAGTCTATCCCAGCCTCGAGTCCGTCTTGAACCCTGTCCGCTGGTATCACCTCCTGTCACTTTCCAAGTCTTCCAATGAGTTTACTCTTAGTCTTAATTGACCAATTTGTTTATGCCGTTCACTACTAATATGCCCAAACTAATTCTGAACTGCTGACCTGCCCTATGTACAGCCCGTGTTCTGCACTGTCCTGATGCTGCTATCAACTGACATTTGGAGAAGTTGACCACTCTTGCTGATAAAATATCCTGTCTGCTGTCCTATGAGGAGAGGTATAACTAAATGTGTTTTCTTGCTTCCTTTCCAGCTTAGACACTTACACCAGCTTATTTTTTTTTATAGAGTCACCTTAGCTAGATGATTTTTTTCTAAATTATTTTGCTCTTTCTCTTTTGCTTAGCCCGCTCCCACACGTGTAAGTCGCAATTCGTGTTAGAGATAAGGATGGCCCAGCTCTATAATTGACTTAAAATTGTATGTAGATGATTCACTGATGTCACCATCATCTGCTTGGAAATTTGATGTTAATGCGCATATTGTGTTTCTGCTGATCTATGTTATTCTTTTGGAGTGTTTAACAGTACTGATGTTTAGTAGGTTAAATCTCTTTAGACGTTTTGGTCAGTCAGTGGTTTTCATGTATGTTTATGATTTAGTTTTGCGTACCATATACGTGACATTGATTTTGGGATTGTAATGAAGCTTTGAAACGTTAGTCAGTTTGGAGTTTGATGTAGTGTTATATTGTTTATGGTGGTCAGAAATTGTTTATGGTTTATGCCATTGATTTGTGATTGAATGATTCTGACTACTACACTCTTCGCCAAGTCCAAAGATCTAGTCGACCTCTGAAGGTGGGAAAATTGATGATGCCTCACCTGCGCGCTTGCGGTTTCTGAACCTGAAGTGGGAAAAAGACCACTGCGAGCGCGCCAGCAGGTTTGGTAGCAGAGTTATGCTTGTGTCTTGTGAAGAGGGGAGTCAGAATTTGACCACATTGTGAGTTGTTTCGGTGTAGTGTAGATGCTGATGAAATTACAGTGGCATGTTACAAGTGTACGGTATGAATTTTGAGTAGGGCTTGCACTTGCATTGCTTTTGGCTGAATAGCACCTTCATCGGGGGTTTAGTGGGCTCCTGCCTCCCCTGGACACTTTTGTGACTCTTGGACTTGGTCCCCTTCCTTTACAGGTCCTCAGGTCCAGGAATCCATCTTCACAGTGCTTTGCAGTCTGTTGTGGTCTTTGCAGAATCTCCTATCATGAGTTTAGTGTGTTTCTGGGGAAGTAGTATCACTTTACTCCTACTTTTCAGGGTCTTGTGGTGGGGTATCTTGGACAACCTTAGTGTTTTCTTACACTCACAGCAACCCTCTACACACTACACTAGGCCAGGCCCCCCTAAGTGGTTCGCATTCCACTTTCTTAGTATATGGTTTGTGTTGCCCCTCGACCTATTGCATCCTATTGTATTGTACAGTGTTTGCACTACTTTTCTAACTGTTTACTTACCTGATTTTGGTTTGTGTGTATATTGTGTGTATTTTACCTCCTAAGGGAGTATATCCTCTGAGATAGTTTTGGCACATTGTCACTAAAATAAAGTCCCTTTACTTTTAGTAACTCTGAGTATTGTGATTCTTATGATATAGTGCTATATGATATAAGTGGTATAGTAGGAGCTTTGTATGTCTCCTAGTTCAGCCTAAGCTGCTCTGCTATAGTTACCCCTATCAGCCTAAGTTGCTAGAACACTACTAATCTACTAATAAGGGATAACTGGACCTGGCACAAGGTGTAAGTACCATCAGGTACCCACTATAAGCCCGACCAGCCTCCTACAGACCTGCACAATTTGAAGCACTTTCTCTTTGGGAATTGGTTGTGCAAAATCTTGACCTCCTGGAAGTTCACCAAATCTATATTTAATAAATAGATCTTTGTCTTTTTTTGACCAACCCCGGTCCAGATACAACTGGCATTTTAGCATTTTATATTCCTTGATTATAAACCACGAATGAGATCTACTAGCAAGGAGACTCTTATCCACAACCAGGGATTTTTTCTTTAACAGGCGATTAATAACTTTTTTTAAAGCAGCCACTGGCAAACTCTGATCCCCTAATGAACGGGCACCCAGATCATTCAAGGACTGGTCAAAATATAACCACGAGGAGGACCTTGGTTCCATAATTAGCTCTTTCCAAAGAACTTTGCTTAACCCATTTTCATTTGCAAGTTGCACGCTTTTCCAGAGTTTAATATAGGCCCCCTGTCTTGCAATCACTTGATTCACATACCCGAACTCCAGCCTAATTTGGGCCTGAGATGCTTTCTTGGAAAGGTGGAAAAGAGATCTAAGAACTTTCCCAATAATCCCATTCAGGGTGATTGCATTCCTACCCCTCAGGGCTTCACTACCATAGGTAACGCTTGCTATGAACTTGGCGGCTATCATTTGTAACGGAGGTCTGTAACTGGGGCCATCACTCTTAATAAGGAACGAAAAGCAAGCAACAAGGTATTTCCTTTTCATTCTAAATCCGTTATCTTGGGGGAAAATGACCCCCTCTCATCTAATAGTACACCCAAGTATTCATATAATTTGACTTGTTCAAGTTTTGAGCCTTGAAGGTAGAAATTATATTTTTTCTGTCTTTTGTTTTCTTCTCATTTATAACTAAACCATTTTGTGCTGCAAAATCTGCCAATTTCGTTACCAAACGCTGTAATCCAATTTTTGTGTAATTTACAAGGACAACATCGTCAGCGTAAAGCAGATTTGAGATGAAGAGATCCCCAATCTTTGGCGGGGGGCTACACATTTTCCCCACTTAATATATAGGAGAGATCTGATAAATAAAGATTGAAAAGATAGGGTACTAGGACACAGCCTTGTTTAAGACTGCGTTCCTTGATAGAAAGGTACCATCCCCAATTTGCACTCTAATCCACGTGTCAGAATACAGCATCTGCACTGCATTTAATAATTTCGGTGGGATACCCAAGAAGTTTAATTTTGCCTACAGCAGGCTACGCTGTACCGAGTCGAATGCAGATTTAAAATCCACAAAACATACATACAGAAGTATACAGAGAATGTCATAGTTTCAGTTGTGCCACAGCCAATTCAGACTGCGAGAATGGCTCAATTTGAGTCCCCGCCTAATGTACCTACACCTGCACAAATTGTGAACCATAGACAGACAATGCCTATGTATTCCCCGGTAACAACACCGCACAATGTTGCTCCCAAATCAGTCAATTCAGGCTTTTGGTGAAGTAACAGAACTGGAGAGATTGAGCACCATGGTGCCTGCCATGACCCGTATGAATTCTTTTGGTACAAACCTGACACATGATAACGTGGGTCCGCTGATTGATGTGACTTGTCCCCCATGCTCTACAGGCTCATCTTTAATGGCTCAAGAACAGGCTGTGAGGGCTCCATGCAATATTTCACAGTTTATGCCACGAGACAATGGTAATAACATAAGTTTACAAGGATTTACAGCCTAAAAATTTACTGATTGGTTAGACAGTTTGAGTGGAACATCAGCTTCAGGAAACACGCCAGAGAGGGAAAAGACAGTGAACATGGATAGACTAAAATTAGTCTTAAATGAAATGATTGAAGGAACACTTGAATTAGACAGTTTGGATTCTTACAATGAAAATGAATTGTGCTTTATGTGCAAGGACATTACTCTTCGAAGAGAACAGTTTTATGAGGAATTAACTAATTTAGCTAAAAAGTATGAAATCAAGATGAATAAATCCAAATAGTTAAAGAAGAGTTACAGATTAGCATTTGATTCGAGAGATGTTGCAAACATGAGTTCACCTGAGGTCGCATTAAAGAATTAAATATTTAATCTGGAACATTCAAACATGGGGAGCATTAGGTAAATGGGAAGGCTGATGGGCAAAGAAAAGAGAACAGAAGGAAACGTCGACTACATCTTCAAATGATGTACAGCAGGCAGAGGGAGATGTAAAAATGATGCTAATGAGAGAAATTCCAGGGGGGGAGTTTTGTTCATGTTCCATGGACCAGAAGTGACATACTGCCATTTACAAATGATTAACCAAAGTTGAGGGAGAAACTAGTGGAGTGGTACCAGCAAACATAGAGGTTTGTTAAGCTTGCAAAATGACTATGGGAAGATTTAAACACTTTATTTGAGATTGTGGTGCCAGCAGATTTGTGCGTTGAGTGTAAGCGGACCGTTGATGTTGAACGCGAGACCCGACAAGAGATGCCGCAACAGGTGCGCCGTCTGAAGAGGTGATGAAAAGCTACTACAAGGTGATTGAATATTTGAAAAGCAGAGTTTCCCCTAAATATATTGATTGGCAAAGAATTGACAGGGCATCTCAGGAGGCAAAGGAGTATGTTCATGCTTATTATGAGAGATTGCTGCAAGCATTCAAGCAATAAAGTGTGTAGGAAGTTGGCTCTGTATATACTATCTCAAAGTGAGAGTTAGTGTGCACAGAGTCCAAGGGTTCTCCTTAGAGGTTGATAGTGGCACATTTAGTTAATACTTGTAGGAGGCTGGCCTGGCTTGTAGTGGGTACCAAGGGGTACTTACACTCTGTACCAGGTCCAGTTATCCCTTATTAGTGTATAGGGTGTCTAGCAGCTTAGGCTGATAGAAAAGGTAGCTTAGCAGAGCAGCTTAGGCTGAACTAGGAGACATGCAAAGCTCCTACTATACCACTGGTGTCATATGCACAGTATCATAAGAAAACACAATACACAGATATACTAAAAATAAAGGTACTTTATTTTTATGACAATATGCCAAAAGTATCTCAGTGAGTACCCTCAGTATGAGGATGCCAAATATACACAAGATATATGTACACAATACCAAAAATATGCAGTAATAGCAAAAGGAAGTAATACAAGCAGTGTAAAGTTACAATAGATTGTAATAGGAGCACATAGGTACAGGGGCAACACAAACCATATACTCCAAAAGTGGAATGTGAATAACGTATGGACCCCAAACCTATGTGAGCTTGTAGAGGGTCGCTGGGACTGTAAGAAAACAGTGAGGGTTAGAAAAATAGCCCACCCCAAGACCCTGAAAAGTAGGTGTAAAGTGCACCTATATTCCGCAGAGAGCACAGAAGTCGTGATAGGGGAATTCTGCAAGAAAGAACAACACCAGTAATACAACCAAAGTGGATTTCCGGACGAGAGTACCTGTGGAGCAAGGGGACCAAGTCCAAGAGTCGCGACAAAGTCGAGCTTGGGCAGATGCCCAGGAAATGACAGCTGAGGGTGCAAAGAAGCTGCCACTGGATGGTAGACGCTGTGGATTTTGCAAGAACGAAGAGGACTAGGAACTTCCCCTTTGGAGGATGGATGTCCCACATCATGAAGAAGCTTGCAGAGGTGTTCCCACGCAGAAAAACCGCAAACAAGCCTTGCTAGCTGCAAGGGTCGCAGTTAGGGTTTTTGGATGCTGCTGTGGCCCAGGAGGGACCAGGATGTCGCCAATTGTGTGAGGAGACAGAGGGGGCATCCAGCAAGACAAGGAGCCCTCTCAGAAGCAGGCAGCACCCGCAGAAGTGCTGGAACAGGCACTACGAAGAGGAGTGAACCGGAGCTCACCCGAAGTCACAAAAGAAGATCCCACGATGCCGGAGGACAACTCAGGAGGTTGTGCACTGCAGGTTAGAGTGTCGGGGACCCAGGCTTGGCTGTGCACAAAGGAAATCCTGGAAGAGTGCACAGGAGCAGGAGCAGCTGCAAATCATGCAGTACCCAGCAATGCAGTCTAGTGTGGGGAGGCAAGGACTTACCTCCACCAAACTTGGACTGAAGAGTCACTGGACTGTGGGAGTCACTTGGACAGAGTTGCTGAGTTCCAGGGACCACGCTCGTTGTGCTGAGAGTGGACCCAGAGGACCGGTGATGCAGTCATTTGTTGCCTGCGGTTGCAGGGGGAAGATTCCATCGACCCACGGGAGATTTCTTCGGAGCTTCTAGTGCAGAGAGGAGGCAGACTACCCCCACAGCATGCACCACCAGGAAAACAGTTGAGAAGGCGGCAGGATCAGCGTTACAAGGTTGCAGTAGTCGTCTTTGCTACTTTGTTGCGGTTTTGCAGGAGTCCTGAGCAGTCAGCGGTCGATTCCGTGGCAGAAGGTGAAGAGAGAGATGCAGAGGAACTCTGATGAGCTCTTGCATTCATTATCTAAAGAATTCCCCAAAGCAGAGACCCTTAATAGCCAGAAAAGGAGGTTTGGCTACCCAGGAAGGAGGATAGGCTAGCAACACAGGTAAGAGCCTATCAGTAGGAGTCTCTGACGTCACCTGCTGGCACTCGCCACTCAGAGCAGTCCAGTGTGCCAGCAGCACCTCTGTTTCCAAGATGGCAGAGGTCTGGAGCACACTGGAGGAGCTCTGGGCACCTCCCCTGGGAGCTGCAGGTCAGGGGAGTGGTCACTCCCCTTTCCTTTGTCCAGTTTCGCGCTAGAGCAGGGCTGGGGGGATCCCTGAACCGGTGCAGACTGGCTTATGCAGAGATGGGCACCATCTGTGCCCATCAAAGCATTTTCAGAGGCTGGGGGAGGCTACTCCTCCCCAGCCCTGACACCTTTTTCCAAAGGGAGAGGGTATAACACCCTCTCTCTGAGGAAGGCCTTTGTTCTGCCTTCCTGGGCCAAGCCTGGCTGGACCCCAGGAGGGCAGAAACCTGTCTGAGGGGTTGGCAGCAGCAGCAGCTGCAGTGAAACCCCGGGTCTGTGCTAGAGACCCGGGGGATCATGGAATTGTCTCCCCAATGCCAGGATGGCATTGCGGTGACAATTCCATGATCTTAGACATGTTACATGGCCATGTTCGGAGTTACCATTGTGACGCTATACATAGGTAGTGACCTATGTATAGTGCGCACGTGTAATGGTGTCCCCGCACTCACAAAGTCCGGGGAATTTGCCCTGAACAATGTGGGGGCACCTTGGCTAGTGTCAGGGTGCCCACACACTAAGGGGGTCATTCCAACCTCGGCAACCTCCATTTAGAGCACTTGAATAAACACACTTGTTGCACAAAACAATCTGGAGTCTGGCTGTGATTTTGAACAAATGTATTAGACATGACCGTGCAAAAATGTCAATTCACATTGTGATGCCAACAAACCGCTGTCACACAGCTGTAGTCCATGGGGAAACAAAGCAGATGTCAAGCAGTGGAGCCCACATCACTGAAAGCGGAAGGGAAAGTCACAACACAGTTACCATACACTGGGGAAAATAGTCAGACAGTAGAGAGATAGGAGTGTTGAAGTATATGTAAAATGACGGGTTGGACACTTACCTGTGGGTCACTGAAAATACTGCTGTATTACTGTGTTCCTGTTCTCTATGTCGTCCTCTTCGGCTTCCTCCTCTTCACTCTCCACAGGCTCCACAGCTGCTACAACTCCACCATCTGGACCATCCTCCTGCAGAAAAGGCAACTGGCGTCGCAATGCCAGGTTGTGAAGCATACAGCAGGCCACGATGATCTGGCACACCTTCTTTGGTGAGTACATTAGGGATCCACCTGTCATATGGAGGCACCTAAACCTGGCCTTCAGTAGGCCAAAGGTTCGCTCGATCACCCTCCTAGTTCTCCCATGGGCCTCATTGTACCGTTCCTCTGCCCTGGTCCTGGGATTCCTCACTGGGGTCAATAGCCAGGAAAGGTTGGGGTAACCAGAGTCCCCTAATAGCCACACCCGGTGCCTCTGGAGTTGACCCATCACATAAGGGATGCTGCTATTCCGCAGGATGTAGGCGTCATGCACTGAGCCAGGGAACTTGGCATTCACATGGGAGATGTACTGGTCAGCCAAACAGACCACCTGGATATTCATGGAATAATAACTCTTCCTGTTCCTGTACACCTGTTCACTCCTGCTGGGTGGGACCAAAGCAACATGTGTCCCATCAATGGCACCAATTATGTTGGGGATATGTCCAAGGGCATAGAAATCACCCTTCACGGTAGGCAAATCCCCCACCTCAGAGAAAACTATGTAGCTCTGCATGTGTTTGAGCACGGCTGACAACACTCTGGACAACACCTTGGAAAACATAGGCTGGGACATCCCTGATGATATGGCCACCGTTGTTTGAAATGACCCACTTGCAAAGAAATGGAGCACTGACAGCACCTGCACTAGAGGGGGGATCCCTGTGGGTTGGCGGATGGGTGACATCAGGTCGGGCTCCAACTAGGTACATAGTTCCCGTATAGTGGCTCGGTCAAGCCTGTATGTCAGTATGACATGTCGTTCCACCATTGTCGACAGGTCCACCAGCGGTCTGTACACGGGAAGATTCCTCCATCTCCTCGCATGTCCCAGCAGACGGTGCCTAGGAAGGACAACATGGAGCACAGAGTCAATCAACCCACAGGTACGTTCCCACAGCTTGCACACAATACGATTCTCAATGCATTGAATGGCTTGTATGAGTGTTGATGCAAGGCCTAGGTATGTGTGACGCAGTAGAATTTAAGCCAACCTTGAAATGGCGGCTGCCTGACCTGTGAAGTGTGACAATGGGATGTGAGGTCAATGCGCTGGCGTGGCACACCGTGGCGGTAGGCGGTCGAAGACCGCGGCGCAAAGCCGCATTGGTTAACATGAAACCCTATGGGTTTCAGGAGCCAATGACGATGTGTGCCGGCGGTCGCGGTACGCACCGCCGCGGTACTCACCGCCGCAGGCGTGACCGCCATTTTCTATCTGCTTTATCACTCGATACCTGATCATCCACAGGAGAGGACCTATACTGCAAGTGCTGCTGTGACCTCGGTCTGGAAGAGACAATGGCTGCTGCGACTGGGGAAAGGGCCCCTGCCTTCACTTCTGAAGAATTGGAGAAACTCGTGGATGGGGTCCTCCCCCAGTATGCGCTACTCTACGGTCCTCCAGACCAACAGGTAAGTACACTGTGACCATGCTTTGTGGCCAATGCCTGGGTTGAGTGGGGTGAATGAAAGATGGTGGGGAGGGGAGCGAATGAGGCATACATCAAACGACAGATGAGAGCATGTGCCACATGGCAAGGGTGGGGATGGGGGGCCACTCACATCGAGCATGCAGAAGGTGATGATTTTTTTTTCTCCACCTGTACATGTCACATAGGTCAGCGCCCATCAGAAAATCGACATTTGGCGTGCCATTGCCAAGGACGTCCGGACCCTGGGGGTCCACAACAGACGGGGCACCCACTGCCGGAAGAGGTGGGAGGACATCCGCCGCGGGAGCAGGAAGACCGCAGAGGCTCTACTGTGGATGGCCTCCCAACATAGGAGGGGTGCCAGTCGTACTTTGACCCCCCTGATGTCCCAGATCCTGGCGGTGGCCTACCCCGATTTGGATGGGCGCGTGAGGACATCACAGCAGACACAAGGGGGTGAGTACAAGCACATTCTGCTGATTTTGCGCATATTGGAGGTGTCTGGGTGGGGGAGGAGGGCTGTGGGTCTCCCTAGGCCAGGGCAATTTCTGTAGGCTAGGCCCCTCCGTTAGGCATGGCCCTGTGCCCCCGCCCCCCACCTCTGTAGGTTGCCTAGTACAGCTATTCATGGCCCTGTGTCACCTATGTGTGGAGTTGTCGTCCATAGGGTTGCAGGGGGCTTCTGTGTCTGTCCTCTCCGCCAACGGTGTCGCCAATGCATGCACTCAACATGTCTTTATTTCTCCCACCTCCCCCCTTTTTTGGTGGTCTTCCTGTTCATGTGTGCATTAGCATCATCAGGCGGAGGAGAAGTGGCATCGGAGCACGAGGGAGCTGCATCTCACATGGCCATGGAGGGCCATGCAACTGACTCGGAATTCACCAGTGAGACGGAGGGCGAGGGGAGCTCCACAGCGGGGACACGTGGTGACACCAGCGACACAGACTCGTCCTCGGAAGGGAGGTCCCTTGTGGTGGCGGCAACATCCGTGCCCCCCGCAACAACAGGTACAGCCGCCACCCAGCGCACCAGCCCCGCCCTCCCAGCAGCCCCTCAGCGTTCGCCCTGTGCCCGCTCACCCAGGAAGGTGGGCATCTCCTTCGCCCCAGGCACCTCAGGCCCTGCCCCAGTTACCCCTGCTGCCCTCAGTGAGGAGGTCATTGACCTACTGAGGACGCTCATTGTTGGGCAGTCTACCCTTTTGAATGCCATCCAGGGTGTAGAAAGAGAGGAGCACCGGAGTAATGCATACTTGGAGGGCATTCATTCGGGTCAGGCTGCCCATCAGCGATCGTTCAACGCTCTGGCCTCAGCACTGACGGCAGCCATTGTCCCTGTCTCCTGCCTGCCTCCTCCAACTTCCTCCACCCCGTCCCACTCCCCTGTACCTCTGCCTATCCCAGACACACCTACAGACCCGCCTTCACACACCTCAACACCCAAGGGAAGCTCATCCAGACATAAGCACCACACATCACACAAGCATTCACCCAAGCAACATCCACATGCAGACATACCAACAGCCACTGCCTCCTCTGTGTCCCCCTCCTCCTCGTCTCCCTCCTCCCTCCCTGTGACGTCTCCACTCACACTTGCATGCACAACATCTTCAGCCACTACGTCCATCACCAGCACACCCACCAGAACACTCCGCACACGCGCAGTCACCACCCCCACTACCATTTACACGTCCCCTGTGTCCTCTCCCAGTGTGTCTGTCACCCCCTCTTCCAAGCCACACAAACGCAGGCAGCCACCCACCCAACAGCCATCCACCTCACGACAGCCTCCAGCACCTGCACCCAAAGACACCAGACTTCGCTCTCCTACAACCACATCCTCTTCCTCCACTCCCATACCCATACCCACTACAACTACCCGTCCCTCTCTTTCTAAATTGCTTTTCCTTTCCAAACTTGACCTCTTTCCAACAACCCACGCACCCCGTCCATCTCATAAGACTCCAATCAGCACCTCAGCCACCACAAAACCTGGACCTACCAAGACAATAGTCCAAAGATTTTGGAGTCCCCCACCTTCAAGGCCAGCTAGTTTGGCTAGGAGCAAAGAGACGGGCAGCCCACCCCCTGAAAAAAAAGCAAAGAAAGCCAGTGCCCGGCGCGAGAGGCCAAAGACAGCAGGCTCCAAAATCACTACCCTGCCACCGTCAGGAAGTGGGGTGCCACCTGGCACACCGCCAAAGGGAGGAAAGGGCCACAGACGAGCAGGGAAGGGTGGCAAGGGCAGCACGCCCGACGAGTCGGGCAGCAGGCCAGCTGCCCAGGAGGGCCCCACCAGCCCCATTCCAGGTGTGCAGGAGGATACCCACAGGCCCGGTACGGCAGCACAGGAGGGCCCCGCAAGCGAAAAGACAGATGGGCACGAAGGGCCCGGCAGCCACATGTCAGGTGGCGAGTGAAATCCATGGCATGCCCGGATCTGGTGACCTGGACACTCATGTCAAGCACCGCTGAACAGGGCCCTTCAAGTGAAGAACCGCTGAACAGGGCCCTTCAAGTCAATCACCGCTGAACATGGCCCTTCCAGTGAAGAACCGCTGAACAGGGCTCTTCAAGTGAAGAACCGCTGAACAGGGCCCTTCAAGTCAAGCACCGCTGAACAGGGCCCTTCAAGTGAAGAACCGCTGAACAGGGCCCTTCAAGTCAAGCACCGCTGAACATGGTCCTTCAAGTCAAGAACCGCTGAACATGGCCCTTCAAGTGAAGAACCGCTGAACAGGGCCCTTCAAGTCAAGCACCGCTGAACAGGGCCCTTCAAGTGAAGAACCGCTGAACAGGGCCCTTCAAGTCAAGCACCGCTGAACATGGCCCTTCAAGTCAAGCACCGCTGAACATGGCCCTTCAAGTGAAGAACCGCTGAACATGGCCCTTCAAGTCAAGAACCGCTGAACAGGGCACCGCCGTCTCAAGCACCGCTCCGCTGGGCCCTTCATCTCAAGCACCGCTCTGCTGGGCACCGCCGTGTCAAGCACCGCTCCGCTGGGCACCGCCGTCTCAAGCACCGCTCCACTGGGCCCTTCATCTCAAGCACCGCTCCGCTGGGCACCGCCGGCTCAAGCACCGCTCCGCTGGGCACCGCCGTCTCAAGCACCGCTCCGCTGGGCACCGCCGTCTCAAGCACCGCTCCGCTGGGCACCGCCATCTCAAGCACCGCTCCGCTGGGCCCTTCATCTCAAGCACCGCTCCGCTGGGCACCGCCGTGTCAAGCACCGCTCCGCTGGGCACCGCCGTCTCAAGCACCGCTCCGCTGGGCCCTTCATCTCAAGCACCGCTCCTCTGGGCACCGCCGTCTCAAGCACCGCTCTGCTGGGCTACCGCCGTGTCAAGCACCGCTCCGCTGGGCACCGCCGTCTCAAGCACCGCTCCGCTGGGCCCTTCATCTCAAGCACCGCTCTGCTGGGCACCGCCGTCTCAAGCACCGCTCCGCTGGGCACCGCCGTCTCGAGCACCGCTGGCCCATTGGCAGAAGGGGCAGGCCCGCATCTATGTCGGGCAGGGCTGCACGAAGCACTCTGGGCACCATGCCTCCTCCAGAACCAGTGGAGTCTGTAATCCACTTGTGAGACTGTGGCTTTGCACTCCCCAGGATGGCACAGTGGGCAAACCACCCACTGTAGAGACTTGAGAGACTGTGGCTTTGCACTCCCCAGGATGGCACAGTGGGCAAACCTCCCACTGTAGATACTTGAGAGACTGTGGCTTTGCACTCCCCAGGATGGCACAGTGGGCAAACCACCCACTGTAGAGACTTGAGAGACTGTGGCTTTGCACTCCCCAGGATGGCACAGTGGGCAAACCACCCACTGTAGAGACTTGAGAGACTGTGGCTTTGCACTCCCCAGGATTGCACAGTGGGCAGGCCACCCACTGTCTGGGCTTGAGAGACTGTGGCTTTGCACTCCCCAGGATTGCACAGTGGCAATGGAGGCCCCTCGTGGATCTGGCGTCATGGACTCATCTGGCTGAGGTGCACCCCCTTCCCTTCCCCCTGAGGTGCCTGTAGTTTTGCTATCTGATGCCCCTGCAGTGTTCTCTCCATTGGAGTCGGGTATCCTGTGTGGGCTTTGCCCATGTGTTTTGGCCCAGTGGCCCACGAACAATGGCTGTTACACAATTCGGACTGGACTTTTTATATCTATATATCTATAGTTATAGATGTTTTATATATTTTTTTACTCAGCCGTACAATATAATTCCAATTTCATCATCATTTCCTTTTGTATTTGCATTCTTCCGGGGGGTTTGGCGGTGTCACTCTGAGTTGTTGCTATGTATTGATGTGTGTGTAGTGGTGGGTGAGGGTGAGGGTGGGTGTGTGGCGTATGTGTGTGCCCGTAATCTTTTCTCCTCCCCCCTCCCCTGTGTCGTAGGTGCAGTACTCACCGTTGTCTTCTGCTCCGGCGTTCGTGCTCCTGGTAGAGGAGCAGGAATACAATAGCTGGCAGTATGTGTAGTTCGGGTTCCATGCTGTCCAGATTCCTCGTGGAGTGTGTAGAGGTGAGCGTTTTCCATTTGAAATGTCTGTTTCCGCCGTGTTTTTATCGGCGGGGCTACTGCCTCGGAAAAGGTGGCGGATTGGTGGGTTGTGATAGGGTGGGCGGTACATTGTCTCCCGCCTGTCTGTTGGCGGGGACCGCTGCACTGTTTGTCTGTCCCGCCGTGGCGGTCAGAGTCTTAAAGTGGCGGTCTCTGTTGGCGGTTTCCGCCAGGGTCAGAATTCAATTTTTTTTACCGCCCGTCTGTTGGCGGGTTAGCCGCCACTTTAACACCGACCGCCAGGGTTGGAATGACCCTCTAAGTAACTTAGCACCCAACCTTTACCAGGTAAAGGTTAGACATATAGGTGACTTATAAGTTGCTTAAGTGCAGTGGTAAATGGCTGTGAAATAACGTGGACGTTATTTCACTCGGGCTGCAGTGGCAGGCCTGTGTAAGAATTGTCAGAGCTCCCTATGGGTGGCAAAAGAAATGCTGCAGCCCATAGGGATCTCCTGGAACCCCAATACCCTGGGTACCTCAGTACCATATACTAGGGAATTATAAGGGTGTTCCAGTAGGCCAATGTGAATTGGTAAAATTGGCCACTAGCCTGTTAGTGACAATTTGTAAAGAGAGCATAACCACTGAGGTTCTGGTTAGCAGAGCCTCAGTGAGACAGTTAGGCATCACACAGGGAACACATATATATAGGTCACAAACTTATGAGCACTGGGGTCCTGACTAGCAGGGTCCCAGTGACACATAACAAGCATACTGAAAACATAGGGTTTTCACTATGAGCACTGGGCCCTGGCAAGCAGGATCCCAGTGAGACAGTGAAAACACCCTGACATACAGGCCAAAAGTGGGGGTAACAAGGCTAGAAAGAGGCTACTTTCTCACAATACTAATGCTCTATTTTGTGGTGGTGTGGTCGAGCAGTAGGCTTATCAGAGGGTGGTGTTAAGCATTTGTTGTACACACACAGGCAATAAATGAGAACACACACTCAAAGGCCACCCCAGGCCAATAGGTTTTTATATAGAAAAATATTATTTTCTTAATTGTTTTTAAAACCAGAAGATTCAGAATTCAAGTAAGTACATAGATTGTAAGGTACTTGGCATAGGTAAATACCGAACTTTGAAGTAAAACAGTAATGTACACAGTTTTGGCAAAAATGGCAATACGCTATTTTAAAAGTGGACACTGCAAAAATCAACAGTTCATGGGTAGGTAAGTAATAGTTTGTTTTTCAGGTAAGTAAAGTACTTACAAGTTCAATCTCCGGGTCATAGGCAGCCCACCGTTGGGGGTTCAAGTTAACCCCAAACACCCAGCACCAGCAACACAGGGCCGGTCATGTGCAGAGATCAAAGTAGGGCCCAAATAGCATGGGCGCCTATGGAGACCAGGGGTGCTCTGGTTCGTCTGCTAGCAGGTAAGTACCTGCGTCCTCGGGGAGCAGACCAGGGGGTTTTTGTAGGGCACTGGGGGGGGGTCACAAACAGGCACACAAAATACACCCTCAGCAGCACAGGGGCGGCAGGGTGCAGTGTGTGAAGTAGGTGTCGGGTTTTACATTGGAAACATTGGAGGGACCTGGGGGTCACTCTGGCTACATAGGCAGGGCACGGGGGCTTCTCGGGCCAGCGACAGACTGGGAAAGGATGAGGGCCGACTGCTGGTCACTCCTGCACCAGTAGTTGGTTTCTCTCGAGCCTGGGGGCTGTGGGTGCAGTGTTTCTTCCAGGAGTCGGGTTTTTTGTTATCGGGCAGTCACGGTCAGGGGGAGCCTCTGGATTCTCTCTGCAGGAGGCGCTGTGGGGGTGCAGGGAGGTCGTCTCAGGGTGTCCACGTCGTTGGAGTCGCCTGGGGGTCCTCTCTGCAGTGTTGGTTCTTCTGGACATGAGCCGGGGGCGTCGGGTGCAGAGAGTTGGGGACTCACGCTTCCGGAGTGAGGCTGGAGACCCTTTAAAGATGGTTTCTTTGTTGCTGTTTTGGACAGAGCTGCCGTCCACAGGAGCTTCTTGGTCCTTTGGTTGCAGGGCAGTCCTCTGAGTTCTCAGAGGTCGCTGGTCCTGCTGGATGCGTCGCTGTGCAGGTTCTTTGAGTCTGGAGACAGGCCGGTAGGGCTGGGGCCAAGTCAGTTGTGATCTCCGTCATCTCTGCGGGGTTTTCAGGTCAGCAGTCCTTCTTGTTGTTGTAGGACATCAGGAATCTGGTTTCCTGGGTTCAGGGTCGCCCCTAGATACTCAATTTAGGGGTGTGTTTAGGTCTGGGGGACAGTAGCCAATGGCTACTGTCCTTGAGGGTGGCTACACCCTCTTTGTGCCTCCTCCCTGTGGGGAGGGGGGCACATTCCTAATCCTACTGAGGGGAATCCTCCAAAACAAGATGGAGTATTTCCTAAGGCAGGGGTCACCTCAGCTCAGAACACCTTAGGGGCTGTCCTGGCTGGAGGGTGACTCCTCCTAGTTTTTCTCATTATCTCCTCCGGACTTGCCGCCAAAAGTGGGGGCTGTGTCCGGGGGGCGGGCATCTCTACTAGCTGGAGTGCCCTGGGGCACTGCAACACCAGGCTTGAGCCTTTGAGGCTCACCGCCAGGTGTTACAGTTCCTGCAGGGGGAGGAAACCCGTCTGGTTGTGGCAGGCTGGTAGAAAATGGTCAGCCTAGCACTAGTAGTTGGACTGGTATACAGGGAGCATCTCTAAGATGCCCTCTGTGTGCATTTCTCAATAAATCCCACACTGGCATCAGTATGGATTTATTGTGCTGAGAAGTTTGATACCAAACTTCCCAGTATTCAGTGGAGCCATTATGGAACTGTGGAGTTCATGTTTGACAAACTCCCAGACCATATACTCTTTATGGCTACCCTGCACTTACAATGTCTAGGAATTTGCTTAGGCTCACCTGTGCTATAGTGGACCCTACCTTAGGGCTGTAAGGCCTGCTAGAGGGGCGATTTACCTATGCCACAGGCAGTGGGTTATGGGCGTGGCACTCTGAGGGGAGGGCCATGTCGACTTAGTCTTTTTCTCCCCACCAGCACACACAAGCTGTGAGGCAGTGTGCATGTGCTGAGTGAGGGGTCCCCAGGGTGGCATATTACATGCTGCAGCCCTTAGAGACCTTCCCTGGCATCAGGGCCCTTGGTACCACGGGTACCATGTACAAGGTTCTTATCTGTGTGCCAGGGCTGTGCAAGTTGTGGAGAGAAAGGTACAGTTTAGGGAAAGACCACTGGTGGTGGGGCCTGGTTAGCAGAGTCCCAACTCAATTTCAATCATAACTGGCATTAACAAAAGGCAAAAGGTTAGGGGGTAACCATGCCAACAGAGGCATTTTCCTACAAAGTGGCATAGACATTATTGAACCAAGAGATATGATTCATTTTATGTTCAGACATTTTCAAGGATTAAGGCCTGAAATTAGTAATATGATTCAGATTCATTTGATGTGTTGGCAAGGGAAGACAATTGATGAAGTATTACATTATGCAAAATACTCTCGTTTACGGAACTGAGTTGAAGCAGAAGAGATTAAAGGAAAAAGCAATGGTGATGCAAATCAAGTCTGCCCAAGCAGCAAATATGTACGGATCGCAAGGTATTGTGAATGCAGGCGGAATGCAGGGTATACAGCAGCAGGAAACTATGGTACCTCAGTTTAGAGGTAGAGGTCGTGGAGTTCAAGTAGATCCAAATGTTAAAGTGGCTGATGTTAATAACATAAAGAAAATGCTTCCTTGTCATGTGTGCGGCAATGTGTGACATTGGAAAAGGGGGTGTCCCTATAGTAAAGTAAATAATTTGTTGCAAGGTTGTGGTGTTGCACAGATGGTTGACACCAGTCAATTTCAAAATCAAAGAGTTCAAAGGCCTCAAAATCAAAACATGGGAACAGTCCAAATGCACACACCCCAGCAACAAGTTCAGTTTCCCCAACACCAGTTCCAAGCCCCACAGCAAAGTCAGATTGCACAAGGAGCAAATGTAAATGTAAATCAGTTAATCACACAATACCCACTGATTGATTTCAGTGATGATGAAGTGAATGAAGAATGTATGAGTGGAGTGAGAGTTCGGAAGAGGAAGAATGTGTGCCTCACTGGAGGTAGATCAGCTTGGTCCCTATGTGAATGCAAGTGTTATGGGTTATGATGTTTCATTTCTGGTTGACACTGGAGCAATTTGTTCCACTGTCAGATCTGCAGAAGTCCCAAATGTGCCCCTTTCTGGAAGTACGGTTCAGGCTGTAGGAGAAGCAAACCAGCATTTGGTAAACCCCATGACAGAGCCCATTCCAGTTAAAATAGGAACCGTCAAGGATATGCACCAATTCATAGACTGCGATTCCAGTCCTATGAGTCTGTTAGGAAGAGACTTACTATGCAAATTAAAATGCTTCATTACTTGTACACATGTAGGGAAAGCAATTCAAACCAATAGCGATGATGAAACTTCCAGCCACATGGATGAGATGTATCCTCTTATTACATAGTTTCCTGCCATAACAGTTAAGGACCTGCCAGATGAATGACAAGGCACAGTGATGTTAAGAGTTTGGGATCTTTCTGAAAAGGATATTGGACTCATATGAGGTGTTGAACCAGGTAAAGTAACTGTGACCCCAAATGCAGTTTTCCCAGAACACCGCAGTATAACATGGACCCAGAAGTGATTGAAGGAATTAACACATTATGTGCAGATTTTGTTGAGGAGGGAGTTCTGAAAAAAGTAATGAGCAGCCCATGTAATTCTCCAATTATGGGGTTGAGAAAGCTGAGTGGAACTATCGCATAGTTCAGGATTTGAGAAAACTAAATTGTGCTATCCTGTTGTCCTGTAGTGCCCAACCCAGCAGTGATCTTATTTCAGATTCCATGTGAAGCAGAATGGTTCTCTGTTATTGATTTGTCACAGGCTTTCTTTACTGTACTCCTACATGAGGATAGTCAATTCCTTTTCTCATTCAGATTCGGCAACCATGTGTATTCGTGGTGCTGTACTCAACATGTTTTTTTTCAGAATGACAGAGGCATGCAGGAAAGGCTCAATTCAAGTCCACACCTAATGTACAGACACCTTTGTGAACCAGAGACAGACAGTGCCAATGTATTCCCCAGTAACAACACCGCAGAATGTTTCCCCGAATCAGGCAAATCAGGCTTTTGATACAATATTGACTGGCCAAGGTAAAGGATTAATGTTTCCTTCAAGTCAAACAAATTTGGCAGAACCGGATGTATTAACAGTTCCTGTGACAATTGGAACAGGAGTCCCGTTGTATGCCCCGGGTAATAATGATAGTGGTTCACAGATTCCAAATTCGGTATCAGCAATAATATTCACCTTTTGGAACTAATGCAGAAATGGAGAGATTGAGCACCACAGTGCCAGCTCCATCCATATTTAATCAAATTCTGAAGAAGAATTTATTCTTAAATCATGCCATTTCGGTCTGCTTTAGTACCTTACATTGATGAACTGATGGTTGCATGCAATACATGTGAGGCTTGCAGACAAAATGCCAAAGCATTATTAAATCATTTGGACGAAAATGGGCATGAGGTTTCCCAGACAAAATTACAGTATTGCCAGAAGAAAGTAAAATATTTGGGTCATCAGATTGAGAAAGGGTCAAGGAAAGTGTCTCGAGAGAGTGTTGCAGTTATTGTGCAAATAAACATAAACTTTGCACTTCTATAGCGCACCACCTACCCGTTAGGGTCTCAAGGTGCTGCATGCATACCACTGTAGAACCCCTCTTGGCTTTTCCCTGTGAGGTGCCCACTCCTGGGCAACCCCCAGGATGAAGCCAGGCATCTAAACACTATCAGGGCTGTTGTGGAGATTGAGCAAGCTATTGCCCAGAGTTACACCCATTAATTAGATTAGGCACTGAGGCGAGAATTGTCTGGTCCAAGGGAATTCAGCTCAAGACCCACCGAGGCAGGAATTGAACCCTGGTCCCGGGACAGATCTCTGCATCAGGGTCTGCTGCTCTAACCATTGCGCCACACTTATCCACCAAATGCAAATGAATCCACCAGTTACACAGAGAGATGTCAGAATGTTTTTGGGAATGGTGAGCTATTGTCGCAAATGGATCCCAAATTTTTCCATAATTTCCAAACCTCTGCAAAGGTTAAGGCACAAAGAAGTTACAGATCCAGCCGCCTTTAATGAAGAAGGCATGAGTGCTTTCACTTAATTGAGAGAGTTTGTGCAGAGCTCCAGCCTTGGGAATGTCTGATTGCACAAATACATTTTCACTGTTTTGTCATGAATGTGCTGATTGTGCTCTTTCTGTTTTGACACAGTTACATGGAGGCACAAACAGACCTGTGGCATATTTTTCTGCCACATTAGATCCAGTTGCTGTTGCTTTGCCTGGTTGTTTAAAGGCAGTAGCGGCCGCTGATGTAAGCATAGGTCACTGCAAAGGCATTGTGATGGGACATCCCTTAACCGTTTATGTCCCACACTCAGTTTAAGTACTTTTACCAGATCTAGGACCCAATATTTGACCACTGCCCGTCTTACTCGTTATGAGGTATTGATTCTTGGATCAGCCACTGTGATTGCCAAGGGGTGTGCCACATTGAACCCAGCTACATTATTGCCTGTAAATGTTAATGGTTCAAATGATATAAATGAAGTAGAACATGACTGCCTTGATGTCACTAAACTGTGCACCAAACCCAGACCTGATATTCAGGATATTCCTTTAGAGGAGTATGACCAAGTTGTATTTGTTGGTGGCTCCTGTTTAAGAGATAGTGAGGGTACTCTGAGAGCTAGTTATGCAGTTTGCACCCTCTCAGGAGCAATCGAAGCTTCATGGCTTCAAGGAGTCATTTCTTCCCAAGTAGCCGAACTGGTTGCTCTTACAAGAGCATGCTGAGTATCTGAGCAGCTCAAAAAGACAATATTCACAGATACTCAATAAGGGTTTGGTGTTTACGAGACTTTGGACAGTTATGGCAGCAGAGAGGATGCACGACCTCATCAGGATCACCCATTCGAAATGGTAAAAGAATTCATAATTTGTTAAATGCTCTGCAGTTACCTGAGAAGATTGCAGATGTGAAGTGCACAGCCGGTCAGGGGTTAAATGACTGTGTCATTGGGTAATGCCTATGCTGACCAAATTGCCAGATATTGTGCACTTCATTGTGTCACCTTCACTGGTGAGACAAATCAAAATTTCTTGATGTTAGTGAGTGATACCTGGGATGAAATCAAGAGCCTGCAGGAAGAACACAGAGGTTTGATAAAAGCACGTTGTGTTCAAAGGGAGGAAGATGATGTCTGGATTTCAAATGAAGGGAAAGTTGTGTTGCCAGATTCTTTGTTGAACTCGATGGCAAGATATTATCATGGTCAGATTCATCTCGGCAGAGATGCAATAATCCACACATTCAAACAGACATGGTACAACCCCAAATTTAGGTTGATTGCAGAAGTGGTTTGTCACAGATGTGTTATATATCAATAAATGAATGTAGGGAAATGTACAGTGGTTAATTTGAGCCACATAGGCAGGTCATGAGGTCCATTTAATAGAATGCAACTTGATTCTATTGAGATACCTGCCTGCAATGGACTGAAGTATGTATTGGTTGTTGTGTATGTGTTTTCCCAATGGATTGAGGCTTATCCAACACATAAGAATGACAGTCTTACTAAAGGTAAGCTGCTGCTTGGGGAACTGATACCGTGTTTTGGGTTCCCAACTTCTTTGGAATCAGACTGAGGAACTCAATTTAATAACAAGATTATTAAATTGTTGTGTGCAGCACTAAACATTGAGCAAAAATTGCACTGCAGTTACAGACCAGAGGCATCTGGATTGGTGGAGCAAATTAATGGAACACTGAAAGCTCGACTGGCAAAGGGCTCTGTCTCAACAAAGTTGAAATGACCTGATGCATTACCACTTGTTCTGATGAGCATGCGTAGCACCCCTGACAGGAAGACAGGACTGTCTCCCCACAAGATTCTAATGGGGCGTGCAATAAGATTACCAGCAGTACCTGCAAATGCACTTGTGAACATAACAGATGACTTAGGGGGTCATTCCGCCGCCCGCCAAAGTTCCCCCGTCGAAAGACCGCGGGGGTCATTTCGACTTTCCCGCTGGGCCGGCGGGCGACCGCCAAAAGGGCGCCCGCCGGCCCAGTGGGAAAGACCCTGCAACAAGGAAGCCGGCTCCGAATGGAGCCGGCGGAGTTGCAGGGGTGCGACGGGTGCAGTGGCACCCGTCGCAATTTTCACTGTCTGCAAAGCAGACAGTGAAAATCTTTATGGGGCCCTGTTGGGGGGCCCCACGACACCCCTTCCCGCCATCCTGGTTCTGGCGGTGTAAACCGCCAGAAACAGGCTGGCGGGAAGGGGGTCGGAATCCCCATGGCGGTGCTGCAAGCAGCGCCGCCATGGAGGATTCTCTCGGCCAGGGGTAATCCGGCGGGAAACCGCCGGATCCCCTTTTCTGACCGCGGCTTTACCGCCGCAGTCAGAATAGCCCTGGAAGCACCACCAGCCTGTTGGCGGTGCTTCCGTTGCCCTCCGCCCTGGCGGTCAGAGACCGCTAGGGTTGGAATGAGGGCCTTAGTGCTGGATTATTGCAAATATCTGGACCTGTGGTTCACTCTTTGTCTCATCAAGTTCAACTAGCTCAAGAACATTGTCCTAGCTTGAAAGCTGAAGACTGGATTATTATCAGAAAGCAGGTGAGGAAGACTTGCCTAGAGCCAAGTTATCTTGGTGACGACAGCAGCTGTGAAGTGTGCTGGTCTTCTGCACTAGATTCACACAAGCCACAACCGCAAAGTTCTCTGTCCTCTTGAAAATGCAGAGTCTTATCCTGCAAGAGTGAATGCTGCTGATGAAGAAGGGGTTCAGCTTGACCAAGCTGTGAGGATGGAACAAGTGGCTGATACAGAAAACTTGCAAAGTGGTGAAAGTGAAAAAAACCTGAATGCAGACAAAGGTGCAGGAGAGCAAAGTCAAAGCCAATCGACTCCTGCCAGCACCGCAAATGTTGTGAAACCAGTTGTACCTGAAAGGAGAACTGTGAAAGGAGATAAATGGCCTGCACCGGCACCTGAACTGGTTGCTGATATACTCCCATCAATAACAGAAGCAGTTGAAGAGTCAAATCAAAGTGAAAATGAGGATGGTGCTGTGAGAAGAACAAAGAGGAATAGAGTGCCAAGTCACAAATACCCTTCACCTGAAATGATCTATCTTGTCACAAATGAATGGGAGAACAAGTAAATGGCCTTCTGTTTTGACCGTGAGAATTCAGGTAAACATTGTGGAGCTTGAAATTACATTTGAACTGAGTTTTGAAATAACTGCCAATTGATCAACAAAGGCATTACCCTCTAGAAGTTACCATACCTGATCATTAGACTGTGTTCTATTGAAAATTAACATTTGAACTATTTTTGAGATCTTTTAATTGAAACTTGATTTACTTTTTGAAAATTGAGAATTGCTGTATATAGTGCAAAAGGTTTTGAAAGTCGTCTTTGTTTTGATTTTGCTTGCTTTTGCTTTTATACTTTTCCACATGTTTTTCCTTCTTTCTCTGATTCTGCAGAAGCCATGAACCCAGGACAAGGTAAGCGCAGTAAATCTAAATATGTGTGCATCGGTTTGGTTATAGTGTGTATGATTGTGTGTGTTTTATTGGTTGGAGGAATGGGTGTTTCAATGAAAGGAGAGATACAAAGTACAGCAACTCCAGTGCAGAGAATGACAACATCTAAGCAAGATATGTTTAAAAGGATGAGGGATTCTCACATTTAGATAACACAAGGGGAGATTTATCTTCCAATGTTTATTATAGTTTGCTGTATGAGTTTGTGGACACAATAAATATGCATGATTGTTATGTGCGTACACAAATTCCTTCATCAGTACAAGAGAGAATTACTTATCACAGCTTACCACTAACTTATGGCATTAGTTGCAGTTTATTATTAACACGCTTGTACAATCAAGAATACATCCAGTATTTCTATTCTCACTTTAATTTAGTTTTCTCTTTTGTTCCCATTAATCAGCATTTGAGCAGCATTGCAAAGACTAAGAACATAGATATAGTAGGTGGTTTCTTTGAACCAACACTAACATTTGGCACAGCATAGGTGCACAGGAATAATTTAGCAGGTCTTCTTACCCAGGTAGAGAAGGAATTCATTAAGCAAGTTGATGACAGAAGAAAGGCAATGAAAGACAAAATAGACAAGGGTATAGTTTCCAGAAAGGAAACAGTTCATAACACACTGGACACACAAGGACGCTTAGATTTAGATTGGCAACATGTAGGAAAGCTTTGTATATATAGGGAACAGTCAAAAGCTGACAAGTTTGTGGGAACGAGTGAATGCAGACATGTTTTTATGCTAAAAGGATAAGACCTCGCTGTGCCTGGTGTATATTACATCTGTGGTAAGAACGCTTATTATAAGTTACCGAAAGGTTGGTATGGCACATACTTTTTAAGAGTGTTTTGTCCAAAAATCTACCAGATGAACAACATTGACAATTCAGCAAGGATTGAGAGATTTAAAATGAGATTTAAAAGAGGAGCAAGTGGTTCAGAGATTACTGGAGATATTTCTCGAGCTTTTATTTAATCAGTGGGTGTGATCTTGAATGACATAAAGGTAAGGATGTTATCAGCGATTGCAGATAAGATGTCAAATGATTTTTTAGATGCAATGCTACTAATGGATATGGAAATGGTTGTGATAGGATCTGTGGTTCTGCAGAACCATCTTGTGTTGGACATCCTTTCAGCTAAGGAAGGTAGAGTCTGTCTAATTTTAAAGTCACAGCACTTCAGCACTTACATTCCTGATAACACTAAGTAGATACTTATCTAACCTGACAAGTTTGAGACATGACTTTGAATGACCTGAAACAGACAGTGGGAGACAATAGAAGAAGGATTCTCTAAGGTAGGATCTTGGTTTGGAAACTTCAGAAATGGATTTGTGAGAATGATCCTGAAAACTTTATTGATTGTGACAGTGTGCATAATTTGTGCACTTGGATTTTACAAGGCTTACAATTTCTGTAAAGGACAAAGAATAAAGAATAAACAGAGGAGGAAACAAATAGAATTGGAAAATATGAGAAACAGATATTATCAGACTATGAAGGGAATTGACAATTGTCGCAGACCTAGACCTATGCATTATCAAACTGCAAGGTTTTGATTTGTCTCATTGTAAATGAGAAAAGGTATTATGTGACGGCATAGATTGCTGTCAGAGGAGGGACTGATAGAGATCAAATTTTACTAATATATTAGTGGCATAGAAGTTAGCATATAGCGACTTACAAACCTTTGATTTAAAAGTCTAACAGTGAAATTAACATGGAAATGTAAAATATGCATGTTTAAATATCGTGGACATTTGTGGCGGCCACTAGTAAGCTGATATAACTCTTTATTATGAAGGCATTGAGCACTTATATTTGAGGGAATTATTCATTAAAATGAACATGAAATTATTTTTCCTAGAAGTAGCAGTCAAAATTAAGTATATTATGAGTATTAAATGAACATGAATTAATTGTACTTATATTGATTTAAATGCATTTTATTAGCGCAAGCTACATGTGTGCATAAAAATAAATGCACGTTTAAACTGTTCTAATATGTCGTAAACAGTGTATGCAATTAAATAATTTGCTTGCATATTTGATTTAAATTGTAAGGTGCGCACTAGGTTTTATTAATGTATTAATTGCATTAAGGTTTTCTTAGCTGAGCTAGGCCTGAAGTTTATTCTTGCAACAGTAGAGGAAAATTATTTGTTTATTCTGTTCTCTCTGACCTGAATTATTTCCTAGCTTGCTGACGTGATGTTGAATGTCCTATTGTATTGAAGGTGAAGAACATGTTTCAGAACTACCTATGTAACAATATCTGTTCTAGCTGTTGAAAAAGACAGGAGCACTCATGATTCCCATATGAGAACTGTTTAGCACATCCTGTGTATCCTGGGAAAGGGATTTGAAGTAACAAATAACTTGAAAATGTAATATTTTTTTATAACAGTATGAAATAATTGAAATGACAATGCACTTTTACTGGGAAAATCCAAAAGAGTTGCAAACCTGTTGGTACCATTGACAGCCTTTGGATCTTGTGTGACAAATAGACCCACCTGGAGGACCAATCACAAGCCTGTGGATATTTCTAATTAGTGAGAGACTTTGAAACTTGAAGTTAGTCTTGGTCTTAGTCTATCTCAGTCTTGAGTCTCTCTTGAACCCTGTCCACTGTTATCGCCTCCTGTCACTTTCCAAGTCTTCTAATGAGTTTCCTCTTAGTCTTAATAGACCCATTTGTTTATGCCATTCACTATTAGTATGCCCAGACTAATTCTGAACTGCTGACCTGCCCTATGTACAGCTCGTGTTCTGCAGTGTCCTGATGTTGCCATCAACTGATGTTGGGAGAAGGTGACCACTCTTGCTAATGAATTATCCTTTCTGCTGTCCCATGAGGAGAGGTATAACTAAATGTGGTTTCTTGTTTCCTTTCCAGCAGTTATTTTTGTCTTTCTCTTTTGTTTTGCCCACATGTGTTAGCCCGCTCCCACACATGCAAGTCCCAATTCATGTTAGAGATGAGGATGGCCCTGCTCTATAATTAACTGTTATAATTGTATTTTGATGATTCACTGATGTCACCATCACCTGCTTTGAAATTTGATGTTAATGTGCATATTGTGGTTTTGCTGATCTCTGTTATTTTTTTGGAGTGTTTAACAGTATTGATGCTTAGTAGGTAAAATCTCCTTAGGTGTTTTGGTCAGTCAATGGTTTTCATGTACGTTTATAATTTAATTTTGGAACGTGGTGTAATGATGTCATTTCTGGAACTTCGCATAACAAGCGTAATCAACTAAATTAAACAAGATGACACCAGCGTAATAGAAATTTCACGTAGGCATGATTTTTCCATATTAAAGGATTCCCTTTACTTACAGGCTCTGACACGCCCGTCTCAAAATGGAGGTACTTGACATCAAAGGCTTCCCACACCCCATTATCTGCATAACCTACTTACCTTTGAAGTCTGAATGTTCCCCTCTTCTGTTGAGGTCTTCCTTAAACGTTCCTTGACCTCAGACTTGCCAGATAGTTTGACTGGTAAGGTGAAAAAGTGGACACTTCAGAATCTTCAAACTTGAATATTAACTTTATAGAGAAGATTGTGAGACATGCTCCCAAACCGCTCCCCAAAAATGTCAAACCTTTTGTAAAGATCACCGCTGTGAATGCATCTAACAACTCTTGATTACTACAGCCACAGATCTAATGTTGTCAAAGACAGGGTTGCTGAGTTCATGAGCCTAAAGTATCTGTTTCGGTTATGTATTAATAACTTTCACAAATAAGGGGGAGTGAAAGGATCTTTAAGGAGTCATCCTATATTACCTAGGGTACCTAGGTTAGAATCAAGGCCTCAGCGCTAGACTCATCATCATGTGATTCTGGGCAAATACTTAACCTCCCTCTGCCTAAAATGTGTGGTAAATGTATTTGTGTAATACCCACTCGTTTCCTGGCCACCTCGCATAATGCACAGTGCTCTGATGCTTCACAAGTAACTGTGCTACGTAAATGCCAATAGATACAGACATATTGTAAAGCATAAGAAGGCACCACTCATTCAGACTTGGTGACATCAGCACCATCATTGTGAAAGATGAGCTCACTCTGAGCTCATTTTAGAAGATTTATTTGTGCTTTTTTGAGCATGAGAGGGTTCTGCTTAAACTAAAATAATGTTAGGACAGGGCTATTGCTGAACATTATTTGATCCAAGCCTGGCCTCTATGAGGTTAACAACAGAGATGGCTCGTGGGGGTATTAGCAATCGTTAGGGCTTGTCCCTTGCCATCCATTTTGGTCATCATGTCTCAGTCTAACTCTAGTACTTTACAAATCCAGAGGCTTTCTTCGGAGCCCTGTTGTTTAACCCCCACTAACTTGCTTTGCCCTATAAACGAGTGAAAGGCAGACAAAAAACACGGTTATCGATCACCTATCTTCTAAACCTTTCCCTGTGGAAGAAAGTATCATTAAAAAAATTGTAAATCTTTATATATGGAATATTTTAATCACCATCCCGACATATGACTTCACTGCACACTGTGACTCACGGTGAAACCTATTCTCACTCATCTGTATAGCATGATTGACTTCTGAAGACTGGTGGACCCCACACCTGGGCCCACCTTGTGCTGCAAAAATATTTAGGGGCACATTTGTGAGTTTTTGGCGCAGGGCAGTGCAGCAGGTGACCTTGCTGTGCTGCCCTGCGTCAAAGGGAAAGGGCATGAATGTGCCGTATTGAAACATTATGGCACATTCCTGTTCTTTTCCCCTACGCTGGCGCCCTTTTGGCTGCCTAGTGCCAATGCAGGCACCCTTGCACCATGCAAGATTGTTTTTGTGCAGGAAGGGGCAGAATGCAGCACATCTAGAAAGAGGAAAAAACAAGGAGAAATAATGATATTTCTCTTCTTTGGGCCTTCCCTTGGCAAGTGTAAGGTTTTGGCACATCCCCAGGTTTACAAGGTCCTGTAAATCTGGGGATGCGTCAAAATCCATGGTTGTTACATGGGAACGCCCTCCGCAAACCCCCCATAGAACGCCTCCCTGGCACAGAGTAAGGCAACGCAGAGATGTGCAAGAACGTTGCATGGTTTGCTAATATTGACAAGTTTGAAAAGGAAACCCCAGGCATGCCCATCAATATCAATGTAAACACGACGTTGGATGCTCACGAGTATGTACAAATCTTATGCATGTTAAGAACGATCTATTTATCATTTCTTTTGTTAGAAACACTCAAAAGTGTATAAATTAATTGTTGATGCTGTTGTAGAATTTGTTAGGGATGGAAAATGTGTGCCCTGATAAAATTCAGGTGTTGTCAAAAAAGAGATTCAATACGGATGCAATCCTCCCAGAAAACGTACAGGGTCAATGTCTGACACCCTACATAGCAGCGTTAATGTTCTGACCCAAACAATAGAAAGACACTGATCACACTTTGTCAGTGTTTCTAACATCAGTGAACTGAGAAGTGCAGCGTGTGTGTTACTAAGTATTCAAAGTGATAAGTGAAGTCAGAGGGCAAGTCTATTGTATGACCTTGACATTAGAGTCTAAAAAAATATCAAACCCGGTGCCACTGCACCAGCACATCTATATCTGCAAACCTCGTAAGACAAGAAACCTCAAAATGCAAACAGGTTCGGATGAAATATTTTTATCTTTATGATCTGATGGAAAACAACTGCACCCTATTTGATTGGGTCACAAGTATGGGAAAGCTAGCTGAGGCTGTGCTAATGAATATTTCCTATGACAAGTGTGAATCTGGAGGTTTTGGAAGCATTGATGCTCTGCCAAGAAGAGTCTGAGCTGAAAGCAGCATGTTGAGGGGAGTTTGGTGAAGGAGAGGTTATCTGGGTGGATATTCTCTTCACCAGCCCCTTTGGGTAGGGTTTAAGAGAGGATAGTAAATGTGAGATATGCCTTGGCAGAGGTGTTACAAGGCAAGGCAGGGCCCTGCATCACTGTCACCTTTAAGGCCAATGCAGCCAAGGACAGTCATTTATCAATCTTTATAAACAAACCATTTCAGCGACTGTTCAACGAGCAGTCCATTCATCACTATATGGTGCAGAATTAAAAATCATTTATAGATGTTGCATCACTTTGCACCATGTAGATTTGTGGTACAAACTCTAGTACAGGCTCCACTCAAGCGGATGGACTTTTAGTTCTGACCGAGGTGGACCTAGAAATCAATAGAGCAGAGAGTATTAGGGCCCATATTTATAGTTTTTGACGCTAAACTGCGCTAACGCAGTTTAGCGTCAAAAAATTTAGCGCCGTCTAACGCCATTCTGAAGCGCCATGCGGGCGCCGTATTTATGGAATGGCGTTAGCCGGCGCAAGCAGACCGGCGCTGCCTGGTTTGCGTGGAAAAAAAACACGTACACCAGACAGCGCCGGCGTAGGGGGAAAATGGCGTATGGGCGTCTTAAAATGGGGCAAGTCAGGTTACGTCGAAAAAATCGTCGTAACCCGACTTGCGCCATTTTTTAACGACGCCCATCCCCCATCAACATGACTCCTATCATTGTAAAGATAGGAGTCATGCCCCCTTGCCCAATGGCCATGCCCAGGGGACTTATGTCCCCTGGGCATGGTCATTGGGCATAGTGGCATGTAGGGGGGCACAAATCAGGCCCCCCTATGCCAAAAAAAATTATTAAAAAAAAAAAAAAAAAATACTTACCTGAACTTACCTGAATGTCCCTGGGGTGGGTCCCTCCGTCCTTGGGTGTCCTCCTGGGGTGGGCAAGGGTGGCAGGGGGGGTCCCTGGGGGCAGGGGAGGGCACTCTGGGCTCATTTTGAGCCCACTTGTCCCTTAACGCCATGCCTGACCCAGGCGTTAAAAAGCGGCGCAAATGCGCCGTTTTTGGCCACGCCCACTCCCGGGCGTCATTTTTGCCCGGGAGTATAAATACCACGTAAAGGCCTGGGAGTCATTTTTTAAGACGGGAACGCCTCCCTTGCATATCATTAACGCAAGGAAGGGGTTCACGCTAAAAAATGACGCCCACTCCGGGCACTTTGGCGCCCGAAGCGTCTAACGCCATAGTATAAATATGGCGTTAGTTGGCGTTAGTTTAGCGTCGAATTTGTGTCGAAAAAAACTACGCAAATTCGGCGCAACCAGAGTATAAATACGGCCCTAGATGTGCAAACCATGAAGGCTTGTCAAAAGATTAGCAAAATTGCACATTCAAATCATCAAATTAGTTGCAAATCAATAGTCAATACACAAATGTATTAGTCAGCATATGTCAATGCAATACAAAATCATAAATGCAAAGACAAACTATTATAAAGTTGTCTCAAGGTTAGAAAAGTTGGGGAGAAGTCAGGCAGAAGGTGTCAGTGTGAAAAGCCTCTGACAGACAGTACCTATGAATCAAGCAAAGATTTCTCTAGCAAGTGTAGGGGGCTGCCCATGAGTCTAACTCCTTCCGGCAAGAGAATAAGGCATCATCTGTACATTGCATTCGTTCAAAAGTGTTTTTCATCAACTGGCTGCATCTTCATGCAGTTTCCATGAAGGGAACCAATCAGACAAAGGTACATTCTGGTAAGGTAACTCTCTTAATGTCACAAGCTAGAATACACTGAAATCTCGGCTAATGCCTGCTTCAGCTCCAGTTACCTGCACGTGAAAAGATGCTGGTGTTCCAAAGCATCCGCTCCCGAAGCAGCTTGTTCATGATCCTTCGAGGATCGTGTAAACTAAACATTCACTTGTGAAAACATCAGTTAGCTACACCTCTCAAGGCTGCTTCCGCAGTTCCTCTCCTGAAATGAAATAGGAAAATGCGTGAACAGAAAACAGAGAATACCAATGTTGGCCACTTTAGCCTGAGACCTATGTTAACGACTGTCAAGTGAAACGTGACACGTGCACTGTACATACATTGCTTTGTAACGCTTAATGTAGTTATAAAAAATGCAAAACGGAAGTTTTCTTCAATTCTGTGATTGGTTCATTGCGAAGGTAAAGAAACCCACTGTGGTGATCTTATTAGGGTGTCAAACTTTAAAGGGGTCTTTACAAAAAGTTAGTAACAGACAACGCACCTTTGGGAAAATATTTGAAGTGGCAAGTGTTGAGCTTAAAGAAAATGTATACATTTATTGCTTGTGATCATGACAATGAAGAAGTTACGTTTAACTTTTAGGTTTCAATACCTTCTTATTGACATTTTGAAACAGATTCTCTATAATTCACAGTCAAATTAGAGGAAATGTAAAAGACCCAAGAACAAACAGCAAACAGAATCCACCAAGTTTCCTCCTTCATCCCCCTCAAACCATTCCTCCCGCACTGCGCCCCCCCATCCTCCTGTGCTGTCTGGAGATGGTACATGGTACCTTAGCACATCACAATCCTCCTCCTGCTCCCTCCTGCTCCCTCTTCTCTCTCGACCAGGCCGGAGGCCATTGGATCATTGAGCTGTCCATGGATAAAGGTATAATAGTCATCCAAGTTAGAAGAGTTTCAGGGCCAGATGTACAAAGCTATTTTCTCATCGCAAACAGCCCGATTTGCATACTCGGTCCGTTTGCAATGAGAAAAAGTAATTTCCCGATGCACAAACCCAATTTTGCGATTCTGTAATCTCTTTACCAAATTGCAAAAAGGGTTTGTGAGTCGCAATCACGATCACAAAACAATCGCAGTTAGCACCAAATTTGTGAATGGTTTCGAAAATATTTTTTCAGAGCAGGCAGTGCTCCCACAGACCACTGCCTGCTCTGAAACAATTAAAAGAAAACTTTTCATTTTTGTCTTTAAAATGCATTTTGTTTTCCTTTAAGGGAAACGGGCTCCATTTAAAAAAAAATAAAACAGCTTTTTTAAAAGCAGTCACAGGCATGGTTGTCATCTGTCCCCAGCAGGCCACTATCCCTGTGAGTGCGACCATTCCCAATGGGGTCTCAAATTGCGACCTTCCTCATGATTATTTATGAGGTAGGTCGTTTGGGACCCCATTGGGAATCTCAAACAATGTCATTGACACTGTTTCACATCAGGTTTTGTGACTCACAACCTAATATTGTACATGTGGCCCTTAGTGCTCAAAGCCACTTGGGACAGGAAAGTTCCTTGAATTCTCCACTAAAAAATTCCAAGAGGCAACCCCACTGTTTGGTGAAGTCTTTTCATTATTCTGTGCCAGTTTTGTCAGTTTTTCCATGCCGAAGATCCACCACAGCATCTCGAACTACTTATGTTCAGAGGGCGGCAACTGTTGTCGTCACAATCCACGGATAGTTTTCTTGGCCACCAAGAGCAGGTAAAAAATGAGCCTTCCAAGGGTGTCATAGAGAGGGCATATATCCATAGTCTGGCCAGTAAAACCACCTCTGGGCTTCTATCCAAGTCAGACCCAGTAATGTGTTCTATAGTGGCCAGCACAGAGGACCAAAAGGGTTGCACCTGGGGCATTACCAGAGTATATAGGTCAGTGTCCCCTCCTCTTTGCATTCCCTACAACAGAGAGAAGTTCCATCTCTTGATTTTTGCCAGACGTGTTGGGGTGTAGTGACATCTGTAGAGAACTTTAGTCATTGTTTCACTTTCCCCTGATAGGGATGCAAAATTGTTGTATCATGATTTCCTTGCATCGGTTGTGATCTAATGTTATTCCCAATGCCCTATCCCAGGTTCTCTTGAATGTGTGTTTGGCATTGCCCTGCTTGACATTGAGCATGTTATAGGAGACTGACGTTACATGTTTACCTCTTGTACAATTTAGGAGATATTTTTCGAAAAGGGTGAGTGCTCTGGAACCTCCCTGTTTTATTCTAGGTTTGAGTAGCCAATGGCAGAGCTGCATGTAGCGGTGCCTTTTGGTCTCCAGAAGAGCATACTCTTCCGTCATCTGCTCAAAATTGTTAACAATTCCAGGACAAATATGTGTCCTAAGGTTTATTATGGTCAGAGGCTGTATCCAGACCCAGGGCGAACTTGAGATTTCCCCACAAAGTTATAAATGGGGAATGGAATGAGCTAAGGCCAAATTTCACCCTAGTTCTGTCCCATTCATTCAAGGTGGCCCTCATGATCGAGGAGATGTAGAGTGTCTTTATTCGCTCAGGTTTAAGCTGCCATCGTACTTCCCATAGTGGGTTTTGCCACCACTGTGTGGTCAATCACACACCATCCCTTTCCAGTTTCCCTCTTGCTGCAGAGTATCAGGAAGCGGAGGAAAGATCAGACATTCTCAATCCCCCCTGGCCTGGTCCTATTGTGCCCTGACTTCTACCAATTCTATCTGCCTTACCCTGCCATATGAAGAAGTACATTAATTGAAGGTCTGTGATGTAGTCTCGGGTAATGTGGAGTACTAATGTCTGAAACACATAGAGGATCCTGGGCATTATGGTCATTTTACTAGCCACAATTCTACTTAACACAGACAACAGTTTGTACTTCCAGCTATTGAGCTTGGACTTGGTTACTTGCTTCAATCTTTGCAGATTAATATCTTTCATTCAAGCTTGGGTGGAGACCAGTGCCATCCCTAAATCGTCTATACCTGAAGAGGCCCAGCATAACAAGGTCATTGACTGCACTTTTTGTGCCACTAATTTAGAGAGTCAAAATGTTTAAGGTTTCAGATTTGTTGACAATAATTTTAAACCCTGAGACCCTTTGATAGAGGTAAAATTCCTTGAGTACCCGAGGAAGAAAGCCGAGAGGGTCTGTCACCAATAACAGAATATTGTGAGCTAGGATGGTTAGTTTATTTTATTGATAATCTCTTGATCCTTGATTAGGTTAGCCCGAATGTGGTGGGTCAGGGGTTCTAGTGTGAGGACAAAAAGGAGGGCTAAGAGGGGGCATCACTGCATCACTACTTTGTTGATTGTCGTCCAATTGGAAAATAATCCACTAATGAGAATTCTGGACTTTGGGCCCATGGTGGCCCACTAGGAGCCAGGATATCAAAACATCACTCATCCCAACAGTCCACAGAACATCAAATATGAAGCCCCAGTCCACCTTGTTGAACTATTGTCAGCTTCAAGGGTGACCATGATAGAGTGTTTAGATCCTGTGGTGCCTATGTCTAAAAGGTGTAGGGCTTTCTTTGTGTTATCACCAGCTTAGAGTTCTTAGACAAAGCCCGATTGGTCAGGGTTTCTCAGATCTTCGATCAAGGGCTTCAAATGCAGGGAAGAGCTTTTTGTTAGGATTTTGGCATCTACTTTGAGAAGGAAAATTGGGTGGTATGATCTGCATTCACCGGAATCCTTACTGGGGTTGAGAATAAAGGAGATGGTGGATTGAGCCATAGTACGCATTACCCAACCCTCCCGATTTCTTTCCTGATATACTTTAAGGAGCAAGGGAAGAAGTGTTGAGACATTTATAGAAAGCTGTGGTGAACCCAGGGCAAAGGACCTTAGAACGGTAATGTTTGGATATGGCCATGAAGATTTCCTCCTTTGTCAACAGCCTATCTAGGTCCTCTTAGTCCAAATGACACAGTGTGGGCAACCAGACTTCTGCCAAGTATCTCGCCCATTCTTGTGGATCTGTCAGCTCCCTGCCATATATTTGGGAGTAGAAAGTTCAGAAGCATTCCACTTTCTTCTTTTATCCTGTGAATGCCAGTCCTTAGGAGTCCAGATCTCTGGTATGATAGTCTTGCAGTTGGTTTGCCAAAAGTTTGCCTGATTTGTTCCTATGCTCATAGTATTTATTGTCAAATTAGGCCGACAGATACGCTGACCTGTCAGTTTGCAAAGTCCTAATCTGATCAAGGACCATGATAATTTTTCTGCGCAGTTTGTGGAAGTGGGATTTGTTGTGGTCCTGCTCCAAGTTTTCTAGTTATTTAGTCAACTTGAGAAGCAAAGCGTCTTGCATGCTTTGCAAACAGGCCCTCAACTATAAACGCGCCCTGGAGCACAGCTTTCAGTGCCTCCCAGAGAGTAGTTGCACTGACCTTCCTGGTGGTGTTATTTGCAATATAGTTCTTGATGCCCTTCCTGACATTATTAACTGTCACAGGATCTTCCAGAAGGCAGTCTTGTAGTTGCCATGTTGACCTATTTCCTGGTAGTTCAGACCGTGCGTCAGCTATGGTGCAAGAGACTGGTTGGTGGTCAGTGTGTGTGATGGGATGTTGGATGGAGTCTAGTATTTATGGGACCAAGTGTTTGTCAAGGAAGAAATAGTCTAATCGAACGTATGTCGTATGACCCTCAATAAAGGCAGTAGTCCCTCCCCTGTGGGTGCATGGCCCTCCAGGCATCAATCAGGCCACTCTCTTCCAACAATACTTTACCAGACGCTGATTGTGGTCTGCATCTACAGTTGAGTCAAAAACCAAATTAAGGTCACTTCCGATAACAAATGGCACTGTCGACCAGACAGGGTGCAAATTGTCTCTGATAGAAGGAACTCTTGTTCCTGGTTGGGGCTGTAGAATGAACCCAGTGTCTATGGCTGCCCTCTCAGGGATCCCCTATAGGCCAACAACTGTCCACTGTTGTATTTAAGGACATCTTCAAAGACCAGCATACATCAGTTGTGTACCAGGATTCCTACTCCAGCTGCCTTTCTTCCCTTAAACAAGAAATATTGACTAAGGAAGCCTTCAGGTGGGAGGGGTTGAGTTCTAAAAAAACAGAATTCCTGAATAAGCCTGATACCAATGTGTAATAAATCAGTTCATAGAGGATAGAGTGGCGCTTAAGTGGTTATTGCGACCCCTCACATTGAATATGATAATACTGAAAGTAGTGATAACCATAAGTATGAGAGGTATAGGAGTGGTGTGCTTTCATGCTCAATCAGTTGAGTGTGATGTAGGAGAGGATCTGGTAGTGGATGGTTAACCATTTCCGGTAACCTTTAATCCCCAAAACAGCAAAAACTGGAATATTTAACGTTATAGACAAGAGTTGTGAGAGAGCAAGCCAACAAATGAAAGACAGAAGAAGCTCTGAGGAAGCACGTCTCAATTTACTGGCATGATGTTATTCCACCTGGAAGGGTAGAAAGTGAAAAGAGCAACAATAACAATCAGAAGTACCATTCCTGGAAAGGAGGGAGAAAAAGCACCAGTCGATGCCTACTTTGGCTGGCAGTCTCTCCTTCAAGTTATAATCAGCACTGTGGTCCCAGTGGATCCTCCCAAAAATATCCAACCTGCCTCCATCACCAGAGTGGCAACTAGGAGAATAAATACCCAGTTGTCTCAAACCACCAAAGTGGGGGATGCTGGAGTGTTCAGGTGAGATTCTGGAAGGCTGCTCAACTTCCACCTTGCATCCCATTTATATATCCTCCTGTTTGAGAAGTTGCCACCTGTTCCTGCGTCCCCGCCTATTTCCAAACAGGAGTCGTCGGTGTGGGGGCTTTGGCCACACCTCTGCACATGTGTCAGGAGGAGTGAGGTGTGACGCTCGGCATGTATCTCACATTGATTTACTGGCCCAGCGTTTGCTCTGCCATTTAAACATCATACTATATGGCTGAAAAGCTCTTTGCTTAATCAATGTTTGCTAATAAGTCCTGGAAAATTTGAATGTCGTCCCCATTATATCAAGTTGGGCCACCCCATCTCGCTGTCTCAAAAATCACTTCTTTGTCCTCAAGGTGGTGTGAACAAAGTGCCTATTTTGACATTGTTAGCCCCCCACTGTTTGCCTGGAACATGATGTGGTTTCCAACTGTAAGTGCACTAGGCCCCTGCTAAACAGGTTCCCAGGGCCAGATCTCTTTCCCCCAAAATTATACTGTGTTTGGCACTTCATCCACCCTGGTAAGCCGCCAGTAAATGGTACACCTGGTACCTACGGCATGGGTACTGAAAAGGGCCCCTTATAGCTGCAGCACAAATTATGCCACTCTGAGAGGCCCCATTCTAGCTTCATGCAAACTGCCATTGCAGGTGCATGACAAGGTGTACCCAAAGTTGCAATTCGACATGGCACTCACCATGGGTGCCATGCCCATTAACACTGCCTGCAATATAGGTAAGCCACCCCCTGGCAAGCTTTACAGCTCTAAGGCGGGGTGGGCTATAATGCATGAGAGGGCATATGTGCATGAGCAAGTATGCCCATACTGAGTCTTTGCTAGACATAGTAAGTGTACAGGGAAGCCATAGTAAATGCATGTACTGGATGTAGGAGGCTGGACTGGCTTGTAGTGAGTCCCTGGGGGTACTTACACCTCGCACCAGGCCCAGTTATCCCTTATTAGTGTATAGGGTGTCTAGCAGCTTAGGCTGATAGATAATGGTAGTTTAGCAGAGCAGCTTAGGCTGAACTAGAAGACGAGTGAAGCTCCTACAGTACCACTAGTGTCATATGCACAATATCATAAGAAAACACAATACACAGATATACTAAAAATAAAGGTACTTTATTTTTATGACAATATGCCAAAAGTATCTCAGTGAGTACCCTCAGTATGAGGATAGCAAATATACACAAGATATATGTACACAATACCAAAATATGCAGTAATAGTGTTAGAAAACAGTGCAAACAATGTATAGTTACAATAGGATGCAATGGGGACACATAGGGATAGGGGCAACACAAACCATATACTCCAAAAGTGGAATGCGAACCACGAATGGACCCCAAACCTATGTGACCTTGTAGAGGGTAGCTGGGACTATTAGAAAATAGTAAGGGTTAGAAAAATAGCCCACCCCAAGACCCTGAAAAGTGAGTGCAAAGTGCACTAAAGTTCCCCAAAGGACATAGAAGTCGTGATAGGGGAATTCTGCAGGAAAGACACAAACCAGCAATGCAACAACGATGGATTTCCAGTCGAGGGTACCTGTGGAACAAGGGGACCAAGTCCAAAAGTCACAAGCAAGTCGGAGGTGGGCAGATGCCCAGGAAATGCCAGCTGTGGGTGCAAAGAAGCTGCTACTGGACAGTAGAAGCTTAGGTTTCTGCAGGAACGACAAGGGCTAGAGACTTCCCCTTTGGAGGACGGATCCCTCACGTCGTGGAGAGTCGTGCAGAAGTGTTTTCCCGCCAAAAGACCACCAACAAGCCTTGCTAGCTGCAAATAGTGCGGTTAGTGTTTTTGGATGCTGCTGTGGCGCAGGAGGGACCAGGATGTCGCCAATTGCGTCTGGGGACAGAGGGGGCATCGAGCAAGACAAGGAGCCCTCTCAGCAGCAGACAGCACCCGGAGAAGTGCCAGAAACAGGCACTACGAGGATCCGTGAAACGGTGCTCACCCGAAGTCGCACAAAGGAGTCCCACCTCGCCGGAGGACAATTTAGGAGGTTGTGCAATGCAGGTTAGAGTGCCGTGGACCCAGGCTGGACTGTGCACAAAGGATTTCCGCCGGAAGTGCACGGAGGCCGGAGTAGCTGCAAAAGTCGCGGTTCCCAGCAATGCAGTCTGGCGTGGGGAGGCAAGGACTTACCTCCACCAAACTTGGACTGAAGAGTCACTTTGACAGAGTTGCTGGATTCAAGGGACCTCGCTCGTAGTGCTGAGAGGAGACCCAGGGGACCGGTGATGCAGTTCTTTGGTGCCTGCGGTTGCAGGGGGACGATTCCGTCGACCCACTGGAGATTTCTTCGGAGCTTCTAGTGCAGAGAGGAGGCAGACTACCCCCACAGCATGCACCACCAGGAAAACAGTCGAGAAGGTGGCAGGATCAGCGTTACAGAGTTGCAGTAGTCGTCTTTGCTACTATGTTACAGTTTTGCAGGCTTCCAGCGCGGTCAGCAGTCGATTCCTTGGCAGAAGGTGAAGAGAGAGATGCAGAGGAACTCGGATGAGCTCTTGCATTCGTTATCTAAGGAATCCCAAGAGACAGAGACCCTAAATAGCCAGAAAAGAGGGTTTGGCTACCTATGAGAGAGGATAGGCTAGCAACACCTGAAGGAGCCTATCAGAAGGAGTATCTGACGTCACCTGATGGCACTGGCCACTCAGAGCAGTCCAGTGTGCCAGCAGCACCTCTGTTTCCAAGATGGCAGAGGTCTGGAGCACACTGGAGGAGCTCTGGGCACCTCCCAGGGGAGGTACAGGTCAGGGGAGTGGTCACTCCCCTTTCCTTTGTCCAGTTTCGCGCCAGAGCAGGGCTAAGGGGTCCCTGAACCGGTGTAGACTGGTTTATGCAGAAATGGGCACCATGTGTGCCCATGAAAGCATTTCCAGAGGCTGGGGGAGGCTACTCCTCCCCTGCCTTCACACCATTTTCCAAAGGGAGAGGGTGTAACACCCTCTCTCAGAGGAAGTCCTTTGTTCTGCCATCCTGGGCCAGGCCTGGCTGGACCCCAGGAGGGCAGAAGCCTGTCTGAGGGGTTGGCAGCAGCAGCAGCTGCAGTGAAACCCCGGGAAAGGCAGTTTGGCAGTACCAGGGTCTGTGCTACAGACCACTGGGATCATGGGATTGTGCCAACTATGCCAGGATGGCATAGAGGGGGCAATTCCATGATCATAGACATGTTACATGGCCATATTCGGAGTTACCATTGTGAAGCTACATATAGGTAGTGACCTATATGTAGTGCACGATTGTAATGGTGTCCCCGCACTCACAAAGTCCGGGGAATTGGCCCTGAACAATGTGGGGGCACCTTGGCTAGTGCCAGGGTGCCCTCACACTAAGTAACTTTGCACCTAACCTTTACCAGGTAAAGGTTAGACATATAGGTGACTTATAAGTTACTTAAGTGCAGTGTAAAATGGCTGTGAAATAACGTGGACGTTATTTCACTCAGGCTGCAGTGGCAGGCCTGTGTAAGAATTGTCAGAGCTCCCTATGGGTGGCAAAAGAAATGCTGCAGCCCATAGGGATCTCCTGGAACCCCAATACCCTGGGTACCTCAGTACCATATACTAGGGAATTCTAAGGGTGTTCCAGTAAGCCAATGTAAATTGGTAAAATTGGTCACTAGCCTGTTAGTGACAATTTGAAAGAAATGAGAGAGCATAACCACTGAGGTTCTGATTAGCAGAGCCTCAGTGAGACAGTTAGTCACTACACAGGTAACATATTCAGGCACACTTATGAGCACTGGGGCCCTGGCTGACAGGGTCCCAGTGACACATACAACTAAAACAACATATATACAGTGAAAAAATGGGGGTAACATGCCAGGCAAGATGGTACTTTCCTACAATGACAATATGCCAAAAGTATCTCAGTGAGTACCCTCAGTATGAGGATAGCAAATATACACAAGATATATGTACACAATACCAAAATATGCAGTAATAGTGTTAGAAAACAGTGCAAACAATGTATAGTTACAATAGGATGCAATGGGGACACATAGGGATAGGGGCAACACAAACCATATACTCCAAAAGTGGAATGCGAACCACGAATGGACCCCAAACCTATGTGACCTTGTAGAGGGTCGCTGGGACTGTAAGAAAACAGTTAGGGTTAGAAAAATAGCCCACCCCAAGACCCTGAAAAGTGAGTGCAAAGTGCACTAAAGTTCCCCAAAGGACATAGAAGTCGTGATAGGGGAATTCTGCAGGAAAGACACAAATCAGCAATGCAACAACAATGGATTTCCAAACGAGGGTACCTGTGGAACAAGGGGACCAAGTCCAAAAGTCACAAGCAAGTCGGAGGTGGGCAGATGCCCAGGAAATGCCAGCTGTGGGTGCAAAGAAGCTGCTACTGGACAGTAGAAGCTGAAGATTCTGCAGGAACGACAAGGGCTAGGAACTTCCCCTTTAGAGGACGGATCCCTCACGCCGTGGAGAGTCCTGCAGAAGTGTTTTCCTGAAGAAAGACCGCCAACAAGCCTTGCTAGCTGCAAATCGTGCGGTTAGGGTTTTTGGATGCTGCTGTGGCCCAGGAGGGACCAGGATGTCGCCAATTGCGTCTGGGGACAGAGGGGGTGTCGAGCAAGACAAGGAGCCCTCTCAGAAGCAGGCAGCACCCGTAGAAGTGCCGGAACAGGCACTACAAAGTGGAGTGAAACGGTGCTGACCCGAAGTCGCACAAAGGAGTCCCACGTCGCCAGAGGACAACTTAGGAGGTCGTGCAATGCAGGTTAGAGTGCCGTGGAGCCAGGCTGGACTGTGCACAAAGGATTTCTGCCGGAAGTGCACGGAGGCCGGAGTAGCTGCAAAAGTCGCGGTTCCCAGCAATGCAGTCTGGCGTGGGGAGGCAAGGACTTACCTCCACCAAACTTGGAGTGAAGAGTCACTGGACTGTGGGAGTCACTTGGACAGAGTTGCTGGATTCAAGGGACCTCGCTCGTTGTGCTGAGAGGAGACCCAGGGTACCGGTGATGCAGTTCTTTGGTGCCTGCGGTTGCAGGGGGACGATTCCGTCGACCCACGGGAGATTTCTTCGGAGCTTCTAGTGCAGAGAGGAGGCAGACTACCCCCACAGCATGCACCACCAGGAAAGCAGTCGAGAAGGCGGCAGGATCAGCGTTACAGAGTTGCAGTAGTCGTCTTTGCTACTTTGTTGCAGTTTTGCAGGCTTCCAGCGCGGTCAGCAGTCGATTCCTTGGCAGAAGGTGAAGAGAGAGATGCAGAGGAACTCGGATGAGCTCTTGCATTCGTTATCTAAGGAATCCCCAAAGACAGAGACCCTAAATAGCCAGAAAAGAGGATTTGGCTACCTAGGAGAGAGAATAGGCTAGCAACACCTGAAGGAGCCTATCAGAAGGAGTCTCTGACATCACCTGCTGGCACTGGCCACTCAGAGCAGTCCAGTGTGCCAGCAGCACCTCTGTTTCCAAGATGGCAGAGGTCTGAAGCACACTGGAGGAGCTCTGGGCACCTCCCAGGGGAGGTGCAGGTCAGGGGAGTGGTCACTCCCCTTTCCTTTGTCCAGTTTTGCGCCAGAGCAGGGCTGAGGATGGGATTGTGCCAACTATGCCAGGATGGCATAGAGGAGGCAATACCATGATCATAGACATGTTACATGGCCATATTCGGAGTTACCATTGTGAAGCTACATATAGGTAGTGACCTATATGTAGTGCACGCATGTAATGGTGTCCCCGCACTCACAAAGTCCGGGGAATTGGCCCTGAACAATGTGGGGGCACCTTGGCTAGTGCCAGGGTGCCCTCACACTAAGTAACTTTGCACCTAACCTTTACCAGGTAAGGGTTAGACATATAGGTGACTTATAAGTTACTTAAGTGCAGTGTAAAAATGGCTGTGAAATGACGTGGACGTTATTTCACTCAGGCTGCAGTGGCAGGCCTGTGTAAGAATTGTTAGAGCTCCCTATGGGTGGCAAAAGAAATGCTGCAGCCCATAGGGATCTCCTGGAACCCCAATACCCTGGGTACCTCAGTACCATATACTAGGGAATTATAAGGGTGTTCCAGTAAGCCAATGTAAATTGGTAAAATTGGTCACTAGCCTGTTAGTGACAATTTGGAAAGAAATGAGAGAGCATAACCACTGAGGTTCTGATTAGCAGAGCCTCAGTGAGACAGTTAGTCACTACACAGGTAACACATTTAGGCACACTTATGAGCACTGGGGCCCTGGTGAACAGGGTCCCAGTGACACATACAACTAAAACAACATATATACAGTGAAAAATGGGGGTAACATGCCAGGCAAGATGGTACTTTCCTACACAACCCCCCCCAAACGAAGGACAATAAGACTAGCCATGACCTGATGAGTCTTCATTGTCTAAGTGGAAATATCTGGAGAGTCCATCTGCATTGGAGCGGCTACTCCCAGGTCTATGTTTCACTGTATAGTCCATTCCCTGTAGGGATATGGACCACCTCAATAATTTAGGATTTTCACCTTTCATTTGTTTAAGCCAAAGCAGAGGTTTGTGGTCTGTCTGAACAATGAAGTGAGTGCCAAACAGGTATGGCCTCAACTTCTTCAGAGCCCAGACCACAGCAAAGGCCTCCCTCTCTATGGCAGACCAACGCTTTTCTCTAGGGGTCAACCTCCTACTAATAAAAGCAACAGGTTGATCCTGGCCCTCAGAATTAAGTTGTGATAGGAGTGCCCCTACTCCTAATTCAGATGCATCAGTTTGGACATATAATTTTTTAGAGTAACAAGGGCTTTTCAGGACATGTGCAGAGCACATGGCCTGCTTCAGCTCCTCAAAAGCTTTCTGACAGTTTGCTGTCCATAATACCTTTTTAGGCATTTTCTTGGATGTGAGGTCATTAAGAGGGGCTGCAATGGAGCCATAGTTCTTAATGAACCTCCTGTAATACCCAGTGAGGCCTAGGAAGGCTCTCACCTGAGTCTGAGTGGTAGGGGGAACCCAATCAATAATTGTTTGGATTTTCCCCTGAAGTGGTGCAATCTGTTCCCCACCAACAAGGTGTCCCAGATAAACCACCTTCCCCTGCCCTATCTGGCACTTTGAAGCCTTGATAGTGAGGCCTGCCTTTTGCAGGGCCTCCAAAACTTTCCATAGGTGGACCAGGTGATCATCCCAGCTGGAGCTAAAGACAGCTATATCGTCCAAATATGCTGCACTGAAAGCCTCCAGCCCTTGCAGGACTGTGTTCACCAACCTTTGAAAAGTGGCAGGTGCATTTTTCAAATAAAAAGGCATTACTGTAAATTGGTAATGGCCTCCAATGGTTGAAAATGCAGTTTTAGGTTTAGCATCTTCTGACAATTTGATCTGCCAATACCCTGCAGTCAAATCAAAAGTGCTTAGATACTTGGCAGATGCCAGTGTATCTATGAGCTCATCTGCCCTGGGTATAGGGTGAGCATCAGTTTTGGTTACCAAGTTGAGACCTCTATAGTCTACACAAAACCGCATTTCCTTCTTTCCATCTTTGGAATGGGGTTTTGGTACAAGTACCACAGGAGAAGCCCATGGACTTTCAGAGTGCTCAACCACTCCTAGTTCTAACATTTTCTGCACCTCTTGCTTTATGCAGTCCCTGACATGGTCAGGCTGCCTATAGATCTTACTTTTGACAGGTAAACTGTCTCCAGTATCTATAGTGTGCTCACACCAAGAAGTGGTACCTGGCACAGTAGAGAAGAGTTCAGAGAATTGATCTAGGAGATTTATGCAATGGTCTTTCTGCTCAGCAGTAAGACAATCAGCCAAAACTACACCTTCCACAAGAGCATCTTGTTCTGTGGAAGAGAAGAGATCAGGTAGAGGATCACTGTCTTCTTCCTGTCCCTCATCAGTTGCCATGAGCAGGGTGAGATCAGCCCTGTCATAGTAGGGTTTCAGGCGGTTTACATGGAGTACCCTAAGGGGACTCCTTGCAGTGCCTAAGTCAACTAAATAGGTGACTTAACCCTTTTTCTCAACAATTGTGTGGGGGCCACTCCATTTATCTTGGAGTGCTCTTGGGGCCACAGGCTCCAAGACCCACGCTTTCTGCCCTGGTTGGTACTGAACCAAAACAGCCTTCTGATCATGCCATTGCTTCTGGAGCTCTTGGCTGGCCTGAAGGTTTTTACTGGCCTTTTTCATATACTCAGCCATCCTTGATCTGAGGCCAAGTACATAGTCCACAATATCCTGCTTAGGAGCTTTTAAAGGTTGTTCCCAACCCTCCTTTACAAGTGTGAGTGGACCCCTAACAGGGTGTCCAAAAAGAAGTTCAAAGGGGCTGAAGCCCACTCCTTTCTGGGGTACCTCCCTGTAGGCAAAAAGGAGGCATGGTAACAGGATATCCCATCTCCTGCAGAGTTTTTCAGGGAGACCCATAATCATGCCTTTGAGAGTTTTGTTAAATCTCTCCACCAGTCCATTTGTTTGTGGATGATAGGGTGTAGTGAACTTGTAAGTTACACCACACTCCTTCCACATGGCCTTTAAGTATGCAGACATGAAATTGCTTCCCCTGTCTGATACTACTTCCTTTGGGAAGCCCACCCTGGAAAATATTCCCAGGAGGGCCTTTGCCACTGCAGGAGCTGTAGTGGTCCTTAAAGGAATAGCCTCAGGATATCTTGTGGCATGGTCCACTACCACCAAGATGAATCTATTGCCTGAAGCAGTAGGAGGGTCAAGGGGGCCAACTATGTCAACCCCTACCCTTTCAAAGGGAACCCCAACCACAGGCAGTGGGATAAGGGGTGCCTTTGGAGTGCCATCTGTCTTGCCACTGGCTTGACAGGTTTCACAGGACTTACAAACATCTTTTGTGTCCTCAGACATTCTAGGCCAATGAAACAAGGGAACAAGTCTGTCCCAAGTTTTCATTTGTCCTAGATGCCCAGCTAGGGGAATGTCGTGGGCAAGAGTTAGGAGGAACTTTCTGTACTCCTGAGGAATCACTAATCTCCTGGCAGCTCCAGGTTTAGGATCCCTATGCTCAGTGTACAAGAGCTTGTCCTCCCAGTAAACTCTGTGAGAGTCACTGACATCCCCATTAGCCTGTTTGACAGCTTGCTGTCTTAGACCCTCTAATGTGGGACAGGTTTGCTGTGCCACACTCAGCTCCTCCCTGGCAGGCCCCCCTTCACCCAAAAGCTCAGCAGTATCTGCTTCCAGCTCCTCTGGTGTAGGTTCTGCACATGGAGGGAATTCTTCTTCCTCAGAAGTAGAATCCACTGTAGAGGGAGGGATAGTAGGAAGTGGTTTGCTTCTACTAGCCCTAGCTTTAGGGAGCACTTGGTCCATTGTTCCAGGATCCAAGCTTCCCTGTCCTTTTTGCTTTTTGGCCTGAGCCCTGGTTAAAGCAAAAATATGCCCTGGGATGCCAAGCATTGCTGCATGGGCCTCCAACTCCACATCTGACCAAGCTGATGTCTCCAAATCATTTCCTAGTAGACAGTCTACAGGTAAATCTGTGGCTACCACAACTTTCTTTGGACCAGTAACCCCCCCCCCAGTTGAGATTAACAACAGCCATGGGGTGGCTAAGTGTGTTGTTGTGAGCATCGGTTACTTGGTACTGGTGACCAAGTAGGTGTTGTTCAGGGTGGACCAGTTTCTCTATGACCATAGTCACACTGGCACCAGTGTCCCTGTAGGCCTGAACCTCAACACCATTTATTAGGGGTAGCTGCTTGTACTTATCCATATTAAGGGGACAAGCAACTAAGGTGGCTAATTCAATAGCCCCCTCAGAGACTAACACAGCCTCTGTGGCCTCCCTAACAAGGCCAACCCCAACTAAGTTACCAATAGTGAGCCCAGCTACTCCCTTGGATTGGCTATTAGTAGGTTTGCTCCCACCACCACTGCTATTAGTAGGGACACTAGGGGTAGCAGTAGGGGTTGTAGTGGTAGGAGGCTTGGTGCTTTTCTTTGGACAACTGGGATCTGTTGTCCAATGGCCTTTTACTTTACATAAATAGCACCATGGTTTCTTTTCTTTGTTTTGATTAAAGGAGGATTTGGACCCACCACCCCCACCAGAGTGTTTTTGTGGGCCTGATGAAGACTAATTTTTAGATTTGTCCCCACCCTTGTCAGAAGACTTACCATCCTTCTTTTTGTTGCCATCTTTGTCACCCCCTGTATGAACTTTTCTGTTCACCCTTGTTCTGACCCATTTGTCTGCCTTCTTTCCCAATTCTTGGGGAGAGGTCAGATCAGAGTCCACCAAGTACTGGTGCAACAAATCAGACACACAATTATTAAGAATATGCTCTCTCAGGATCAAGTTATACAGGCTGTCATAATCAGTAACTTTACTGCCATGTAACCACCCCTCCAAGGCCTTCACTGAATGGTCAATGAAATCAACCCAGTCTTGTGAAGACTCCTTTTTGGTCTCTCTGAACTTTATCCTGTATTGTTCAGTGGTTAAGCCATAACCATCCAGGAGTGCATTCTTAAGTACTGTAAAATTATTGGCATCACTTTCTTTCACAGTAAGGAGCCTATCCCTACCTTTTCCACTAAAGGATAGCCATAGGATAGCAGCCCACTGCCTTTGAGGGACATCCTGTACAACACAGGCCCTCTCAAGTGCAGCAAACCACTTGTTAATGTCATCCCCCTCCTTATAAGGGGGAACTATCTTGTGCAGATTCCTGGAATCATGCTCTTTTGCAGGATGACTATGGGGAATACTGCTGCTGCCACCATGGGTTTCTAAACCCAACTTCTGTCTTTCCTTCTCTAATTGTAAAGACTGTCTATCCAAATCCAGCTGTTGCTTTTTAAGCTTCAGTCTGGTTTGTTCCACCCTCAACTTATTGAGTTCCCTTTCTAACAATCTGTCATCAGGGTTGGTGGGAGGGACATTTCTAGATACTGAGGTATGATGGGAATGAACAGAAGGAGACCTGTCCCTTACAGAGGGCACCCTAACAGCTTGGCTGACAGTGTAATGTGAGAGCACATCATCTTTATGATGTGACTCCACCTCAGTACCAACTATGCTAGACTGTCTTGTAATGGGAAGGCTAAGAAGTTTCTTTCCTGAACCTTTACCTGGGGGAGTCCCTGGATCAGATTGAGAACCATTAGCTACTTTTTCAACAGATGGGGCACTTTTAGCCTTATCTTGTTCTCTAAGCATGTTAAGTAACAGTTCCAAGGAAGGATTCTTCCCTACACTCAAACCTCTCTCTATGCAGAGGCTCCTTGCTCCTTTCCAGCTAAGGTGATCATATGCAATCTTAGACAGGTCAACATTTTGGCCTGTGCCAGACATTTTTAGAGAGAGTTAAAGTGATAGAAAAAGAGAAAAAAGTTTGTCAGAGCTTTTAGAAAGACAGAGAAAAAAAACTTTTAAAACTTTTTAGAACTTTTTAGAAAGTTTAGAAGTACTTTTCAGCACTTAGAAAAGAGTGAAAAGAGGAAATGCAAAACTTTTTGGCTATGTGTATATACACTGACCTTGTTTTGTATATTTTTCTCTTATGAAAAGTACAATGACAAGAGTGGTAAGTAGTCTCAAAGCACTTATCCCACCGCTGCACAACCAATGTAGGAGGCTGGACTGGCTTGTAGTGAGTACCTAGGGGTACTTGCACCTTGCACCAGGCCCAGTTATCCCTTATTAGTGTATAGGGTGTCTAGCAGCTTAGGCTGATAGATAATGGTAGCTTAGCAGAGCAGCTTAGGCTGAACTAGGAGACGTGTGAAGCTACTACAGTACCACCTAGTGTCATATACACAATATCATAAGAAAACACAATACACAGTGATACTAAAAATAAAGGTACTTTATTTTTATGACAATATGCCAAAGTATCTTAGAGTGTACCCTCAGTGAGAGGATAGGAAATATACACAAGATATATATACACAATAGCAAAAATATGCAGTATAGTCTTAGAAAACAGTGCAAACAATGTATAGTTACAATAGGATGCAATGGGAACACAAAGGGATAGGGGCAACACAAACCATATACTCCAAAAGTGGAATGCGAACCACGAATGGACCCCAAACCTATGTGACCTTGTAGAGGGTCGCTGGGACTATTAGAAAATAGTGAGAGTTAGAAAAATAACCCTCCCCAAGACCCTGAAAAGTGAGTGCAAAGTGCACTAAAGTTCCCTAAGGATAAAGAAGTCGTGTTAGAGGAATAATGCAGGAAAGACACAAACCAACAATGCAACAACGATGGATTTCCAATCTAGGGTACCTGTGGAACAAGGGGACCAAGTCCAAAAGTCACAAGCAAGTCGGAGATGGGCAGATGCCCAGGAAATGCCGCTGTGGATGCAAAGAAGCTTCTACTGGACAGAAGAAGCTGAGGTTTCTGCAGGAACGAAAAGGGCTAGAGACTTCCCCTTTGGTGGACGGATCCCTCTTGCCGTGTAGAGTCGTGCAGAAGTATTTTCCCGCCGAAAGAACACCAACAAGCCTTGCTAGCTGCAAATCGTGCGGTTAGCGTTTTTGGACGCTCCTGTGGCCCAGGAGGGACCAGAAGGTCGCAAATTGGACCAGGAGAGAGAGGGGACGTCGAGCAAGTCAAGGAGCCCTCTCAGCAGCAGGTAGCACCCGCAGAAGTGCCAGAAACAGGCACTACGAGGATGCGTGAAACGGTGCTCACCCGAAGTTACACAAAGGAGTCCCACGTCACCGGAGACCAACTTAGAAAGTCGTGCAATGCAGGTTAGAGTGCCGTGGACCCAGGCTGGACTGTGCACAAAGGATTTCCGCCGGAAGTGCACGGAGGCCGGAGTAGCTGCAAAAGTCGCGGTTCCCAGCAATGCAGTCTAGTGAGGTGAGGCTTACCTCCACCAACCTTGGACTGAAGAGTCACTGGACTGTGGGAGTCACTTGGACAGAGTTGCTGGATTCGAGGGACCTCGCTCGTCGTGCTGAGAGGAGACCCAAGGGACCGGTAATGCAGCTTTTTGGTGCCTGCGGTTGCAGGGGGAAGATTCCGTCGACCCACGGGAGATTTCTTCAGAGCTTCTAGTGCAGAGAGGAGGCAGACTACCCCCACAGCATGCACCACCAGGAAAACAGTCGAGAAGGCGGCAGGATCAGCGTTACAGAGTTGCAGTAGTCGTCTTTGCTACTATGTTGCAGTTTTGCAGGCTTCCAGCGCGGTCAGCAGTCGATTCCTTGGCAGAAGGTGAAGAGAGAGATGCAGAGGAACTCGGATGAGCTCTTGCATTCGTTATCTAAAGTTTCCCCAGAGACAGAGACCCTAAATAGCCAGAAAAGAGGGTTTGGCTACTTAGGAGAGAGGATAGGCTAGCAACACCTGAAGGAGCCTATCAGAAGGAGTCTCTGACGTCACCTGGTGGCACTGGCCACTCAGAGCAGTCCAGTGTGCCAGCAGCACCTCTGTTTCCAAGATGGCAGAGGTCTGGAGCACACTGGAGGAGCTCTGGGGAGGTGCAGGTCAGGGGAGTGGTCACTCCCCTTTCCTTTGTCCAGTTTCGCGCCAGAGCAGGGCTAAGGGGTCCCCTGAACCGGTGTAGACTGGCTTATGCAGAATTGGGCACATCTGTACCCAAGAAAGCATTTCCAGAGGCTGGGGGAGGCTACTCCTCCCCTGCCTTCACACCATTTTCCAAAGGGAGAGGGTGTAACACCCTCTCTCAGAGGAAGTTCTTTGTTCTGCCATCCTGGGCCAGGCCTGGCTGGACCCCAGGAGGGCCGATGCCTGTCTGAGGGGTTGGCAGCAGCAGCAGCTGCAGTGAAACCCCAGGAAGGGCAGTTTGGCAGTACCAGGGTCTGTGCTACAGACCACTGGGATCATGGGATTGTGCCAACTATGCCAGGATGGCATAGAGGGGGCAATTCCATGATCATAGACATGTTACATGGCCAGATTCGGAGTTACCATTGTGAAGCTACATATAGGTAGTGACCTATATGTAGTGCACGCGTGTAATGGTGTCCCCGCACTCACAAAGTCCGGGGAATTGGCCCTGAACAATGTGGGGGCACCTTGGCTAGTGCAGGGTGCCCTCACACTAAGTATCTTTGCACCTAACCTTTACCAGGTAAAGGTTAGACATATAGGTGACTTATAAGTTACTTAAGTGCAGTGTAAAAATGGCTGTGAAATAACGTGGACGTTATTTCACTCAGGCTGCAGTGGCAGGCCTGTGTAAGAATTGTTCGAGCTCCCTATGGGTGGCAAAAGAAATGCTGCAGCCCATAGGGATCTCCTGGAACCCCAATTCCCTGGGTACCTCAGTACCATATACTAGGGAATTATAAGGGTGTTCCAGTAAGCCAATGTAAATTGGTAAAATTGGTCACTAGCCTGTTAGTGACAATTTGGAAAGAAATGAGAGAGCATAACCACTGAGGTTCTGATTAGCAGAGCCTCAGTGAGACAGTTAGTCACTACACAGGTAACACATTTAGGCACACTTATGAGCACTGGGGCCCTGGTGAACAGGGTCCCAGTGACACATACAACTAAAACAACATATATACAGTGAAAAATGGGGGTAACATGCCAGGCAAGATGGTACTTTCCTACAGTTCTTCACGAGAAGGAAGGAAACACAAAGTCCAGTCCTTGTCCTCTTGCACAGGCAGAAGCAGCAACTGCAGGATAGCTCCACAAAGCACAGTCACAGGCAGGGCAGCTCTTCAGCTCTTCTCCAGGCAGAGGTTCCTCTTGGTTTCCAGAAGTGTTCTAAAGTCTGTGGTTTTAGGTGCCCTTCTTATACCCATTTTGCCCTTTAAAGTAGGCTTATTCAAAGAAAAGTCTCTCTTGTTTGTGAAATCCTGCCTTGCCCAGGCCAGGCCCCAGACACACACCAGGGGGTTGGAGACTGCAGGTGTAAGTCACCACTCCTCCCCTCCCTCCTAGCACAGATGGATCATCAGGATGTACAGGCTACACCCCAGCTCCCTCGATCACTGTTTAGAGAGAGGTGCAAGCAGCCCAACTGTCAAACTGACCCAGACAGGGAATCCACAAACAGGCAGAGTCACAGAATGGTTTAAACAAGAAAATGCTCACTTTCTAGAAGTGGCATTTTCAAACACACAATCTTAAAATCAACTTTACTAAAAGATGTATTTTTAAATTGTGAGCTCAGAGACCCCAAACTCCACATGTCTATCCATTCCCAAAGGGAATCTACACTTTCATCAAATTTAAAGGTTGCCCCCATGTTAACCTATGAGAGGGATAGGCCTTGCAACAGTGAAAACCGAATTTAGCAGTATTTCACTGTTAGGACATATAAAAACACATCAGTATATGTCCTACCTTAAACATACATTGCTCTCTGCCCATGGAGCTACGTAGGGCCTACCTTAGGGGTGTCTTACATGTGAGAAAAGGGAAGGTTTAGGCCTGGCAAGTGGGTACACTTGCTAAGCCGAATTTACAGTTTAAAACTACACACACACCGACACTGCAGTAGCAGGCCTGAGCCATGTTTACGGAGCTACTAATGTGGGTGGCACAACCAGTGCTGCCGGCCCACTATTAGCATTTGATTTACAGGCCCGGGGCACCTCTAGTGCACTGTACTAGGGACTTACTAGTAAATCAAATATGCCAAACATGGATGAACCAATTACACACAAATTTTGTGTAGGAGCATTTGCACTTTAACACTGGTTAGCAGTGGTAAAGTGCCCACAGTAACACAAACGGCAAAAACAGAGTCCAGCACACATCAGCAACCTGGGAAACAGAGGCACAAAGTTAAGGGAGACCACGCCAAGGATGAAAAGTCTAACAATTAGGGTCAGGGATGTGTCCCCTTCCCACAGGAAGTGGTCACTTAGTGGGTGTAGCCACCCTAAGGTAGGTTGCCCATTGGCCCCTAACAGGTACTCCCACTAACGCCCCTAAATACAGTATTTATAGAGCATCCCCTGATCAAGACTTTAGATTTGACGGATACAAGAAGACCAGTACAAAGAAGACCCAAGGCACGAGAACTAAAGCCCTGCTGCACTGCTGTACAAAGAATAAGCACTAAACCCTGCCTGCTGCTGCAAGGACTCTACAATCATTGCTGCGGTGTCAACTGGAAACCTGAAGGACCCTACAAAACCCGAGAGCATCTCCAGCCTTCTGAAAACTGCCAAGAACCTCCCTCAGAGTGAAGGTATCTCTTTCCTGCACCTTGGAGGCAAGGAACCCGTGAAATCTGGTTTACTGACCTGCTGTTGACCAATGACTCGGACCCATCAGCCCAGCCAAAAAACATATGACAGCTCCATAGGACCAGACCTGCCATCTTGCAAGTTTGGTGGCACTAGAACTTTCTAGGGATGTGGCAGTACCCGGGGTACCAGACCCCCAATGTTGGACACCCAAAAGCAGAACCCACTCTGGACTCTCAAAAGCACAGGAGCAAGCACCCATTGAGGGACTTCAGGACACCTGAGATCCACCCCCTGAGTGACCCTGGTGACGTGCAATCCACTCTCAAAGCTGTCTGCCACTGACCGCGAGGACTCTAAGACGCTCAACGCCTGGCTGACATATCTGCGCTGCACCCGGCCTCCCTGGCTCCTGCACCACCCAACCAGCTGTGCTCTCATGGTCCCCAAGCCCTTGTGACCTCCGACCTCCAAGGGGACCAAGCGGACTTACCTTTAAGTCCCTCTGTGCAGTATGTCCAAGTGGCACTATTCTCCTCTGTGCGCCAGCTCCGAGGCCTTCAGCCTCTGCTCCCACTTGTAGTGAGGACCTCTGGAACTTCTCCGGCTGGGCCATTGGACCTCTCCACGACCTCGACCTAAAAACAGAAGGTGACACTAATGAGAACATTGCCTGATTTTATATTCATTTTTCTAGTTTTTCCCATTGATTTCTATGGTGCCTAATTACTCACAAAAACAGTACATTTTCTAAATGTTGAAAAATAATACCTAAAACAGTACTTACTGTGTAACAAAGCTCTTGGTCTTCATAAAAATCTATAGTATTTTTGTAAATTGGTCTCATGTTATTCTTCCAAGTGTGTTTCTTCATTTATTGATAATGTGAGTACAACAAATGCTTAGCACATCTCCTGGATTAGCCTAACTGCTCACCCACACTACCACAAAACAGAGCATTAAGTGATCTATTTTTACAGGTGGATACCAAGGTGGGGTTGCTTGTAATCTCTACAATCATTTTCGTACACTATATAGAGAGCCAGCCTCCTACAGGTGATAGAAGCAGACCAGGATGTTGGGGGCAATTAGGAGTTTGGAGATCAAGGTCCTGATCTATTTACCCTATCGATGTGTAGCGCATTGGAGCCATATTCATCCAGAATTACCTCAGCCAGGCCCTGGATATAACCTTTCATGTCTTTGCAATCCTTGCCCGAGGGCACTATCCTGGTGTGAAGAATACAAAGCTGTGAACAATTTTCCAAATATTCCTGTCTGGCTGGAGTTTGATCAATTGTTCCACTAGGTGAGAGAGTGATATTCCTCTTGGTCCAGGGTGCGCTCATTGTGTGTTAACTCTAGGGAGTTGTCCTGGAGATCCTGTCGTAGTTCAGAGAGGTTTTGTCCAAGATAAGAGTTAACAGCTCAAATTTCATTCCTGCTTTCCACAAAGAAGTACATCATGAAGCTTTTAGTGGTGAACATTGTGTCATCCTCTAAGGCAATGGGTTCTTGCTCCAGATCTTTGCCTGTCTGTGTGGGTAGCTTATTGCTTGGCTTCCTCTTGTTAGTTGATGTCATCTGGTGGAGGTCTTGGATGGTTGTTTCATGCTTGAGCCTTGTGGTTGCTACATCTCCCATATCTCTGACACGGGAGCTCCTGTTCAGTATGGTTGGGTGCTGCCAGTGGCAGGCAGGGGCAACCTGGGGTATCAATCTCTCTCCCTGCGTGATTTATGTATACGCACAGCTAGTCATGAGTGCGCCCAACCAATTAAACACCCCCAGGTCATGGGCTGCCACTCAAGTGTGCCAAAAGGTGCTCTGACTTCAGAAAACTTACATTCATTCGAGAGTCAAGTGCTGTAAGTGGCTTGTGTACACTTGTTTCCAGGGTGAATGTTAGACTCAGTCTCTGAAGATGCACCAAGTCCACACCAGCACATCACCCACTTGGTGCAGCTTCGCAGCTTCCTTGGCATCACCAGTATAGTTTATGGTTGCCTCTGGCAGGCCTCAATGTTTTCCACTGGGCCCAATCATTATCACCCTCCCTTTTCCTTTCAACACTAGCTATTTTGTGTTTTGCCCATTTATGGATTTCTTTTTACCCACACTTCTAAATAATCATACATATTTACATTTGAAGTCAATATCCACAACTCGTTAACATTTCTTTACTGGTCCTTATGAATCGTTGTACATGCAATATAATTTGATCTCTGTTCTTGCTGCGTTTGGTGCCATAAGTCGGGTTCAGCACATGAAGTCTTATCTAGAGAGGTGAAAGTGGTGCTTTTTTAAATTTCACGGCTGCCTTCTACGCTCAATTCAGGGACAACCTGTGCAAATGAATGAATAGCTCACACTAGGCCTTTAGAAGATGGCCACCCCTGACACATGATTTTGTTTACTAGACTAAGATCATTGTCTTTAGAATCTTCTAAGATTCATAGATCTTCACATAGCCTTTCATCTTGTACCTCACACATCATCAATGCAGGCAACAATATCAATTTCCTCTTCATCTTGCTCATCATAACCTTGATCAAGGTAAGCAGGATAAACAGTCTGTTAAGGTCAGTCCACTCTGGTTAAGCTTACTCAGAAGACCTTTATTGATACAGCATCCATCACAATATATAACTGTCTTCTTCCTCTATTCTCCTCTCTCTGTCACCCTTAAAATCCCACGACTGCTCACCTTCTAATCTCTGACATCATTAGTCAGATAATTAAGCCAAGCCACAACACATCTCTCTCCCTTACAATAACAACAAATATAACTTTAGCTAAACTTCTGTTACAATGACATCTTAGAACAAGATAAGATGAAGGAACAAGAAAAAAAACACAAGAAAAAAAAAAAAAAACAACAATGTATAAACTGGATCATAGTAAAACAACATTGACTATATATAAATGGAATTAATGCAATCCTAAAGATTCTAAAGGTAAAAACGTTTAATAGTTAATACACAATTATACATTACACTACTATCACAGATTCTTTAATGCACAAACACAAAATTCTCCAAATATTTGGGAAATATCTTTTTCCTTACACTCCTCCTAATCTTTCCACCAAGATCAGACTCACAAGCATTTTGCTCTTTGCATATTCTTCCACACAATGATCCCTTATCCACATACTTAGCCAAAAGTGACATACTCCACACATCACCTCCTTCCAGAACAACAACATTTTTTTTGACCTGCACAATCTTCTTCGGACCCATCAATTTGGATACACCCTTTTGTGTCCATATAGGTTTCTTTATATACATCACATCACCTACATGCCAAACTCTTTAATGTGCACTATGTCTGTCATCAAATACTTCCTTATATTTGGCTTAGTTTGAAATTATTTTATGGTGGATGGAACCCTCATTAAATGGCAACTCCCCACATTCCCTACCAGGCAACAGCCACAATCCTGCCAACCTACCTCTTAAGATTCTAAAAGGAGACCTACCAGTAACAGCATTTGGGGCATTCCTGTGAGCCCACAATTTCTCCCTGAGAACAGTTTTCAAAGGAGGTTTATTATCAATAGCAGTCTGCACACTAGCTCTCGCTAACTGGTTCATCTTTTCAACCAAGCCAGTAGCCTGGGGAAAATATAATGCAGTGCGAAAATGAGAAATGGCTAAATTGTTATGGAAATTCTTCATCTCTAATGAAGTGAACTGTACACCATTATCAGTGATTATCACCTTAGGAATCCCTTCACAAGCAAAAACATAATTTAAAAACTCTATAACAACCTTGGTGGTGATTAAATTCACACAACTGGCAGTGACCCACTTGGAAGTATAATCAACCAACGCAATGACAAACCTTTCATTATAAGGTAAGGTTTCAAAAGGTCAAATAAGAACCAACCCTAGTTTGTACCAAGGTTCATCTGGAACCGAAACAGGAGATAGGGGGGCAGTCCTCACACTTTTGGATTTATCATTGCTTGCACATTGCATGCAATTTTTTACAATCGCCTCAACTTGTCTATCTAGACCAGGCCACCAGTAACATTCTCTGACACTAGCTTTAGTCAAATTCCTACCTAAATGTCCCTCATGAGCCAAATTGACCAACTTTTCATACAATCCAGCTGGTGGAACTAATCTATCACACCTGTACAAATTACCTTCAACAATACTTAATTCATATTTGACATTCCAGAATGCCTTAGCACTTTCCAAACAATTGCTTAAACTAGGCCAACCTTCCACTACATAATCAGAAACCAACTTGCGAACAGTGTCCTCACACTCTGAATACCATTCTTCTTTATCAATAGCTGATTCTTTGACCCACAATTTTGGAACCTGATCATCTGAAATGTGATCCACCAAAGATAATCTAGAAAGAAAATCAGCCGGAATATTTTCCTTCCCAGGCAAATATTCAACATGAAAATTATATTCCATCAAATCTTCTACCCAGCGTTTGATACGCGGGGTTCTGTTTTCAATACTACAGCAAGAAAACATCTGAACCAAAGGCCTGTGATCACTCCTAAGTACAAATGGTAACCCCCACAGATAGCGCCTAAAATGATTTATAGCCCAATTGCATGCTAAGGCCTCACGCTCTATTACTGAATAACGTTCTTCTGATTCTTTAAGTGAACGAGAGGCAAAAGCTACCACTCTTTCTTCACCATCCACTATCTGTCAGAGAACTGCACCAAGACCCTTGAGACTTGCATCAGTGGACAATAAGGTTTTCCTTTTGGTATCATAGTGCCCCAGGGTAGACATTTCTCCAATTCTAGATTTTACAACATTAAAGGCTTCTTCACACTCTGAAGACCATACTAAACTCATACCCTTCTTTAACATAACCCATAAAGGTTGCACCACACTCGCAAAATTCTTAATACATTTTGAATAATATTCAGCAAGACCGAGGAATGATCGTACTTGATCTTTGTCAGAAGGAGTAGGCATAGATATAATTGATTTGGCTAATGCTAATTTAGGCTTAATACCATCGCCTGAGATAGTGTGACCTAAGTATGAAACTGTACCAACTCTAAATTTGCATTTTTCTTTCTTCAAGGTTACCCCTTTTTCTTTCAACCTCTTCAAGACTGCTCTTAGAGCAGTGTCATGTTACTCCTCATCTTCACCATAGATTAATATATCATCTTTAAAAAACAGAACTGAATCCAGACCCTTAAGTACCTCCTTCATAACCCTTTTGGAAGCATGAAGCAGCTGATGCTAGTCCAAAAGTCCTCCTAATAAATCTGAATGCTCCCAAAGGTGTGACAAAAGAAGTAGGGTGTCTCGAGTCTTCATGGAGTAAAATTTGATGACATGCAGCTGACAATTCCATCACACTAAATACTTTGGCTTTCGAAAGCATAGTCAGGGTTTCATTAATATTGGGTAGAGGTTGACGATCTACCCATATACACTGGTTAAGACCCCTTAAGTCCACACACATTCTTATTTTAGATCCATTATCCTTGGGAATTAAACAATAGGAGCTAACCATTCTGAAGCTTCAATTTCTTCTATAACTCCCAAACTTAATAACCTATTAAGTTCATCCTGCAATGGATTCAACATCAAATGAGGTACCTTTCTCACTTTTTGCACTACTGGTTTAGCAGTAGATTTCAAAATAATCCTATGTTTAAAATCCACCAATTACCCCACTTTATCACTGAATACTCCAGTTAATTAATTCACAATATTGGCATCATTCCCTACATGTGATACAGAAAGGACTTAATCGGGTGAGTTCGGATTGAGGATGATACCCAAGTCCCTTTGGTGTCTCCAACCCAACAAATTGTCTCCTCGTTTAGCCACATAAATATTTCCTACTGTTTCTCGCCCTTTAAATTTGATCATCATCAATGAATAGCCGGATAAATCGATCTTCTGTCCACCATAACCTATGGGGTCAATGTCAGGTGGAGATAATTCAATATTGTCATCTCCAAAAATAGTTTCCCAATTCTTATCACCTATCAAAGTGAAAGGACATCCTGAGCCTGCAAGGACAGGGACAATTTCCCCATCAACCTCAATGTCGCATTTCAGTATAACTAGTTTGGTACCATCACTTGCAGAGGAACATTGATTATCAGGGAAATTCACATTCAAAATCATCTGTTGCCTCGTTGATGCCTCATCCACCATGTTTACTCTCTGACTCTTGCAAACCTTTGCTAAGTGTCCTTTCTTCCCACAGTTCCTGCAATTGATATTCTTGGCAAAGCAACTTGGGTTATTTGCCAGATGTCCAGGACTACCACATTTGTAATATCTAATTTTGGACTTTTTGGGCAAATCATTACCCACTCTAAGACCGCCTGCTGCTATTTTTTGTACAATATCTCTTTCTTGTAAACTTTCTTGAGCTAAGACTCTAGCCACCGCAGAATTAGACAAGGATTCAACTACTGGTGCAGAATAGGTAAGACAGTTTGGAACAGTGTCTTTAATTTCCTTAACCCAACAGGTAGCATGCTCCATACTTTCAACAATAGTAATGGCTTCACTTAAAGAAGGGTTTTTTGCCAGCAATTTTTCTTGTACCCTTGGATTGTTGGTACATTGTACAAGTTGATCCCTAATGAGAGAATCAGTTAAGCCAACAAATTTGCAGGTCTGTGCTAATGTTTTAAGAGATGCAATGTCATTTCCTACTCTTTCATCCTTGGCTTGTGTTCTCATGAAAAATGTATGTCTTTCCATAACTACATTTATTCGAGTACCAAAGTGTTTTTAAAGCATCATATCTGACATCTCATACACATCTCTAGGGTCACCATCAGCAGTGCCAACAGTAATTAGGCCAAGGCTGTCATAAATATTATTTCCTTCAATACCCAAATTATGTAAGAGAATTTCTTGTTTCCTTGCAGGCGAGAATTTCTCTCCTCCAATGCCAATCAAATAAGACTGGAAAAGATTAATAAATTTTTTCCAAGGTAAAACAGGTTCACCTCGTTCAGATAAAAATTGCGGTGGTTGAAATAAATTGAGAGGAGCCACTTGAGCCATAGTGCAGCAATTAGTTTCAATCAAAACAAGGAAAAAATAAATAAATAAATAAATAAGCAACTATGTTAAAATTAAGACACTGTAGCTACTAAAAAATCATGGAGTGGCTTAAGTTCCAAATCACTTCTTATGTCTGTAAAGTAAGAAATAAAAACAACTTCTAATAATATATAACCTTTTGCTTTCCTTATTTTTTCCTTTGAACAAGAAATAACCATTGTTCCATTAATATAGTTAGCGCTCAAGCTTCTTTGCAGAACATTCGGAAGTAAGTTCAAAAATATCAGGAAGTAGATCAGGATAAGAATTCCAGTGCTCGTTCCAGTTTTTGATTGAGGAGGTTGCCACTCTAGTCAATGTGCCGAATAAAACGTGGGCGATCTGGCGCTCGTGCTAGCCTCCAAACTCGGATGTGAATACACAAACTAACACGTCTGAGCAAATGCGCATGAATAATGATGCTCGTGCCGGTCTCTGAATTCTCCCTGCGCACACTATGCTCGAGCCAGTACGCTCGTGCAAATGCGCAAGAGAAAAAAAAAACTGCGTACTCTGCTACATGCGCGTGCCCACCCAGAGGCCAAAATACCCACAACAGTATTTTTAGCACAAATCCACACACCTGTGTGGAACGCGATACACACGGCACGTCTTCCGCTAAATTGCGCCTCACCGGAAAGACAGCAAGAGTCCCTCGAAATTCACGGCAGTATCGCTCCACCACACGCTGAGGTTGGTTGACGGTCCTTTACACGCCGAGATTCGTCAAATCGGTGGATGCTGCAGTCCCTCATCGCCACTGTTAAGGTCAGTACACTCTGGTTAAGCTTACTCAGAAGACCTTTATTGATACAGCATCCACCACAATATATAACAGGCTCCTTCCTCTATTCTCCTCTCTCTAACTATTGCCCTTAGAATCCCACAACTGCTTACCTTCTAATCTCTGACATCATTAGTCAGATAACTAAGCCAAGCCACAACACAGTCTTGTATCCCGGTACAAAAACAACATTGAAGAAGTACTCCTGAAGTTTTGAACTCAGCCTTGCTATACGAGCAGTAGCATTCATGCCGGCACCTGGTGACGAAATTTGCACTAAAGGTTTCTGATCCTTGCACAATGTAAATTTGTCACCACATATTTAGTATCTAAAATGGTTGATGGCCCAAAAGCAAGAACGAAGTTCACGCTCAATGACTGAGTCCTTCCTTTCTGTCTCATTTAATGTTCTTGAGGCAAAGGCCACAATCCATTCCGTAGATTCTTGTCCTTGAGAAAGAACAGCCCCCAAACCATATGTGCTGGCATGGACAGAAATAGTACAGTCATTATCCAAGGGAAAAAGGCTGTAGAGTAGGGGCATTGATGATTTGATCTTTGATGCACTCAAAGGCTTTTGTTGTTCTTGTCCCCACAAAAAGTCTTCACATTTCAGTGTGACCTGGCGCAGGGATCCCATTTCTGTTGCAAATCATTTCATTTCTAGTGTTGGCAAAATTACATCTGCTATACAAACTTCTTAAAACTGCCAAGAACTAATTTAAATTTCTTGCTTTCCTTTTGCCTCCATGTGCAAAATGATAGCTTTCAAACGTTGGAATTATGGTAGGCATAAAACCTGCTTGAAATACCATCATGGCTTCTACAGAATCATTGTACTCTTCTTCATCACCTGGTGCTTCTATTTTAGGTAAAGACCTAAATATGTCTTGGCCCTCTGAACCTAAAGAATATAGTGGATTTTGTTTCTTTCTACTGACACTCTGTTTCTGTCTACTGCAGTCAGATACACTATTCTTTCTTACATCTCTTCCTTTGAAGCCGAGGTTCTCCGTTGTTTTGTAGGAACATTTGTGCAGGATCAAGCTGCATGCTTGCATAAAATGATACCGTCAGAGAGAAACAGCTAAAGATGAATGTACAATGTATGCCTCCACAAATGACAAATAAAAACAGTGACAATGAAAGTGTACAAACAACATCAACTGGTAAAGTTTAAACTGTAATCCAAGATAGTTTAACAGTGAGATGTGCCAGCAAAATGAGGGTAAATGGTGCTCAGATGAGGAGACATGCCTAAAGGGAGACTTGGCGGAGCTGGGCGCAGTCCTCTGGAGTCTATGTGGATTCCTTGTTTTTGGCTCGGCCTGACCTCAGCTGACTGAGAACACACAATGGCAGTTGATGGCTTGGGGCAGCAGAGAGTATCTCCTCATTGAGAAGGCAGGTGAAGGTAGTTGGAAGAGCTACATTCACACCCTACTTCAACGTCTGCATCGCACACAATGGCTGGTAAGAACTGTTAGAATTGGAATTCCTGCTCTCCACATTCTTAGCGGGGTCCACTCAGGCTGCATCTGGGTTTATTAGGGAACTATATGTCCAAGCTTATGGTTTCAGAAGAAGGGAGAAACAGGTTACTGCAGTGGAAGTCTACTATTTCTCCCAAGCCGGTATGTGATGTAAGAAAGCTATGTTACCCATGTGGCATTACCCCTGGGCGGCTGTGAAGGAGTGGAGCTAGCCCTTAGTGGCTGGGGCTACAAGCAAGTTGCCCCAAGGGCTCATATTTTCATATTTTCTAGACCAAGGCCCTATTGAGGTGGTGTGTTGTAGCTGCCTAAAATGTTGCTTTGCAGCACCTGGTGAATGATTAATTGTTTGAGACCTGGTTGGAGAATCTCTGAAAGACAGATATACGTATAAAAGAGGGACAAGCACTCACTTTACCAATCAGTGTTCACACAACAGAGTGGAAAAGAAATACTAAATCGAGGCACTTTCTTTTATCCTCTGAGAATGAGGAGGGGCCAGTTCCTGCCAGGAGAACCAAGGCTACGGGATCTCCCTCTTCAGCTGGTGGCATGCTTGCACTTATGTCTGCACCAGATTCAGGACATGACTGAGGCAGTAGTGACCAAAGCTCTGGCAGAAAAATAAATACAAAGGTCCAAGTCAGGTAAAGATTCTAATGCTTCTGGAGCAACGTCTCCTGCTGATTCCTCTGCCTCTGATGTTGAGACACCAACCACTTTATCAGGTAAACACATTAGGAGAGAGGATGTTCCCAAAATTCTAGGCCAATAACAGAGACATTTTTAGTTTCCTTATGTTCCCATCAAAAGAAGATGAAGAGGGTCTCTCCCTGCAATATGTCAAATCACCTCTATATGCCATGCTTCTTCATAGCAAAACCAAAGAGCTGGTTTTTGGAGAATGGGAGAAGGTGGATCACGCCAGCATGCCAAACGTCCTGCAGAAGTTGTATTTTTTGATGAATCAGAAGAAGTGCTTCCACATCATCTAAAAGTGGATGCTATTTTGGCAACATTGATTGCGCAAACAATGATAAACCCAGAGGACTATTCTTCATCAGATCTGACAGATAAGAAGGTGGAGAGCACATTGAAGAAAGGGTCAGCAGTAGATAATTTATTCCTCAAGGTTGGTACCTACTCAGCATATGCTACCCAGTCATTAGTGAAGAACTTTAGACATTTTTCAATTCAGGATGGAGGGTACTGCCTGTTCAGAAATTTGGTAGCAAGGGAGCAGTAGCCTAAATTCCTAGCAGATGTTTCCTCAGATTTTCTCAGGCCCACAGCTCTGGCTGTGGATTCAGTGATCCCAGCAATGAAGAACCTCTGGATGAGAAATTAGAAGGCAGAAGCAGCAAAGAAACCGAACATTGCAGATCTCCTTCAACAGCAAGAAACAGGTTGGTGAACAGTTTAATCCAATAATTATGATGCTCATATGGTTGTCCAAAGAAGGATTGGAAGTCCAGGCCTAGTGGGTGGAAGAAGTCTACATTTTCATCATGCGTGGGAAAAGGACATCACATACCAGTTGCCATTGAATGTTATCAAGAATACAGACTTCGTAGAATCTCCTCCTGAGTCAGCTCTCATCTGTACTCCTATTCCAGGAGACCAAATAAAAACCAAGGCTCTTTGGGTAGGAATTCAAGCCTTAATGGATAAGAGAGCTTTGTGGAAGTACCTCTGTCAGACCAGGGAAAAGGGGTTTACTCAATCCAGTTTCTGGTGCAAAAATCTCCAGGATCCTTTAGGCCTGTAATGGATTTGAAGAGAGAAAATTCCTGGGTTTGAAATAAACTTCAACGTCCACTTCAAGATGATAACCCTCCAGTCCATTATTCTGATGATAAGCAGCCAAGATTATCTGACATTCATTTAACTGCAGAGTGCCTATCTACACAGCCTGACTTGGCTACACATCCAGACTCAGACTAGAGGCTTGAAAGTTGAGAGTTTAGGAATGAAAAATAGAGATTTGACAGATGAGTTAACTACAACTGTGCAAGCATCCAGAAGGTCGTCAACTCTCTGTATGTTAGACACTGGGGGTCCTTTAGTAAATGGTGTGGTGCTAAGCAACTGTATCCCTACAATGCTGATTTCATTTAGGTTCTTTTTTTCGTTCAGGTCGGTTCCCACTTTAGTCTGAAGGTATCCAAATTAAAAACTGAGTGGGCATTGATCAGAGCCTTTAGAGGCTCCAGGGGAAACATTTCCAGTTGGGATCTTTTGTTGGTGTTGGAATTCTCAAAGTTCCTCCTTTTGAACTCCCTTCAATCAGTGGATATTAAGATATTGGCACTGAAAATGTTCTTTCTTGTCACAATTACTTTGGATAGAAGACGCATTTAATTGTAGGATTTTTGACAATAGAATTGTCTTATGGCCTGTTTCTTCTTTTGTTCTCAAAATTAATTTTACCTTTCAAAGGAAACCAGAGCACGGGGCCATATGTACGAACACATTTTCCCACAGACACAGAATGGGTAAAACCCTTTGCTACATCTGGCCCTAAATGTGCTGCTTTTCCAAGATAGAGGATGACATTAGGCTATATAATCGTGATGCAAAAAGGGCAGCTTTCTTTATTTATATAGGTAGAGTGACCTTGGAGTCTATTTTTGTTGATTTTGGTCTAATGAAGAAAGGAGAAAAGCTGGCTGTTTCTTCCCTAACTAGATGGGTCAAGGGCATGATTTACCCGACACATGGAGCAGTGGCCAGTGCTCACCTTTGGGAATTTATGGCAGGTCACCAGGGAGTATGCCTGTATCTCTAACAGAGGTTCAGCGAGTTTCAATAGCAGGGATTTGTAAGGCAGCCAAATGGGTGTCTCCCTCCACCTTTGTAAACCACCACAGGATTGTTCAAGAGGTGGATATGAAAGACATTTTTGGTTCCAGAGTTCTATCCTCTGTAGGGTAAATATAGATAGAGCTTGTGGTTTCTATTATTTGCAATACAATTTTTGAGTGTGAACATGCCACCTTAGTTGTCCTGGTGTTGCTTTGTAATTTTCATAGTCTCATGAATTCAAGTGAGGGAGGGATGATGAGATAATGCCATAATTACTTACTAGCAGTTGAATTACTCTGAGTCCTATTTCCTTGCTTCAATTCATTACATCCCTCCTACCCACCAGGTTGTCCCTAGGGGAACAAAATAAGGTTGCGTCCGTGCTTTTAAACACACTGGAGGAGTGACAAGAGGGGGGGGGTCTTTTCTTGGTTAATTCACATGGTGATTGGAGTCTCTGAACGCATGACTCTCTCATAGTGGCATGAATTAAGGTGAGAGTGTAGGACTCAAAATAAACCTGTTAACGGTAATTAATTAGGGCAGTATTCAGCAATTTAAGATTAGCACTTCGGTCAAGGTCGTTATTTAACTGACAATGCACCAAAACAGAGATACTCACGTCTAGCCTGGACCAGCCCTGATTAAATTAAAAGCTGGATGTTAAATTCTGGTTCCAATCTAATCAGCATTTTTGGATCAGCATTCTTAGCTCTATGCCAATTATCACACTACGTTGCTTCCCCTGACAGATTTTGGCAGGTTATACATTCTGCAATGTGTTGGTGGGAAAGGCCTGGGAAAGGGCAAAACATGCAGAATTTGGTAATTGAATATTGATTCTGCAGTCATGCATCCTTTTCAACTGAAAACTTGGGCACTACAAATTCCTCACAATGGTGTATTGGCGATTACCATGTGTGGTAAATGCATTACCCATTATCCGTCCCCCCATTCCAGTCCTGACATGGATAAGGAGCCTGCCACCCACAGTACACTACTAACGTAAACAGAAAACAGTCCTCTCTGTATGTTGTCTGATCACTTCATAACCGAACCTCCTCTTCCCCTCTGAACTCCTGTAAGTAACAAGTAAATGCATACTTGTAGGAGGTGCAAAACCAGGGAGGGCTGTAGGGAACAATAGACTAGGATGGGCAGGACTATAATGCAGGGTAATGGTGATTCCAAGTAAGCCTGTTCATTCGCAATGCACAACAAGGCCAATACCAGCCTACAGTCATATAGACAACAGAAACCCAATCCTAATTCCCGGTGACAGGTGTGCGTCCTGAATAATGAGTATGAAATAAGACCATACCTAATTAGGAGGCTGGCCCAGTTTATGGTGTACATCTATGGTGTGGTGCCCTATACTGATTCCAGGCAACCCTTAGTGATAGTGAATAGATGTCCAGATAGCAGAAGCTCTCTAGTGGTAGCTGAGGAAAGAGGCTAAAGCTAATCCAGGAGGAATGTAAAGCACTTACAATACCACAGTAGTCAGGCAATAACTTAATCACAAGAAAGAACTACTCAAGTGTTGCAAAAATAAAGGATTCTTTATTACAGCACTACTACTAAACTGACATTGGTGTATCTCCCTTGGAGATATTAGATACAATTATACACCCAAAATAACCAGTAAAAATATCATATGAGGACCATATACTAAAAAAAGTGGAATATGAAAGTGGAACTCCAGCCAAGGTAAGTGTGGTGGTTAGCTAGGGGCTGGAGCCAGTTAGGAACACCATAGGTACCATAGGTAAGTACAATAGGTGACCCCAGCAACCAGGAATAAGTTAGTTACCCACCCAGTTGCCCTACAGGCTATCACAGGAAGCAATGGTTGGATTTTGTGGAATTCAGGACCTTTCCCAGTGGACCAGAGGAAACCAGCAGGTAAGAGGGTGGATTGAGAGTGCCCTTACCACAGGATACCCAGAATAAAGGAGTACTTACAACAGGGACCCAGATGCACAGAGAAGGAACTCTCTCAGAAGACTGTGGATTTCTCAAATTGTCCAGCTGCTGTCACGACCTGTGGACCAGGCCGGTGGAACCCAGGGATGGATTCTGGATGTGGAGGACCAGCAAAGGAAGGGGACAAAGTCCAGCAACCAAAGAGGTGCCAGGTGGTGCAGGTGGCAATGCCCACCCTCCTGAAGATAAAGTTCCTGCAAGTTGATGGTAGAAGAAGTTCAGCTTTGGGGTCCAGGAGATGGTGAAGATCCCAGGAGTCACCAATGAGCTGTCCTTCGACCGTCGTCGGTTTGCAGGAGGGTCAGTGACCAGCCAGGTTACCAAGAAACACTGACAAGTGCAAATGGAAGCAGAAAAGGAGTTTGCAGAAGTGTGGGGACCAGCGAAGTCCAGGAGACTCTACCCAGGAGGTGGCGTCAAAGCTGGCCCTCAGTACACAGGAAAGCCAACAGAAGGGGGTGGAGCTCCCATGAGTGACCCACAGGTGCCGGACACAGGGAGTCACAAGGAGGCCTTGCCAGCCTGCAGGAGTTGCAGAACAGGAGCTGATCTTCAGTTTGCGGAGTGCTGGGGACCGGGGCTACTTGGAGGATGAAGATCTCCCAGAGGAAAAGTTATCAAGCCTTGGCAAATAAAACAGTCGCTGAACAAAGGGGAGCCAGTCCAGTGGCAGGAGCAAGGGCCTACAGTCTCCCAACTTGGATAGAAGAGAAGCAGGACCCAGAGGAGGCCACAGACTCACCACATGTGTTGCAAGATCTTCGAATGTCCAGAGAAAGCAGACCCCACCAACCAGTTGACTATACCATCAGGTGCCTGCGGATGCAGAGGAGTGACTCCTTCATTCCAAGGGAGAGTCCTTCTTGCTTCCTGGTGCAACCAGAGTCCTTGTGACCCTGAAGGTTGCACAGCCTTGGATGTTGCAAAATTCTTGCAGGATCCGGAGAAGCAATGTTGCAGTTGGAGCCTTCCCACCAGAAGCCGACTTGTTCAGTTCTAGGTGGAGACCAGCAGCAGTTCCAGAGGCCAGGAGCAGAAGATGACTTACAGAGAGTTCCGTGTAGAGTCTTGCTTGATGAATCTGAAGACCTACCTACGATGGAGCCCTTAAATAACTCTAAAAGGGGTTTGGTCACTCTCTGCAGTGACCTACCTATCAGAGGGGATATGGACATCACCTCCCTGGCCTAAACAACCAGATGCTCCAAGGGCCTTTGAACATCTTATTTTCAAGATGGCAGAATGAAGTGGCCACCTGGCAGAGCTCTGGTCAACACTCTAGTGGAGGAGCTGGCCAGGGGGGTGGGCACTCCCCTGTCCTTTGTGCAGTTTCGTGCCAGAGAGGGAACCGAGGATTCCTGAACTGGTGCAAACCGGATTATGCAAGGAGGGCACCAAATGTGCCCTTCAAAGCAGTCTGGTGGCGCTCAGATGTCACCTCACCCCAGCACTTAGACTCCCAATACACAGGGAGAGGTGGTCACACCACTCCCTTGCAGGAAATCCTTTGTTCTGCTCCTCCGGCTTGAGTCTGACTCATCAGCAGGAGGGCAGAACAGTGTCTGGGGTCAGTAGCACAGGCTGGCCGTTGGACACCGTAAGGCTGCACAGGCAGAACTGGGGGATCCCCTACGGAACCCACAGAGTACATGGTATCATGCACTTAACAATGGAATCGGTGTATTTGCATGATTCCAACATGTTTGATACCAAACATATCCAGATTTGGAGTAGCCATTATGTAGTTGGACCACTTGTGTTGACCAATGTCCACTACATACCTGAAGATGGCTTCCCCGCTCTTACAGAGTCCAGGAATTGGCCTAGGGTCTATAGGGGTACCTCATGCAGGGGGTCCCTCACACTTATACATGCACCCTGCCCTTAGGCTGAAGGGCCTACCAGAAGGGTGACGTATAGGGTCTATGTGCAGGGGTTAGGTTTGGCAGTGAAAGGGTGCATGCACCCGTTCATGCAGGCTGCAATGGCAGGCCTGCAGTCACAGTTTGCATTGGGCCCCATGGGTGACACAATACATGCTGCAGCCCATACGGGGCAAATGGCTCTATTGTACCAATGCCCTCGACACCTAGGTACTATATACTAGGGACTTACATGGGTACACCAGTATGCCAATTGTGGGTGTGAAAAGTAATAAACAACTAGATTTAGGTAGGAGAGCACTGTCACTGGGCTCCTGGTTAGCAGGATCCCAGTGAACTACAGCCCCAGCACACTGACATCAGGCAAAAAGTGGGGGCAACTATACCAGTTAGATAGCACTTTCCTTCTATTCCTATATATATATATATTTACACATATATATATATATATATATTTACACACATATATATATATACCTACTGCACTACTAATTGATACGACCCTGACAGCGCTTCACAAGTTTCATCAAATGGAAAACGTTAGTAAAAGAACTCAAGGTGAAGACATGCAGTGTTCTTCCTTCTATGTTGCTATCTGGAGTGTTCATGCGCAGGCATCCAAAGTGTGCCCTCGAAGACCATAGTCAAGACTTAGGGCCAGATTTATAATTTGGTGGATGGCCCATCCTCTGCATCACTCTGTCGCCCTGACAGAGGTGCCATCTGCCAAATTATGAAATGTCCACAAGCCCAGTAGGCATTTCATACACTGACAGCAGCCATTCCCCTCAGCGCCTTGAGACCCTCACGGGTGAGTAGTGCGCCAATGCATGTAAATATGACAGAGCAGTACGTCTAAATTATATATTTTTTATTTTAAGAAAAAACAAAACAGGATTTTTGTAAAGAAACAACAACAAAAAACAATGCCCCCCTCTCGCCATGGGCGTTTCCTCCCATGGGGAGGGGGGCATTGAGCACTTTTCAGTTCCCCCTACCTTAAGGTTTTTCGTGGCAGTGATGGGCATTGAAAAACCGCTATATGTCTGTCCATCTAATTTAGGCGGCTGGACATACAGCCACACCTCCGATAGCCCAACGGTGTAGGACTGTCGCAGGAGTTTGACCACAGCAGAGACAAAGTAGCATTTGCCATCATCAAACTATGGTCCGCCCAACTGTAAATCGAGCGGGCAGACCATAATCTTGGCGAGGAGGGAACTTTGATTTCAAAGGAGATCCCTCCTTCCTAAGATATAAATCAAGCCCTTACTCCTGAAGGGTGGCGGGGAACAAACATATAGTTAATAAGGCACATCTATCACTCACAATTAATGTGATAGCAAAGCATATTATATTACAATATATTATTTTGTGTAGTTCAAGTAGCACATGCATCACTCACAATAAATACAATATCCCATCAGTTATTCTTGTCTAATAAATATAATACTTTCATTCTAAATAAGGTCACAACTCAATTACATTTCTATTCAGAATGTGTATCAAAGTTAGGTGGTCATTCTGACCCTGGCGGTCTTTGACCGCCAGGGCGGAGGACCGCGGGAGCACCGCCGACAGGCCGGCGGTGCTCCAATGGGTATTCCGACCGCGGCGGTAAAGCCGCGGTCGGACCGGCACCACTGGCGGGGTCCCGCCAGTGTACCGCCGCCCCATTGAATCCTCCGCGGCGGCGCAGCTTGCTGCACCGCCGCGGGGATTCCGACCCCCCCTACCGCCATCCAGATCCCGGCGGTCGGACCGCCGGGATCCGGATGGCGGTAGGGGGGGTCGCGGGGCCCCTGGGGGCCCCTGCAGTGCCCATGCCACTGGCATGGGCATTGCAGGGGCCCCCGTAAGAGGGCCCCTACATGTATTTCACTGTCTGCTGCGCAGACAGTGAAATACGCGACGGGTGCAACTGCACCCGTCGCACAGCTTCCACTCCGCCGGCTCGATTCCGAGCCGGCTTCATCGTGGAAGCCTCTTTCCCGCTGGGCTGGCGGGCGGTCTGAATGCGACCGCCCGCCAGCCCAGCGGGAAAGTCAGAATTACCGCCGCGGTCTTTCGACCGCGGAACGGTAATCTGACGGCGGAACTTTGGCGGGCGGCCTCCGCCGCCCGCCAAGGTCAGAATGAGGGCCTTAGTCTGTAACTATGCCTTGTGTCAGGCTTACACTGACAGACCAAGGGGCTCCATCACACAGACCATCAGCTATAGAAGCACTGAGGCTCCCATGGGTTCACACCATCATCAGTTGTAGAAGTGGCAGAGAATACAGAGTGTAGCAAAGGGACTCACACGAGATCACACCATCGTCAGTCACAGAAGTGACAGTGAACGCAGGGTGCAGCACTGCCTCACTTAGGCTCACACTACCGTCAGTCGTAGAAGTGGCAGTGAATGCAAGATTTAGCACACAGGATGACATGGACTCACACCTTTCTCAGTCATCAAAGAAGTGGCAGTGAACACAAGCCATAGGATTCAGTCTCAGGCCAATACTCGTAGAAGTGGCGGTGAACACAAGCCATAGGATTCAGTCTCAGGCCAATAGTCGTAGAAGAAGTGGCGGTGAACACAAGCCATACGATTCAGTCTCAGGCCAATAGTCGTTGAAGAAGTGGCGGTGAACACAAGCCATAGGATTCAGTCTCAGGCCAATAGTAGTAGAAGAAGTGGCGGTCAGTCTCAGGCCAATAGTCGTAGAAGAAGTGGCGGTGAACACAAGCCATAGGATTCAGTCTCAGGCCAATACTCGTAGAAGAAGTGGCGGTGAACACAAGCCATAGGATTCAGTCTCAGGCCAATACTCGTAGAAGAAGTGGCGGTGAACACAAGCCATAGGATTCAGTCTCAGGCCAATACTCGTAGAAGAAGTGGCGGTGAACACAAGCCATAGGATTCAGTCTCAGGCCAATAGTAGTAGAAGAAGTGGTGGTCAGTCTCAGGCCAATAGTCGTAGAAGAAGTGGCGGTGAACACAAGCCATAGGATTCAGTCTCAGGCCAATACTCGTAGAAGAAGTGGCGGTGAACACAAGCCATAGGATTCAGTCTCAGGCCAATACTCGTAGAAGAAGTGGCGGTGAACACAAGCCATAGGATTCAGTCTCAGGCCAATACTCGTAGAAGTGGCGGTGAACACAAGCCATAGGATTCAGTCTCAGGCCAATAGTAGTAGAAGAAGTGGTGGTCAGTCTCAGGCCAATAGTCGTAGAAGAAGTGGCGGTGAACACAAGCCATAGGATTCAGTCTCAGGCCAATACTCGTAGAAGAAGTGGCGGTGAACACAAGCCATAGGATTCAGTCTCAGGCCAATAGTCGTAGAGGTGGCGGTGAAGGCAAGCCATAGGATTCAGTCTCAGGCCAATAGTAGTAGAAGAAGTGGCGGTCAGTCTCAGGCCAATAGTCGTAGAAGAAGTGGCGGTGAACACAAGCCATAGGATTCAGTCTCAGGCCAATACTCGTAGAAGAAGTGGCGGTGAACACAAGCCATAGGATTCAGTCTCAGGCCAATACTCGTAGAAGAAGTGGCAGTGAACACAAGCCATAGGATTCAGTCTCAGGCCAATAGTCGTAGAGGTGGCGGTGAAGGCAAGCCATAGGATTCAGTCTCAGGCCAATAGTAGTAGAAGAAGTGGCGGTCAGTCTCAGGCCAATAGTCGTAGAAGAAGTGGCGGTGAACACAAGCCATAGGATTCAGTCTCAGGCCAATACTCGTAGAAGAAGTGGCGGTGAACACAAGCCATAGGATTCAGTCTCAGGCCAATACTCGTAGAAGAAGTGGCGGTGAACACAAGCCATAGGATTCAGCCTCAGGCCAATAGTCGTAGAGGTGGAGGTGAACACAAGCCATAGGATTCAGTCTCAGGCCAATAGTCGTAGAAGAAGTGGCGGTGAACACAAGCCATAGGATTCAGTCTCAGGCCAATACTCGTAGAAGAAGTGGCGGTGAACACAAGCCATAGGATTCAGTCTCAGGCCAATACTCGTAGAAGAAGTGGCGGTGAACACAAGCCATAGGATTCAGTCTCAGGCCAATACTCGTAAAAGAAGTGGCGGTGAACACAAGCCATAGGATTCAGTCTCAGGCCAATAGTCGTAGAGGTGGCGGTGAACACAAGCCATAGGATTCAGTCTCAGGCCAATAGTAGTAGAAGAAGTGGCGGTCAGTCTCAGGCCAATAGTCGTAGAAGAAGTGGCGGTGAACACAAGCCATAGGATTCAGTCTCAGGCCAATAGTCGTAGAAGAAGTGGCGGTGAACACAAGCCATAGGATTCAGTCTCAGGCCAATAGTAGTAGAAGAAGTGGCGGTCAGTCTCAGGCCAATAGTCGTAGAAGAAGTGGCGGTGAACACAAGCCATAGGATTCAGTCTCAGGCCAATATTCGTAGAAGAAGTGGCGGTGAACACAAGCCATAGGATTCAGTCTCAGGCCAATAGTCGTAGAAGAAGTGGCGGTGAACACAAGCCATAGGATTCAGTCTCAGGCCAATAGTCGTAGAGGTGGCGGTGAAGGCAGTGTATTGCACTAGGGTTCCTGCTCACATCATCATCAGTCATAGAAGTGGCAGTGAAAGCAAGGTAGAACAAGGGGGCTTACATTAGGGGTGAGCATAACTCACGTAATTCTGTGTAGCGTAATCACATGGTATTACCTAAACGTTCTGCAGGATTACACTTGAATTACACGAGAAGGCCAATTCTACGTTTAGAACTATTTCTTAGTGCAAAACATGCCCCCTTGCGGCCAAAATGGAAGTGAGGATGCATTGGTGCTAAGGAATAGCCCTAAATGCAACAGAAGACGAATAGCAAGTGTGAGGAGCTGCTCCCCTTCACTAAAAGTGCCCTCGGGGTAGGATTAGCCCCCGATTTACTATCGGCATTTAGCCCTATTTACTTAGCACAAAATGTACCATGGTATTGTATTGTATTGTATTGTAATCGTATTTATATAGCGCTTACTACCCCTGACGAGGCGTCAAAGCGCTTTTCGATGAGTAGCACGCTACTCCGGTACCCAACAAGAATTAGGGATGGATTAGTATAATTTAATAAGGAGTACAGTTTTAGTATTATTATGAGTTAATTTGAGTTGCGGATATGAGAGTTTGTTAGTTAGATTGACTGGAGTAATGGAGGGGTGGAGGAAGAAAGAAATCCAGAAGTGTTAATTGGGAGTTTATCCTTCATTTACTCAATCCAAAGGCTTGAGATGAATAAAAGGGGGAGCGGAGGGGAAAGAGGATGTGGAAGGGTTAGGGAGAGCATAGTAGGAGGGTGAGATGAATGCAGGAGAATTTAGTAGGGTTGTGTGGGAGGTCACAGAGGTACAGTGAGGTTTGGTGAGTTAGATGTGGAGGTGGAGGGAAGAGCTTAGGCAGAGATATTTAGGAGATGAAAGTGGTCGAAGGGATTTGGGATGAGTCCGAGTGAGAATGGAGGATAGTTTGATAGAGACATGACATAAGAGTGATGAGTAGATAAGTGTGATAAAAGAGAGCAGAAATTCATAGATATCTAGTATAACAACCCAAAAAAACCAGGAGCCATGAAAAGATCCACAAACATGCCAGGCACAGAAACAACATATATACATACATGCACATATGAATACAACACACATATGCACATATAATACATAATTAGAATCATGGGTAAAAAATACTTAGTCATCCATCCATCATCCTGGTAAAAGGCGGGAAATTCCTTTACCTACTTCGAGGGTGGACGGGGTGTGGCTCAGCGGGCGGAGCTTACAGGTGCTTTATAAAGGGAGAGCCTTCTACTCTGTGTCTCCAGCAGAGGAAGATAGAACCCGCGCGTCTCAGTCATATACAGATTACGCTCCAGTACATCCTCAGTTCACCTCCAGGAAGGATTCTAGATCTTTTCTGCTATGGGATCTCTGAGCGCACAGCCTTGCTTTATCTTTGCCAAGTCCAAGAGTTAGGGTGGCTTGTCCTTTCCAGAAGGTGAGCTTCAACTGCGGCATCTGCTGCGTTTATATTGTACACTAGGGGTACGTGATGGGCCATGGGGTAAACGTCTCCAGCAACCTTGTGTGCCTTTGGCAATGTTATTGTTACTAGTGCGTCTTTGTGGAGATGTCCTCGTGCTTCTGAGCATCAATAACGCACCACGTGAATCGGCAGTAAACGCAGTGGGGTCGTTTTGGAAGGATGACCATCATCCTGGTAAGAGGCGGGAATTCCTTTACCTACTTCGAGGGTGGACGGGGCGTGGCTCAGCGGGCGGAGCTTACAGGTGCTTTATGAAGGGAGAACCTTCTACTCTGTGTCTCGCGGAGAGGAAGATAGAACCCGCGCGTCACAGTCAGATACAGATTACGCTCCAGTACATCATCAGTTCACCTCCAGAAGCTAAGCTTCAACTGCGGCACCTGCTACGATTATAATTGTAAGTACTTCCTTTGAGGATTAGTTTCTGTAAAATGAGCATCGTGGCCTACTCAACCGGAGTATTTTCTACGAGTATGTCAGTAAGCGTTACCTAGCATGTTTCATACGCCCCGTTTATATTGTACACTAAGGGTACGTGATGGGCCACGGGGTAAAACGTCTCCAGCAACCTTGTGTGCCTTTGGCAATGTGATTGTTACTAGTGCGTCTTTGTGGAGATGTCCTCGTGCTTCTGAGCATCAACAACGCACCACCGGAATCGGTGGTAAACGCAGTGGGGTCATTTAGGAAAGCTGTCCATCATCCTGGTAAGAGGCGGGAATTCCTTTACCTACTTCGAGGGTGGACGGGGCGTGGCTCAGCGGGCGGAGCTTACAGGTGCTTTATAAAGGGAGAACCTTCTACTCTGTGTTTCCCGGAGAGGAAGATGGAAACCGCGCGTCACAGTCAGATACGGATTACGCTCCAGTACATCATCAGTTCACCTCCAGAAGCTGAGCTTCGACTGCGGCACCTGCTACGATTATAATTGTAAGTGCTTCCTTTGAGGTTTAGTTTCTGTAAAAATGAGCATCGTGGCCTACCCAACCGGAGTATTTTCTACGAGTATGTCAGTAAGCGTTACCTAGCATGTTTTATACGCCCCGTTTATATTGTATACTAAGGGTACGTGATGGGCCACGGGGTAAAAAACGTCTCCAGAAACCTTGTTTTCCTTTGACAATGCGATTTTTACTAGTGTGTCTTTGTGGAGATGTCCTCGTGCTTCTGAGCATCAACAACGCACCACCGGAATCGGCGGTAAACGCAGTGGGGTCGTTTTGGAAAGCTGTCCATCATCCTGGTAAGAGGCGGGAATTCCTTTACTTATTTCGAGGGTGGACGGGAATGTGGCTCAGCGGGCGGAGCTTACAGGTGCTTTATGAAGGGAGAACCTTCTACTCTGTGTCTCCAGGAGTTGAAGATAGAAACCGCGCGTCACAGTCAGATACAGATTACGCTCCAGTACATCATCAGTTCACCTCCAGGAAGGATTCTAGATCTTTTTCTGCTATGGGATCTCTGAGCGCACAGCCTTGCTTTATCTTTGCCAAGCCTAAGAGTTACGGTGGCTTGTCCTTTCCAGAAACTGAGCTTCAACTGCGGCACCTGCTACGTTTATATTTGGAAGTGCTTCCTTTGAGGTTTAGTTTCTGTAAAATGAGCATCGTGGCCTACCCAACCGGGGTATTTTCTACGAGTATGTCAGTAAGCGTTACCTAGCATGTTTTATACGCCCCGTTTATATTGTACACTAAGGGTACGTGATGGGCCACGGGGTAAACGTCTCCAGCAACCTTGTGTGCCTTTGGCAATGTGATTGTTACTAGTGCGTCTTTGTGGAGATGTCCTCGTGCTTCTGAGCATCAACAACGCACCACCGGAATCGGCGGTAATCTCAGTGGGGTCGTTTTGGAAAGCTGTCCATCATCCTGGTAAGAGGCGGGAGTTCCTTTACCTACTTCGAGGGTGGACGGGCGTGGCTCAGCGGGCGGAGCTTACAGGTGCTTTATGAAGGGAGAACCTTCTACTCTGTATCTCCAGGAGAGGAAGATAGAACTCGCGCGTCACAGTCAGATACAGATTACGCTCCAGTACATCATCAGTTCACCTCCAGGAAGGATTCTAGATCTTTTTCTGCTATGGGATCTCTGAGCGCACAGCCTTGCTTTATCTTTGCCAAGCCCAAGAATTATGGTGGCTTGTCCTTTCCAGAAGCTGAGCTTCAACTGCGGCACCTGCTACGTTTATATTTGGAAGTGCTTCCTTTGAGGTTTAGTTTCTGTAAAATGAGCATCGTGGCCTACCCAACCGGGGTATTTTCTACGAGTATGTCAGTAAGCGTTACTTAGCATGTTTTATACGCCCCGTTTATATTGTACACTAAGGGTACGTGATGGGCCACGGGGTAAACGTCTCCAGCAACCTTGTGTGCCTTTGGCAATGTGATTGTTACTAGTGCGTCTTTGTGGAGATGTCCTCGTGCTTCTGAGCATTAACAACGTACCACCGGAATCGGCGGTAAAACGCATTGGGGTCGTTTTTGGAAAGCTGTCCATCATCCTGGTAAAAGGCGGGAATTCCTTTACCTACTTCGAGGGTGGACGGGCGTGGCTCAGCGGGCGGAGCTTACAGGTGCTTTATAAAGGGAGAACCTTCTACTCTGTGTCTCCAGGAGAGGAGGATAGAACCCGCGCGTCACAGTCAGATACAGCTTACGCTCCAGTACATCATCAGTTCACCTCCAGGAAGTATTCTAGATCTTTTCTGATATGGGATCTCTGAGCGCACAGCCTTGCTTTAGTTTCCAAAGAAACTATAAATAAATAGAAATATACATATAATCTGAAAAAAATAATTATCCACATAGGCATATGCAGTTCATAGTTGTTTGAAAAAGGTGGTTATGAAGGAAAGAGCCAACTCTTGAGTAGTTTCCTGAAAACAAGAAAGTTATCTGTGGCTCTTATAGTTGGGGGTAATGAATTCCATAGTTTGGCTGCTTGGACGGAGAAGGATGTACCACCTACGGTCTTTTTCTTGTATGGTGGTGTTCTAAGGCGGGATGCCAGTCTTAAGCGGAGGGTTCTTTGTTGGATGTATTTGGTAATTTTCTTTCTGATGAAAAGCGGTCCTGTTCCATGTATAGCTTTGTGGGTGATACAAAGCAGCTTGAAAGTGCATCTTCTGGCAACGGGTAACCAGTGTAGTGCTCTCAAGGCAGGGGAGATGTGGGCTTGCGGCTTTATATGTAGTAGTAGCCTGGCTGCGGAATTCTGGATACGTTGTAGTTTTTTCATAACAGATAGAGATGATCCATGGTAGAGGCTATTGGCATAATCCAGTTTGGATAATACAAGTGAGATAGTAGCTTGCACCTTGTGTGGAAATCCGAGGTGAGGGAAAATGCGTCGTAAAGTCTTTAAGGTGATGAAGCTTGTGCGTGCTAATTTGTCTACTTGGGTATTCATAGTTAGTTTGGAATCCATGGTGATTCCTAGGTTTTTCACTTCCTTGGATAATTGAGGAGGTGGTCCGAGATCGTCAGGCCAGACGCACAGAGGGTCATAATGTTTCCAGTCACCACATGTGAGTATTTCAGTTTTGGAGGTATTTAGTTTGAGATGGCTCCAGGTCATCCACTGATCAACGGCTCTGAGGCAACTGAAGATTTGAGAGTTTTCAATGTTTTTGGGGTCTTCTAATTGAAGTAGTATTTGTGTGTCATCTGCATAGTTGTAGCATGTGAGATGGAAATCATTGATCAGTTCTGGTAAAGATATCATGTAGATGTTAAAAAGCAAAGGTGAGATGATTGACCCTTGGGGAACCCTTGTTTTTGTGAGGTAGGGTTCGGATGAGAAGGGGGGTGAGTGGATGATATTTGCTCTTTTTTGGAGATAGGAAGTAATCCAGTTGAGCGCAATCCCTTGTATGCCGGCTTCGTGGAGTCTTTGAGTTAGGGTGTCATGGTCAACCGTATCAAAGGCAGCTGAGAGGTCCAAGAGAAGTAGTGCAGCAACTCCATTTCGGTCAACTGTGTTTTTAAGATCGTCCCAGATTGCCATGAGTGCCGATTCAGTGCTTCTTCCTGGGCGGAATCCAGTTTGGAAGTCTGAAAGTATAGAATTGTCTTCAATGAATTGTGACATCTGGGTGAATGCTGCTGTTTCTATCAATTTGCCCAGGAAAAGTCCATTTGTGATAGGTCTGTAGTTGTTGGGGTCTTGCAGGTCTAGGTTTGTTTTCTTTAATAATGGTCGTATGTATGCCTTTTTCAGGTCTGTAGGAAAAGTTCCTGAAGTTAAAGAGTTGTTGATGATTCTTCTTACAGATGTGGCAGCGGAAGTAGATAGCAGGATGTTCTTGAAAGATCTGTGGTGGGCAAGGGTCAGAAGGGCAACCAGAAGGTCTGCTTGCTTTGACCAAATCCATAAATTCATCCTGGGATATTTGTTTGAAGGACTGTAGAGGTTGGGATGGTTTATTCTTAAAGGGTATTTTAGTAAAGGGGTTGGTGCTGATGGTTTTCTTCTGTTTTAAATAGGAGTCCAATGTGTCTGCCTTGGTTGTGTAGTGAGTTGCCAATTTGTTTGTGAAATCTTGAGTGTTGGGATGACTTCCTTCCATGCATGTGGGTTTTCGAAATTCATTGAGGATTTTGTAAAATTCCTTGGTTGTAGATTGAGCATTTTGAATTCTGTCTGAGTAGTATCTTTTTTTAGCTTTTTTGATTGATGATTTGTATATCCTGTTAAGTTTGTGTAGCTGCAGTTTGTCTTGACTGTTGTTTGTTTTGAGCCAGGTCCGCTGCAACTTTCTGATTTGTTTTTTAATCTTTTTAAGTTCTGTGTTTCTCCAAGGTGTTGGTTTTCTTTTGTCATGTTTAGTTTTTCTGAGTGGTATTAGGACATCAAAAGCTTCCTGTAGCCACTCATAAAGTTTAGGTACAGAATTGATTGTATCTAGATCTGTGTTTGCTGTTAGTTGTGTTTCTAAGTGATCCAAATTGAGTTTTCTCCATGGTCGATAGGTGTATGTATGTAAGTGGTTGTGGGGTGTGTTGATTTGTGGAGTTGTCTGTCGGAAAGTTATCAGATGGTGGTCTGACCAGGTGGTTGGTGTGATGCTATGAATAGTAACAAGTTCAGGCTTAGCAAAAATTACATCTAGAATGTGACCAGCGATGTGTGTGGGATTGTGTACAATCTGATGTAGATTCAATGCGAGTAGGCCAGTGGTGATAGCTTTTGGACGGGGCATATTGGGTTTGTCAAACCAAATGTTTAGATCCCCAAGAATGCATAGATTGGAGTATAGTGTAATAAGGTTTGAGACTATGTCAAGAAAGGCATCTGGGAAAGTGGAGTTGTTAGGTGGAGGTCTGTAAAGGAGGAGAAAGTTACAGGTGGAAGTTGGAGTAGGGTGGCATCTGGTAAGTAGGGCTTCACAACCTTGTATGGAGATGTTGTCTGTTTTACTGAGGTTTATTGCCTGTTTGAATATAATAGCTAGTCCACCTCCTCTCTTGCCTATACGGTTTTGTGTGATGGTTTGATAGCCTGGAGGAAGGGCTTCGTGCAATACTGGTGCCATGTCATCTCCCAACCAGGTTTCCGTAATGAATAGTAAGTCAGGTTGTGTGTCTGTGAGCAGGTCGTAGATGTGGTGCTTGTTTTTTTAGAGTGATCGAGCATTTATGAGCTGGCAGTTTAGATAGGGTGTGTTAGTGGTAGTGTTGTTTTGTTTAGTAGAAGGGTAAGTAGTATAATGTGAGCTTGAAGCAGGAGTGTTGCTAGTTGTGTTAACTGTTTGAGGCTCACAATAGTCTTGCTTTTCAACATAGTGTTCCTCTTCCAGCAGGTTAAGGAGGCGTTTTGTTGGGTCTGTGTGTGTGGGTGGTGAACTTGGTGGCTGAGAGAGCCATGAGGAGTGTAGTGTTTTTTGTAGGGTAGTTTTATTATGAAACAAACAAGGGGATGCGAGGTTGCTATGAGTGGCATGTATTTTATTTTGTTTGCGTTTGTTTAGTGTGGATGGAGTATGGGTTAGGGGTGGTGGAGGAGCATGTGGATCATGATGTAAGGCTCTAAATTGTGCAATGGAGGAGAGGCGAGTGAATGAAGGTTGCTGGGATGGGGTGCTTGTGGTAGGTGTTTGTGAAGAGTGGGGGGGTAGGGGTGGAGATAGGGTGGAATTTGTATCCTTTGTGTAGTCTTGGGGGTGAGAGTGGGTATGATGATGAGTGTAATGTAAGTTTGTGTTGCTTTGATGTGCTGATGTTTGTCGTTGGTATTGTTTTTGTGGAATAATGAGAGGGGCTATTGGTGTAGTTGTTTTTGGTGAGGGACTTGTATGTGAGTTAGTGCTGTTAAGTGGAATTTGAGTGTTAGATGGGGTGTTGATGTGTTTTGGAGATGAATGTATGAGGTGTATATGGGGTGATGGATGTGTGTCAGGGAGATAAGTATTAGTTGAGATGACTGGAAGAGGTAATATGTGTGGTGGAGTGAAATGTGGGGATTGTATGGTTGTGTGTAATTGGTGAGCAGAGGGGAAGAGTGTGTGTAGATGATGTGTTTGAAGGCAGGGTTTTGGCATTGTTATGAGTTCAGGCGGTCTGTGTGAAGCGAACAGCGGATAGTGTTTTTGGTTTGTATGTGTAGAGAGTGTGTATCTGGGAGACTGAAACTGAGAGAATTGTATGTTGTAGTTTTGTATTGTGTGGGCGGTGGCAGGTAGTGTTAGTGGGAGGGGATAGAGTAGTGTTTGCTGTGAGTATGAAGGTGTTTGACTGTAGTAGTTATGGGGTGTATGTGTATATGTGTTGTATGTAGGGTATTGTGTTGGGTGGTGGGGCAATGCAATATGTCTGTGGTCAGTTTGTGATGCATGAGTTGGATATCTTTGCAGATAATGTGTTTGCATGTTGAGGGATGTGTTGGGGTAGAAACCATTCCTGGTGGGATGGGAATTGGGCAGCATTTCTGGCCCTAGTCCCTAGTCCCTACCTGTCCCGAACAGACCCAAACAGACAGCTGCCCTTGTCCTCTCCGCCCTTTGCCTCGACGCCCGGGCTCAGACGCCCTGAATCCTAGCCTTTTATAGCCCTACTGGCCAATAAGAAGCTGGTCCTAACCCTAGCCAATCCGATTTTAAACCCTGATTTAGCCAATTAATGGGAGACCCAGCCCTAATCACCAGTCACAGCCCTATTTCCTGACCCCCAATCACAGCCCCAGCCCTAGAAACCAACAGCCAATCAGGATCCTAGCCCTATCCACCAATCACAGCCCTAGAACCAACAGCCAATCAGAATCCTAGCCCTATCCACCAATCACAGCCCTAGAACCAACAGCCAATCAGAATCTCAGCCCTATCCACCAATCATAAATGCATCCCTGGAGCTAGCAACCAATGAAACACCATCTCCCAAAAAAACCTATCATAACAGCATATGCAACAACCACGAGGAACCTATAAAAGGGAGCAAGTTAACTAAAGTCCAGTCCCTGGGGCCTGGGGCGTAGGTTACTGGTGCTCTATTCAGTATCTCCTTGGATACAGACAGGCTGAATCCACACTTTCAAGCTAGCAGAGTCTACTTTTCAGGTAAGGGGGAGATTGTTTAAGAGACAAACACTGCAATAGTTCTGGGCGCACACTCTAAAAATCGGGCTTTTTTAAGGCAAAAAATACAGGGGGGCAGACAGCTTTTAAGCACAATTTAAATCACACAAACAGATTAAAAAACAGTCTCCTAAAAACCACACTCTGAAAGATCTATGTAGTCTTTTTACTAAGAATAGGGGTGAAAAAAGGGGGGCAGAGGGGGGGGGAAATGGGGGGGGGAGCCACAAACTAGCAAGGGAATTCACACAGTCACAGCAAAAACGATTTTGAAACAAACACCACTTTAAAAGAGGCCAGGCTGCCTGAAAACACAGAGAGTCCACAGTAAAACAAACACTTTTTGAACAATTAATACTATTTGACTATTTGTCCAAAATGGACGCGAGGATGTATTTTGTGCTAAGAAACAGCACTAAATCAAGCAGGACATGAATAGCAAGCGTGAGCAGCTACTTGTGCTCACTAAGTGTACTCTTGTGGTAGGATTTTTCCCCCAAATTGCACTTAATTACACAAGGAGTAGGAGTTGCGGAATTATCTGTAATTACGTGTCAAAGAAAAATACAGAATTACCAAAATTACACCGATAACTTCAACATAATCGAAATTCTGCCCAGGCCTAGATCAGATGGGCTTACACCATTATTATCTGTAGAAGAAGTGACGGTGGATGCAGGGAGGTAACATGCGGGTCTCATGGGCTCATATCATCACCACTTACAGAAGAAGTGGCAGTGAACGAAGGATGTAGCACAGGATCACTAAAAAACTCACATCGTCATCATTAGTCACAGAGGACGTAGAAGTGAAGGCATGGAGCTCACATCATCATCAGTCTTTGAAGAAGTGGCAGTCAACACAGGGTGTGGCATGCAGGCTCACATGGACTGAACCATCAGCCATGGAAGAAGTGGCTGTCAACACAGGGTGTGGCATGCAGGCTCACATGGACTGAACCATCAGTCATAGAAGAAGTGTCAGTCAACCCAGTCTGTAGCACTCAGGCTCTTGTGCCATCACCATCATCAGTAATAGTAGTGTCAGCGAACACAGTCTGCAGCACACAATCTGGTTGGTCAGAGGAGAAGGGTTGGAGAAGGCAGGGAGTAGCACACAGGCTTCATTATGGGTCTCAGAAGAAGTGAGTCTATGCAGGATAGCAGCATTGGGAAAGCAAGGAGTGGTTCATGGGGTCACATGGACATCAGGCATAATGGTGGCAGCAGCAAGTGTAGCATGTGCACACACAAGACAATACTCCCTTGTACCTTTTCACCATGAGTAATTACAGATTTAGCAAAGTGAAAGTGTACAGAAGCCCCTCCCACCTTCACCACTTTCTTTTTTAGATGAGTCTCCACAGACAATAGGTTGCTGCTTAGAGGAAACGGCAGTGAATGATATTTACAGGGCTGGATTTAGCACTGGTGGCGCCCGGTGCAACAATCTTTTTTGGTCCCTGCCCAATGACCCCCTTCTCAATGCATTCCCTCACTACCACCCTCCAATAGTGCCCCTCACCTCTCCATTACCCATCTTTCACAAGGATTTCATTTGTGTTATAGCGTTACTCATACCAGTGTAGGGTGTCAGAGCACTTTACATCACACACACATCATACAGAGACAATGAATCATACATGTGTAAATCAGTCTATAGGAAATCTTACATAAGATAGTGAGGATTAGAAGGTGTAGAATCACATGTCACCCACACTAGTAGGCAGTTTATTTTAAGATTGCTTGGTCTGGAGAACCACAAACCCAGGATTTAAAATGCACCACAGTGTCTGGGGTGCACTTTACTAATAAGAATGTATTTCTTCCCTGACGAACCCTTTTTAGCAACATTAGCCTAAAGAGGGGGGCATCACGTTCTAACTTATACTATGCAATTTGCATGCAGCTCTTTGATGAGAGTTCATAGGTCTCTGTGTTATATTAGGATTGTAATTTATGAACTGGTAAATGATCTCTGAGACAAAAGCAGTAACATACTGAACTAGCCACTTAAAACACAGTTCTGGGGGCGTGGCCTGAGGCTGATGGAGCAGCATATTTAAAGCGGAGCTCCCAGCGGCCTCCGTCTATCTGCTATTTATCATGAGTTCTCGCCTACAGAAACCCGGACCGAGACAGTGTGTAAGGCAGAGAACCTAATGTACAGCAAAATCTAGGTAAAAAAAGACTTTGAACAGCTCTGGAGTGGTGGAAAGTGCGGTCTGCGACGGGTGTCCGCTCGGCAAGATGGCGCCGGCACAACAGTGAAACCTTTGCGGTGGAGCCGGGACCTGGGGGTGTTTTGCCGGGCCTCTGGTGCGCGACGAAGAACTGTTTGCGAGGGGAGCTTACAAGGCAGGGCTAATCGGAGGTAAAGCAGGGGTCGCCCTCCCGCCCGCGCCGCTGAGGAAAACCGGCAGCCGGGGTGATTGACTGACGGCGACACCGGTGGGGAGAGGGGCGGCTGAATAATAGCAGACACAGTACCGTGCCGGAGATCCTAAAGTGCCACCAATCCTCTCCCCGCTACCCCCCCCTTGGGAACAGGTGGGGGCGGTAGCGATAAGGGGAGAGTGAACATTCGCCCTCCGAGATGAGGGCCTTCAACAAATATTGAACACTCGAGCAGGAGAGACTGTGATAACTACCAATGGCCCTAACTTGCGGGCTGTAGAACTGGGCCTAAATAGCAATATCCGAATTAAAATACAACTTTGTGACCATTATCTAAAGCACACTAATTGCACCTGCGGAGATCACCAGGCCACAGACGCCTTCACCCGCGGGGAGGAAAGATAGTGGGGCCTACGCTAATTCTCGAACATAGTAGCCTTGGAAGACGGACCCACAGTGTGAGGGGCAGACAACTATCCAGAGAGTTGCGGACTTGAGCAACGAATTACTAGATGTGTGCACCCACACAAACGACTGGGTTGCTTGTGAGAGGGGCTAAACCGGCTCTTGGACGGTGCGGCCCAGCCTCCAGGAGCGGCGCCCGCCCCGAGGAAGATAGAAGCGGGCACCACAATGTGCAAGCTGAAAAATTGGGATGGCCTGGGTGGTGGGGCGGCGGGGGGACCCTAGCCGGAAGGGGGTGACAGTGGACTGGTGGAGCTGAACAGAGACTTGCACCAGGAGACCACCCTTGATACCATACTACAAGTGATACAGGCATCCCGAGATGCCCTGGAACTAAAAATTGATACACTCTCTGTGGGTCTGACCCTTCTCAGGGATGACCATCGCCGTTTAAGGGACAGAGTTGTTACGAATGAAACATCCCTGGAACAACTCGCCCTGAACTGTCAGAAGTTAACTAAAAACATGTCTGAGTTAACATCACGCCTTAAAATCCTCGAGGCTCGGGCAGAAGACGCAGAAAACAGAGCTCGGAGAAGTAATTTAAGACTAGTCAGACTCCCAGAAAAAGCAGAACAGGGAGCGACTAACATGGAAACATTTTGGAACAATGGATACGCAACGAAGTGGCCCCTGAGGGCCTATCACAATACTTCGCAATTGAACTGGCACACAGGGTGCCGGCAAGGCCCCCACCTCCAGGGGCGAGACCACATCCGATCATTGCTAAACTGCTCCACTTCAAGGACAGAGATTTTATACTGACACAGGCGAGATTGAAAGGGGAGATTAAAATGGGGGATCAGCGCATAATGATATTTCCGGACTTCACCAGAGACACTCAAAAGCAAAGGGCATCTTTCACTGAGATCAAGCAAAAATTATGGAAACGAGGCATCCAATATGCCATGCTATTTATAGCTAAACTGAGAATCACCACAAATAACAAGGCACTTTTCTTCACTACACCGCAACAGGTGTGGGACTGGCTAGAATTGCATGGCCCTGCCTCGGGGGAGGCCACAGAGAGCACAAAACGGTTGCGCACTGCGGCACGAAGGAAGACCGGGAAACTGCTAACAGCTGCAGCACCGCTGTGCAGCCAAGCATCACAGGAAATGAGAGATGCAGTAAACATCGCAGAGTCTTTAAATGGAGGGGGCCCTGATTTTCACACCCTTCTGAGAATCTTTTTGACCATGACTCTACGTTTGGTAGTGCTTCCTGCTCGTCCCATAACACTTCAGATATCCTGCCGAAAGTAACTCTGGGGTCCTCAGATGAAATACTATGATAAACGCCAACCCTTAACCATCAGCACCGACTCTTCTTAGGAGAAGGGAGTGAATAAGCCTACCAGGCCACACTAGATGTCACTGGGTGAATCACAATTCTACATCCTTGAACAGTAGGAATCCATATAAACACTATAAAGCCTAGCAAGAAGGCACTACTACATGTTCTACGGCAACATTGCACCAGAACGTTTTATGCTGATGCCGGGAAACAGAGAATAATTCTGACCAACTGGATGACGGGGGAAGGCTGCAAGACCTGCTCTTGGTCTTTCGCGCCTCGCCTCCAAATACAATGTTAAAAATGTTATTGAAGGTTTGGACGGGGATAGTTCTGATACCGGTCCTGGGGAGAGGGAGTTGGGGTTTTGGGGAATCTGTTTTGTTTCTTATTGTTCTATCACCACAAGACGTATCAGCTCCATCTCATTTATTACTACATGTCGGAATATCTTCACTGACTTGCAAATATTGGCCACCGGGGAAAAAACATATATGCTCCACACTTACACACAGACTATGGATTGTCCCCTAACTTACAAATTTCTTACCTGGAAGGTCAGGGGATTGAATAGCATGAATAAAAGATATAAAGTCTATAGTCAATTCAAAAGACGAGGGGTGCATATAGCAGTCATCCAGGAAACACACTTAACGGACAAGGAGCTTAAGGCTATAGCTAAGCGATGGCGCGGTCAGATCTACGCTAAAACCTACTCGGCATACGTCAGAGGGGTCCTGGTGTGGATAAGACCGGGAGTACCGTTTCAAAAAACAACTGAAATTATAGACGAGGAAGGCCGCTATGTCCCGGTGTCCGGAAGACTGGAGGGTAGGGATATTACACTGGGGGGAATTTATGCGCCAAATCAAGACCAAGGAGCCTTCCTGACCACCCTGTCCCATCACCTGGGATCGCACCTCACTCAGGCAACCATAATAGGCGGCGATTTTAATTGTATCGCAGATACGGAGTTGGATAGATCCCACCCCCCATCTACAGCACTCTCCCACACATAGGATGGCCAAGACATTCACCAACTGGCAACAGCACTGGGGCCTCATGGACTGTTGGAGACACCTTCACCCTACGGAACGAGAGTACTCCTTTTACTCTCATTTAGATGACTTACATGTCCGACTAGACATTTTTTTAGTGTCCCCTGAAGTAAACAGTGCAGCATTAAAGGCTGAATACCTATGTCGCACGATATCTGACCACAATCCTTTACTACTTATGCTGGCCTGGAAAAGGCACCGCCCCCGAATACCGGATTGGCGACTTAGAGTAGAATCACTGGAAGATAGCAATCCATCAAGGACACAATTAGAGAATACTTTGAACTTAACCAGGGCACTGCATCATCCCGCTCACTAGACTGGGAGGCCTTTAAAATGGTCATCAGGGGTCAGTGCATGGCGGAGGTTGTGGGAGTCAGGAGATCCTTGGAGGGGGAGATTGGAAAACATGAGGGAGAACTTAGAGAACTAGAACGAAAGAGACCGGGGGCCCCAGAGTTGTCCCCTCTTATTACTTAAACTAGGGAAAAAGTTGCACTGGCAATTGAAAAATTGCGATGCTTTGACTATAAAAATTATATACCCAGACAGCACGCGGAGGGGGACAAGGCGGGGGCATTATTGGCCTGGCTCTCAGCCCCGCCGCGACAGCATTCTCTGGTGATGGAGATTGCGGACCCAACAGGGAGGCGACTCTACAGGCAGGGGGATATCACCACTAGATTTACTAATTATTACTCATTACTATATGTCCCCCGAAAGAGGCTATCCTCCCGGCACAATTGCAGAGCCTGTAGGGCCTTCGGCTTCCTAGGCTAGAAGAAGTGGCTCAGCATGCGCTGGAGAAACCATTATCCTCCACCGATATAACCACGGCAGTGGGGGCGATGGCTAGAGGGAAGGTACCTGGCGCAGACGGACTACCTGTGAAGTTTTACAGTGCCTACATAGACCTACTAGCTCCGCAACTCAGCACACTTTACTCAGAGGCGCTACAAAATGGAGTACTGCCCCGTCCACAAACTAAGCTATAGTGATACCACTATTGAAACCAGGACGTCCCGCCACAGACGTGCGCTCCTACCATCCATTATCTATGCTAAACATGGATTATAAAATACTCAGCCAGATCCTGGCCACGAGGCTTCTATCTCATAGGTAAACACTGATTCATATAGATCAGACAGTGTTCATCCCTCATCGTAGCACTGCCATTAATATCAGACAACTGACTACGATAATACAATCTGAGTCCCTGAATTTATGAAACGCAGCAATTATAGCAGTAGACATCGAAAAGGCCTTCAACAGTCTTTGATGGGATTATCTGGAACATATAATGATGCGGATGGGCCTGGGCCGGGGATTCATTAAGTGGACAAAGCTGTTATACACAGCACCCACGGCCCGTGTTCGTACGGGCCGCATAATCTCAGAGTCATATGAGGTCGGCAGGGGCACCAGGCAAGGTTGTCCTCTGTTGCCTCTGTTATTTGCCATAGCAATGGAACCACTGGCACAGGCGGCGAGAACAGGCAGTTACTATAAGGGACTATGCTTTGAGGGTCAGACTCATCAAATCAAACTATACGCGGATGATATGATACTTTTTGTAGACGATGCAGAAACAGAATTGCTGGGAGCAAAGGCCCCCTGGAGAAGTTTGGAGACTTGTCAGGACTACGCATCAACTGGCAGAAGTCTCACATTTTTCCTTTGAGGGAGGGGACCCCAAGGGTGAGGAACACGCGGGGCCTCGAATGGACCTCATCCACTTTCCGATATCTGAGTGTAAACATTTATCACAAACCTGAGGACCTCTGAGAGGGGAATGTGAACAGAGCGATCCGGAAGTTGCGGACAGATGTCCAGTTCTGTAAGACACTTCCCTTGTTGGTGGCAGGAAGAATAGCGCTGGTAAAAATGATAGCTCTTCCTAGATTGATGTACTATTTCTCGACACTATCTTTACTCATTCCTCGTCTGTTATTTCGGGAAATCGACTCCATTCTAACCAATTTTATTTGGGGGACAGGAAGGCATAGGTTGGCACTACATAAACTCCAAAGGCCCACAGCGGAAGGGGGAATGGCAGCACCAGATGTTGAGATATACTATTTGGAATGCCAACTACAGTGGTTGACGAAGGCACTACATGCCGCGCAGTCTGACTCGACCATGGGACACCACACGGAGCACTCCGTTAATACCCTCCTGGGGATCCCATTGAACCCCAGAGGGCAACACACAGTAAATCCGTCAGACTTACATGTATTACGCAACTGCTGGTTGCGAAGTTTACAGCGTACAAGAATCAACTCACCATACATACCGGACATACCATTGTGTTCTAACTACACTCCCGGGTGGGCATGCCATAACGGACATTTCAAAGCTAGCTGCATACAACATCTCTACAATGGGGGATCTGTTCTGTAATGGGGAACTGTTGCCCTTTAGCGCACCAATGGAACAATTTGATGTCCCCCCAGGGTTGTCCCTTACACACAGATCGCTAACAGCACTCATACAGCGACACTGGAGACAGGGATTGTGCGAACCTCCCACTCATGCAGGATGTCAGGCTATCTGTACAATAGGGGTAGATAGAAAAGTTGTATCTACCCTTTACAAAGCATTGCATAAAGACACTCTACTCCCTCTTGATAAGCTACGAATACTATGGTAAGAGGACATTAGGACGCCCTTAGACGAACCACAATGGGGAAAAATCACAGCACATATACACACAGTATCTAGAAATGCTTGTTTCAAACTGATCAATCTACACGTATTCCACAGAGCATACCTCACTCCCTACAAGATAGCAAAGATGTTCAACACTAAGAATAGTAGATGCCCACGCTGCTCTGAGTCAGACGCAGATCTTATGCATATGTTCTGGAGCTGCGCGAAGCTGGAGCAATACTGGGAAAGAGTGCTACAAAACATAATTGCGGTGACGGACAGGAGACTTCAGACCTCACCACTGGTGGCCTTACTGGGGGGATTTCCCCACTCACACACACAAAGAATTATGACTAAATATATTGACCTGGCATTGGTACTGGCCAAAAGGGAAATCACGCTGCACCAAGAAGCATCGAAGAGGGGCGGATCCATAGAAACGGCACAGAAGTGGGAGTATTTATTAGATTGCCTCAAGGACCCAACCTCTGAGACGAGGGACCAA